>NC_087362.1:45254512-45879512 GCF_030014295.1 Loxodonta africana
ACATTTCTCCAAAGAAGAAACAGAAATGGCCAATGAACATATGAAATGGCTCAACATCATCAGCCACCAGGGAGGTGCAAGTCAAAATCACAAGATACACTTCACATCCACTAGAATGACTATAATAAAAAATACAGGAAATAACCAGGATTGGTGAGGAGGTGGAAAACTTAGAACCCCACTGCTGACGGGAATGTAAAATGGTGGGGCCACTTAAGAAAACTGTCTGACAGTTCCTCAAGAGGTTAAACATAAAATTACCATATGATCCAATTGTGTGTGTGTGTGTGTGTGTGTGTGTGTGTGTATATACATATATGTATAGGTATATATCCCAGAGAATTGAAGATGTACATCCACACAAAAACTCATACACAAATGTTCACTGCACATTTTTTCATAATAGCCAAAAGGTGGAAACATCAAATGTCCATCAACTGATGAATGCATAAACAAAATAATAACAATACCCATAAAACAGAATATTATTCAGCCATAAAAAGGAATGAAGTACTGGTAATGTGTTAAAACATGGATAAACCTTGAAAACATTATGTTAAGTGAAAGAAGCCAGACACAGAGGACCACATATTGTATCACTCCATTCATAAGAAATATCCAGGTAATTCTATAAACAGGGAGTATTATGGTTAATTAAGGGACAAAGGGTTTCTTTTTGGGGTCATGAAAATGGTCTAAAATTGATTGTGCAACTCTGTGAATATACTAAAAACCACTGAATTGTATACTTTAAATGGGTGAATTGTATGGTATGTGGATTATATCTCAAAAAAACATGCAAAGAAATACTTATTTAACATGTACATTCAAGAAGTAGGATGCAGTCATAAACACACTGATCTGCTACTCTTGTAAGTCACAAAATAGTCTCAATCTGGTAACTAAATATTTATTGATTGAATATATTCTGCTGTTCTGGGAGTTGGGGACCAACAAGAAAAAAAAACATCAAAGTCCCTGCCCTCAATGGAGTATACATTTTGGACAAATAGACTAACACCAAAAATGTGATGTGCTTTGGTATAACATACTATGTAAACAGTAATATAAAGAAAAATAAAGCAGGGTAAAGGCTCACAGAAGGTCAGGACGGGGTGGTCTGAATTATATATAAATAGGGTAGTTAAGGAAGAACTCACTAAGAACGTAACATTTGAGCAAAGACCCTAAGGAGGTAAAGGGGTCAAGATAATGTGGAAACCACGAGGAGCAAGGGCATTCTAGGCACAAGCAACAGCAAGTATAAAGTTGCTGCAATGCAAGAATATTTGCCATGTTTCAGAACAGGAGACTCTCCAGGCCCATGTGATAGGAGTCAAAATTTCCTACTTGAAAGGTAAGACTTCTCCATCCCCTTCCCCCAACACTGGGGCATACTACTGGAGGTAGTTGCCTGCCTGCAGGGAAGGGGTACCCTTCCATTCTTTCCAGATTCATCTCCTGCCCTGTCTGTGAGATGCTGGACTAGGTGCTGTTTCTGAACTCCCCCAGGGTTGGAGTAGAAAGAGAGGAAGAACAGGGAAGTTAAATCCAGAAGTTCTTATTAGCCTAGCAGAGTCATAAATTGACTTCACACTCTCTGAGCCTGGCAGATTTTAAAAGGGATGCTTTTCCTCATTAGACCTTTTTGAGGATCTTTGGTCATCTCCCCACCCCATCTAGCCAAATATTCTGTCACTTAGAGTTCCCTTGACCTGGCTAATACATGCTATTCCAGTAGTCAACTACTCCCTCCTCACACCTGAGGGAATCTGGTGATCCACTTAGGGTTTGTCCTCCACTGAGGCCTGACTGCCCCTCTAGGTGGCCCTACTAGACAAGCTCTAAGAAAACACACACACACACACAAGGGGGTGTGTGCACTTGATCATACACACGATGGTGATCTCTCTCTGCCCACATCTGCCAACAGGTCACATACTAACAAACCCTAGGAATGCATAATGATCTTCACATGTTAGCTTTGTTCCAGCTAGGAAGGACGTCTCTTGTCCTCAAAACTTCCTGGTCAATAGTCAGGACACCAGTCCACTATGTCCCACTTACTGCAGGAAACTCTCATCAAGCTCTCTTGAGTCTTGTTGAAACCTCACTTCACTTGGCTTGAGGAAAAAGGCAGGAACTTTCCCCATACCCATTTAGGGTGGTGGTAGGGATTCACAGCACCGTAGCAGCTCTTTTAAAAGAAATTCTCCCCTAAACTCCAACAACCCAACTTTTATAGCTTTGATGAGAATATAGTCTTTAGATAGTTGTGGAACCATTTACATATTTGTCTGGGCTCTCACTTTGATATGTCATAGCTACTGAATCGTGGCAAATCAGCTGGAAATTTACAATTTAAACTTGTAAATCATTAGGTTTCTGGTGTCAAATACTGAACCAAGTAGCAGAAACACAAAATACTTTGAGGAAAAAAAAAAATCATATTAAAAAGATTTATTAACACTTAATAGGTACAGTATTTCTGTTTAGCGGGATGGAAAAGTTTTGGAACAATATGGTGGTGATAGTTGCACAACACTGTGAACAGAATTAATGCTACTGAATCGTACACTTACAAATGGCTAAAATGGTAAGTTTTATATTTTACCACAACAAAACATCCATTAAAATCAGTTTGCACAGCATCCAGATGTGATACGCAGAACATGACCATTTTTAGTATGCAATAAACATTTAGTAGTAATAAACTATTGCAACTGAATGAGTATGTGTCAAAATAAAGAACTTTACTGAAATGAACAGATATTATTGTTTTAGAATAATCTTTTCCTTTCAATATTTTATTATGAAACGTTTTACACAAAAGAGTATGGAAAATAATGTCAAATACTGAGATAGGCTTGTAACTCCTCCACTATGACAATTAATCTGTCAAATTCTGAGTAATAATGTTAATTTTTACATTATACACGTTGAGAATATAATGTTACATATGTAAAACTTCAAAAATATTAAATATGTATTTCTTTTCCTTTATAGAAAGGAACAAATTGTTTTCCAAAATGACTGCACTCCCACCAGTAAGGTATGAGCATTTCAGTTGCTCCACATCTTTGCCAGTCTTTTTTTCATTTTAGCCATTCTAGTGTGGTATGTAGTATCTCTTGCGATTTTCACTTGCAGTTGCCTAATACCTAATTGTGTTGAAAACCTTTTTATGTATTTGCCATCTGTACATCTCCTTTGGTAAAAAGTCTATCCAAATCTTTTGCCCAGTTTTTTTACTGGGTTATGTGTCTTTTATTACTGAAACCTTTGTATATACTGCATGCAAGTCCTTTGTTGCAGATAGAAGTTCATATTGTTTTGTATGATATTAATATAACCACATCAATTATCTTTTGGTTGCTATCTGACTAGTTTTCCATCCTTTCACTTTCAACCTTCTCTCTTAAGTTTTAGGTGTGTCTCTTAATCAGCAAATATAATTTTAAATAAAAATCTGATAATCACATTTTTTGGAATTACTTATAGATTTGAATTTATTTCTATCACATTAATTTCTGATCATTTACCATGCTAATTATTTTGCTCTTTTTCTTAAAGTCTTCTATATTCCTCTTTCCCCCTCTACTTTTAGTGTCTACCCTTAAAATTTTTAAATTCATAGTTAGCAATTACCTTTTCTACTAAATTTTAAAGTTATTTGGTGTTTTTATCCTCTTATCTAAGAAATCTAAGACCGCATTACACTTTCCTTATGGAACACACCATAGTATCTTACACTGTTGTTCAGGGTAGTTTGAGCTTTTTTAAAACACAACAAAAAAAAAATTTTTAATTTTACAATCAATATTAAATTTATCAACATGCTTTATCAATTTCTGAGCTCATCATGGTTTCCTATGTCTCACATCCTTCCTTTGAATTTACTTGCTTTTTTGTTTGTTTGTTTGTTTGTTTTAGAAGTGCATCCTTTAGTAATTGTTACAGTGAGTCTATGTCAGCTCTTTAGTCTTTGTATGTACTAATCTGGCTGGATACAAAACTAAGGGTGATATTTCTTTTCTTTCAGCAATTTTGCAGATAGTCTTCTGACAATCTTCTAGCACCTATTGTTGCTGATAACACAGTTGTTAGTGGGTCATTCCTTTGTAGGTAATCTTTTTCTCTCTGGAAGTTTTTGTGATTTGTTCCTTGTCCTTCATGTTCTGTAGCTGCTCCACAATGTGTCTAAATGCAGATTTATTTTTATCTTACTCACAATACCCAGTGTACTTTTAACCTGAAGACTCATATTTTTCTTCACTTCTAGAAAATTCTCAACCATTATTTCTTTAGATATTTCTTCTCCCTTCTTCCCCTCTAAATCCTTTTTAGAACTTATATTAGATGTATGCTGACTCTCCTCTTAAAGGCTTATTTATATTTTTTAATCTGTGAAATTCTTCAATATTATCAGTTAATTATATTCAGCTATTAATAGAAACCTGAAAAACAGTGGCTTAAAGAAATAGAGAAGTCAGTCCAGGACTGGTAGAGCAGCTCCATAACACCATCAGGGACTTTCTCCTTTTACTTTTCACTCAGCCATTCTCAGCATATGCTTAGCAGCTCATAATCACCGTATGACTGCTCTACCTCCAACACTGAGAGTCTCTGTCCCATAAAGGAACAGCAGGATAAAGGGCCAAGTCATATAAGTCTGTTCAATTTTAAAAGTACCACCATAAAACTTCTGTTTATATCTCACTAGCAACCCCTAGCTGCAAGGGATGTTGGTTGGCAGAGTTTTTGATCTTGGACATATTGCTACCCTGACCAAAACTTCTATTGTATTAGTAAGGAAAGAGAGAATGGACTTCCTTTACTATCCACCAATTTTCTCTTTGACTGTGTCTGATTTGGAGTTTATGCCATTTATTGTTTAAAATTTCAGTAAGTGTTAAAATAGATTCTTTCGTATCCACTTATTCTTCACAATTTCTTTTCTTTTTGTCCTGCTCTCTCTCTTTTTGTCCTTCTATTCTCTCTTGAAGAATTCTAAACACATTTATTTTAAAGTGTTTTCACTATGTTCATTTATTTCTATCAATCTAAAGTGAGTGCATCTTCTGACTGTTGTGTTTGTGGGTGTCATTCTTAACATTAAACTTCAAGGGATTTTTTTTTTTTTAATTTGGTTTGATGGGAAGTTCATTCTCTTTCTCTTTCTTGCCTTGCCTTCTACTTCCTCTCCACCAATCCCAACCCTTGTCTTTGCTCACCTCCTCCTTTGTAGTAATATTACTTAACTTTTTTACCCTCTCCTTCAGCCCCTAAGACCAGAACCAGGTCTCACATGGGTGGTTCCTGCCCCACGGTTGATACTGGAGTTATACACACACACAAAAAAAAAAAATTTTTTTTTTTTTTTTTTATCCATTAAGTCAGTGGGGGCTGTGTTCCTTTCCTGATCACAGGCAATGTAACTGGGCACTCCCACCTCCCTAGGACTATAGATAGCAATAAGCCTTGGCTCCAGTCAGTGCCTTTTTCTTTTTTAGCCTTCTTTCAGGAGCAAAGAGTACCACCTAACCACTGGCATCAAACAATAATCCTGGACTAGGTCCACCATCACAAACAAAGCACTTTTAGATCCATATACGTACAGGAGCTGAAAGCCTAGGCTGCCACAACTTTTCAGACTCAAAACCCAGCAGGTACACAGATTCAGACCTACTCATCACTCTACATTTCTAAGCCCAGCTATGTCTTTTTATATATTTATCTTTTTATGCATGTAACTTATCTACATTGCTGTGTATTTGGATCAGACTACAGATGTCTCAAAGCATGAATTTACAAAGTCATTTCATCTGGAAATTCTCTTATATTCAGATTATTTTATGATATTCAAGACTAAATGATAAAAATAGAAGAAATGAAATTATGTAGCCTCTTATAAATATTAATGTATATGTTTAAGGTAATCTGTCATTTTGTTCAACTGACTAGCAACTGGGCTTCTTTTCTATGATGAATTCTCTTGTAGAGATGCAAAAAAGTAGCAACTCCTAGCTTTCATGCCTCCCTGGCTGCTAGATAAGGGCTTGTGACAACCCTAGACTCTGAATTTTAATTTAATAGAGAAAAAGGAGAAACTGTGAAGAATCTATTTTGACGATAGATGCTGGCAGCTTCTTCTAGTTTTCAAAGGTGGCTTCCAGTGGTTGCATCCTCTGTCTATTCTTGATGTTGCAGGCAATAGGATCTAGTGCCCAGAAGTGCAGGCAGGGGTACCCTCAACAAGCTGGTTCTACTGTAGGATTTTGGGCATGGATAGCCTCTGGCACTCTCAGGAGTTTGGGAGGTAAATAAACCTCTCTTTTGCTTAAGACTAAGTCGGTTTATTGAAATCTAAGCATTCTAAAATACAAACTTTGTAATGTAATCTTTAATAATTTCATGCAGGGTTTTTTTAAAAAAAGATGAAAAAAAAAGCTAAAAAAGCACATGTGATTTTTCTTAACTAAGAGAATCAAACGAACAATAAATTATCTTTGTGAGTCTTACCTTTCCCCCAACCAGAGGCAAAATGTGCATCTTTCCAGTTTGACAGTCCTTCACTGAGGAAACAATGAGGCAGGTGCCACAGAGGACAACTAGGCGTTCAGCCCACTTATGCAGCTGGGTCTTTCCCTTGCGTACATTATAGATGCCAGACAGGAGGATTCGGTCCAGATGATCCACCTGGCATGGTTTTTCTGTAAAGAAAACAGTATTTCAGAATCTATTATGAAAGCAGTACTGAAAAGAATACTGAAAGGGAAAAAGAAACTATAATGTACCAATATTCAGTAACCTTATTTATAGATATAAGTAACCAAGCAATACAAGTATTAGCAAATAGGATCTCAGTCCTAAAATATTATCTATCACTGAAGTTCTACAGTGAAGAACCTGTGAATTTTGGCCTAAGAAGCAAGATTTTACTTTGGATGCCATTGTTAATCTTTCTTTCAACAGCCAAATCTCCTGTGTATACAGTACTGTGGAGTAGTTAAGATGAGGGACATGGCAGTCAGAAAAACTTGGGTTTGAATCTTGATTCTGTCACTTACTGTTGCCTTGAACTACTTAATCTCATTGAGCTTTACTTTCCTCATCTATGAAGTTTGGATCTTAATACTACCTGCCTTCAGGAGATTCTTGTAAAAATTAAGATAAAAGCAAAGTGCTATTTATAGTGGAACAACAATTTGAATAATTACATGAAAGGGGGACTAGAAATGTGAGCCTAGAGCTTAGGAAATTCAGATCTAGGTGTCAGGTACGTGAAAATGTTAAAGTTGTAGGAGTTGTTACTATTATCTTGGAAAGTATACTTACATACAGGAAAAGAAAAAGGCTAAAGACAGAACATTTATTATCATAACTACTATTTGTTATACCCTAACTAAGTGCTAGGTGCCCTGGTAGCGCAATGGTTAAGAGCTAAGCTGATAATCCAAAGGTCAGCGGTTTGAATTTACCAGCCACTCCTTGGAAACCCTATGGGGCAGACTACAGGGTTGCTATGAGTCGGAATCAGCTAAGGGCTGAGTGCGTACTAATGGACAACTACCATAGCCTCCACCAAACTGAGTCCAGCACAACTAGATGGTGCCTAGCTACCACCACAGACTGCTCTGACAGTGATCACAACACAGGGTCCAGACAGAGCTGGAGAAAAACGTAGAACAAAATTCTAACTGAAAAAAAAAAAAAAAAAGACCAGACCTACTGGTCTGACAGAGACTAGAGAAACCCCTAGAGTATGGCCCCAGACACCCTTTTAACTCAGTACCGAAGTCACTCCTGAGGTTCATCCTTCACCCAAAGATTAGAGAGGCCCATAAAACAAAATGAGACTAAGTGGGCACACCAACCCAGGGACAAGGATGAGAAGAGAGGGGGGGACAGGAAAGCTGGGTAAAGGGGAGAGTGCTGATGCGTCATGGGGTTGGCAACGAATGTCATAAAACAATATGTGCATTAATTGTTTAGTGAGAAAGTAATTTGCTCTGTAAATCTTCATCTAAAGCACAATAAAAAAATTAAAAAAAAAAGATAAATATGGAACCTCAAAATAAATTTCAAACTTTCAACAGGCCCTCTATACACTATTAAAAAAAAAAAAACAAAAAACCTGCTATTGAAAGTATTTCAGTAGAAAAATTTAAGAAGCAGTAGTAGCTCAATCCTTAGTCAATTCCAACTCACAGCAACCCTACAGGACAGAGCAGAACTGTCCCATAGGGTTTCCAAGAAGCAGCTGCTGGATTCGAACTGCTGACCTTTTGGTTATCAGCCGAGCTCTTAACCATTGTGCCACCAGGGCTCCCAGTACTTAGTAAGGGTGTTAACAAATGGTAGTTATGATAAAAGAAGTTCTGTCTTTAGCTTTTTTTCACCTCTATATAAGTATACGTTCCAAGAGAATCTTAACAACTCCCACAGCTTTAACATCTTCACCTACCTAACTCCTAGATTTGAATTTCCTAAGCTTTAGTCCTGCATTTTTATCTGCCAGACATTTCCAATTGCATGTTTACCAGCATTTTAAATTAAACATTTCTGAAACCGATTCATCATCATCCCTGCAAACCAGGTCCTTCTCACAACTCAAGCCCTGCCATCCTCCTAAAGACACCCAGGCTCAAAACCTAGGAGTCAGTTTCAACTCTTACGTTGTCTTCCTCAACTTCCTTTTTCAATCAACTCGGATTATTCCTCAAAAAAGTCTCCTATATGAACAATTCCTTCCTGTACCCTAGTTCAAACCCCTATTAATTCATATCTGAATAATTATCCACATTGGTACCAGATTCATCTTCCTCTGGCTCACGTGGATCCCATCATTTCTAGTTACCACCTGCCAAATGAAGGCTAAACTCTTTATACTGCATTGAAGGCTCTGAGCAATTTGGACTTAAATAATCTGTGATTCATAGAACATGGGTGTAACTTCTAATTCCCCACCTACGCCTTCCTTTCCATTTCTGTTTACTGAAATCCTGTCAGTTTTTAAAAAACCAACTCAAATACTCCTTCATCACAAAGACTTCTCTAATTTCTACAGACTGCCTTGATTTTCCAGAAAAGAACACTAAATGGTAACTTCCCAATCAGCTATCAAAATATAGAGGTATATTAATTAAAACAGCTTTGGTACTGACACAAGAAAACACAAATAGATCAATGGAACAGAACTGAATGCAGAAATAGGCCCTGGCCTGTACAGGAACGTGGTATAATAGTAGTGATGTTTTAAAACAGTAGGAAGAGGATGAGCTATTCCATAAATGTTGGGACAACTGGCTACCCAGCACTTTAAAAAATATAAAAGTATTAAAAGAAAATAAAGAATATGTTTACAACCTAGGATAGTAAAGGAATGCAAATGCATTAAACAAAATGATTGATAAACATAACTAAATAAAATTTTAAAACTTCTATACATTAATACACAAGGAACAAAATTAAAAACAAGTTATAGGCTGGAAAAAAAATGTGTCACAAATATAGTATCCAAAGGGTGAATATTCAGAATACATAAAGAAGTCAGTCAAATCAATATTAATAAGATAAATATACACAAAAATGTGAACAGGTAACTCAAAGGAAAAGAAACCTAAATATTCTAAGAAAATATAAAACAATATTTAGCCATACTACCAATCAGGGAAACAAAAAGTAAAGCAACAAGACCATTATTTTATCCACCATATTAGTAAAAATTAAAAATGTTAATAATATTGAAAAAGTGATAATATGGCCAAGGGGTACTCTGGATACGGTACTGATAAGATATAAATTTGTTCTGCCACAGTAATTATTAATGTTCTAAATATGTATATGTAAGTGTACACATTCTATGACCCAATTATTTCATGTTTAAAGATCTACCCTAAAGGGAATCACAAGTGCTAAAAGAGGCAATTTTACAGCAATGCTCTTTGTAATAGTCAAAAAGTGGAAACAATGTAAAGGTCCATCACTAGGAAAACAGTTATATTAACTATAATACATACATGATACATAATACTATGCAATAAAAAATGCACATAAAAGACAAGTTTATACATGCTAATAAGAAAAAATTTCTAAAGCATATTGTTGGGTGAATAAAAGCATGAAGACCAATACCAAATGACACTATATAAAAGTAAAATTATCTATTTCTACAATTACATATTACAGAAGAATAAAACTTAGAAAATTCTAAAAGGGAATAAATATAATTAATAATAGTGGTTATACATGAAGTAGAGCCCTGGTGGCGCAGTGGTTAAAAAACTTAGTTGCTAACTGAAAGGTTTGTGGTTCGAACCCACCAACCACTCTATGGGGGAAAGATGTTGCAGTCTGTTTCCTTAAAGATTACAGCCTTGGAAACTCTATGGAGCAGGTTCTACTCTGACCCTATAGGGTTGCTATGAGTTGGAACCAACTCCGCAGGAAAGGGCTTTTTAAATATATGAAGCAGTAAATGGGTTTGGAGGAAGTGATTTTTAAAAATTAAAGCATTACAGAGAAAGAATATATTCATACATTACTTCTATAATTAAAAGTAAAACTTTTGAAAGGGAAAAATATGTAATACATACAAATGTAAAAGATGCATAAAAAATAAGGCTAAGAACTTTGGTGAAGGGTAAGACAGTACACAAAACTGGGGAAGCCAGCACAACTTGTCCAACGCAAGGTCATGGAAGCTCCACAGACACATACAAACTCCCTGAGGGACTGAATTACTGGGCTGAGGACTGTGGGGACAAAGGTCTTGGGGAAATCAGGATCAAATGGCATAACATAATTTATAAAGAGAATGTTCTACATTCTACTTTGGTGAGCAGCATCTGGAGTCTTAAAAGCAAGGGAGAATGAAAAAAAAAAAAAAAAAACAAAGAAACAAGGGAAAGATTAGTCCAAAGGACTAACGGACCACAACTACCACAGCCTCCACCAGACTGAGTCCAACACAACTGGGTGGTGCCTGGCTACCACCACAGACTGCTCTGACAGGGATCACAATAGAGGGTTCGGACAAAGCTGGAAAAGAATGTAGAACAAAAATCTAACTCAAAAAAAGACCAGACTTACTGGCCTGACAGAGACTGGATAAAACCCCAAGAATATGGCCTCTGGATGCCCTTTTAGCTCAGTAATGAAGTCACTCCTGAAGATCACTCTTCAGCTAAAGATTAAAGAGACTCATAAAACAAAATAGGACTAAAGGGGCACACCAACCCAGGGGCAAGGAAGAGAAGGCAGGAGGAGACAGGAAAGCTGATGATTGGGAACCCAAGGTAGAGAAGGGAGAGTGCTGACATGTCATTGAGTCGGTAACCAATGACGCAAAACAATACGTGTACTAGTTGTATAATGAGAAGCTAGTTTATTCTGTAAACCTTCATCTAAAGTACATTAACAAAAAAATTAAAAAACCAACCACTCATCAAGTGGTAGACAAAAAAAATAAGACTAAGAAAATACGAAATCATTGGCAAGAAAGAAGTAAACGTATCTCTATTTGCAGATGACATGATCTTACACACAGAAAACCCTAAAGAATCCTCAAGAAAACTACGGAAACTAATTCAAGAGTTCAGCGGAGTATCCAGAAACAAGATAAACATAAAAAAATCAGTTGGATTCCTCTACACCAACAAAAAGAATATTAATGAGGAAATCACCACATCAATATGATTTACAATAACCCCCAAGAAAATAAAATACTTAGGAATAAATCTTACCAGAGATGTAAAAGACCTATACATAGAAAACTACAAGACACTACTGCAAGAAGCCAAAAGAGACCTGCATAAGTGGAAAAACACACCCTGCTCATGGATAGGAAGACTTAACATTGTAAAAACGTCTGTTCTACCAAAAACCATCTACAGATATAATACAATTCCGATCCAAATCCCAACGACATTTTTTAACGTGATGGAGAAACAAATCACCAACTTCATATGGAAGTAAGGGAAGGAAGATCCGAATAAGTAAAGCATTAGTGAAAAAGAAGAACAAAGTGGGAAGCCTCACTCTACCTGATTTTAGAACCTATTATATTGCCACAATAGTCAAAACAGCCTGGTACTGGTACAACAACAGATACATAGACCAATGGAACAAAATTGAGAATCCAGACATAAATCCACCCACATATGAGCAGTTGATACTTGACAAAGGCCCAAAACAGTTAAATGGGGAAAAGACAGTCTGTTTAACAAATGGTGCTGGCATAACGGGATATTCATCTGTAAAAAAATGAAACAAGACTCATACCTCACACCACGCACAAAAACTAACTCGAAAAGGATTAAAGACCTAAATATAAAATCTAAAAAGATAAAGATCATGGAAGAAAAAATAGGGACAATGCTAGGAGATCTAATACATGGCATAAACAGTACACAATACATTACTAAAAATGCAGAAGAGAAACCAGATAACTGGGAGCTCCTAAAAATCAAACACCTATGCGCATCCAAAGAGTTCACCAAAAGAGTCAAAACATTACCTACAGACTGGGAAAAAGTTTTTAGCTATGACATTTCTGATCAACGGCTGACCTCTAAAATCTACAAGATACTGCAAAACTTCAACTACAAAAAGACAAACAACCCAATTAAAAAATGGGCACGGGGGAGAAGCGGAGCCAAGATGGCGGAAAAGACAGCCGCTTCTGTGGACACCTCTTTACAACACAGACCTGAAAAAACAAGTGAAATGAGTATATTTGTGACAAGCTGGGAGCCCTGAGGTTCAAAGGCAAGCTTAGACAATGAACTGAGGGGGAGGGGAAGGAAGAGACCCTTCAGAAGCAGAAAGGAGTTACCAGACTTGAACCGCGAGGAGCCCTCAGGCACCATTCCTGGAGTGGCAGCGGCGGCAGGCTGGTGCTAGTGTTGGGCCGCAGTTTCCTCAGGGAGAAGCAGCCAGCCACACAGCCTACTCACACCTCCGGAACCAGAGGAGAACGGTGCTCTCAGCAAAAGCTAAGTACTTGCGTGTATTTTAACGTGCCTCCCCCACCCGGAAACCGGATTCAGTGGCTGAATTCTCTGGGCCTGAGATAGGTACTGATGAGCACCTAGAGCCATCCTCCCGGCCCTGAGGAAGGAAGAATTTGCGTTTGGGGGAAAAGATAATTTGCTAGCTCCACTAACTGGGGGAGCTCAGGACAGAAGCAGCTCCTCTCCAGGCATAAACTGTCTGTGGACTTTGAGCACCTTTTCCTTCTACATGGACCTGTGTGGGCTATTTCAGGAGAATAGGCCCTCCTTGGCAGATTCCAACCACTTTAGCTGTGTGGTGGAAACATGGGTGTTTGATGTTTGATATCGCTTTGCCTACTAAACAAGGTCCTCACCTACCCACATCAGGGACCTAAGGACTGGTAGCTCCACTCAGGTCACCCAGCCACCGCGACAGGGGTCCAAAGATAACTGGTACCTCCCAGTCCATGGTCCATCTGCAGAACCCACCTACCAGCACGCTCTAGGAAACAGGGCCACGCTTTCCTCAGAAACACTTGGGGGTCGATTCTCAGCCCCCTGCCTTGTTCAGAGCGTGACACCCTGCTGAAATCAGACACCGGTATATACGCCAATCACCCCTGCCCCTCTAAGACTGTAGGACGGAGCCTGTACCACACACTTGATATCAGCTACCTGGAAACCTGAGCTGAATTCATACAAGAAAACTGAATGGACTCCTAGACTGATATACCTGATAACAGCTCTAGCCAGCTGGGAACAGGACAACGGACCTCCAAAGGTGAAAATAATCAAGCTAGCTCACTCAAGCAACCCATAGGGGTATACCAAAACAAAACAAAGCAAGAAACTACGACACAGTAAGCAAGTATAAACTAATACAATAACTTACTGATGGCTCCGAGACAACAGTCAATATTTAGTCACACAAAGAAACTAAAAAAAAAAATTTTTTTTTTTTTTTTAAAGAAACAGACCATGATCACCTCAACAGGCTCTCAAAATAAAGAATCCAGGGATCTTCTAGAAGAAAGTGCATTCCTGGAATTACCAGATGCAGAATACAAAAGTTTAATACACAGAACCCTTCAAGACATCAGGAAGGAAATGAGGCAATACACAGAACAAGCCAGGGAACACACAGTTAAAGGAACTGAAGAAATTAGAAAGATTATTCAGAAACATAATGAAAAGTTTAATAGGCTGGAAAAATCCATTAGACAGGCAGCAATCAGAAATTCAGAAGATTCACAAAATTACAGAAGTAGACAACTCAATAGAAAGTCAGAGGAGCAGAACTGAGCAAGTAGAAGCTAGAATTTCTGAACTCGGAGATAAATCACTTGGCACTAATATATTTGAAGAAAAATCAGATAAAAGAATTTAAAAAAATGAAGAAACCTTAACAATTATGTGGGACTCTATCAAGAGAAATAACCTATGAGTGATTGGAGTGCCAGAACAGGGAGGGATAACAGAAAACATAGAGAGAATAGCTGAAGATTTGTTGGCAGAAAACTTCCCTGATATCATGAGAGATGAGAAGATATCTATTCAACATGCCCATCGAACTCCACATAATGTAGATGTTAAAAGGAAGTCACCAAGACATATTATAATCAAACTCGTCAAAACCAAAGATAAAGAGAGAATTATAAGAGCTGCGAGGGATAAACGAAAAGTCACCGATGAAGGAGAGCCAGTAAGAATAAGCTCAGACTACTAAGCAGAAACCATGCAGGCAAGAAGGCAATGGGATGACATATTTAAAAAATCGAAGGAAAAAAATTGCCTGCCAAGAATCATATATCCAGCAAAACTGTCTCTTAAATATGAAGGTGAAATTAAGGCATTTCCAGATAAACACAAGTTGAGGGAATTCATAAAAACCAAACCAAAACTACAAGAAATACTAAAGGGAGTTCTTTGGTTAGACTATCAATAATATCAGGTATCAACCCAAGACTAGAACACTGGGCAGAGCAACCAGAAGTCAACCCAGATAGGGAAATCCAAAAAAAACAAAGCAAGATTATTAAAAAAAAAAAAAAAAAACTCAAAACAGGGTAACAGCAATGTTATATAAAAGAAGACAACATTAGAATAATAAAGAGGGACTAAGAAATGTAATCATACACCTTCCATATGGAGTGGAAGGTACAGCAATACAAAGAAATAAAAGTTAGGTTTAAATTTAGAAAAATAGGGGTAAATAATAAAGTAACCACAAAGGAGAGAAATTATCCTACTCATCAAAATAAAATAAAAGAAAAAAATAGAGACTCAGCAGAAACAAAATCAACAAAAACAAATATGAGGAAAGGGCAATATGTAAAGATAATCTACTCAGCAGATAAAATTAAGTGGGAAAAAGAAACTGCCAATAGCACACAAAAAAAGACATCAAAATGTTAGCACTAAACTCATAAAAAAACTCATAACTATCCATAATTACCCTGAATGTAAATGGACTAAATGCACCAATAAAGAGACAGAGAGTGGCAGAATGGATTAAAAAACAAGATCCGTCTATATGCTGCCTACAAGAGACAACCTTAGACTTAGAGACACAAACAAACTAACCTTAAAGGATGGAAAAAAATATATCAAGCAAACAACAATCAAAAAAGAGCAGGAGGGGCGATATTAATTTCTGACAAAATAGACTTTAAAGTTAAATCCATTAGAAAGGGACAATACACCAAGAAGATATAACCATATTAAATATTTATGCACCCAATGAGAGGGCTGCAAGATACATAAAACAAACTCTATCAGCACTGAAAAGTGAGACAGACAGCTCCACAATAATAGTAGGAGACTTCAACACACCACTTTCGGTGAAGGACAGGACATCCAGAAAGAAGCTCAATAATGACACGGAAGATCTAAATACCACAATCAACCAACTTGACCTCATAGACATATACAGAACACTACACCCAACAGCAAACAAGTGTACTTTCTTTTCTAGTGCACATGGAACATTCTCTAGAATAGATCACATATTAGGTCATAAAGCAAGCCTTAGCAGAATCCAAAACATAGAAATATTACAAAGCATCTTCTCTGACCATAAGGCCATAAAAAGTGGAAATCAATAACAGGAAAAGCAGGGAAAAGAAATCAAACACTTGGAAACTGAACGATACCCTGCTCAAGAAGCAACGGATTATAGAAGACATTAAGGATGGAATAAGGAAATTCATAGAATCCAAAAATGAAAACACTTCCTATCAGAGCCTTTGGGACACAGCAAAGCGGTCCTCAGAGGCCAATTTATATCAATAAACATACACATCCAAAAAGAACAAAGGGCCAAAATCAAAGAATTATCCCCAACAAATAGAAAGGGAGCAACAAAAGAAACCCACAGGCACCAGAAGGAAACAAATAATAAAAATTAGAGCTGAACTAAATGAAATAGAAAACAGAAAAACAATTAAAAGAATTAACAAGACCAAAAGCTGGTTTTTTGAAAAAAAATCAACAAAATTGATAAAGCACTGGCAAACTGACCAAAGAAAAACAGGAGAGGAACCAAATAACCCAAATAAGAAATGAGATGGGCGATATTACAAGAGACTCAACTAAAATTAAAAGAATCATATCAGGTTACTATGCAAAATTGGACTCTAACAAATTTAAAAACCTAGAAGAAATGGATGAATTCCTAGAAACACACTACCCACCTAAACTAACACAAAGAGGCAGAACAACTAAATAGACCCATAACAAAAGAAGAGATTGAAAAAGTAATCAAAAAACTCCCAACAGCAGAGAGCAGTGGATGCACACCGCAAATTCTCATAAGACAAGACTTAATGGTCTCACTGAGACTGGAAGGACCCTGGTGGTCATGGCCCCCAGACGTTCTGTTGGCCCAGGACAGGAACCATTCCCGAAGCTAACTCTTCAGACATGGATTGGACTGGACAATGGGTTGGAGAGGGATGCTGGTGAGGAGTGAGCTACTTGGATCAGGTGGACACTTGAGACTATGTTGGCATCTCCTGCTTGGAGTGGAGATGAGAGGATGGAGGGGGTTAGAAGCTGGCGAAAAGGACACAAAAAGAGAGAGTCGAGGGAGACAGTAGGCTGTCTCATAAGGGGGAGAGTAATTGGGAGTGTGTAGCAAGGTGTATATGGGTTTCTGTGTGAGAGACTGACTTAATTTGTAAACTTTCACTTAAAGCAGCATAAAAATTATTTTTTAAAAAAAACAAAAAACTCCCAACAAAAAAAAGCCCTGGACCAGGCTGCTTCACTGCAGAGTTCTACCAAACTTTCAGAGAAGAGTTAACACCACTACTACTACTAAAGGTATTTCACAGCATAGAAAAGGATGGAATACTACCAAACTCATTCTACAAAACCACCATATCCCTGATACCAAAAACCAAGTAAAGACACCACAAGAAAAGAAAATCATAGGCCTATATCCCTCATGAACGTAGATGAAAAATCCTCAACAAAATTCTAGCCAATTCAACAACATAACAAAAAAATAATTCACCATGAACAACTGTGATTCATACCAGGTATGCAGGGATGGTTCAACATTAGAAAAACAATTAATGTAATCCACCACATAAATACAACAAAAGACAAGAATCACATGATTTTATCAATTGATGCGGAAAAGGCATTTGACAAAGTTCGACCCCCATTCATGATAAAAACTCTCAGCAAAATAGGAATACAAGGAAAATTCCTCAATATAATAAAGGGTATTTATACAAAGCCAACAGCCAACATCACCCTAAATGGAGAGAGCCTGAAAGCCTTCCCATTGAGATCGCGAACCAGACAAGGATGCCCTTTATCACCACTCTTACTCAACATTCTGCTGGAAGTCCTAGCCAGAGCAATTAGGCTAGACAAAGAAATAAAGAGCATCCAGATTGGGAAGGAAGAAGTAAAAGTATCTCTATTTGCAGATGACATGATCTTACACAAAGAAAACCCTAAAGAATCCTCAAGAAAACTACTGAAACTAATAGAAGAGTGCAGCAGAGTATCCAGAAACAAGATAAACATAAAAAAATCAGTTGGATTCCTCTACACCAACAAAAAGAACATCGAAGAGGACATCACCAAATCAATGCCATTTACAGGAGCCCCCAAGAAGATAAAATACTTAGGAATAAATCTTACCAGAGATGTAAAAGACTTATACAAAGAAAACTACAGTACACTTCTGCAAGAAACCAAAAGAGACTTACATAAGTGGAAAAACGTACCTTGCTCATGGACAGGGAGACTTAACATTATAAAAATGTCTATTCTACCAAAAGCGATCTATACATTTAATGCAATTCTAATCCAAATCCCAAGGACATTCTTTAATGAGATGGAGAAACAAGTCATCAACTTCTTATGGAAGGGAAAGAAGCCCTGGATAAATAAGGCATTACTGAAAAAGAAGAACAAAGTGGGAGGCCTTACTTTACCTGATTTTAGAACCTATTATACTGCCACAGTAGTCAAAACAGCCTGGTACTGGTAAAACAACAGATACACGGACCAATGGAACAGAATTGAGAATCCAGACATAAATCCATCCACATATGAGCAGTTGATATTTGACAAAGGTCCCAAAACAGTTAAATGGGAAAAAGACAGTCTTTTTAACAAAGGTGCTAGCATAACTGGATATCCATTTGCAAAAAAATGAAACAAGACCCATATCTCACTCCATGCACAAAAACGAGCTCAAAATGTATCAAAGACCTAAATATAAAATCTAAAACAATAAAGATCATGGAAGAAAAAATAGGGACAACGTTAGGAGCCCTAATACATGGCATAAACACTATACAAAACATTATTAAGAATGCAGAAGAGAAACTAGAAAACTGGGAGCTCCTAAAAATCAAATACCTATGCTCACCCAAAGACTTAAAAAAGCTTAAAAAGACTACCTACAGACTGGGAAAAAGTTTTTAGCTATGACATTTCTGATCAGCGTCTGATCTCTAAAATCTACATCACACTGCAAAAACTCAACTGCAAAAAGACAAATAACCCAATTAAAAAATGGGCAAAAGATATGAATAGACACTTCACTAAAGAAGACATTCAGGTAGCTAACAGATATATGAGTAAATGTTCACGATCATTTGCCATTAGAGAAATGCAGATCAAAACTACAATGAGATTTCATCTTACTCCAACAATGCTGGCATTAATCCAAAAAACACAAAATAATAAGTGTTGGAGAGGCTGTGGAGAGACTGGAACACTTCTACACTGCTGATGGGAATGTCAAATGGTACAACCACTTTGGGAATCGATTTGGTGCTTCCTTAAGAAGCTAGAAACAGAACTACCAAACGATCCAGCAATCCCACTCCTTGGAATATATCCTAGAAAAATAAGAGACTTTACACAAACAGATATATGCACACCCATGTTTACTGCAGCACTGTTTACAATAGCAAAAACATGGAAGCAACCAAGATGCCCATCAATGGATGAATGGATAAATAAATTATGGTATATTCACACAATGTAATAGTACGCATCAATAAAGAACTGTGAGGAATCTGTGAAACATTTCATAACATGGAGGAACCTGGAAGGCATTATGCTGAGTGAAATTAGTCAGTTGCAAAAGGACAAATATTGTAGAAGACTACCATTATAAGAACTTGAGAAATAGTTTAAACTGAGAAGAAAACATTCTTTTGTGGTTACGAGAGGAGGGAGGGAGAGTGGGAGAGGGCTATTCACTAATTAGATGGTAGATAAGAACTACTTTAGGTGAAGGGAAAGACAGCACACAATACAGGGGAGGTCAGCACAACTGGACTAAGCCAAAAGCAAAGAAGTTTCCTGAATAAACTGAACGCTTCGAAGGCCAGTGTAGCAGGGGCAGGGTTTTGGGGGCCATGATTTCAGGGGACATCTAAGTCAACTGCCATAATAAAGTGTATTAAGAAAACATTCTGCATCCCACTTTGAAGAGTGGCATCTGGGGTCTTCAACACTAGCAAGCAGCCATCTAAGATGCATCAGTTGGTCTCAACCCACCTGGATCAAAGGAGAATGAAGAACACCAAGGACACAAGGCGATTACGAGCCCAAGAGACAGAAAGGGCCACATGAACCAGAGACTACATCATCCTGAGACCAGAAGAACTAGATGGTGCCCAGCTACAACCCATGACTGCCCTGACAGGGAACACAACAGAGAACCCCTGAGGGAGCAGGAGAGCAGTGGGATGCAGACCCCAAATTCTCATAAAAAGACCAGACTTAATGGTCTGACTGAGAATGGAAGGACCCTGGTGGTCATGGCCCCCAGACCTTCTGTTGACCCAGGACAGGAACCATTCCTGAAGCCAACTCTTCAGACACGGATTGGACTGGACAATGGGTTGGAGAGGGATGCTGGTGAGGAGTGAGCTTCTTGGATCAGGTGGACACTTGAGTCTATGCTGGCATCTCCTGCCTGGAGGGTAGATGAGAGGGTAGAGGGGGGTTAGAAGCTGGCGAAATGGACACGAGAAGAGAGAGTAGAGGGAGAGAGCAGACCGCCTCATTAGGGGGAGAGTAATTGGGAGTATGTAGCAAGGTGTATATAAGTTTTTATGTGAGAAACTGACTTGATTTGTAAACTTTCACTTAAAGCACAATAAAAACTATATATATATAAAAAAAAAAGCAACAGATCAATCCAAGGGAAAAAAAATAAAATAATAAAGTTAATAACAGAAAAAAAAAAAATGAGCAAAGGATATGAACAGACACTTCACTAAAGAAGACATTCAAGTAGCTAACAGCAACATGAGGAAATGCTCATTATCAATAGCCAATAGAGAAATGCAAATTAAAGCTACAAGGAGATTCCATCTCACTCCAACAAACCAAACCAAACCCAGTGCCATTGAGTCGATTCCAACTCATAGTGACCCTATAGGACAGAGTAGAACTGCCCTATAGAGTTTCCAAGGAGCGCCTGGCGGATCTGAACTGCCAACCCTTTGTTAGCAGCCATAACTCTTAAGCACTATGCCACCAGGGTGTCCAACAAGCCTGGCATTAATCCAATAAATGGTGGAGAGACTGGAACACTTGTACACTGCTGGTGGAAATGTAAAATGGTACAACCACTTTGGAAATTGATTTAGCGCTTCCTTAAAAAGCCAGGAATAGAACTACCATATGATTCTGCAATCCCACTCCTTGGAATATATCCTAAAGAAATAAGAACCTTTACATGAACAGATATATGCACACCCATGTTCATTGCAGCACTGTTTACAATAGCAAAAAGATGGAAGCAACCAAGGTGCCCATCAACAGATCAATGGATAAATAAATTATGGTATATTCACATAATGGAATACTATGCATCAATAAAGAACAATGATGAATCCTTGAAACATTTCGTAACATGGAGGAATCTGGAAGGCATTATGCTGAGTGAAATTAGTTGGCTGCAAAACAACAAATATTGCATAAGACCACTATTATAAGAACTCAGGAAATAGTTTAAACAAAGAAGAGAATATTCTTTGATTGTTATGAAAGGAGGGAGCGAGGGAGGGAGAGGGGTATTCACGAATTAGATAGTAGATAAGAACTATTTTAGGTGAAGGGAAAGCCAACACACAACAGGAGAGGTCAGCAGAACTGGACTAAACCAAAAGCAAAGAAGTTTCCTCAATAAACTGAACACTTTGAAGGCCAGTGTAGCAGGGGCGGGGGCCTGGGGACCATGGTTTCAGGGTACATCTAAGTCAATTGGCATAATAAAATCTATTAAGAAAACATTCTGTATCCCACTTTGGAGAGCGGTGTCTGTGGTCTTAAACTCTATCTAGTGGCCATCTAAGATGTTTCAATTGGTCTCAACCGGCCTGGATCAAAGGAGAATGAAGAACACCAGAGACACAACGTAATTATGAACCCAAGAGGCAGAAAGGGCCACATATACCAGAGACTACATTAGCCTGAGACCAGAAGAAATAGATGGTGTCCAGCTACAACCGATGACTGTCCTGACAGGGAATACAAGAGAGAATCCCTGAGGGAGCAGGAGAGCAGCAGGATGCAGACCCCAAATTCTCATAAAAAGACCAGACTTAATGGTGTGACTGAGACTAGAATGATCCCATAGGTCACGGTCCCCAGACCTTCTGTTAGCCCAAGACAGGAACCATCCCCAACACCAACTCTTCAGACAGGGATTGGACTGGACTATGGCATAGACAATGACACTGGTGAAGAATGAGCTTTTTGGATCAAATAGGCACATGAGACTATGTTGGCATCTCCTGTCTGAAGGGGAGATAAGAGGGTAGAGGGGGCAGTGTGCTGTCTCATTAAGGGGAGAGCAATTAGGAGTATATAGCAAGGTGTTTATAAATTTTTGTATGAGAGTCCAACTTGATTTACAAACTTTCACTTAAAGGACAATAAAAATTAAAAAAAAAACACAATCATAAAAGTAGTTATATTAGGATGGTGGGATGTTTTTCTAATATGATATTACCCCTAGCTTTCAAAAATGACGTTTAAAATACGCAAATAAACACATTATTTTACAATTTGGTCACTCTGCCATTTTCAACACATGACTTCAAGCATTGCTCTGATTATCCCACCCAGGCTCATAAAAACAGGAAAAGAGCACTGAGGAGCCTACACAGAAGGCTTTCGGAGCCAGGTGTAGAAGTGGCACACATCAATTCCACTCCATACCATTGAAGAAAATTTCATTACCTGTGCACATTTAACTGCAAGTAAGGCTGGGAAAAGAGGTATAGCTGGGCAGTCATGTGGTCAACTACAATTCCATTGCTATGAAGAAGAAAGGAACAGATTTTGATGGACAGATAGTGGTACTGCCACACATAGCTGAGTTTTGTCCATTTTGAACTTAAAATGAATAGAGACATGTTATGTGATTATTTTGTGTCTGGCTTCTCTTATTTATGTTTATGCTCTTTGGACTTTGTTTTACATAGTGTGTGCAGAGTACAGTACAGAAAGAAATGTTCTGGCTGGGAGTCGCCCTACTTTCACTATAGTCCCAGAACTACCACTTCACCAGTAAATTACACCCTCGAGACTCCACTTCCTCGAATACATATGAGGGAGTTGATTAGTGTACTCTCTAATCTCTGAAACTGATCATGCTAGCTGCTCATCTTTAGTGAAATGTTATTTCCACTGTTTTTAGAGCAAAAATAACGAAATTGCACTGAACCAACCATTCCGCTCACTTCCCCCCCAGCACTCCCACTCCAGTATGATGGATAACTAGTATTTGCATAGTGGCTGCCTGGGATATTTGGTGCCTTTTATACTGAGCGAACACAACATTAACCTGTTTGACTTAAGCTCTGATGACCCTGGCTACATTAACACTATATTCTAACTAAGCGAATTCATCAAGCACTCTACTCATTAAATATTTTAAGGTATTTGCTTCAAAGAGAATACTTCAAAATATCTTTCCTTCTAGTTGTCTCTAGCTTCAAGAACGGGGTGGTTGGAAGAAAAAGAAGGGTTAGAAGGAAGTATACTTTTTCTGGTGGTTTTAAGGTATGTCCAGAGACTCTTTGATACTCCTCCCTTTATAAGCTGGAGCCTAATTTCCCTCTCTTTACAGTGGGCTGTACTTAGTGACTCATTCCTAGAAAACAGAATGTGGTAGAAATGACAGTAATTTACACAGGCAAGGTTATAAAAGGCATTGAGGCCATGTGTATGCTTGCATGTGTTTTGTGTGTCTCAGTCTCTCTCACATCACTGGAAGAAGCCTGCTGCCGTATCATGAAAACACTTAGGCAGCCCTATGGAGAGGTCCACATGGTGAGGAGCTGAGGTCTCCTGCCAACAGCTGGCAAGGAACCAAGACCTGCTATCAACAGCCATGTGAGTAAGCCATCTTTAAAATGAATCCTCCAGCGCCCCCATCAAGCCTTCAGATGTTTGCAGTCCGAAACAACAGACTGATCGCAATCTCATGAGACCAGAGCCAGAACAAGCCATGGATTAGACAGGTCCATAAAACAAAATGAGACTAAATGGGCACACCAGCCCAGGGGCAAGGACAAAAAGACAGGAGGGGAAAGGAAAGCTGGTAACGGGGAACCCAAGGTTGAGAAGGGGAGAGTGTTGACATGTTGTGAGATTGGCAACCAATGTCACAAAACAATATGTGTGTTAATTGTTTAATGAGAAACTTGTTTGCTCTGTAAACCTTCATCTAAAGTACAATAAAAAAAATCAAAAAACAAACAAAAGGAATGAACTTCTAATACATTCTAAAACATAAATGAACCTTGAAAACATTATGCTAAGTGAAATAAGCCAGACATAAAAGAACATATATTGCATGAGTCCATTATATAAAATGTCTAGAATAGAAAAATGCATAGAGACAGAAAGTAGATTAGTGGTAACCATGACCTGGAGGAAGGAGAAAATGGGGAGCTATTGCTTAACGGGTGCAGAGCTTGTTTGGAGTGATAAACTTTTGGAAAAATATAGTGATGATGGTTGCAAAACATTGTCAGTGTGATTAAAGCCACTGAATTATACACCTGGCAATGGTTAAAACAGCAAATTTTATGTTGTGATATTTTATCACAACATAAAATTATATAAATAAGGCTGTTTTAGTTATCTACTGGTGCTACAACAGAAATACAAGTGGGTGGTTTATTTAACAAACAGAAATTTATTCTCACAGTTTATGAAGCCAGAAATCTGAATTCAGGGCGCCAGCTCCAGGGGAAGGCTTTCTCTGTGTTGGCTCTGGGTGAAGGTCCTTGTCATCAATCTTCCCCTGAGTCTAGGAGTTTCTCACTACAGGGACTCCAGGTCCAAAAGACATACTCCACTCCTGGTTCTTCTTTCTTAGTGGTAGGAGGTCCCTCTCCTCTCTGTTCACTTTTCTCTTATATATCTCTTAACAGATTGACTCAAGATACAACCTAATCCTGTAGATTGTACCCTGATCGTTAACATCACTGCCTCTAATTTTGCCTCATTAAGATCACAGAGGTTAGGATTTACAACACATAGGGTTATCAGATCACAAAATGGAGGACAACCACACAACACTGGGAGTCATGGACTAGCCAAGTTGACACACATTTTGGGGGGACACAATTCAATCCAGAGCATTTCACCCTTTGGACCCCAAAAATTCATATCCTTGCCACATGTAAAATACATTTACTCCACCATATCATTCCAAAAGTCTTAAATCAACTTCCAGTCCAAATTCCATCCTGGAGCAAAATTCCTCTTCATCTGTGAAATCCAGAAAACAAGTTATCTGCTTCCAAAGTACAATGGTAAAACAGGCACTAGACAGACTTTTCCACTACAAATGGAAGAAACTGGAGGGAAAGAAGGGATAACAGGCATCAAATAAGTCCAAAACCCACCAGACCACATTACATTAGCTCTGAAGGTCTGAAAATAATACTCTGTTCTCTGAGACATTTAGGTTATGGCTCTACCCTCCAGACTCTGGGTGCTAGCCACACTCTCCAGATTCTGGGCGAAGACCCCTTGGCCTGGGGCTTCAGCTCCACTTTCCAGGGCCACTGGGATGGCAACGCTGCTCCATCAGCTTTGGGCAGCCCCATTTTCCTAGTCCGAGTGGTGACCTTACCCCTTTGGCCCCGGCACGCCCCATTCTTCTGCCCCTTGGACATGGCAGCCCCTCCTCTCAGCTTTGGGCAGAACTGGCCCTATCCCACTGGCATGGCCCCATACTCTGGAACTGAGCTGCTGAAGATCTGACCCTTTGAAACCTAGGAGGCTGTGGTTCCACCCTTTGAGACCTTATAGGTTGTGGCCCTACCCTTTGAGACCCAGGCAGCTCTGCTTCCATGCTCCTTGTCTCTCCAGTTTCTGCTTCCTGGTTCCTTGGCCTCTTGGCCCCTTGGCCCCTCAGGCCTCTTGGGCCATCCCAGCCTCTGCCCTGGTCAGGCAAGTGTTACAAAGCCCTTTAGCTCCCAGAGGCACCCCACTCCATCAATAAGCCTTAGCCTGAAGGCACCAAACTCTCTAACTCTATGGGTTGGCAAGCCTAGCTCCACTGATAAGTGCCAGGAGGCACCCCACACTGCCAGGAAGCCACCTGTGTGAAGGCACTCAGCTCTTTCTTGATCCGTGGGTTGATTCCCATGCCATCTTGTGTCAGTTTCCTGGTTCCGCTGATGCCATTTTGCTGCTACTGCCGCTGCCGCTGCCACTGCTACTCACCATCTGCATTGTCTCCAGTGTTACGCTTCTCCTCACTACCTTCTGAGCTCTCACCAGAAATGCCTTTGATGTCCATAATTTCACCAACAGTCTCTTCAAGGCAATCTAGGCTTTTACTATTAGGCACCTTAAAACTCCTCCATCCTCTACACTTTCACATTTTCAAACAAGCTTCCACATTTTTGCTATCTGTTAGAGCAGTACCCAACTCCTGGTACTAAATTCTATCTTAGTCACTGTCTTAGTTATCTAGTGCTGCTGTAACAGAAATACCACAAGTAGATGGCTTAAAAAAAAGAGAAATTTATTCTCTCACACTCCAGTAGGCTAAATGTCCAAATTCAGGGAGCCAACTCTATGGGAAGGTTTTCTCTAGAAATTTATTTCCTCACAGTAAAGTAGGCTAGAGGTCCAAATTGAGGGCACTGGCTCCAGGAGAAGTCTTTCTCTTTCTGTTGGGTCTGGAGGAAGGTCCTTATTATCAGTCTTCCCTTGGTCTGGGAGCTTTTCTGCACAGAAACCTTAGCTCCAAAGGGCATGCTCTGTTTCCAGCACTGCTTTCTTGGTGGTATGTCTCCCAACTCTCTGCTTCCTTCCTTTTCTTTTTCACCTCTTGTAAGATAAAAGATGGTGCAGGCCACACCTCAGGGAAACTCCCTTTACATTGGATCAAGGATGTGACCTTAGTAAAGGTGTTACAATCCCACCCTAATCCTCTTTAACATAAAATTACAATCACAAAATGGAGGACAACCACAAAACATGGGGAATCACGGCCCAGCCAAATTGATATGTACATTTTTTGGGGGGACAAAATTCAATCCATGACATTTCACCCTTTGTCCCCAAAACAATCATGCCCTTGCAACATGCAAAACATATTCATCCCATCATATCATAGCAAAAGTCTTAAATCAACTCCAAGTCCAAAATCCAAAAATTCCTCTTCATCTGTGAAATCTAGAATACAAGTTATCTGCTTCCAAAGGTACAATGGCAGAACAGACACAAGCTAGACATTTCCATTAGAAATGGGAGAAACTGGAGGGAAAGAAGACAACAGGCACCAAGCAAGTCAGCAGAACACATTACATTAGCCCTCATGGCTTGAAAATAATCCTCTGTTCTCTGAGACAATTTACACAATGGCTCTGCCCTCCAGACTTTAGGTACTGGCCACGCTCTCTGGTCCTGAGTGAAAACCCCTTGGCCCTGCACTTCAGCTCTGCCTTTCTGGCCCACTGGAACAGCAACTCTGCTCCCTTGGTTTTAGGTGTACCATTCTCCTAGTCCATTTGAGTGGCGACTCTGCCCTTAGAAACAACAAAGGGCATGACTCCACCCTTTGAAACCCCTGAGGTCATGGCCATACCTTTTGAGACTGAGGCAGCTCAGCTTCTTGTGTTCCTTGTCTCTTTCGCTTCTGCTTCCTGGTTTCTTGGCCTCTCGGCTCTTTGGGCCTCACACTCACATCTGCCCTGCTGGGGCAAGTGTTTCAAAGCTTAGTAGCTCCACCAATAAGTGCCTAAAGGCACCCCACTCTACCAGAAAGCCTCCTGTGCACAAGCATTCAGCTCTCTTACTCTGCAGGTCCGCTCCAGCGCTATCTGGCACTGGTCTCCTGGTTCTGGTGCTGCCAGTTCGCTGTTGCCAGTCCTCTGCTGCTGTTTCTCACCACCTGTGCCTTCTCCAGTGTTAACAGCTCTCCTCACTTCCTTCTGAGTCTTCGATCCATTCACAGTTTCAAAACCGGTGCCATACTTTAGGTATCTCTTAGAGCAGCACCCCACTCCCTCGGTACCAAATTCTGTCTTAGTTATCTAGTGCTGCTATAACAGAAATATCACAACTGGATGACTTCAACAAAGAGAAATTTATTCTCTCACAGTCCAGTAGGCTGGAAGTCTGAATTCAGGGCACCGGCTCCAGTGGAAGGCTTTCTCTAGAAATTTATTTCCTCAGAGTAAAGTAGGCTGGAAGTCCGAATCCAGGGCACCGGTTCCAGGAGAAGGCTTTCCCTCTCTGTTGGCTCTGGAGAAACATCCTTGTCATCAGTCTTTTGGCCTGGGAGCTTCTCCACAGAGGAACCTCAGGTCCAAATGACATGCTCTGCTCCCGGCACTGCTTTCTCGGTGGTATGAAGTCCCCCAACACTATGCTTATTCCCTTTTCTTTTTATCTCTTGTAAAATAAAAGATGGTGCAGGCCACACCCCAGGGAAACTCCCTTTATACTGGATCAGGGATGTGACCTTAGTAAGGGTGTTATATTCCCACCATAAACATCTTTAACATAAAATTACAATAACAAAATGGAAGACAAACAAACAATATGGGGAATTATGGCCCAACCAAACTGATACACACATTTTTGGGGGGAACATAATTCAATCCATGACAGTTATCTACTGCGGGTACAACGGAAATACCACAAGTGAGTGGTTCTAAGAAACAGAAATTTATTCTCTCACAGATTCAGAGGCTAGATGTCCAAATTCAGGGTGCCAGCTCCACGGAAAGGCTTTCTCTCTTTCAGCTCTGGGGGAAGACCCTTGTCATCAATCTTACCCTGGGTCTAGGAGTTTCTCAGCACGGGGACCCTGGGTCCAAAGGACACACTCCACTCTTGGCTCTTCTTTCTTGGAGGTAGGAAATCCCTCTCCTCTCTGTTCATTTTTCTCTTTTATATCTCAAAACAGACTGACTCAAGATATAAGCCAATCCTGTAGACTATGTCCTGACTCAGTAACAAAACTGCCTCTAATCCTGCCTCATTAAAATCAGAGAGGCTAAGATTTATAACACATAGGACTATCAGATCACAAAATGGAGGAGAACCACATAGTACTGGGATTCACGGCCTAGCCAAGTTGACACACATTTTGGGGGGACACAATTCAATTCATAACAAAGGCCATGTCAAATGTATAAAGAAGGACATAAAGACCAAATGAATTATTTACGTAATGATACCAAAGAACCTTAATAAATGGCTATACCTACATACAGTCATTATACACACACACACAGAAGCCCTGGTGGCACAGTGGTTAAGAGTTCAGCTACTAACCAAAAGGTCAGCATTTCAAATCCACCAGCTGCTCCCTGGAAACCATACTGTGTCCTATACGGTCACTATGAGTCAGAATTGACTCGACAGCAGTTGGTTTAAGGTACAAGCTATCTGATCAGGATTCTGGCAAAGGTGTAAAATAATTCTAATAAAAATGGCAAACACAAGAATAAACTATGAAGCCAGCGTATCCCTGATACCAAAACCAAGTAAAGACACCACAAAAAAAGAAAATTACAGACCAATATCCCTCATGAACTTAGATACAAAAATCCTCAACAAAATTCTAGCCAATAGAATTCAACAACATATCAAAAAAATCATTCACCATGACCAAGTGAGATTCATACCAGGTATGTAGGAATGGTTCAACATTAGAAAAACAATCAATGTAATCCATCATATAAATAAAACAAAAGAACCACATGATCTTATCAATTGATGCAGAAAAGGCATTTGACAAAATTTAACACCTGTTCATGATAAAAACTCTCAGCAAAATAGGAATAGAAGGAAAATTCCTCAATATAATAAAGGGCACTTATACAAAGCCAACGGCCAACATCATCCTACATGGAGAGACTCTGAAAGAATTCCCGTTCAGACTGGGAACCAGACAAGGATGCCCTTTATCACCACTCTTATTCAACATTGTGCTGGAGGTCCACAGCGAAGCAATTAGGCTAGATAAAGAAATAAAGGGCATCCAGATTGGGAAGGAAGAAGTAAAAGTATCTCTATTTGCAGATGACATGATCTTATACACAGAAAACCCTAAAGTATCCCAAGAAAACTACTGAAACTAATAGAAGAGTTCAGCAGAGTATTGGGATACAAGATAAACAGACAAAAATCAGTTGGATTCTTTTACACCCACAAAAAAACATTAAAGAGGAAATCACCAAATCAATATCATTTACAACACCCCCAGGATGATAAAATATTTAGGAATAAATCTTACCAGAGATGTAAAAACTTATACAAAGAAAACTACAAGACACTACTGCAAGAAACCAAAAGAGACCTACATAAGTGGAAAAACATGCCTTGCTCATGGATAGGAGGACTTAACATTGTAAAAATGTCTATTCTACCAAAAGTGATCTATACATTTAATGCAATTCCGATCCAATATCCCAAGGACATTCTTTAATGAGATGGAGAAACAAATCACCAACTTCATATGGAAGGGAAACAGGTCCCAGATAAGTAAAGCATTACTGAAAAAGAATAAGGTGGGAGGCCTCTACCTGATTTCAGAACCTATTATACCGCCTTAGTAGTCAAAACAGCCTGGTACTGGTACAACAAAAGATACACAGACCAATGTAACAGAATTGAGAATTCAGACATAAATCCATCCACATATGAGCAGGTTATATTTGACAAAGGTCCCAAAACACTTAAATGGGGAAAAGACAGCCTTTTTAACAAATGGTGCTGGCATAACGGGATATCCACCTTCAAAAAAATGAAACAAGACCCATACCTCACTCCATGCACAAAAACTAACTCAAAATGGATCAAAGAACTAAATATAAAATCTAATACACTAAAGATCATGGAAGGAAAAATAAGGACAATGCTAGGAGCCCTAATACGTGGCATAACAGTATATAAAACATTACTAACAATGCACAAACACCAGAAAAGAAACTAGACAACTGGGAGCTCCTAAAAATCAAACATCTATGCTCATCCAAAGACTTCATCAAAAGAGTCAAAACATTACCTACAGACTGGGAAAAAGTTTTTAGCTATGACATTTCCGATTAGAGTCTGATCTCTAAAATCTACACAATACTGCAAAAACTCAACTACAAAAAGACAAAGAGCCCATTTAAAAAATGGGCAAAGGATATGAACAGGCACTTCACTAAAGAAGACATTCAGGTAGCGAATAGATACATGAGGAAATGCTTACAATCATTAGCCATTAGAGAAATGCAAATCAAAACTACAATGAGATTCCATCTCACTCCAACGAAGCTGGCATTAATCCAAAAAACACAAAAAAATAAATCATGGAGAGGTTGTGGAGAGACTGGAACACTTAAACACTTTTGGTGGGAATGTCAAATGGTAGAACCACTTTGGAAATCAATTGGGCACTTCCTTAAAAAGCTAGGAATAGAACTACCATATGATTCTGCAATCCCACTCCTTGGAATATATCCTAGAGAAATAAGAGCCTTTACATGAAGAGATATATGCACACCCATGTTCACTGTAGCACTGTTTACAATAGCAAAAAGATGGACACAACCAAGGTGCCCATCAACAGATGAATGGATAAATTATGGTATATTCACACAATGGAATTCTACACACTGATAAAGAACAATGATGAGTCAGTGAAACATTTCATAACATGGAGGAATCTGGAAGGCATTATGCTGAGTGAAATTAGTCAGCTGCAAAACGACAAATATTGTATGAGATCATTATTATAAGAACTCGAGAAATAGTTTAAATAGAGAAGAAAATATTCTTTAATGGTTATGAGAGTGGGGAGAGAGGGAGGAAGAGGGGTACTCACTAATTAGTAGACAAGAACTATTTTAGGTGAAGGGAAAGACAACACACAATACAGGAGAGGTCAGCACAACTGGACTAAACTAAAAGCAAAGAAGTTTCCTGAATAAACTGAACACTTTGAAGGCCAGTGTAGCAGGGGCGGGGGCTGGGGATCACGGTTTCAGGGGACATCTAGGTTAATTGGCATAATAAAATCTACTAAGAAAACATTGTCTCACTTTGGAGAGTGGTATCTGGGGTCTTAAACGCTAGCAAGCAGCCATCTAAGATGCATTGGTTGGTCTCAACCCACCTACAGCAAAGGAGAATGAAGAACACCAAAGACACAAGGTAATTATGAGCCCAAGAGACAGAAAGGGCCACATAAATCACAGACTACATCAGCCTGAGACCAAAAGAACTCGATGGTGCCCGGCTACAACCCATGACTGCTCTGACAGGGAACACAACAGAGAACCCGTAAGGGAGCAGGACAGCAGTGGGATGCAGACCTCAAATTCTCATAAAAAGACGATACTTAATGGTCTGACTGAGACTAGAAGGACCCTGGAGGTCATGGTCCCAGACCATCTGTTAGCCCAAGACAGGAACCATTCCCAAAGCCAACTCTTCAGACAGGGATTGGACTGGACTATGGGACAGTAAATGATACTGGTGAGGAGTGAGCTTCTTGGATCAAGTAGACACATGAGACTATGTGGGCATCTCCTGTCTGGAGGGGAGATGAGAGGGCAGAGGGGGTCAGAAGCTGGCTGAATAGACACGAAAATAGAGAGTAGAGAGAAGAAGTGTGCTGTCTCATTAGGGGGAGAGCAACTGGGAGTTGCTAGCAATGTGTATATAAATTTTTGTATGAGAGACTGAATTGATTTGTAAACTTTCACTTAAAGCACAATTAAAACACACACACACACACACAAGAATAAAAGGGCAATATTAAAAGGAAAGATTTTTTTTTTGGCTAATACTTCCCAACTCTTTCCTTACTCTCTGACACCCTTTACCCTTTTTTTGTTTTTTAACTAGATTAGCTAATTGGCTTAAAACTAACTTTAAACAAAACAAAACTAACTTTTGCTAAAGCACTTTTAAAAAGCTGAAGGGAGACAGAGGCACAAATGATAAACTTACAAATAGTTAACATATTCACAAAGCCATTGATAAATTCTTACCACCATAAAATCGAATCATACAGCCAAGGTCAGGATTTGTTGCCTCCTCCTGTATGCGCAGAGGATCATCAAAGCCCAGCCTGGATAAATAATCATAAACGATCTGAAGAGGTCGTTCAGTAGGTTCCAATCTCCTGCTTACACAATTCGAAAGAAAAATATTTTATAAAGTTATAATAATGCTTCATTTTTTAAATCTTTCAAGATACTCTTGATTTTTACCTCTATATCAAGATTTTCTTTAACATCATACAATACAACTTATATAAACAAATGACTCTCAAAATTTTTTGGTCTCAGAATCCCCTTATATTCTTCGAGAACCCCAAAGAGTTTCTGTTTATATGGTTTTATCTACTAATATCTACTGAATTAGAAACGAAAATTAAGAATTCCCAAATATTTGATTATTCATTTAAAAACTGTAAGCCTATTATGTTAGCACCAATACCAGTTTTTGAAAAATATACTTTCCAATAATAAAATAAATTCATTGCGAAGAGTGCTACTCTTTTACAGTTTTGTAAATCTCTTTAATAGCTGCTTAAAGGAAGACAGCTGGAGTCTCAAATTCGCTTCTGCACTCAATCTGCTGTGATATCATGTCGTGTAGCCTTTTAGGAAATGCCATTATACACTTATGAGAGATTGAGGGAGAAAAGAAAATTAATATCTTAATCTAATTTTTAAAAAATTAGTTTTGACCTCATATACCTCCTTAAAAAAAACTCAGGGACCTCCAGAGGTCCCAGATCTATACTTTGAGAACTTCTAGTCCAAACTTACAGGTAGTGACATTATGGGATATGAAAGACCATACTTGGCCATAAGTGATTTCATGTAAGCTGCACACAATTATATAGATGTAATCCTTGGGGCTGCTTACTATTTGCCAGGTACTATATAGTTCCATTGGCTTCACAGATAATTCTTTCCTAAGAACTGAGAACGAATGGCTCAATGGTTCCCCAGAAATCATCCTACTAATATGGTACTGACAGCAAGTTTAGTAAAACATATAATGTCTAGTAATCATTTGTGGCCTCTGGTAACACTGCATATTTTAAATCACAAAAACTTATTGTTGTTGTTGCTAGCTGGCTGCTGTTGAGTTGGCTCCTGACTCATGGTGGCCCCATGAACAGTGTAATGAAATTCTGCCTGGTCCTGCGCTGAACAGTTGTGATCCATAGGGTTTTCACTGGCTGATCTTCAGCAATTGATCACCAGGCCCTTCTTCCCAGTCTGCCTGAGTCTGAAGGCTCTGCTGAAACGTGTGCAGCATTACAGGGATACACAAGCCTTCACTAACAGACAAGGGCAAGTCTCCCACATCAAAGGCGAGAATTCTGCAACTGAACCACCACTGTCCCCTCACAAAGACTTAAAATAATTAAATATATTTTAAAAACAAAAATAATATATGTATATTTTGATAGAATGGACTACGCTAGTAGTAACAGCAGGATGGTTCTTTTAAGATGCTCATATTTAGAAAGCAAACAGTTTAAATATAGAGACTAAAAGCATGGGCTTCGAAAGTCAGACGGCCTGAGTCTGAGTTTCCTTTCTGCCACTTATCATCTGCATGCCCCTGGCCCTTGAAAGTTATTTAACCTCGTTGTTTTACACACTTCATCAGCATAATAGGAATAACAATAGGGCCTAACTCATAGGTTGCTGTCACCTTTATTTAAGCAAGATAGGATATATTATGTAAAGTGCTCAGCAAAATACCAGGCACATAGTAAGTGCTGAAAAATTATTCAAAAAATTTTCAGGACTGGAATCAAGTTTTAATTAGAATAAAAATACAGTACTTTACTCTCTAAAACAACACCTCCAAAAAGCAAGTATAGAAAAGCCTATTGCATTCAAAAGGCCTTCAAGAGTATTACTTTTCTTGTCTTAAAAGAATTCTGTTTAGAAAACCTAAGAACTATATTGATTAGAAGAAATATTTTTCTTATAGCAAAAAGAAATGAGAACATTTGTGGTTTGTGTTTAGGGAACTAAAAATGCTGTTGGCAACAAGATTAAGTAAAAAACAGCGTGAACTGAACACTGCATGGCTGAATATAAACAACTGTATCAAAGGGATAATTTAGGAGTAGAAATATTGATGAGCAAAAAATGAAAATTAAAACAACTACCTAGGCTCCTCCTCACTGTTTAATTCAGTCTCTTAGCTTCCGTAAATTACAAGATAAACTCAGAAAAAACTACAACACGGGGAATGACTAAACAACTAAAAGTATACAAAGACCAATAAAAACTGAATTTAACAGAAATGGAAAATAAACTTTTCAGAATAAAAATATCAATTACAATTAATTCCTAGCCAAATAAAGTTAAGATTCACAAAGGTCTATAACAATGCTAAGCATTTCCTAGTACAACAAAGAATTCTTCTAAGAAAGATGCATTGTAAAAGGGACTTCTGATAAGCTGCATCCTGTAATGTAATATGAAGAATCACTGACAGCTTAACTAGTAAAAAAAGTCTGCCTTGAGCATTGTTCTCTTTTAAGAACTATCCATATGGGATCAAAAAAACAACAGCAACTCGAAAGACAGGAAATTGGGGGCAGTGAGATGATGTTAACGTGGGAGGAACAATTTGGAAAAGGAGGGTGAGAATGGTTGCACAATTTAAAGAATGTCATCAATGTCACTGAATAGTGCATGTAGAAACTGTTGGCTTGGTATATGTTCTGCTATGTATATTCTCAACAATAGTAACAAAAAATAAATCATATATATATATAAATATAAATTGTTGTTAGGTGCCACTGAGTCGATTCTGACCCATAGTGACCCTACGTACAAAAGAACGAAACGCTGCCAGGTCCTGCGCCATTCTCATGATCGTTGTTATGCTTAAGCCCATTGTTGCAGTCACTGTGTCAATCCATCTCATTGAGGGTCGTCCTCTTTTTTGCTGACCCTCAATTTTACCAAGCATGATGTCCTTCTCCAGGGACTGATCCCTCCTGACCACATGTCCAAAGTATGTGAGACACAGTCTCGCCATCTTTACTTCTACGGAGCATTCTGGTTTACTTCTTCCAAGACAGACTTGTTCTTTTGGCAGTCCACGGTATGTATGATATTCTTCTTCAACACCACAATTCAAAGGCATCAATTCTTCTTAGGTCTTCCTTATTCATCATCCAGTTTCCACAAGCATATGAGGTGACTGAAAACACCATGGCTTGGATCAGGCCCACCTTAGCCCTCAAGGTGACATCTTTGCTTTTCAACACTTTAAAGAGGTCTTTTGTAGCCGGATTGTCAATGCAATGAGTCTTTTGATGTCTTGACTGCTGCTTCAATGGGTGTTGATTGCGGATTCAAGTAAAATGAAATCCTTGACAACTTCAATCTTTTCCCCATTTATCATGATGTTGCTTATTGGTCCAGCTGTGAGGATTTTTGTTTTCTTTATGTTGAGGTGTAATCCATACTGAAGGCCATACGTAGTCTTTGATCTTCATCAGTAAGTGCTTCAAGTCCTCTTCACTTCCAGCAAGCAAGGTTGTGTCATCTGTATAACTCAGGCTGTTAATGAGTCTTCTTCTAATCCTGATGCCCTGTTCTTCTTCACATAGTCCACCTTTTCAGATTATTTGCTCAGCATACAGATTGAATAAGTATGGTGAAAGGATACAACCCAGACACACACCTTTCCTGACTTTAAACCACGCAGTATCCCCTTGTTCTGACTGAACAATTGCCTATTGATCTATGTACAGGTTCCTTATGAGCACAATTAAGTGTTCTGGAATTCCCGTTCTTGGCAATGTTATCCATAATTTCTTACGATCCACAGTCAAATGCCTTTACATAATCAATAAAACACAGGTAAACATCTTTCTGGTATTCTCTGCTTTCAGCCAGGACCCATGTGACATCAGCAGTGATATCGCTGGTTCCACGTCCTCTTCTGAATCCAGCTTGAATTTCTGGCAGTTCTCTGTTGATATACTGCTGCAGCCGCTTTTGAATGATCTTCAGCAAAATTTTACCTACATGTGATATTAATGACATTGTCCAATAATTTCAGCATTAGGTGGGATCACCTTTCTTGGAAACAGGCATAAATATAGATCTCTTCCAGTTGGTTGGCCGGGTAGGTGTCTTCTGAATTTCCTGGCATAGACGAGTGAGTATTTCCAGCACTGCATCCATTTGTTGAAACATCTCAATTGGTATTCCGACAATTCCTGGAGCCTTGTTTATCACCAATGCCTTCAGTGCAGCTTGGACTTCTTCCTTCAGTACCACTGCGTTTTATATATATATTTATATATATATATATATATATATATATATATATATATATATATATTCTTTTAAGGAGGATTAACTTGAAGGCAAGGAGACTAAGGGAATACTTAAAAGAGCTATCTTCAGATGTAAAGAAGGATTAGATTTACTCTGAATTGCTCCAAATAAGTTACATAAGTAGATTTGGACTGAACATGAGAAAGAATTTAATAATTACAGATGTCCAATAATCAAACAGACTGCCTCTCAAAACAGCTCACTGAGGGCTAGAGAGCCATCTGTCACAGATATTTTAGAAGGGACTCCTCTAAGAATCATGTCGGGCCAGATGAGCTTTAGAGTCTTTTAGAACTCAAGATTTTAATGAAGTATCCAAGATACCTTCCCAATATAATACTAATTCTACCTGAACCCTACTATTATTTTGGGATCCATTTAAATATCATAAATTCATATTAATGATCACAAATTCACTACCAAGAAACGATAATATTTTCAGGCTAAATCCCATAGTTCATTTTTTCTATTTTTCTCTAGAAAACCAAAAGAAATAGAACCACTCTAAGTTTGACATATTTTACATGGTAAAATTTCCTGTTCTACAAAGGTCTGTAGATTTTGAAAAACCTCTTCATGTATTTTCAACGAAAGAAAGTATTTTCCCTGGTAGAAAAAAAAAATCACGAGAACCTCAACATCTACTGTTATTAATTTAGCATAAATGAGTAAACAATATTTCAAGAACTGCAAAAACAAGTAAAATGAGGGACTAATTCCATTTACTCATTAAGCTCATCTGCTTAAGGGTATGGGGGAGGGAAATGCTGAGATCTGCTTAGAGCTCAATTTTATGTTCCAAAGTTCCAAAAGTTTAACAGGTTGGTAATTAGCTATTTGTTAAATTTCTCACAAATCAAAGGGAAATTATATACACAAAATAGGTGTAGAAGAGAGGAATGCTGGCAACAAAAAGTTCCATTCAGCATTTGAACTTCTTCTATTACTGCCTTAAAGAGACAATAAGACTACTATAATGGCTCTGGTTTACTTTTAATACTTCTAAGAACTACTATATACCATGTAAATCTGAATACATGTACATATGATCCTTTCTCTCTAAATCAGCTAACCAATGTAGTAATGTTATCAATAGTATTCTATAGCTCTTTCTATATTACATGCATTCTAAACAGTGTCCATAGTTAAGATATATACAAGAAAGAGTAAATTTTATTCCAAGGATCATTTCACTTAGAGTTCTACTTAACAGTGCGAACAAAAGTACCCACTATAAAAAGCCAACACAGGGAACACTACATTGTATCAAAGGCCCTAACAAAGCACAGCAACATTCTCAACATCAAAGTCAAATTAAAACTCAAGCCTTGGCCACCTAAAAGGTATAATCTATAAATGTTAAAAACAATACAGATAATAATACAATCACCAATAGTAAGGATACTTTAATAATATTCACTGCATACCGAACACTAGGACACCATACTGGAGGTGTTTTACATATTATAAAACTATGCCTACTTTGCCAACAAGAAAAATAAAGTTCTGAGATTAGGTAATAGACTCACAGTCACATAATTAGTACATAATGGTATCACGGTTTGAACCTGTGTCGGTCTGATTACAAAGCCCAGCATCTTTAAGGTAAACCAGGTTATTTTATATAGCCAAAAACTTATGCAAAAGAGAGCTCAAAGCACTTTATGTTACCCTTATTCATACCAAGAAACTTAAAAAGCTATGTTTAACATTGCCATATTCCATTAAGTCTATAGGCCCTCATCTGAAAGATATACTATTTTTCACGTACCATTAAGGAAAAAGCACTGACAAACTATGGCCTGCCATCAACTGTTAAGACATAGCCTGATTTCAGATGTATTAAAATGTTTTTTAAAAAAAGAAAAACAACTTAAAAGAAAATTATATTTCACATATAATTCATTCTTTTAAAATTTTAAAACAATACAGACATATGGAGCAAAAAACAAACAAAAATCTCCTTTTCTCCACCTCATTTGTAATCAGTTTAATGTACATCCTAAAAAAGGACTTTTCGTTCCATTTTTTTAACATTAAAATACGATAAACAAAATCTTAGTGACTTGCCAGAGGTCACCCAACAAGTCAGTGAGAAAAAAAGAATTAGAATTGCTAATCCCAAGGTTGTTATTTTGTGTTATACACATTCTTCTGCTTCTCAGCGTGTCTTAAAAGATAGTCTATCAAATACTTAGAATCTTAAGTCATTTTGATAACTGGGAATAAAAGTAACTACATGATCATGAGCCAAAGGACGATCTATTTTCCATATGATCTTGTTAGAACTTTTCAGACAGAGGCAATGATTATACTAAACTTCACAAGTGAGTCGTTTATCACTTAAACAGTTCAATAGAAAAGACCAAATATTATAATGTAAAGAGCAGCGGACTGGGAGTCAAGACGTGTGTCTCAAATATGCATGTACAAGTGTGCTTTAGACCCGAGCTCTCTGGGCCTCTGTTTTACAACTATAAAACAAAGGAAAAGGGTCTCAGTGAGTCTCAATGAGGAAGTTATTGGGTTTTTAAGCAGGACAATGCTTTGTAGCATAGGACTGCCCCACCACTGAGGGCATTAAGCCTCTCTGGTCCTTGTCCCCTAAATGCAGGTAACTCTCTCCAGTTGTTGTAACAAAATTTATAAATTTTATAAATGAGTAATCCTTCAGTTATACTCAAGTGACTGAAAAAAGGGAGAAGGAAATACTGGATGATTTAGAAAACATACATGGGGTAATTTTAGTACCAGTAATTCCATTTCCAGGACCTAGCCTAGGGAATTAACCAACAATGTAAAGATTTATGGGCAAATGTTTATTCATCACACTACTTGTAAGAGTTGAATGACCTGAAACAACCCAAACGGGTAACATTTACTAGCACTTATTTGGTGCTAGATATCATTCTAAGTACTTTGGTCCCTTATTATTCAGAGTTTAGCACATCACATAGGAGCTTAACAGAAATACAGAGTCTCAGGCCCCACCCTAGACCTATTAAATCAGAATCTGTATTTTAACAAGCTCTTCAGGTGGACATTAGAGTCTGAGAAGCACTACTTTACAAGCATTAATTCAATCTTAGAAACATGCATAATTAACTTAATTCTCATGACAACTCTATAATGTAAATATAATCATCCTTCATTTTATACATTAGGAAACTGAGGCAGAGAGAGTTATGTAATTTACATAGATAGTGATTGTCAGAGCCAGAATTTGAACCCACAGCGCTAAACCATTATTATATACGGTCTCTCAATTTTTAAATAATCTATAATATATCCATAAAACTGAATATTTTGTAGCTATGAAAATGAGTATCTAAAGAATTTTGTGACAAGGAAATTAAGATGATATATTAAGTGAATAGACAGGATATAAAATTCAATATATGAGCTCAAAATTTAATTAAAAAGTGTGTATGTATGCATGTGTATGCATACACACACATATACAAAGATTTTAAATATACATATAAAAACATATATGTGCATATAAAAAACATATATGAAGCCTTGGTGGCCTGGTGGTTAAGAGCTACAGCTGCTAACCAAAAGGTCAGCAGTTCGAATCCACCAGCCATTTCTTGAAAACCCTATGGGGCAGTTCTACTCTATCCTACAGGGTAGCTATGAGTGGGAACCAACTCGACAGCTATGTGTGTATGTGTGTGTATATATATACACACAGATATATATATGCATACACATACACACACATACCACACATACACATATGTATCTATACACATGTATATACACATACGTGCACACATACCATACACAGACACACATACACTCTCTCTCACATAGAAAAAGAACAGGAGTAAAGAAGAAAAAAATCTTAGTATGGGGAGGCAATGTAGGTTAAGGATGGGATCTGGGGTCAGAATGCCCAAGTTCACATTCCAGCTCTACCACTTATTAGCTGAGTGATCTTAGTTGGGATGCTTAACTTCTTTAAACCTCACTTTTTTCATCTATAAAATGGGAGTAGTATTAGTAATTACCTCACAAAATCACTGTGAGATTAAATGCGGTAATCTACATAAAGCAGGAGCACTGAAAATTACTGTTATTATCTTTATATTTTTTCCACATATTCTACAATGAACATATATTTCAGTAGGGGGGGAAAGTTATTAAAAGAGATAATCCCTAAGATCGTCAACTGTCTTATAAAGGATTATTATGAAGAAAGTATCTACTCCTCTTATTAGATAACATAAGATGAAGCAAGCACTTCACAGTTGGGTAAGAGACCTGAAAAAGAACTTTAAATGAGAATGCTTAAATACGGAGACTTGGTTAGGGAAGCTGTGCAAGTTCCTCTCCTTAAGGGTCTTTTCTCAGAATGAAGCCCATCATCTATCTTTAATCATTCTGGAATTCCAACTGCCTGACAGTAGCTTCCTGACCTTGAGCAAGTTACTGGACCTCTCAAAGCCTTAGTTTTTCTCATTTGGAAAGAGATGGTATTGCTTCCATCAGAGTTATTGTGAGGATTAAATGAGAAAATGTATGGAAAGGACTAAACACACTGAAGTCCCTGGGTGGTGCCTGACTACTACCAGCCGAAAGGCTGGCGGTTCAAACACACCGAGAGGCTCATGGGAAGATAGGCTTGGTGATGTGCTTCAGGAAGGTCACAGACTAGAAAATCCTATGGAGCAGATCTACTCTGCAAACATGGGGTGGCCATGAATTGGAATGCACTTAACAGCAACTAAAAGCAACAAGTACAAAGACTAGCACAAGAAAGCACTTAATGGCAGATAAAAATCTATCATCATCATCATTATTCTTTGGCTGGATGAGACTTCTTGAGCTTCTGTTCCAGCAATGAAAATATGTTCATTCTTTAAAACCACAGTTCTAGGTGTTTTCATTATTTTCTAATCAATTATATCCACGAACAGATATTTCTTTATAAAACATTAAGACCAGAAGGCTAAAAAGAGACAAACTCCCTAATCTAAATGTCGTTTAGATTCACAAAAGTAAATACACACTACATCATTTGGCTTCTTAATTACATAACTAGCAGGAGCAAACCAATTCAAGTGGAGTTTTCTCTGCATTTCTAATATCTTTGTGTACATACACATTAGTATACAAATGAATCAGTCAAATGCTTAAACAAGTGAACTCCATCAGCCACTATCAGCTGTAATCTAGGTGAAAGCTCTCCGCCTGATAAAATTATATCAGAGTCAGTGTTAAGATTTTTAATAAGGATCACCTTTTATAGTAATGATAACGAAAAGGTTGGCAGTTTGAATCCACCAGGAACTCCTTGGAAACCCTATGGGGGCAGTTCTACTCTGCCCTATACGGCCACTGAGTCAGAATCGACACGATGGCAATGGGTTTTTTTGGGGGGCAACGGGTTTTCTTGGTTTTGGAAGGCTCACCCAGTATGATCCTTTCGTTTTACAAATGGATTTAGGAAATGTAGTTGTTTGAGCACATTAACTGGTGAACAAGGAAAATATTAAAATGCTAATCTACTTTTCAGGAATTAGTCCAAATTCTAAAAGAAACACATAGTAAACCTCAGTTTAGACTTTTAAAATGACACCAATTTTTAGCTCAGCAAAAGGTGTTACTATTATTGCCACTTTTTCAGGTGTTAGCGGGAGCTCCCTCTCTTTCAAAAGAATTGGATCCACAGCTTTGAATTCTATTTCAAAAGGAACACTTATTTACTACAGGGAAGGGGGAGGAGGTAAAGACAATGACCAGGTATTTAAAGAGCTCTTATTTGATGTCTGGAGTTCCTGTGTGGTACAAACAGCTAGCAGCTGAACGGTTGGCAGTTCAAATCCACCCTGAGTCACTTTGGAAGTGAGGCCTATCTGCTTCCGAAAGGTGACAGCCATGAAAACCCTACGGAGCGCGTTTCTACTCTCAAACACACGGGGTCACCGTAAGTCGGAACAGACTCAGTGGCAACTGGTTTGGTTTTTATTTGATGTTTAATTCAAAGAATAATTTTTTTAAAAACCCAAATCAAAACTGAATCAAAAAAACAACCAAACAAAACTGAAACTTTTTAGTATTTTCCTTGCTCATATTAACAGTATAAAACTACTATGAGAATACATTTCTTTCCATTTATAAGAACATTTCAAAGACGAATGGTTCTTGAACATACAAAAATATGCTCAAATTTACCCATTAAGTAAAATGGAGATTAAAACAACAAAATTCCTAGCAGATTTGCAAATATAGATCACTAAACTCGAAAAAAGATTTGTCCTTGAAATGCTGACTTCATGATTCTTGAATTTAACACCTCTTGGCAATCATTTCTATTTACAAACAGGTGTATACTTGTGTATGAGTGTCTATTCACAAATTTTAACAACTAGTATATACTGGAGAAAGAAAGGGGGAACAGGTATACTTTCATGTTATCAATGGAAACCTCTAAGGAGAGGAATTTGACAACATCTATCAAAACTATAAATGCATATATCCTTTGACTCAGCCATTCCACTTCTAGTTTATTCTACACACACATGCCCATGTATGAGAAACATCATAGGTACAAGGATATTCATTGCAATATTCTTCATAGCAGCAAAAATAAAACTGGTAACAACCTAAATGTCCATTAATAGGAGACTGGCTAAAACATGGCAGATTCATAAAATGGACTACTATAAACACAGCCATTAAAAAGCATGAAAACAATATAAATATTAATATGAAAAGATCTCTAAGAGATATTAAGTCAGCGGTGTGTTGCATAGACTATCATTAATTTTCAAATTTACATATACATATACACACTGATGCATGAGCATACACTTGTAAATAAATAGAATTATCCTTAGGCTGCATAAGAAAATGGCGTAAGAACTGCCTTCAGAAAAGGTTTGGATCCTTAGGGCAAGGTGTAAAAGGAAGACTTACTTCTCACTGCATATCCTTTTACACATTTCAATTTCATTCAACTTCCATGTATTATTTTCAAAAAATAAATGTTTAAAATATTTATTTTAAATTTAGATATGTGATCTATGGTATGTATAACCCAAAAGAAATGACTATCAGAATTTCCTTCCTTCACCAGGAAAGAAAACACACACAATACAGGGGAGGTCAGCACAACTGGACCAAACCAAAAGCAAAGAAGCTTCCTGAATAAACTGAATGCTTCAAAGGCCATTGTAGCAGGGGCAGGGTTTTGGGGGCCATGATTTCAGGGGACATCTAAGTCAATTGGCATAATAAAATCTATTAAGAAAACACTCTACATCCCACTTTGAAGAGTGGCATCTGGGGTCTTAAATGCTAGCAAGCAGCCATCTAAGATGCATCATTCGGTCTCCACCGACCTGGATCAAAGGAGAATGAAGAACACCAAGGACACAAGGTGATTACGAGCCCAAGAGACAGAAAGGGCCACAGGAACCAGAGACTACATCATTCTGAGACCAGAAGAGCTAGATGGTGCCTGGCTACAACCCATGACTGCCCTGACAGGGAACACAACAGAGAATCCCTGAGGGAGCAGGAGAGCAGTGGGATGCAGACCCCAAATTCTCATAAAAAGACCAGACTTCATGGTCTGACTGAGACTGGAAGGACCCCGGTGGTCATGGCCCCTAGACCTTCTGTTGGCCTAGGACAGGAACCACTCCAGAAGCCAACTCTTCAGACATGGATTGGACTGGACAATGGGTTGAAGAGGGATGCTGGTGAGGAGTAAGCTTCTTGGATCAGATGGACACTTGAGACTATGTTGGCATCTCCTGCCTGGAGGGGAGATGAGAGGGTAGAGGGGGTTAGAAGCTGGTGAAACGGACACGAAAAGAGAGAGTGGAGGGAGAGAGTGGGCTGTCTCATTGAGGGGAGAGTAATTGGGAGCGTGTAGCAGGGTGTATGTAAGTTTTTGTGTGAGAGACTGACTTGATTTGTAGACTTCCACTTAAAGCACAATAAAAATTATTAAAAAAGAAAAATTTTCCTTCACCAGTAGTCTTTTAAATTTGAGAATCATAAAGTCAGCATTCCAAGAACAAATCTTTTTTTCAAGACTCCACAATCCGCATCAGTTCCAGCAAAATTAAAATCCTAAAATCCACTTCTAAGCAAAAATACATATTACTTATACTGCAGTAGAATAGGAGTGGTAAAACTCAGGTCTTACCTGACCAAGTCTCCATGAAGCTGTAAATAAAGGCTTTCCTTTCCCTCTCCAGCACATATTTCAGATGCTGGTGTCTCCACTGTGCAAAGGACGAGATGTACATCAGAGGAGGAGGAGGAGGTGGTGGTGGTTGTAGTGGCAGTGGTTGTTTCTGCTCCATAAAGGTAAACACAGCCTCTCTTCACATCTTCTCTCAGCCAATCTCTTTCTCGAGAACCAAACCTGCTTCTCCGATTCAAACAATTTCTGCTCCCATTGCGTTTCATATTTCTCTAAAAAATATCAAGAAAAAGAAATCATTAGCTAAATGTATGCCTGAATTAGACATGTAGAGTCCTTACCCCATCCTTCCACTTTATCTTTAGCAATACTCTGTTCAGGTACCACTTCCTCTTATGGAGCCTTCCAAATCTCCCATCCCCTATTTTAACCTGGATAACTTGATTTTCATTACCATTAATGTTCATGTCTCCATTCATCCATCATCCTCTCTGACCCTTTCTTTTCGTTTTCAGAAAAGTGTCAAGAATAAAAAAAAAAAACCTGTGTACCTACCACCTGTATTTCACAAATTTTAATATTTTACCATATTTGTTTCAGATCATTATCTAAAAGAAAATACATACACTATATGGTATCCTACCACAATCCCATTCCCTCCTCTCTCTCCAGAAACAAACACTGTACTACATGTGGTATATATCATTCCATGCACTTTTTATGTTTGCCTTTTTTTTTTGTATGTATATGTTATACATAGTATTGTTTTACAGGATCTAAAACTTTATCTAAATATTAACATACAGCAATGTTTTTATTTAGTTCAACATTGGTTTAGAGGTGTATCTATGTTAATACACTCAGCTCATCCATTTGAACTACTTAATAATATTCCATTATATGAACACACCACAATTCACCCATTCTCCTGTTAATGGCATTTATTTTGTTTCCAATTTTTAAGACTGAAAACAGTGCTGCAATAATACATTTTTACATGTCTCCTTATGCAAATATTCAAGTTTCTCTACGGTCCTGACCCTCTGCCTCTTATCCCAAGTAAGCAAGTCCGGTATGACACAATATTTAACAAATATTCTTTCCACTTCTGTCATATTTTAAAAAATTATTGTTATATCTAATAATTTAAGTATGTAAAATTCATATATTGTGAAGTCAAGTTATCTCTAAGCAAAAACAATTGCTACAGCCAATGTAACAAGTTTCAAAAGATCAACACTCACCTTCCCTATTTTTATGATCAGGCTATTTCTGTCCCCTTTAACAAAGCAGCAATTTCCACTAACAATTACAAGAATATATCTCTCCAGCTTCATTACCCACTACCCTTCACTCTGTATTCTAGTCATACCAGAGAACTCGTAGCTTCCCTAACACACCAACTATTCCACAATTCTGTGACTTGCCTGTATCATCCTTCCCCATCTTGTCTGGCTAGTTCTTGTTCAAAACTCTATCAGATATCACCTTCTCCGTGGAGCTTTCCAGAGCCCTGGTGGTGCAGCAGTTAAAAGCTCAGCTGCTAGTCTGAAGGTCGGCAGTTCGAATCCACCAGCCGCTCCTCGGAAACCTTACGGGGCAGTTCTACTCTGTCCTATAAGGTTGCTACGAGTCGGGATGGACTCGACAGCAATGTGTTTTTGTTTTTTCTTTTTTGAAGGCGTTTTCCATGTCTCTTGTTATGGACTGAATTATGTCCCCCCAAAAACGCGTGTATCAACTTGGTTAGGCCATGATTCCCAGTATTCTCTGGTTGTCCTCCATTTTGTGCTTGTAATTTTATGTTAAAGAGGATTAGGGTGGGATTGTAATACCCTTACCAGGTCACATTCCTGATCCAAAGTAAAGGGAGTTTCCCTGGGGTGTGGCCTGCACTACCTTTTATCTCCCAAGAGATAAAAGGAAAGGGAAGCAAGCAGAGAGTTGGGGACCTCATACCACCAAGAATGCAGCATCAGGAGCAGAGCGTGTCCTTTGGACCCACGGTCCCTGCACCTGAGAAGCTCCTCAACCATGGGAAGATTGAGGACAAGGGCCTTCCTCCAGAGCAGAGAGGGAGAAAAAGCCTTTCCCTGGAGCGGATGCCCTAAATTTGGAGTTTTAGCCTACTTTGCTGTGAGAAAATAAACTTCTCTTTGTTAAAGCCATCCACTTGCGGTATTTCTGTTACAGCAGCACTAGATAACTAAGACATCTCCCATCCCCATTCTCCCCTCCTCCAAGCCAGTTGACTTCAACTCATGGTAACCCCACGTGTGTCAGAGTAGAACTGTGCTCCACAGGGTTTTCGATGGCTGATTTTTCAGAAGTAGTCCACTGGGCCTTTTTTCCAAGGTGTTTCTGGGTGGACTTAAACCTCCAACCTTTTGGTTAGCAACTGAGCATGTTAACAGCTTGTTCCATCCCGGGACTATTCTCCCCTGCTACGCAGAAAGAATAACTCCACTTTCTCCTCAGTAAAACATCTCCAAATTCAACATACTTATCATAGCATGTTTTAATTATTTGTTATGTCTTCTCCTTTCCTCCACTGACAGCTTCTTCCAATGCCTTAGCACTTAGGTGGCACACAAATGTATGAAGAACTTAGCTGACATCACAGAAATTTACTCTCAATCTGTACTTTAGTCCAATTAGTCCTGGCAAAAAGTTGAACATACTTGGGGAAAAAAAACTACATTTTTGTAGAAATCTAAAATCTTTTCTTAGTATCAGTCACATACTAATAAGTGAAAAGAAGTAAATTAATTACTTTCCTTACTATTCCTCATTAGAAAACAGAAATACCTAAAAATAAACCAAATATTATTTTAGCATATATTTAAATAGAATATTTGAGAATACTTGTAGCACCTAATATTCAATTTCTAAAGACGGTAAGAAAAGAAAAAAAGGAAAGTTAATAAGGTATCACTCATGTGGGAACAGAGAAAAATAAGGATGGGAATGGCTTCACTATTTAAGTTTAAGATGTTAGTAGCCATCAAGTAGGTTCTGACTCCTGGAGTCTTTATGTATAACAGAATGGAATGTTGCCCAGTCTTATGTCATCTTCATGATCATTAGTATGTTTGAACCCACTGTTGCAGCTATTTATTTATTTAGGACAATATAGGTAAACTGATCATTCTGCAGATGTTAGAGATTTGGATATAGCTATTCAAAACCATGAGGATTATTACTGATTCTAACTTTAGATAAGTAGGATAAATCCCTGCTACAAGTGGGAACTAGGTCTCTCTCTACTCATCAAAGGCAGATTCTCAAAGACGAATGTCTCAGAATTAAAAAGAGCTTCCAAGTGCTTATTTTATAAACACAGGAACCACTATATTGGTACCATTAAAAAAAAATTAACCATTAATTTTAAATATTCCTTCATTTTTATTGTGCTTTAGATGAAAGTTTACAGACCAAATTAGTTTCTTATTAAACAATTAATACACATATTGTTTTGTGATATTCTCTGCCAGCCCTACAACGCGTCAACACCCTCCCCTTCTCGATCTTGCATTCCCCCCCTTACCAGCTTTCCTGTCCCCTCCTGCCTTCTCACCCTTGTCCCTGGGCTGGTGTGCCCATTTAGTTTCATTTGGTTTTACAGGCCTGTCTAATCTTTGGCTGAGTTAAAAGGGTGTAACTTCAGTGCTGAGTTAAAAGGGTGTCCGGGGGCCATGCTCTCAGGGTTTGTCTAGTCTCTGGCAAACCGGTAAGTGTGGTCTTTTTTTCTGTGAGTCAGAATTTTGTTCTACATTTTTCATCAGCTCTGCCCGGGACTCTCTATTGTGATCCCTGTCAGAGCAGTCAGTGGTGGTAGCCAGGTACCATCTAGTTGTGCTGGACTCAGTCTGGTGGATGAGTTCTTTAGACTAATTGTTCCCTTATGTCTTTGGTTTTCTTCATTCTCCCTTGCTCCAGGGGGGTGGGGGGGGGGGTGGGTGGGACCAATGGAGTATCTTAGATGGCCACTCACAAGTTTTTAAGATCCCATATTCCTTATTTTTTAATCTTTGGGAAAGATGAGCTGGTCAACCTGAAAACAGTGTTCTGTACAGTACAGCAACATTTATACAAAGAAACTGAGCATTCTGCACTCAGTGGAGAGAAATTTTGCTCACTGCTGTAAAGAACAAATAAATACTATTCCACACAGCCACCAAATAGTATCTTTAAAAGTTTTTTAAGGTCTAATAATGGCTCACTGACCTTTTAAGTCTTAAAAAAGTCAAGAGCAAGCCCAGAAACTATTAGTTCATCTGTGATTTTTCTTCTGCGATGATTTTTCAGTCTTTTTTTTTATGCAATGCATTTTATTTCCCTTTAAGACTATAAATCCCTTAAAGAACTTTGCATTATTAACACATATTGTCATTATTGTTGTGTTGTTGGTCACTATTTACCTCAAAGAATGTACCACCTGTCTATATGATATATTCCCCTTCCCCAAGAATATAAACTGTTGAGTCAGCACTATAACATATTCTCATAAACCAGTTCAATGGGCATTTAAAAGACCTGGACAAAGCAAAGCCTCTTAGATGGACTGTTTAGCTATTACTAACAATTGCTGAATTACCTACTGGTTCCTTCCTCTCAAGGTCCCTGGTCGATTTCCACTCATAGTGACCCTACAGGATAGGACAGAACCCCCCTTTAGGGTTTTCAAGGCCGTAATCTTTATGGAACCAGAATATCAGGGTGGGTTTGAACCACAGACTTTTTGGCTAGCAGCCAAGCACTTAACCATTGTGCCACCAGGGCTCCTTTAAAACAGGGTCTGATAAGACAACTCTCCATACTCAGTGAATTCTGTTAGAATGTGAAATACCCTAAGGGAAGAGATATGTTCCTCCATTTGAAACTTTTAAAACAAGATGGGTTCATCTCTGGGAATATACATGTTAAAGAATATTTTGGAATGGGCTAAGAAGAGTTGGCTGGGATGGGGAGAGAACAATATTTCAGTACTTAAAATCTTTTTGGTATTGATTTTTTAAAACCACGCACACTTATTCTTACAAAAAATTTAAATTATTGAAAAAACAAATTTCAGGGCATTTACTGACTACCAGTAATCAGTTGTAACTTCACAGCTTCTATAGACTGAGTAAATTAAATAAAACATAATCCTAAAATCATAGGAAACATCTGGAATATTTTAAAAATTCAAAGGTACTCTTAATATTTTTAAGAGTATTAAAAATATCATACTTATACTCCAACTATAACTGTAAAAGAATACATTCTAAATAGCAATTTTCTAAATGAAATCTGGGGACAGACTGTGAATCAAATTTTCCTATACCCCACATAGATGCACCTAGATATAGTCTGACCTTAGTTATATTCGCCTTTTTATGAAGATCTACATATATAATTTGACAATAATGATGTTCACGATCTGTTAAATGTAAAAAAGTTACAAAACAGATTGAAAAGCTGTTTTCAAAGGGTCCTTAGCGAACATGTGGGAAATTATGACTTTCTTCCCAATTAGAAGTCTTCTACTTAAATATTCTTTTCCAGTTTCACTAGGCACAAAATTCAACCACTTGGTTACTGAAGGGAAATTTTGTTGTAGAACATATACCACCTATCCTCCATAAGGGGCCAATTATTTGCAAGGATTATTTAAACTGTTGACTATATGCAATAAATGAGCCCTGGTGGTACAGTGGTTAAGGCTCGGCTGCTAACCAAAAAGTCATCTGCAGGAGAAAGATGTGGCAATCTGCTTCCTTAAAGATCACATACTGCCTTAGAAACTCTATCGGGCAGTTCCACTCTGTCCTATGCAGTTGCTATGAGTCAGAATTGACTTGACAGCAAGGGGTTTGGTCTTTTTATATGTAATAAAGTAAGGATGCAAAGGTCTTAAAGACTCAGCCTCCCACACCATCTCAGTATTGTAATTACCATCAGTTTCTGGAATCTTTCTAATGGTCCCCTGATTGGAATCTCAGGGAAGAAGGGTTAGACTGTCTTCAATAAAGGTTCTCATTTCTCAGTTCCTTCCCTCCCACAACTCACCCCATCCCCCACCCCCCAAAAAAGTTATTAAAAAAAAAAAAAGCAAGGGTGTTTACCTTCTAGGCCAGAAGGCATTGCCTATCTCTCAGACCTGCAATTTCCTGATAAGCCGAGTCAAGTTAAAAAACATTTTTTAATAGAGTTAATTCACAATTTACATTTTTGTGATTTCAGTTTTAAATAAATATCCAAAAACCTCTGGGTAATTACATTTACAACCTATGGTTATATAAATTATAATAAATATATAGAAGGGTCATGCAAAAATTGGAGATAATCTATGAAAGGTTATTACTTTAAGTCCCTGCATTAAGAGTGAGAGGTAGTGGCAGAATTTTTTTCTTTTTTAAATATTTTACAGAGTTCTAGTTTATGTTGTTTCATGGATTCATTAGATCCTTCTAATCCATCTTTGCGATGGCCTACTAATAATGTTAATAACAAGTGCATACTGCTCAAACTCAATCCCAATTAACTACTATGACTTAATGCATTTTTAACATTGTATACTTTAATTCTTTTGCAAGGTATTTTTGACACAACAAATCTTGTAAATTTTCTTTTCTCTCTTCCTTCTCCCTGGCAAGTTTCAAATCCTATCGACTTCTCTTCTAGAACTCCAGAATGAATTCCATTCCACCTCCAGAAGGACATCTAATTGACTTATTTGACATACAGAAAGTTTCTCTCCAACTATTTCAAAGGCTAGTAGAAGACTCCCTTGAGCCTACACAATCCCTCCTTCTAAGCGTCTTCACTGCCCCTCCCCACCCTACATTCCATATGCACTTAAACTTCTTGTCATCACCTCCAAGGCTCCACTTGCCTGCATCTGCTTTCATTTCCTCCTACTCCCCTAATTCCTGCCAAAAAGCCCCGCTTGCTGCCTGTTGCATAACTGCTCCCCCATTACAGTCTCCCCGGATCGCTAGCCCCACTCCTGCAATCAGGAATGCCCCCTTTAGGTCCAGCCCCTCCTTCCTCCCGCAGCACGCCCAGCGATTCCCCCTAATTAAGCTCCTCCGTAGGTTTCCTCCCCAGACGAGGCGGGTCGTACTTCCTCGCCGACGTCTACAGAGCGAGGAGCCGGGTGGCAACTTCACTTGTGAACCCCGAGGGCAGAGTCTACCCGCTCCGCCCCGCGCAGCCCCGAGCACACCGCAGCGCGCGGCCAATCATCGCCGCCATCCTCCCGCTGGGGTGATGTCTTCAGGTGTCTGGGGAGAGAGCCCTGCGTGCTTCCAGCCCCGCGCTCGGGCCAGCGGCGAGGCGGCCGAGGGAGGCAGGGCCGGCCCGGGGCCCCACAGAGGCCGGTGGGCGACGGCGGCCCAGCAGACAGCCAGCGGAGGCGGGGGCCTGCGAGGCGGGGGCCTGAGAGGCGGGTGGCGCGGGGCCAGGGATGGGCAGCGCCGAGGACCGAGGCGGCCGAGGCCTGGGCGGGGGCGCGGGCGCGGGCGGGGGCGGGGGCGCGGGCGCGGGCGCGGGCGCCGCGCGGAGGCCTCGGCGGGGGCCACTGTGGCCGCGGCCGGCTGAGGGGCGGCCGACCGCCAAGCTGACTGACTGCCGCGGGCGGGGGTGGCCAGCTGCCTCGGCCTTCGCGCCGGGCGGGGGCGGCCTCCTCCTTCCCTCACTCCCCCCTCGGCTCGCCCGCCTCACCTTCAGGACCCGAATTCCTCCCGGCCAGCGGCTCACGGGCGCTTCGGGCGGCTCCAGGGGCTCCAGCGGGCCCGCGGGCGCCGGCTCCACCTCCCCCATCAGCAGCAGAGACCACACAGGGACGCCCGGCGGGGCCGACGGCGCGCCGGGCCTCAGCGGCGCGCGCGAGCAGCGGAGGCCCCGCCCCCGTGAGCCGCGGCCCCGCCCTGGCCCCGCCCCTGGTCCCGCCCCCTCCCGCAGCCCCGCGGGACCTGCGTAGCTGCGGGCCCCGGGTGGCCCGGGTGTGGAGGAGCCGCCGGCCGAGGGCTCGGCGGGCGGAGTACGGCGCCGCCGCAGGGTTGAGCCTCTGCAGCGGGCCGCGCTGGGTTTGGAGGACTGAGGCGCAGGAAGGGCTATTTACAGCTATCCCCGCCTCCTTAGTGCCTGCACCTGTCAGTTGTCACTGGACGCTGCAGTCCGCCGAGGGTGGCTCCTGTAAGTTAGCTCTCTAAAACGTTTCCTTTCTAGTTTAAAACCGGCCTGTCACCCTCACTTGCAAAGCCCTTGGAAGAACTGTTGAAAATACCTTAACGAGGCCCTTTCTCTTCCTTACTGGAGATGGCTTACGACCTTCGTCAGCAAATTCGACCCAAAATAATGTGTTCACTCATCTTCCAGCAATATCTAAATTCCCTTTCCTCCTCTTGTAGCAAAATTACCAGAAGTCTGTTCTCTCCCTCAAAGAGTAATACAGTCTGTGAGCCATTGATTATTTACAATGCTAAGTCGGAAAATCTTTAAAAGTTATCGTTTTGTTTTAGTTCCTACAGTGATGATAGTTTTGTGACCAATGGGCCAAATGTGGAATCAGCCTGATTTCAAATCTCAGCTCTATCACTTATTTGAGCTATACCCTTGTGTAAGTTACTTGATCTAAGTTTCTGGTTCTTAAGCTGTGAAATACAGATGAATATCTGCTTGATAGTTATTATGACGACTTAATGAATAATGCTTACAAAGCACTAAACATATAGTCGAAATTTATAGTAAAAAACCCAGACCCCAGCTATGAGTCGAAATCGAAATTTATAGTAGCCATTCTAATTCTGAATTTCCAAATTTAAGATTCACTAGATTTTTCAAAAAGCACTCTTCTTGTTCCTCTTAAATTTTTCTAGGATGTCTCACAGAATCCAGACTTTCTGGAGCCATGGAGGCTGGATAAACCCCCAAAACCATTGTCCTAAGATAATCTTTAAGCCAAAAATATTCCCTGGAATCTTCTTAAAACAATAGTTTACCTTAACTAGTAAAGAATGCCTTGAGCATTATGCTCTTTTAAGACCTCTTTATATGGGATCAAATTGAAACAACAACTTGAAAGTTTAGATAGGAGCCTTATGGGGCAGTGAGTTTATGTTAACAGAGGAACAACTCAGAAAAGGAGGGTGAGAATGGTTGCACAACTTGAAGAATGCTATCAATGTCACTGAATTATACATGTAGAAACTGTTGGTGTATGCTTTGTTGTGTATATTCTCAAGAACAAAAAAAAATTATAAAAAAAAATTTTTTCCTAGGATGCCTTCTGGACTTCTTGGATATTTAGACCTTCCCCTCTTACACAGGTATCCATGAATCTTCAAAGAACTTGTAAGGAATTTAACAGCAGAAAACCAATAATGTCTTCAACTTTGAATACATGGCAAAGATGGCATTACCTATTATCCGTTGCTTCACCTTGCCTAGTTCAGGCCAACCATCTAAAATATTTTAATTTTAAGCCTAATACAAAGAAAGGCTGAAATCTAACAGTGCATTGTTTCCTTCTCTACTATGTGATATTTGGAGATATTTTAAATTCCAAAACAAAATTTGGCTCTTGCAAAGACTCTGACCCTGTACCAATTATTACTTCTGTAAAAGGATGGTGACTAATTTCTCTTCATTTTGAATATACCAAAATTCAAATCACCATTAAGCTTCATTTGTTTTGTCTCATTTTAATTAATTAAAATTCATCTCTGAGAGCCTGGTGAAAAGCGAAGAAAGTTCTTGTATTGTTGACTTGCTGGCTCACCACCACCACCACCACCCACCCCTGTCTACTGTTAACTTGCTTTCAAGAAAGCTACTCAGACTAGTCACATACCCCTCTTAGTGCTTAATTCTTTCGGCAAGAATACTGGTGTATAAGGAATAGGCACCAGTATAGACACAGAAGTAATCTGACCAAGGGGCAAAGGCAGCAGTTAGAATAAAAATGTGTTCAGAGTAAATGTTTCTAAAAGCCTGTTTCTGGAGATATTGTTACATATTACCTTTTCCACATCTCATGGGCACAAATTCTTTATTGTTTGATCACCTGAAGGGAAAAGATCTTGTCCCAGGACCAGAATTTGAATTCCTGCTGGGGAATAGCACTGGTAAATGGTTGGGTTTTTTTGCTTTGACTTGTTTTCTCATTGACGGGATAGTGGGCTAAAGGATTAATTCAGAGTAATCTCTTCCAAAAGAAAAAAAAAAAAAGGCCACCAGCAGGATGTTTCAGGGGATGATGTATATAATGCCGCTCCCTTTAAAGGTCCCCATGATTTAAGATCCAGATTTCCAGTTCAGTAGTGACAACCAGTTGATATAGAGTTTTCTTTTCAAGTCATATATTACCATTAACATTTCATACTTTGCTGCTAAGGTCACATATTCATGTGTCTTTCAGTTCAAGGCAGTGTGCATTATGAATGCCAAGGGTTATGTAACTACAATTTCTGGAAATGGTGAACAGCTGAGACTAACCCTAAAAATAAATTCATCTGGGATTTTTTTGTGCAAAAATCCATCTGCCCTCACTGCAGGTTCATCATTACAAAAATCAGTTTGGATCAAGCCAAGAAGCAGAGCAGTCATTAGAAGTCCTCCCTGCTCTGTGTCCTTCCTGCAGCAGCTGTGCGCTCTCATCATCTCAGGACACACACACACACACACACACACCCTACCCACCCCAGAGCTTTTCCTAATCTTCACTGCAAAATGGGAAGAAAATCTGGAAAAAGAAAGTTCTTGTCTTTCTTGTCTATCAGATTCTGGTAGAGAAGCCATATGATACTACAATCACTTAGCTGTATCTAGCTCCCACTCTTTTTATGATCACAACGTCAACTTTTGCCTGAATTCCTTATTCTACCACAGGTTGAACAAATTTAGTCTTATTTTAGTTCAAACAAACAGGCAGCGTTTACCTGGCTTCAGGGTTTGAAGAAAATTTACCCTATGAACATTTCTGTATTTTTCAAAAATAGGGACAACTGAACTGTGGAAAACTATGGAATAGAAATGAATTCGGCTTTTCAGGACTGAGGTTCAAATCTAAATATTGTTCATTGCATTGCTGAGTAAATTTCTGGAGTCCATTACTGGCTAGGCTTTTCTACTGTAGCTTTTGTATTTTCATCTAATTACATGTAGATGAAGGTATTAAGTTTAATATTAAAAACAAGGATGAATTTAAACCATATAAAAGGAAAGACTATAGAAATATTGCTTATCAAATAGTTCCAAAGGGCACTTCTGCACAAACTAGGTAATTGCCAAGGCCTACGCCCTTCCCCTTCCCAATCAAGGGAATCAGAATAATAGACTCATCAGAGTAATAGAAAATCTGAAGCTTCCAACCTCCAACCACTCTCACTTCTACAGAAAAGAGTTCATATAAAATAGACCATAAAATAAAAACTCATTTTGGCTGATCCGGCCCTCCTCTTCCTGGTCACAAATAAACCTGAATAATTCACAAATAGAAACATACAATTAAAACCCATGACCACCCCTAATACACATTTCACCTTTTTTTTTTTTTTGCCTTGAGAATTCACATATGTGGAGAAGATGAGCATGTAATTAATCATGTTATGGTTGAAATTTCCAACTGAACTTAAGACTTTTTCATTACTAATACCTAGTAGTTTTAAAATTATTCAAATTCCTCTCCTGGTGAGATTTCTGATTATAAAAGAAACAGTACCAGGTCACTAAGTTTAGCTCAAAGCTCTGGAATAAGAATTCACCCAAGGCTTCTAACTTACTTGAAGAAGGAAGCAGATTTTAAATCATTGAGTATTGACTTTTTATTATTAGTCACTGTTCATAATTTGTTTCAACCAAAAGACAATACACACAGCAGAATTCTAATGCATCCCATGTAAATGTTTACATCCATTTTATTCCTCACTCGCCTCCAAGACTTATCATTTAAATTTTTTTTTACATCTCAAAAATATGTCTGCAATAATTAGAACTTCGTTAGCCGTCCCACTTGGAAACAGCCTTTTAATATTTTTACAGTAAAGAAGATGTGATGGGGCTCAATGTAACTTACAACATCATAAAAGAAAAGGAACTTAAAGGGAACATAGTGAGAGTTCAGAAGGAAGAACTCAGAAGCTCTTTCCCATGAGGCCCCCAAATAGAAAAGAAAAACACACACACACACACACGCACACAGCTCAACAGAAGGCTCTTAAAAAAAAAAAAAAAAGAACAAGAAACAAGCAAAAATAAACCTCGAATGCTCCATCTTGAAGCCAGGATTGGCCTTGCAGAAGTTTGTGAAGCAGCTGTGCAAGCTGCTTCAGCATTTTTTTTCTGTTTGTGTTCCACATCCTGGAACCTATAGATGGAACCTACTTACTGCATTGCTTGCAAAGAGTTATTCACATCCAGTTCTAGGAGCAGCCCCACCTTCCCAAGCCAAAGCTGGTCAAAAGCGTTTTAAACTTCAGGACTTTCTGAGCAATTCTCTCATCAGTGATTCTCCCCACTCCCAAACTCATGAGTATACAGACATGTGCAACCTCTCCCAACCACAAATTTCTTGAATATCCATCTTTTTGCTCTCTAGATCTCTCTCTGTTTAGGACACCAGGGTTAAAGTACGTTCACACGGAAAAATATACACATTCAAACTCTTTCTTTCCCCTTGCTCTCATGGCCCAAATGTTTTCCCATGTATGAGATTACAAAGTTGAACCTTAAAATCAGTACTCCCTAACTTCCAACCTCTTCTAAAAGGACAAAAAAAGGAAAGTATATTGTGTAATAGATGGAAATGTTCAAATCGTTAGTGCTAAACAATTTTAAAAGTCTCTTTTCATATATAAATGGAACAAGGAATATGAACCACAACTTTAACCTAGCAAGAGGAAAGAATCCCCGCCCAAATAGAACATTGAGGAATATTTTTTTAAACGGATGATCACTATACACAACATAAAACATTCCATGACTGTGCAAACCACCTCAAGGTAACAGCACCGGAGCACTGTGGGAGAAGCTCCAGGGGAGAGCACCCTTCCTACAGTTTTTTTGAAATTACTTAGATGAATTCTCCTTTAGGATTGCGAAGGTGTGGGGTGGTATGGGGGTAATAGGATACAAACTACTCTGGAAGAAGGAAACAATGAGGTAAAAGTGCATATGAACGTGTTGCAGTAAGTGTGTACGTAGGCTCACTGCTTATCACCCTGGGTTACTAAAATCGCCATGAAAATCACCCTTTCCTCCTAATGACTTTGAAGTTGTAACTGTATCCATGTTTTCGCCCTGTGAATGATTAGACTAAAGAAAGAAATTACTGAAATATGCAAGTGTTCACAGCAATTAAGAGATTTCTCCTTTAAGCTGCAAGGCCAAGTGAGAGGAGAACTAATTCTGATCCTAGAAACTAAGGCACACTGAAGCTTTCAAAGGTCCAATCATTTTAAACAGTCTTCACAACCGTCAGTATTCTAGGCAGTTATCTGGCTGCTAGTCCTTCAGTATGGTGCTCAGGTTCAGTGTCTGAAATCAACTCATGTTCTAAGCAGCACCCTTTGTGTTAAGGCCATGATATTTTATTCCTTCTAGACAAAGCTATGGATGATCATATAATTCTACCTCAAAACTCCGATCAACCAAGGAGATGCTCTGTCAGTAAAGCAGATCCCATCCAGCTCCATTAGCCAGCACTGTCTTATAGCATGGTCTTCAGATTTCAGAGATTCAACTCAGTTCAACCGAAAAGACTGAGAGAAAATAAAGCCTCTACCACAAAGAGGAATGTTAAGACAAAATTCTATTCAAGAAATCCACCAATACTACATTAACTCTATCATGTTTCACAGCATTAAGTATCCATCCAACGAAATCAGTCTGAAAAGAAACCTTTAAAGGCTATTTTTCATTGCACAGGCAAAGCAGTTGTCTTAAATGTACACTAGTCCACACTTTACTGAAAACTATGCATGAGGATAATATCCTGTTCTGGACTCAGTCAACCATTTACCCAGTGGAGTAAGTTTTAGCAGATCTTGCTCTTACAGTGAGACCAGAAAGTTTCCCCTTTGGAGCCTTCAGTTCAACTCCAGTTTGTCAAATATTAGAACAGCCTAGCATCTGATACAGAGCTGGATTTGACAAGACACTGAAGATCTTACGTAAAGGCTTGGTGGAATGGAGGAAAAAATGGGTATTTGTACTCAGGTTTAAGACTGAAGCCAAAGTCATTATACTGTACTTAATATAGTAATAGCTGCAAATATTTTAAGAGCAAGGTGGACCTCACTTTTTCTTTCTTCTTTAGTATATAAGACATGGTGCCTGTATACTTGAATGTGCATAGTACATTCAACATGTGCCACAGGACAGTCATCTTTACCTTATTCCAGCAACTCAATTTTAAGGTTTGATGACACAAGGATCCTTTCTAAGATGCACTCGGCACTTCTACTGGTTTAAAAAGCTCCAGACCTCAAGTCTTTGGGGCAGATGTTCATGAGATTGGTCTGTCTTAAGAGACCAATTTCTCAGACTCAGGAAAGGATATGTCTACCCTATGGTGTCCATAAGACTTCCTCTGACATAGGGGGCAAGGAAGCTACAAGGCCTCATTCCAACATCATAAAGTACAATATAGGAAAGATTTCTTTAACCGTGTGGTCTTTATTTCAGTGCCAGTGTTACAGATACAACACAAATGTTCCAGTTAGAAGAAGGAATTCAAATGGAATGCCAAGGTCAAGGCCAGGCTCAGGAAATAAAAACGGAGGTTTGGTGTAGTGGAGAAGATGACTCCAGTATGCTCTAGGTTGAGTCTGATACTCACTCTTCCTATGGGCGAAGGTACTTTTGTTAAGGAGTCTGATCTTTAAAACTGGTGAACTCCACTTTCCACCCATTTACCATAGTTCAGCAGGCTTAGGAGAAATTTTTTAATTTGTGGTAGGAATAGGGGCATTAATAACTGTTAATTTATCTTTTCGAAGTTGTCCACTTTGTACTTTAAGGGGAATAAATTTTGAAAATCATGGAAAGTATTCGTGACTACAGCTAAAGAATGGTGAGAAAGGGGAGCTGGAAGAGCCTTGGAAGTTTCTATTACAAATAGAGCACCATATCCTTCATGCCAAATCTCAACAAAAGCTCTTTTTTACTGCATCTGTCCAGTGTTCACAAATAACCTCTCAAGGTCTGACCAGTTCTTGATAACAAACATACATACATGTGTGTGTCTGTGTGTATACAACAATGCACAGAAAAGGCTACCAGGAGCCTAATGCCTCTTTCAAACATTGGGGGAACCAGTAAAAAAAGGCAGGGCTCCTGAATGTCCATTGTTACATTTCCATTCTGAATGCCAGATGTAAAAAGCGCCTGAAGATGGTAACCCAGCTAGTGAGGAATAAATACCCCACTTCGCCCAGTCCACAGGGAAACAACAGTAGAAAGAAGGGGCAACTCTTTGCTGCAGAGACAGAGTGAGTGTTTTCTTGCCATGAATTCCAGTCCTCTCCTCCAGACCAGCTGCTCATCTCCTCAGGGGCCCAGGGAATGTTGATTCTGGCTGTAAATTTGAGGGGTGGGGAAGTGTGGAAAAGGAGAAGAGGAAGAAGAGTGCAAAGTAGCCTCCAGAAGCAGCCGGCCTCAACAGTGGAGGAGAGGAGATAAGTCTTTAACAATGCTTCAAGGTCAGCAATAACTTTAGGAAAATCCTCCTCAACAGTCTCTTCGGCTCCTCATGCCCATGGTACAGTTGGGGGGGACTTGCCAGCGATCACAACCTCCTTCCCAGAGTCCCTTTGATTGAGTGGGGTAAGAATGAGAATTGGTGCTGGACCTTCATTGCCAGGACTGAGGCGGAAAGTTGTTCACCTCTGCTAGATCTTGCATGGCTGAGCCCTTGTGATTATATGTGAGCTTGATCCGCATTCGGAGCTGTTGCTATAAGAGGAAAAGAGAATCACAAGCTATACACTGAAATAAAATCCCGAGATTCTGTCCAGTCTGTTCACAAAATTTTTTAAAGCAAAGCTGTCTCTTAAAAAACAGGTATATACCAAAAAAAATAACCACCTAGTACTCCAGCTGTTAGCTGAGGAGCTGATGTGAAACTAACATGCTGCCAAGAACAGGAAGTGTCTCTCCAGAACACCTCTAGAATACATCATTGGCTTCAATCTTAGAATTGCATTAAAAGAACAAAACCACTTGGGAGCATCTTCCTAGTAACATTTGCCGAGTGCTTTGCAAAAGGACCAAACCCTTATATCCAAGTGTCTCAAAAAATGAGATAAACACGCACTCATCTTATGTTCTACATTAATATGTATTACTGCCTTGTCTGCAAAACCTATAGTAAATGCTAACAGACATACGTTTGTTTCACTCCCAAGGCAAAAAAAAAAGTTAACTTACAGGTAGCAGCAGTTGTTTTAAGAGAACTCAATTATAAATAATCTTCACTCTATGTAGCAGATTTCAAATATTAATGCACTAAGAAAATTTTTACTCTGTGTATTGGATTGTCAAAGTAATTTGTGCATGTTCTACAGACAAATGCTGCAACCACAGTGAATAGAGCAAAGGAAAAGCAAATTGTTACAAGAAGAAATCATACTGGTATTTATGGGAAACTACTAGAAATCTTTCAATGTGAAGAAATTTTGTGAACCGTCTTCAAAAACTGGAAATCAGGCAATTGATTACTATTTACAGGAGCTAATTTATCTCTTTCAGAAGATATAATAAAAATATTGCTTAATTTTATTTCAGTTTCTAAAGCTATTTTTCATTTGGCTGCTTTATAAAAATGCCACCACTTTTGCTATGCATACTTAATAAACACAACATATTTAAAGGTACATTTTAATAAAATGCCATTAAGTCATTTAATATCTCTGGGCTCAGTTTTTATCCAAAACAAGGAGGCTGGACCAGACATTTTCACAGATCTCTTTGTAAGTCAGAAAAACCCAGAGAAACAAAGCAGAATTTTATTTCATAAGGCATGCTTACATCTTGCAACAGATATTGACTTCAAATGTGCTACTCACCTTCTGAGGGTTCAGAACTTTAATGACTTGTGTGATGGTCCCTGTATTAAATGCAGGGACAATGCTGCTGCTAGGTGACAGAAGCTGCAGCTGGAATGTCTAGAGGGGAAAAAGAGCACTCTTCAGAAAAAGTAATAAACTTAATAACCACATCAGAGATGTCAAATTTTTTTTTAAAAGTTAAGACACGCAGATGATGGTTGAAGTAAGAGATTTGCCTACTACTTAGTTCTATTTGTTTTCCAGATATCAGCAGTTCATAGTATGTGGGCTGTCACTTTACGGTGCCTGTAAAACCCATTGTTAGGTCTTTGATCGTGAAAACTAGCAATGAGCCACTCTCCCCTTTCTGGCAGAATGAACTTTAGCCATCCACTTTTCAAAAGGTGAACAATTCTTGTGCTAGCAACTTCACTTGATAGTAATTCTCATCAACTATGCAGGTGAAAAAGGAGTACCTGTGGTTTAAAATAAGCACCTATTTTTGGCTTAAAACTATCCCCTGAAGTCACCTGTTAGCTCAAAAAGTAAAGCATGTCACCCTTGAGTACCTTTTAAGAATTATCTATACGATACCAAATTGGCAACAGTTACTCAATATCATGGGTGAGAATGTTGGGGAGTGGAATTACAACAGAAACGTGAATGTTGACACAATATTAAGAATATAACAAATGTCACTGAACATTATGTGTACAAATTGTTGAATGGGAACCTGTTTTGTTACAATACCTTCACCAAAAATACAATAAAATATTAAAAAACAAAAAAAACTCGCGGAGCAGTTCTATTCAGTACACACGGGGTTGCTTTGAGTCGGAATTAACTCCACAGCAACTAACAACAACAATATAATCCTACTATCAAGACACAGTATGTAAGCTAAAACATTACTAATTATGCTATATTTCATTAAAGATAAGATGTCATCAACTGTAATTCACACCATTATTTACGTACTACTGAGAATGCTGTGGAAACCCTGGTGGCATAGCGGTTAAGTGCTATGGCTGCTAACCAAAAGGTTGGCAGTACAAATCTGCCAGGTGCTCCTTGGAAACAATGTGGGAGCAGTTCTACTCTGTCCTATAGGGTTGCTATGAGTCGGAATCAACTCGATGGCAATGGGTTTGGTTTTTTTTGGTTTTTGAGAATGCTGTCAATTAAACTATGACAAGCTATCAATTTTAAAATGCACCGCAATTTCAGAGATATTAAAAAGTGAAAAGAGTGCATAGTAGGAGCTATGAAATATGCAATTTTAAGTTCAAGATACATCATTATGATATATAAACAGGCACTGTGCAAATACAGCACCAAGGATAAGGCCATGGCTTACTAGCAGAGATGATATGCTACTAAAACAGTAGCCTGAAGTAATAAACATAAAACCCTAAGTTACTACAGCGAACATTTATTGAGTACTAAACACATGGGAAGTGCTGAAAACAGAAACCTTATGAAGTATCATTATCCCTTCGTAAGTGAAGAAACCGAGGCATAAAAGTTAATTAATTTACGTAAGGTCATACAAATAGTACTGGAATCCAAACAGAATGGTTCCAAAGCTCACATTCTTAACCACTTCATTCTAAAGCTTCTAAAACATCTATACTACTCTAGCTTCTAAAGTGTACAAGCAAAAAAGGTTACAAAGGCAGTGATAAAGGAAGATAGCTTCAAGTGCCAAAAGTGTGTTAACTGAATGTCATACTTCATGTATCATTGCAAAAACTGGGTTAGTTTAGTTTAAAACAGGGGTGGCCTACCACCTGTTTTTGTAAATAAAGTTTTATTGGAACAGAGACATGCTCATTCATTTATATAGTGAGTATAACTGCTTTTGCATTGTACTAATGACAGAAGTGAGTAGATGCAACAGAAACCGTACAGCCTAAAATACTATGTGGTCTTTTACCGAAAAACTTAGCTGATCCTTAATTCTAAATTTTGTTTATTCAAAATAAACAAATATTTATGTTTATTCCTTAAACTAAGACTTTGTATAAATAAAACCCTAATTCATGAAAATAAGCACTGTATCAATAACGAACTAGATGTCAATGAGGAAGAATGTTTCTATCACTTCTGTATCAAGAGATGAAAAATTTTAATTCTGATCTAGTGACTAACTAGAAGAGAATACCAGATAGACAAAGTCCCTCATCTAATTAACTTTAATTGTATGGTGGATTTTACACTTTCTTAGGTCTTTACCACTGTTTTACTGAACCCAAACTATCCTCGATGTCCTGAGCGTTAGCTGACCACCTTTTGGTAGAATTTTGTTCTCTAATTAACCACTAGAATTTCCTTTCTTTTTCTTATAATTCTAACTATAAAAATATTTGTGACCAAGTAAAAATTATTCAGTAAAAGTAACATGTTTCAATGAACCATGCTAGTTAAAATATCATTAGTTTGGGTTAAATCTGAAAATTTAGTTTAATCTCTAAACATTAAAATACATCCCTTATCAAACACATGTAAAAAATCAGCCAATCTTTAATCAAAAGAAAAAGGCAAAGAAGACATTATAGTACCTTTGGTACTGCAGCCTGGAAAACAAAGTCCGTCATGTCTAGCTCTGTGCTGTTGGAGGCCTGTATCGTTATCACTGTGACACTGGGGTTGGTGTTTGACCGTTCAAAGGTAAATTCTATCTTCAGGCCATTCTTACTGTATGCTGTGATGGAGGGGATGCCTGGGAAACCACAGGATAATCAGTCTAATTGTATTGAGCCTAATGCTTGCAGAATTATTACTTCTTTCTTCAATAACCACCACCATTGCTCAATGTTCCATGGAATGAGGGTAACAATGGTAATCCTACCTGAAGTGATGTCATTGAAGAGAGGCTGTGATGAAAGCCCATCCAACAAGAAGGGGGGCTGGGATATTTGTGGGACTGAGGCAGGGGCAGGAGCAACAGCTGGAGCACCTACAAGAAACATTTCCACGGAAGATCAACCTTAGCGAGCATAACAAACCTCACAAAGAAAGTATAGGAGAAAATTATTACGATCTTAAAGTAGCGAAGGATTCCTTAAACAAGATGTAAAAAGCACAGACCATCACGGAAAAGAACTAAAAATTCAAATCCTTTAAAAATTTAGAACTTCTGTTCATTAAAAAAAATACTACAAAAAAGTAAAAAGAGAAACCACACGCAGAAGAAACTGTTTGCTACATGATAAAGAACGGATGAGTGTCCAGAACTATATCTTTTAAATAAGTCAATAAGAAAAAGATAACCCAATTAAAAAGGGACAAGAGATATGAACAAGCAATTCACTGAAAAAGAATGAAAAGGGAACCTTATAAAAAAAAAAAATATTACCGTAATGAAGGAAATGGAATTTGAAACTACAACAAGATCACTTCACATTCATCAGAATGGCAAAAATTCCAAGGTCTGATAATACGAGGTATTGTTAAGAATAGGAAGCAATGGAAACTTTTAAGCTGTGCTCTTATAATGTAAACTGGTTCAGCCAAGCTGGAGAAAAATTTGGCAACAGTAGAATTGAATATGAGAAGACCCTTAAACCAGGGTTCCTCAACCTCAACATTAATGACATTTTAAGGTAGAAATTTTTTTGTTGCGGGGGAATTAGGGGTCTGTTCTGTGCATTGTAGGATGTTTAACAGCATCCCTGGCCTCTACCCTCTTGATGTCAGTAGTATACTTCTAGTTGTGACAACCAAAAACGTCTCCAGACATTGCCAAATCTCCCCTGAGAGGCAAAATCTCCCCAGTGGAGAACCATTGCCTTTCTTCAGAATCCTTTTGATTAATTCTTACATACGTACACAAGGAGACATGTACAAAAAAGTGTTCAAAGCAAGATGGTTTCTAACATCAAAGTATTAAAAACAACCAAAATGCCCACCATCAGGATAACAGATAGGTAAATTACGGTAAATTCACACAATAAAATACAGCAAAAATACAAAAGCATTAGAAATACATTTAACACTAATTATTCACAAATAAATCGTTCCACAAAAAAACACCAAGGTACAAAAGAACAATCAGTTGGATATCATTTATATAAAGACAAAAACTGACAAAATGATACTAAACATTGTTCGAGATAAGATATACAAATATAGTAAAAGTATCAAGAAATACACGGAAATGGTAAAAACCAAGGGTTCTCTAGGACAGACAGTAGTTACCTCTGAGGTCAAGAGGGAAGGGGATGATGGGGGAAGTACACAGGTAACATCAACTCTCCTAATAATGTTTTATTTTACAGGCTAGGTAGATCAAAGCATATATTCAATTTTGTAGATGTTAAATACTGCATAATAAAATTTACAAACACACACACATACACACCCCCACAAGGGGAGGTATGGAGTGCTATTGGAGAAAGAAACAGATTACCATTCTTATTTGATCCTTCCAAGTAAGAACAAGTAGAGGATTAAACAACAGAAGACAAGTTACAGAGCATGACCATAAACTAAGAGAAACCATGACTCTAAGAAGAGGGATAAGAAAATTCAGTAAAATTAAAAAAACACATTTTAAGGTCAAATTTCAAACTGTTTATAAAAATTAAGTGAAAATATATCATTTTTAAAAAGCATGAAATAAAGGAAGACTAGAATATCTTTCAAAAAAGAAATACCACTAGGGGGAAAAAAAATTCCAAAACTTAGCAAGGATGGTAGAAGTTGGCTAAGTGAAGTACAAGGAGCTAAAACAAGGAGCTCATTTACCTCATGATAAACATGTTAAGGATACAAAAGAAACATACAAAAGGAAACATATATAATGCAAATATATGGATAAATATTAAACATTCCATGTAACCAAAGACATAAAAATTAATAGGGCCAATTTTATACCAATTAGGAAAAACCTTTCTTAAAATTATAATAGTCACATACAGTGAAACTACATTGGGGAAAAGGTAAATTACATTTGCCAAGTCCCTACTATACATCATTACTGAATGAGCCACCATTCACAAAGACCCTATGAAGTAAATATTTATTATCCTTATTTTAAACACATTCAGAAAGGTTAAGTAATTTAGTCTAAGTAAGTAATCCAACATAAGGACAAAATGATGTGATGATGATATTCGTTGAGACATTATTTATGGTAAGAAAAATCCAGAAACAAAATGCCTAACAGTAAGAAACTGAGGAAATAATGGTATGAACTTTTTGGTAAAAAAGTAGACAGCCATTCAAAATTAAAATTATGAAGAGTATGTACTAATCTGGGAAATGCTAATATGTTAAGTGAAGCACCTCATCGATAGATAGACTGGGACTGTTTTTGTTTCTTATATTCAGTATACCTTTGGCATCTGAGGATTTGAAACTGACCATCTCTGAGTGATTTGAAGGTACACGACAAGTAATATTTTGAAATTCTGTTAAGCCACAGATTAAAAACCACAAGCTCTGGCTGCTGTATTAGGAAAAAATTAATATAGCCTGTCATAATGAGTCTAGATGACCACCCAGCACCATTATCGTACAGCTATTTTCTACTCGAGGTCACGCACACCGTTAATTCTCCATTATACTTTTAAAGGAGTCATTTACCTTTTCAGTTATACTTTATACTGCCATTAATTAAGAGTAGAAATTATATGCTACAGTGATACTCTTGGACTCAGGGATTCATAGTATTTCTGAACACATCAATTACAAATGTCTACTGTATGAACAAAGAAAAAAAATTCCAAAACGAAAATAATTATGTTTCAATGTTAGCATTGTAGGTGATTTCCTCCTTCTGTTGCTTTAATAATTGAGAGAGATAATGCTTACCCATGTTCACTGCAGCATCATTCACAATAGCAAAAAGATGAAAACAACCCAAGCACCCATCAACAGATGAATGGATTAAAACTGTAGTATATACACATAATGGATACTACACAACAATAAAGAATAAATGATGAATCTGTAAAACATCTCACGACATGGATGAATTTGGAGGACATTATGCTGAGTGAAATAAGTCAATCACAAAAGAACAAATATTGTATGAGACCACTATTATAAAGTAACAACAAAAGGTTTATACAAAGGAAAAAAAAATCTTTTTTTTTTTTGGTTTCTAGTGATGAGTTGTGGAATGACATCAAGGACATCATACATGAAGAAATCATGAGCTCATTAAAAAGACAGAAGAGAAAGAAAAGACCTAAATCAATGTCAGAAGAGACTCTGAAACTTGCTACTGAACATCAAGTGGCTAAAGCAAAAGGAAAAAATGATGAAGTAGAAGAGCTGAACAGAAGATTTCAAAGGGCAGCTCAAGAAGACAAAGTAAAGTATTATGATGACATGTGCAAAGACCTGGAGATAGAAAACCAAAAGGGAAGAACAAGCTCAGCATTTCTCAAGCTGAAAGAACTAAAGAAAAAATTCAAGCCACGAGCTGCAATACTGAAGGATGCTATAGGGAAAGTATTAAACGACACAGGAAGCATCAAAAGAGGATGGAAGGAATATGCAGAGTCACTATGCCAAAAAGAACTGGCTGACGTTCAACCATTTCAGGAGGTAACATATAATCAGGAACCAATGGTACTAAAAGAAGTCCAAGCTGTACTGAAGGTCTTCGGGAAAAACAAGGCTCCAGGAATTGATGGAATACCAATTAAGATGTCTCAACAAATGGATGCAGCACTAGAAGTGCTCACTCATCTATGCCAAGAAATATGGAAGACAGCTACCTGGCTAACCAACTAGAAGAGATCCATATTTATGCTTGTTCCCAAGAAAGGCAATCCAAATGAATGTGGAAATTATCAAACAATATCATCAGTACCACATGCAAGCAAAATTTTGCTGAAGATCATTCAAAAACGGCTGCAGCAGTATATCAACAGGGAACTGCCAGAAATTCAAGCTGGATTTAGAAGAGGACATGGAACCAGGGATATCACTGCTGATGCCAGATGGATCCTGGCTGAAAGCAGAGAATACCAGAAAGATGTTTACCTGTTGTTTTATTGACTGTGCTAAGGCATTTGACTGTGTGGATCGTAACAAATTATGGATAACATTGCAGAGAATGAGAATTCTGGAACACTTGATTATGCTTATGAGGATTCTGTACATTGATCAAGAGGCAGTTGTTCAAACAGAACAAGGGGATACTGCATAGTTTAAAGTCAGGAAAGGTACGTATCCCTTCACCATGCCTATTCGATCTGTATAAAGCAAATATTCTGAGAAGCTGGACTATATGAAGACGAATGGGGCATCAGGAGCAGAGGAAGACTCATTAACAACCTGCATTATGCAGATGACACAACCTTGCTTATTCAAAGTGAAGGAGACTTGAAGCACTTATTGATGAAGATCAAAGACTGCAGCCTTCAGAGTACAGATTATGCCTCAACAGAAAGAAAACAAAAATCCTCACAAATGGACCAATAAACAACATCATGATAAACGGAGAAAAGATTGAAGTTGTCAAGGATTTCATTTTACTTGGATCCACAATCAACACCCAAGGAAGCAGCAGTCAAGAAATCAGAAGACACACTGCATTGGGCAAATCTGCTGCAAGAGACCTCTTTGAAGTGTTAAAAAGCAAAGATGTCACCTTGAAGACTAAGGTGCACCTGACCCAAGCCATGGTGTTTTCAATCGCATCATATGCATGTGAAAGCTGGACAATGACTAAGGAAGACCAAAGAAGAACTGATGCCTTTGAATTGTGTACTGGCAAAGAATATTGAATATACCATGGACTGCAAAAAGAAAGAACAAATCTGTCTTGGAAGGAGTACAACCAGAATGCTCCTTAGAAGCAAGGTTGGCAAGACAATGTCTCACATACTTTGGACATGTTATCAGGAGGGATCAGTCCCTGGAGAATGACATCATGCTTGGGAGAGGGTCAGCGAAAAAGAGGAAGACCCTCAACGAGACAGACTGACACAGTGGCTGCAACAATGGGCTCAAGCATAGCAACAATTTTGAGGATGGCGAAGGACAGGGCAGTGTTTTGCTCTGTTGTGCACAGGGTTGCTATGAGTTGGAATCGACTCACCAGCACCTAACGCCAATAACAGGGATGGGGAGGGAGGGAAAATTACCAAATAGATCGATAACACGTATTAACACTGGTAAAGGGAAAGGCAATACACAATAATGTGAGAAGGCAGCAAATATGACCAAGGCAAGAGAGAACACTGAGAGGAATGCCAAGAATAAAGGACAACTATTTAGGGTCGCTATGAGTCGGAATCGACTCGACGGCAAGAGGTTTGGTTTTTGGTTTTGGTTTATGTAACTTCCATAGCATAGACAATACTGCAACAACATATTAAACCATAATCTACAAATGGATACATAGGTAGATATGCCAAGAGGTGTGGGAGGGTGTAAGGGAGCACACCCACCTGCAGATACAGGTTTGGTGACAGATATTTCTACATACATGACCGTAGGTGCTCATCATATAAATAATAGAGCACACAAGAGGCCGAGTCAGGGAAACCTCTTAGACATAACCAAACACCCCATGGGATGAAGTTCCTAGGCTCGAAGGCGAAGGACCATAGACTTAGGAGACATCTTCATCAACTGACACAACATGGCTCATAAAGACAATGTTCTACATCCTACTTTGGTGAGTTACATCTGGGGTCTTAAAAGCTTCCAAGATACAACTATTGGTCTCTTTCCATCCAGAGCAAAGGAAGGTAAAGACAATCAAAGACTCAAGGCAGCAATTATTTCAAAGAATAATGGACCACATGAAACACAGCCTACATGACCCCGGGACCAGAAGAACTAGATGTTGCCTGCCTAACACTACTGACCACTCAGACTACGATCATAATAACAGAGTCCCAGACAGAGGAGGAGAAAAGCATAGAGCAAAAAATCAAATTCACAAAAAAGACCAGACTTATTGGTCGACCGAGACTGCAGGAATGCCAGAGACTATGGCCCTAAAACACACTTCTAATAACCTGGAACTGAGGCCATTCCCAGAGACCACCTTCCAGCCAAACAATAGACAAGCCCACAAAATAAACAGAACATCTGAGAGGAACGTGCTCCTTAGAACAATTAATTATGGGAGATCAAATAAGAAATATTAGCCCAAAAGCAAAGATGACAAGGCAGGATGGGATAGAAAATAAGGATTAAAGATAACAAGGAACCCAGAGCAGAAAGGGGAGAGTGTTGACACAACTGTGGAGAATGAAACCAAGGCCATGAAACATTTTACATACAAACTATCAAATGGCAATCTGATCTGCTCTGTAAACTTTCACCTAATGCACAATGAAAAACAGAAGAAAGTGAGAAATGGAGGGAGGAAGGGAAGGGAAAGGAAAGGAGGCAGAGAGGGAATGAGGAGGGAGAAAGGATAGCAAAAGGAGGGGAAAGGAAAGGAGAGGACAGCAGATGATAGTAGGTTAACGTCTCTCCACTGCCCACAAATAGCCAGAGCTATTAAAAACTAATCACAGGTAGAAAGAAACTAGAAAAAAGTGATACCTTGGGGCACTAACTAAAAAAAGAGAACTTGGGCTATATTCTTTTTGACCCTGAGAAAAACTTTTTATCTTAAATTCTATGCTTATTCTTCCAAAATTCAAAATTGGGCCTTAAAAAATGTCTCTGAAGATGGTGCCCAGCTACAACCAATGAATGTCCTGACAGGGAACACAACAGAGAACATTTGAGGGAGCAGGAGTGGGATCCAGACCCCAAATTCCAGACCCCAAATTCTCATCGAAAGACCAGACTTAACGGTCTGACTGAGACTAGAAGGACCCCAGAGGTCATGGTCTTCAGACCTTCTGTTAGCCCAAGACAGGAAGCATTCCCAAAGCCAACTCTCCAGACAGGAATTGGACTGGACGATGGCATAGAAAATGACACTGGTTAGGAGTGAGCTTCCTGGATCAAGTAGACACATGAGACTATTTGGGCAGCTCCTGTCTGGAGGGGAGATGAGAGGGTAGAGGGGGTTAGAAGCTGACCAAATGGACACAAAAAGGGAGACTGGAGGGAAGAAGTATGCTGTCTCATTAGGGGGAGAGCAATTAGGAGTATATAGCAAGGTGTATATAAATTTTTGTATGAGAGACTGACTTCATTTGTAAGCTTTCACTTAAAGCACAATAAAAATTAAACAAGAAAAAACTCTCTGAATTATCTTTACAAAATTACCAAGACAGTTTATATTTCAAATGTTCTGAAGATTCTGTTCTTGCTTTTCATTCACCTTCTCCCATTTTCAATTGATTCATGTGCTATCTTCAGTAGAGTTTTTCCTCAAGGCCTTTGCCCCTATCCAAACATTAAAGAGCTCCAGTCTGGCCTCACCTGTAAGGCTGATGTCTCCCAGCAAGTCAAGAAGTTCTCCACCAGCAGAAGGTTTGCTTGTAGGTGCAGTTGGAATAACAGGTGTTATGTCATTTCCTCCCAAAAGATCCAATAAATCATTAGCCTAAACAAGAAAATAATACCTCGATTCATTAGTCATCTGTCTAATCTACATCAAATGCAAAGCTCTTTCAATACTTAAAAAAATAAGGAAGGGAACCATTAACCAATCCAGGAACATTAAAAGTAATCAGGTAAGAGACAGAAGCATCAGAATCCTCAGATAAGCAAGTGAAAAGCTACCTGGCTGCTGGGTTGTGGCCCAGAGGGTGGTGGTTTGGTCTCCAGTGGAGCTGGTTCTGTCTCGCCATTTGTCTGCACAATCTCAGTAGGGCCATTTGTGGTTACTTTTTCCATGACTGGCATTCTCTCAAGCAGGGCAGACCTGGAAGAACCTGAAGTGGTTAAATTCTGTGCAGTTAACCTAGATTCCCTACCCAAAACAATTACGGAAACTGTGCTGAACCCAAACATGGAGTTAATCTCCCCTCTTTACTCTCTAACACACACACACTAAAATAGAGGCTGGATTACAAGAATACATACACAACCTAACTTTCCAGCAGGATTAGGGATAGGCAAGAAATCTTGAATGGACAAACTATCTGCCTAAATCCCAACACATATATTTCAGTGGTAGAGAGTCTGGGATGAAAGAAAGGTGAATCAATAGGTATTGACAGTCTCCAGTCAGGGAGATACTGCATTTAGCTTAATTAGTAAAGTATGTCTGCTTTGAGCATTGTGCTCTTTTAAAGAACTATTTATATAAGATCAAATTGACAACAGCAACTTGAAAGGTTAGACAGAAAGCTTATGGGACAATAAGTTTATGGTAATGGGGGAGGAACAATTCAGGAGAGGAAGGTGAGAATGTTTGCACAACTTCAAGAATGTAATAAATGTCAATGAATTGTACATGTAGAAAGTATTGAACTGGTGTATGTTCTGCTACGTATGTTTTCAACAAGAACAAAAAACAATAAATTTTCAAAAAAAGAAGATACTTCATACCAGGGGAAAACAAATCAAATAAAATACACCAAAATGTTAATAATGATGAGACATGAAAGAAATTATTTAGCTTGAAGAAATAAAACTCCCACTTCTTAGTCAAGTATTTTAAAAAGAGAAAATGAGGCAAACTTTCCACAACAAACAGAAGGGGAATGGGGGATGAAAGAACAGTTAACGGATTTCTTTAGAAGCTAAGAAGAGTAGAAGATGGACAAAACAAAAACAACCAAACAATCAGAATTAAATGGGACTGTAATGTCTCGTTAATTAAGCATGAATAATGAGTCTCCTTATGGACTGTCATGATGATCTGTGCAGGCTGCTAAGAGGCACATACACTGCTTAGTTTCTTTCACATACCTCATATGGTCATATTTCTTAAAAAGTGCATTATATTCTACTGCCCTCTGCTGGAGTTCCACATCGATGCTGCTTCCATAGATAGAAACCACTTTCTTAATTCGGCTATGGGAATAAATGAAAAATCAAATCAAATATGCAAAAGAAAATTCATAAACAACCCGAGAGAATAACATTTAAATCAGAGTTTTCTGGTTAAAATTTCGAAAATGTCATCTTTTCTTGTTAATTTACAGAATTTTTCAAAATCAAAACCTTTTCTCATTCATCCATTCTTCTGATGCCATTCACCAACACCATTATAGTATTCTAATTGTAATGCTAGGATTTTGTCTATTAAGCCTCCCATACTCTAACATTTGCTAAGCGAAAGTACCAACTATCACTTTGTCACAAAAGAAAAAATTTGTACTGCTCATCTCTTAATAATTTCAATAAGCCTTTATTTAAAAAAAAAAAAAAGGGTCAGAGCATCAGAACGTTGACCCCAAAGTTCTCAATTTAAACAGCGAGTCAAAAACACCATTTTCACAAGACCTGACATCAAAAAGTGAAATAGAAAATGTAAGAGAACTAACTTTGCCCTAAATATACTTGGCTGGATAACTGACCCAAGAATTGACTTTACTGAACAGAGTGAAAAGCAGACCCTGAAGATTTCAGCCCCCAAAACCGTCATGATTTTCTTCCTTATGAAGACATTTCAAAATATAAATAAATCAGAACCCTTACACAGGAAAATAACTTCTCTACTTTAAGAAAAAAAAAAATGCAACAGAAATCTGATTTTAAAAACACAAGGTTTCATCTTCAAAATAATCCATGGCAGGGGGGTATGAAGGTGGGGAGGGGGTGATGAGAGGGAGCAAACTATAGATGAAACAAGCATTAAACATGAATTGATGATTGTTATCACAGGGCAACAGATACATGCAAATTCATTTTACTATTCCCTCTACTTTTGTCTATATCTAAAATTGCTTTTAAAAATTACAAAACCACTAGTTTACCCTACTTTCCTTCAATACTCACTTTACAGTACAGGTGAATCGAGTAGAAAGCTTCATAATGGCAGTGAGGGCATACCCTCGTGTTACAGAGGTGGACATATTAGAGATTAGGACACTTTCTAAAATATCCAACACTTCATCCTCTGTTACCTGGGGAGGGATAAAAAGAGACCATGTAGACTGGATGGGAACAGGTAAGCATCTAAATCTGAAACCAAGTCACAGCATGCCACCCAGAAGACAATCCTTCTACTACAAAAGTGTCTAACACACTCCTGTGCTTTGCCACAGTAACTGTCCAAGCTGCAAAGCTCCACCAATCAGAGCAGATAGGAGGGAGATAAAAAGAGTGGAAAATGCCAATTAGGGGCTGACAGGCATGTTATAACTTTAAGAGGAAGAAGTAAAAAAAAAGAAAAGATATATGGAGTTTAAGGGTTGCCACAACTTGCACTAATAAGCGAAAGGGAATATGGACAGATGTCTATTTCTTCTTGTTCATCAGCCAGAGAGTAAGAGAAACAATATAATTCAGTTCAGGGGAGGGGGAGGGTGGTAGAGAGGTTCCTAAGGTAGTTAAAAAATCTCACAGTGGTCTAAAAAGTTCCATCTCAAAAGGTAAAAGATTTTCCAAGATAATTCTGGAATTACTCCTTTTAAAAAGTCTTCAAGGAATTAACTGCAACTTCCCATTCAACACTACTCCCCTACAGCCAAAAACACTATCTGTTCCCCTCCTTAACCAAGAGTAACAATGGGTACCTGTATAGGTTCTTCTTCTTCACACTGGCCAGATATAAGAAGATCTCCATATTCACCTATACACCATGCAGCTACTTGTACCAAAGGTTGCTGTCAAAAGGAAGTTACCATTTGTAAAGAACTTTAGTTCTTTCAAAAATACTTAATGCAAGTCACAGGTCATCTAATCACAAAGGTCAAAACCAAGGCACATCTAGAGTGTTAGAATAGGACATCCTAGGAAATGAAAGGGCAATTTTCCCGCTAAAGCAGAAAGAAAAGCAAATGAAGGACCTACTTGAGAATAATCACCCAGAATTGCTTTATATAAGCGCTGGACGGTATAGGCATGAATCTCCACACTATTGGTTATTAACTGGATCAGATTGGGGACTGCATCATCACGAACATAACTTCCTGCCTAAAAGAAAATGCAGACAGTTTACCCCTAGAAACATGGACCAATGATAATAAATGTTAGCAATTCTTATTGTTGTTGAGGAGACTACAACAAAACCCCCTCGAAGATAAAGCTGGTTCCAATTATTAGGTTCATAAGCAGCTCAAACTTCAAGGTCTCATTGAGGTGAATGAGTATTTAAAATTTTTTAATTTTATATAAAAAATATCTTCTCTTTGTCAAAAGTAAAATACAAAAGGTTTAAAATCTCAAGAAAGACCTTTTATACTAAAAACAGATAATGCCTAAAATTTCAAAAATTCAAGAAGTATATTCACCAAGACTAAATTATAGTAAAACATAGTGTAACCAACCACCTTTCTCCTCCCATTCAATCCCCCAACACTGGTGTTAATATCATGTGGGCTAGTTATAGTGACATGTTACTCTGGGGAATGGAGGGAGGAGGGTTACTAAATAACTAGTAACTTTAAAAAAAGAAACTTGAGTTTATTTAAAAGATCACACTGTTCTTTTAAAAACTACTGTTTATTAATGCTACAGAACCAACCATTAGTCCTACGAATAGAAGACAATGTGTATTTAATTATCCTTTTTTTTTTTTTAACTTGGTCTCTTTAACACCCTCTTCCTCTGACTAAAAAAACCAAACCCATTGCCTGCGAATCAATTCTGATTCATTGCAACCCTACAGGACAGAGCAGGCCTGCCCCACAGAGTTTCCAAGGAGCGGCTGGTGGATTTGAACTGCCAACCTTTATGGTTAGCAGCTGAACACTTAACCACTGGCACCACTAGGGCTCCTTTTTCTGACTAGTAGAATACAATTCCACAAACTAGTGGTTGCAGTCTGTAACCAGGGAACAAAGTAAAGCTACTTAACCTACGGGGAAACTAAATCTTGGCCTTATTAGAGCATATGATAACTATCTAGGCTTGATCAGACATACAAACAGTGGAATCCATGGCTACTATTAGTCAACTTGGTCAATCTACCATTACTGGACAGAGCAATGGGTCTGATTTACAAGAGAGAGATCAGGCCTATCCATGCATATTTTGGAAAGGAGGAAAAAAAAACAATAACAAAACAGGTGACTGGGATGCCTATTTTGTTAAGAAACACAAGAACAGAAGATGTTTGAGCAAATGATAAAAAATGGGGAAGGTGAGAAACCAAGAAGCAGGCAATCTGTAATGTCAGTTAGATATTTACATTCTTCCCTATCCAGAGCAAACAGAGTGCTTTAAATAGGGGAAAGTATCAACATGATCTAATTGACATTTACAATAAGAATACTTTATCCAACAAGAGCAGAATACACATGCTTCTCAAGTTCACATGCAACATTCACCAATACAGACCACATCATATTCTGGGCCATTAAACACATTTTAACAAATTTAAAAGAACAAAAATCACTGAAGCTATGATCTCAAATCACAATGGAATAAACCAGAAATCTGCAACACATCAACAAATACATATACTTCGTAATTTTAATGGTATCTATCATTCCCACCTACAGATGTTTCATCATTTATTTAACCAATCCCCACTGGGAGATTTCTAGATGTTTCCTGTTTTCCCCTATTACAAACAAGATTGGGATGAACACCTTTGTATATACATCTTAGTGTACTTCTCCTTTTATTTTTCCAAGAGAAAGTCCTAAAATCTGAATTAGTGAATCAAAAGACATAAACTTTAAGAGTTTTACTACATGCTACCAAACTGTATCCCAGCAGGATGGCACCATTTTACATCCCCATGAAAAGTACCTGTTTATTTCCTAACCAACATTAGGAATAAGATTAAAAAGATGAGTAGAAAACAATACCTCACTTTTATTTTACTTAGTAGTTCTTTACTAGTGACAGTATTTTTCAAATGTTGATTAGCCAATTCCTTCTACTTTTGTGAAATGCCTGTTCAAGTGTCCTTGGCAAATTTTCCATTAGAGTGCTTGGTTTTTATTATTACTTGTTAAGTATTTATAGATTAAAAATATTAATATGCTGTCATATATTTCATATATTACAAATGTTTTCCCTCTAGTCGTCATTTGTCTTTTGACTTTGTAGATTTTTTCTTTTGCTATATAAATTTTTAAGTTTTATGTAGTCAAATTTGTGAATATTTTCCTTTAAAATATTACTTCTACATACATGATTAGATACACTTATGTTTTTTTTTTTATGCCACTACATTTTTACTCTTAAATCTCTAACCCCTATCTATTAATGGAATGATAGAGAAGCTCCAAAATTCTCTAAGTTATCAGAGAAAGGCTACCTTCAAAAACAAAGTAATTCTAAATCTAGAAAAAATTGTCATTCAAAACCTTCCGAAAGGCTTCCTATTATATTCAAAATAAAATCCAAACTCCTATGAGGCCCTATATAATCTGACTTCTGCTTCTCTCTCTCACCTCAGTCCTACCAATCTCTCCTCTCTCACTCTACTACCTTCACTTTCCTTCTTGTTGCTCTCCAAGCAAGCCAAGCTTATTCCCACCTCAGGGCCTTCACATTTGCTGTTCCCTCTAATTAGTACAATCTTTCCCCCATGTTTTTGCATGGCTGGCTCCTGACTTTGTTAAGGTCTCCTCAAATGTTACCTCCTCTGAAAGGCCTGCCCCGACTACGCTATCTAAAGTATTTGGCCAGTCGCCCTGTATCCCACCCTATCCTGCCATCATTATATTCCCTTATGCTGCTTTAGTTTTCTTATTAGCACTTATCTCTACCTGACATTATAGGAATTTCTTATCTCCCCCATTAGAATGCAAATGAGAACAAGGGCTTTGTCTGCCTCATTTATCAGTACATCCCCAGCACTTAGGTATATGTTGACTGAAAAAAGCTACTTACCGTTGTTAAAACACGCATAATTGTGTCTATATGCCACCGTTTGGAAGGTGCATACCTAAGAAAACAACAGCACAGGGTGAAAAAATTAGGACCTATAAACTATGTTGTGCTCACATTTGAAAATTCCTTCCTAGTCTTTCTTAGGTTCCTTGGTTAAGCGATTATATTTGGAAACATTTCACCTTCACATCTAGCCAAGGGATTACCCATTTCAAAGAGTGATGAAATAATACATAATCAAACTCAGATGTTTCATATAATACTGCAACAGCAGTTACTGAGCTGAGAAATGGGACTCTGTCTCCAGTTTCTCGAGAAATAAATAAAACACCCAGAGCAAGGAAAGACAGAGAAAAAGAGAGAAGAAAAGGGACTATCCCCAGGCCCAGGCAACTCTAGGACTAGGAACTCATTCTCTTAAACTCAGAGTGGAAAGACAAAAAAGAATAACCCTACTACTGAAACCCTGAGGTACTTCCTCCTTAAAGTTTTACTAAAATTCTGACACTTTAATCTTTCTATTCCTTTCACAAAAAAAAATACCACAGATAAGAGGTTAAAGAACAGATAAAGGAGGCGATTTTATAAAAGTGAGGTTTTTTTTGGTTTTTTGGTCATAGCATATTTTTAAAATGCTAGCTATAATTGGTCTTCTCAAAGCTAACCTATAGTTGGGAGCTAGAAATAAATGTCAATGTGTTCTGAACATGTTTACAGCATTTCCCCCATGTTTTAAAAATGTCTTCAAAAAGTTCCAAACATCTTTGACCAGTAAAGTTAAAAATTAAATCTTACTTTTCTGCAGCAAGAAAGATTCCAGATGCACAGTCTGCTTTAAACTCTGGCTCACACGAATCCAGAAAATAAAGTAATTCCTTCATCATGCCTCGGACATTATTCCCATTTACCAGGGCGAAACTCAATTCCATTGCACGCCTTGCAGGGTGGGAAAAACAGTTGATAGTTACAGTGGGAATGAAACAGAGACCCAGGTATGCTCTCTGTGAACAATAAGCTCTGGCAGATGTGTTCATGCTCCTGCACAATTCTGTGGCCCCTACCTTTGCACACAAGATAACCAAGTAGATATAGTCTGATGTAATCAAAGTTAGTTTTAATATTTTGACTTTTCATTCAACTCTTTTTTTCCCCCAAAAAAATCCCTAAAGAGATACACTATTAAAGACCAAAAATGTAGTTTGGCTCAGTAGTCCATTCCACAAGGCTGAAATTCTAATGTTTAAGAGGCTCAAAAAAGAGAGGCAACAAGATTATTACCCAATGAGAGTACCTCTCTGCATTGTTCCTTAAAAATGTGACATATTAAGTCAGCAAACTCTACTTTTATTATACCCTACTTCCGTCCAAATATAATGTAACATAGCTTACATCAAAAGGTTGAGCAGAAAATTAGAATTTAAAAAACTGAAAGAGAAAATGAAGGCTAGGAAAAGGGAAAAGGGGCTTATCTTATGAGGTACATACAGTTTTCATAACTGCTGATCAAATTTGGCAACCAAGACAAAAATGGAAATGTTTAACATATAAAAGTTACGGGGCTACTATACGCATCTTTACATTTGGATCAATAATTTCAGGTATGGTATATACCCTGACTTCCAAAACAACCAATTTAGTAAGCAGAAAATACTTTCATTAGCTAATACATAATCAGCAAAAAGCCAATCCTTCCTGAATAACAGCTAACACTTAGTGTTTAAGTACTGTATTATATTTATTCAATTAATCTCACACGACCCTATTTAAGTGGAGGTGTACTATCCAAATTTTACACAAGAGGCAACTGAGGCACTATAAAGTTATGTAACCTGACCAAGTCATACATCTATTAAAGGAGAGCCAGGATTTGAAATAAGACAGCCTGAGTATGAGCTCGTACTTTGTTACACAGCCTGTCTGTCAACGAGACATAGGTTTTATCTTTCCAATGCCAAGCCCTGTAGGATCTATAGAGAAACAACACAATAGAAGGCAAAGGTCTGAGTTCTATCCCATACACAAGGGGTAAGATTTTGGTAAGTTATTTGATCCCTTTGGGACTTCATTTTAACTAATCTGTTTGTTAAATGGGGACAGAAGTAATTGCCTAGTTTCTCTCACAGGCTTCCTCTGAACCAACTGAGAGAGTCTAATAAAACCCTTTGCAAAGCACTACATAAAAGTTACAATCACTGAGTTTGGGTCTTCTTTATCTCTATATTGCGCAAGTGCTTAGCACCTGTTTTTTGCAAATGAAAGGAACTCAAATGTTTAAATGAATGGTTTCAGAGATCATTTTGAATTTAATTTGCTCTGGATTTGATCATTCACGTTTTACAACCAAAAAGTTCACTGAGGCCAACTCTAGCCAAGGTTTTACAAATATGTGAAGTTCTTCCAAGAGAAGAAGCCAAAAAAATACTCCGGGGAGAAGAAATATATGCCTTTTCAAAGTGCTATCTGCTGACTAACTGTAGTTCTAGACGTCCTGTTCTAAGAAACACAGCTAACTCTGGTATCCTGGGACATAAGTACTGTGAGAACATGTGTGCTGTCAGCAATTCGAGTTTCAGCATTGTGATAAGACACTTAGCCGATGGATCACTCCTTATTTTCATCCTCCAGCACACAAAAATACAGTACCTCTTAAGTAAACTTCAGTCTGGCTCATTTGCATGTGTTATATGTAACAATGAACCCAGGATACATTTCAATATTTCTTACTGACATCCTTAATTGACCTAAACTTCTCCCTGCCAATTCCCTTTTTTAAAAAGGGATTCAGACTGCAGGCAGAGTTCATCTGTGAACATAGTGACTAACTGCACAAATGTTACCATTCTGGCTCTCAAAACTATTACAAAGCATCAGGTGGGAGGGGCACAGAACTATCAATAATGTTTCCCTCACTTCATGTAAGGAAAACACTAGACTGATAAAGATACAAAGTTTGTTACCGTTTTATTGAAACATCCAAATCTTTTAGACAGTCCACAATTGTGCTTCTGTGCCTCTGCACGGCATTATGATCTGTCTGCACGGTTTTCAACAAAGACGTGAGAGCTACGTATCTGGGTGAAACAATGTTGCAAAGTAACAGCATTTAAACTTAAAATTCAAGAGAGTTTTCCTCTGACTAAATAATAACAAAGAAAATGCCTAATGACTACAGTAAAGTGCACATTTTCAAATATTTAATAGAAAAAGATACTGAGTACAAAGGTAATATTTTAAAGGTAGAAGTGATACAATACACTAAAGTAGTGACGACCAGGAGAAGCCCTGGACTTAGACTCACATTCAGTCAAGTTCATTTAAACTTCTAAAAGTGGTGATTCACTTCTTTCAAATTCTTCCAAATAGTAAAGCATGATAATCACACAGTATAACATGCCTTCTTGGGCTGCCTTAGCACCAAAATGCAATAGGAAAATGATTTCAATTTTACCACTTGCATTTTTAGTCTTTTAGTTGATACTCGCACCAAAACTGCCTTTTTAAAAATTCAATTTTGAAGATAATTCACAATGATTATTTGCACTTTTTTATGCCTAATGTGGTAAGAAAGAAAATTTTCTCCAGATTAAGGACGAAACAAGCGCAAAAACCAAAGAAACCCATTGCCATCAAGTCGATTCTGACTCATAGCGACCTTATGGGACACAGCAGAACTGCTCCATAGGGTTTCCAAGAAGCACCTGGTGAATTTGAACTGCCGACTTTTCGGTTAGCAGCCGAACTCTTAACTACTACGCAACCAGGCTGGACATATTACATACAGGAAAACAACAAAATAAAAGGTAGTACTGATTGAATCATCCACCTAAAAAAAAAACTAGCTGGAGTTCACAAATATTTTCCAGATTTGCTCCCTAAAATGTTGTATTTTTTTCCCTTCTTAATTTTGGATAGGGGTCAAAATCCAGCCAGCTGCTGTTTTTATACATCAAGTTTACTTGAACACAGCCACATATTATCTATGACTGCTTTCATGCTATAGGGGCAAAACGGAGTAGTCACCACAGAGACCCTGTGGCCCATAAAACCTAAAATATTTACCATCTGGCCCTTTACAGAACAAGTTTGCCAACACCTGATTTACGGTATAAATAGGAGTAAAAAGCCATGAGGCAAATCCTCAAATTCTTTAAAAAACAGTAGTTTTAAGACTAGACTAAAAACAGAAATCCTAGGTTGAAGTTCTAGATGTGTCAATCAATGGATGTGTGAAACTGAACAAAGTCATTTCTCGAAAACACTTGAGTTTATAATACCCAAGATACTGTTTAATTGACTTACCTAATATTTTTGTCATTGTTCAATAAGAAACGACCCAGGATATTTATGGCTAGGACCTAAAGAGAAATAGCATAGGTTAAAAATCCAGGAAAATTAAGTATTTACATTGTTTCCTGACTCTTAAGGATCACTTCATGGGCTCATATGGGTGTAAACTATTTAAAACGTGGTTCCTGGTACTTTATAGACTGCTAGCAATAAATAAATACAAAATCTAAAGGTAAACTCTTAAAGTCATATTCTATTCCAACAGTAACTGCTGGAATAATGTTTTAAAGTTTTGATGTTAGTGGAAGAATAATGTTGGTACAGCCTCTTTGGGGGAAACCTGGCGATAACTATAAATATTTAAAATGAAAATATATCCTCTGCTTCAACTATTTCACTTTTAGAAATGTATCTGACAGACATACATGTACACGTACACAAAAATCTACTACAGCGCTATCTGTAATCACAAATGAAGGGAAACATCCTAAATGTCCATTAATAGAAAATTTGTTAAATATAATATGGGGCATCCACACAATGGAATATTATGCAGTCGTTAAAAAGAATGACACTGATCTCCACATATTATCTCCAAGGCACAGAACGAAGTATACGGTATGTTGACATTCTGTTTAAAAGGTAGGAGAGGAAATGAACTAACCTATGTTATTTTGGTTAAATTATTTGACTGGATACTATAAGGCTAAAGAAAACAAGAACTGTATACAAATACCATACTTAGTAAATTTGTTTCTTACAAGGGTATGGGTTAGTAATTCTAATATTAATAAATGACTGGATAGCTGGATGGATAGATAGGATAACTCTTCATTATAAGAGAACTCTAATTATTTAATATGGAAGGAATGAAGGAAACAGAAAATTATCATTAGAAATCCACCCTAGTAACTACTGTAGGCAAGATTCACTGATGGATGCTAAAATTAGTGGGGATAAGTTTGAGGAGAACATATTTGCACAGTCTCAAAGTGTCTCTCTCAAAATATTTCTAATTACAAAGAAAAAAAAAAAAAGTAACTTTACCGTAGAGGGACACAGCAAACATCACCTTAACCAAAATAGTCAAGGTTATCATCACCAGTAGTGAGACAAATAGACAGCTGAACCCCCGATATGATACACTGAGAAGGACACATTCTTTCTGTATACTCTTGTCTCACTGTAAGAAAACACCAGGCAGACCAAAACTGGGGACATTCTATAAAGTAACTGACCAGTACTCTTCAAAGTATCAGAGTTATGAAAGATCAGGAAAGACTAAGAAACTGTCACAGAATAGGCGAGACTAAGGAGACATGACAATTAAATATAAAATGCGATCATGGATTGGCTCCTGGAACAGAGAAAGGATATTAGCAGAAAAAGCGAGGAAATCTGAATAAAGTCTGTAATTTAATTAACAGTATGGTACCAATATTAATTTGCTTAGTTTTGATAATTACACTATAGTTTTGCAAAACACTGAGATTATGGGAAGCGGGGTGAAGGGTATATGGGAACTTTCTGAACTATTTTTGCAACTTTTCTGTAAGTCTAAAATTATTTCTAACAAAAAATTGACCAAAAGTGGGAAAGAGAAGAATAAATACACATGTACAGAGACGTTCAAATATGGGTAAAACATCTCTGGAAAAATACATTAGAAAATGGTAATAGTATTTTCTTAACCAAATGATTGAGAAGAATTTAGGATCTACACACGAAAACTACAAGTCAGAAATTTTTTTCCCTTTGTACTTTTTGTACTGTTTGGGTTTCTTACTCTATGTGTTTACATCCTAAATAAAAACAAACTAACTCAAATATGATGTCTTGTTTGAAGCAATGAATACAATTCAAACTCTGGCTTTTTTTTTTTTTATTCTGAAATGTTTTTCCTTCACTCAACAATATTTACATACTAACTACATCTAGGATCTTCCAAACGTATAAACATCATTTTTAAACATTCAAAGGGAGGAAATGATACTTCAGATAATAAAAAACTTAGCGCCGTACATCCTAAAGTCAATTTTGAAATGGAATCTAATTCCAAAGGGCTAAAGTTCAAGTCAATCATTCTAAATGAAATGTTTACGGGGAAAAAGACTTAAAAAGACTTACTCGCAGTCCACTCTCTGACTTAATATCCATGATAGTCAAAACTGTTTCATAAAGAATAGCATTTCCTACATTTTTACTAGTCTCTGTATTAGTGGCAACCTGAAAAGACAGAGTGCAGTATATTAGTGATAGAACAAGGCTTCAAAAAAATCCAGGGTTAACAAGAGACAGTTTGTGACCGCAGCCACCAATGAGAAAACAATCTGTCCAATATAATCACAACCATTCTACTCCCTTCTATATTAAAATGAATATTTAACATGATGCAAGTTTGGTCCACTCACCTGTGCTAATATATCATTCATAGCTTCACTTGAGTCGTCATCATTTCGTCCTAAAATTCTTAATAACCGCAAAATTCGTACCTAATGTGCAAAATATGAGAAGCATCAACAAATTTTGACTGGCACAAAGGAACCTTGCTTGGTATGAAACGCAAATAATTTCAACAAAGCCTTAGATTTCATTAAAGATGGCCAAAAGTCTAACAGAAGAATTTTAAACATTATCTCTAGAGAGACTATAAATGTTTCTATGTCTTTATCACTCATTTTCGACTCATCGAGAACCTATAGGATAAGACAGAACTACCCCATAACATTTCCTAGGCTGAAATCTTTATGGGAACAGATCACCACGTCTTTTCCCCTGCGGAGTAGCTGCTGGGTTCAAGATGCCGACCTTTTGGTTAGCAGCAGAGTGCTTTAATCATTGTGCTATTAGGGCTCCTATGAGTCAGAACAAGCCACTGTGAGTTGAAATCAAATAGACAGCACACAACAACAGGTCTTAATGAAGTCAGATAGCCCCCATTTTGCCACTCCACAGCTAAAGAATAAAACAGAGCTACATTATATTGATAAGTCTGTCTGTGTAGTATATAATACTATTACTGACTATTGGGTTTGGATTACAACTATAAATTTATTCTATTAATCTAAATAGAATCGTGTCACTATTTGTTATTACATAATTAGTCAGTTAATTACCAATTTCTACCCAACACAAACTTAAGGAAGAAAACGGTCTATTGAAAAGATATTAAATTCATATTATATTTATCCAAATCTTTCCTTTCAACCTCACCTGCAAAAAGGGGTCGCTGATACCAGAAACATCATGTTCTGGTGAATATCCGGACATGATGAGGTTCTTTAGAATTCGGACTAGTTGGGGCACAAGCTGCAGAAAACAAAGATGCATCAAAAACCAGTAAATATCAAAGAATGCCTCGTGAATAAGCAGGTCCTTTGGTTTAGAAAAAGGGTACAAGAGTCTGAGTCCAAGCAAATTCTACTGATAAAATATACTAGTATATTGTTGATTTTGATAACTGTAACTTAGGAGCACTTACGCCAAAGAGCTCAAGAAACAATGTATTTTATCTGGATAAAAACAAACTTGACTTTTATGTCAGAGTTATAGATGCAATGATATTACAAATTAACAGCGGGTCAGAAAGTCTATGGAGACCAAATAAAACAAGTATCTATGCGTTTCTACTTCTGCAGAAATTTGACATACTTAAGTGGCATAAACACATTCAGTTTTATACATCCAAACATTTAGATATAAAATGTTATCACAAATAAAATACAACTGGTAATCTTACTTTAAAACTATAGCATACTACCTCAAATAGAGAAAAAAATCTTTCCCCTCTTAAGATAGGACCAATTATGTCCTTTTTCAACAAACAACAGGGAATACAAAAGCTTATGATATCTCCACTTTTCCAAGTGGAAAAGATACATAAAAATTTTTTCACCTTTTACTTTAAGAAGATACCAGGGACATGAATAATTTCCTTTCCCTATGCTTAATCCTATGACATAATTTTCAGTAAAATTTAATTTCACTGATTTGTTGCCTGTTTTCTTATCTTACCAATGAGACTACATGTTCTGTATGGTCAGAATTCCCTTCTTGTCATTCCTCCATTTTGTCCACTGGAGTCATAGTACATAGCAGGCAATTTTATTGCCAAGCTAAATACATAAATGCTTTAAATATTAGCATTCATTTAATTTCTGTTGATCAATCACTTGATGTTAAAACCCTACTCCAAAATGTTTCCCACAATAAGAACTTTTCCAGTCTCCAACTGAAAACTCAATTTAGTTATATAAACAATTCTAGTGGCCTGAAATTAAGTAAAGAAGTATCCAAAGTGAACTGAATTCCACCTCTTTAGGAGGCAATCTAAAAGCCCCAACACTGGTGCAACTTAGTTATTTTTTCTAATTGTATTCAGACTCTGTCCCCTCCCCACACCCCAAATCTAAAAAAAAAAAAGGGGACCAAAATTCAAACAAACAAACAAAAAAAAAGCCAGGCTATACCCAAGGCATGCACTCAAAACATTCACAACATTCAGGCCACTTCTAAATACAAGAGAACATAATCTGTGTAAATTTCACAAATTTGGCCATAACACTTCAGAATTAAATGATTCAAAAATTATCAAAACAAAAATCTAATCTGGACAACTCCAAGATTAAAACAAATCTAAGCCATGGAAAACTGTAAATTCTAAACAGAATTCTCATTAAATCTGTCAACTGTGTGGGCAGATTTATATTGATGTTGAGAATAATATAATTTTTTAAACTGCTTTAAAATGCTGTAATAAAACTGAGACCATCCGGTTACCAAGCTCTGCACAAAAAGCAGCTCACCTTGCAAACTTCCCAATGGCCTGCTTTTCTTTACTATACATATCCCTAATTATTTCTTTAAATCTGGTTTATTTCTTGGAGAAGTCCTTTTTCCTTGGGCTACTAAAATGCAGAAACTTTTATTCACTACCAAAAGACCAGCACATCACATCAGATCACCCTGGGACAGAAAGCATAAATGTCTAAGTGTTCAGCATACAAATTCTTGGAACCCAGCTTTATTTTTCAGACAAAAATGCAAGTTACCAAAACTGATGACAGGACAAACAAAATAAGATGACAAAGGGAAAGGCTGCAGCCATGAAAATCAGTTGGTGCCCACCTACTCTACCTCAAATCCTTTTAATATTCCCAAACTTCTAGGCAAGATAAAGTGCAGGTATGGAAGAAACAAAAGCTCTAAGTTTAAACTGAAAGCTCAGAAGTACATACAAAGCTTATTTAAGTATGAGGTTACCCACATGTGGCTCTAAAAAGTCTCCTTCAAAAAGAAGCAGTGTTTTGTGTCAAGGCTCCAGACTGATCTGGAACTGCCATCACCAAAGCCACTGGGAAACTGCTCAAAGTTTCTCAAGTGAAGATAAAAGACAGGCAGAGAAGGAGGCTTACAATTTAGGAAAGGCTGCAACTGAAATCCAAGGCTGACTTTGGAGTCACGAGTTTAAGTGACAAGACAAAACTGGATTAGGGAGTTAGCCAAAAATACTAGAACAAATAACTCAATAGTATTAATCAAAACTTCAGCATTAGTATATTTTTAAAAGCCACATTGTAGATGAATACACAAAAGCCACTGAGGACCTAATGCTAGCATGCACCATCTAAAAGAGGGTTAATTCTTACCTTTTCATTCTAACATACAGCAGGATTCCAAACAGACAACAGGAACAAAACATACAAAGCAAGCATTAGGGACAGATACGGGTCTCATACTATTTTACAATAATTTAATCAAGACATAAACATCTAAGGGGAAAAAAAGGCAAAAAAAAAAAAAAAAGGAACTGCTATTAAAGCCTCATTAGATCTAAAGTACAAAGTAAGCCCCATTTATGGAGTGATCAGTATCTTATAAAAGGAGTTAAATGTACATAACTACTCAAAGAAGTCTCTAAGTCTTCCTCGCCACTGCCTTCTAAAAATAAGGGGAAAAAACAGAAATGTCCACTGTAGAATGCTAGTAAGAAGAGGGGATGGATAAGAAAGCTACGGACTTCCATCACAGGAGTCAATGGCCCAAAACGAACAGAGGGGATGCTGGGTTAGGCAAAAGTAATAAAGGTCAATTTTCAATTTACGGTTTTCATCTGAAAAAAAAAAAATTACCTGCCTTTAAAAAAAGCCACACACAATTCTTATTTGTAATTTGACCCCAGGTTATATTTTCTGACTTCAATGTGAAAACAGCAGACAAAGCACGTGAGGGATTGGTGTGTCTGCCACCAATGAGTGACTTCTATTATTAAAGGGAAAACACTATTCTACTGCCAGTTCTTATATGCCTATATCTGGCTTCCCACCCCACCACAAAGCACGGCCAGTAAAATCTTCTATTCAGCTCCATAGCTTGCTTTCAAAAGAAAATTCATAAGTAAGAAAATGTCCTTTTTCAGGAAAATCATTTTTCAATCAAGAAAGATTTAGGCATACAGAATAACACCTACCTTTCTAAAATGTGCAAGCATGTCTGGGCTTCGCTCACACATTTCTGTGAGGAGGACTACGGATGTGTGAAGGACACCTTAAATAAAAGATAAAATGAAAACTAAAAACAAGGTTATATTATTCAACTGATAAAACAGGACTTTGAGTTCCTGAAGGTCAATCCCAAAAGGATGTTGCTACTTTCGCTTTTTAATTCCTCAAAGGATGTAAGCATTGAAGTGAATACAAAAAAGGTACTTTAAATAAAAGCCTATTGATTTAATACTGGTCAAGTCAGTAAAATCAGGATATTTTTTAACAAGTATGTAACCAAAATAACTACTAAAAAGTGACAACGAATACATGAGCCTCTCCGTCTGAGAATATCCATAAAGACATGCTCATGGTCAATATGAGCTAGGTACCATCTGCTCCACACTTAATAAGCTATTACTTGAGTTCTGAAAGGTAATTCAAGTGGCAAAAATCTTAATAAGATTTTTAAATTTCCAGGAAAAAGGGTATCAAAAATCCAAAGTAATTGTGAATGACAAAGTAAATTTGTTTATTACAGAGTCAGTGAGAAAATCCTCACAAGATTTTTCATTAAGTAAAAAATAAGTGCCCTAAACAATGCATTTGTTCAATAAGTATATTTTGAGCCTTCCATGCAGAGCACTGAATCAATCACAATTAAATATACCTTACCATTTTTTTCTCTTAACATTTAGGATACATGAATTTTCTTTACTCAGAACTTGTTTCATTACTTCAAAATAAGAAAAAAATGTTGGGGAATGAACAGTCATATTCCATTTAATTTCTCTTAAGTTTTATATAAATAGATCTGAGTACTCACTACAAATTCTTGTTACAAGTAGCCTAAAATAATTTTCACAAATCTTATACTCCTATTACGAAGACAACGAAGAAATATTTTATTTTTATTTTTGTTATAAAATAGCCAGGAAATCAAAGGGTTCTACACACATGAAAATCAAAGCTGGGATCATTTGTACATTACACTGAATATTAAAAAAAAATTAGTAACTTAATATAGTCCTTTTAAATATAGGAAAAGACCAGAGATGAGAGACAAGGTTTAATATGAAGATACCAATCTCTAATTATAAAACTAGGACATCAGAGAAGAGAGATTTGGGTGACCAGACCTGAAGGAAAACCGTCTAAGCACATTAGAAAGGCAATTCTACTGTGTGAAGACAAAAGGCCAACAGTGCCTGAAGCCTCTTCTCTTTACCCCCTTTCTCCCTCAGTACTTCATGAGTGCCTTCAAATCACATTACCATGGTTCTTCTCATTCAATAAATTTTTTGTTGCTGGTAAAAACATCTCCATAAGTTCAGGAACCTTCCTGATGACATGAACAGCACACAGTGCTGCCTATTAAAAAATAAATAAATAAAACAAAAGATTTATTTTAATTAAGCCAGGGAAACAAATCTTAAAAAAAGAAAGCTCGTCAACTACTTCATCTACTAGAAAAATTAAAAAGAAAGAGGTTTACTAACTTGTCAGGGCTTTCCAGTTTATACTATCACATTTATGTTAACATCTAGCTTACCTGTCCCTTTCTTCATATATTGCTAAGCAAACGCACAAAACTTTTCTATACTAGATCACGGTTAATATGAATTTATCAAGCAAGTTAAACCTAACTTATATGGAGTTTTGGGAAAGTAAAAACTAGGTAAGATGATCAATATGTGATAATCATTCTACTAAGCAAGATGACCAAAAGACATAAAACATCATACAATTGAAATATTTATACTGAAGTAGCTACAAATCTGCTGTTATGTTTAATAGTACCTAGACCACCCCCAATTCACTCACTACTCTGACGACATCGAGAAAATCGTTTGAAAGATACTTAACTAGTCTCTACTCAAGAAAAGATGGTCTAAAAACTTGTTCATTGGAAAGAGGGCTACATTCAAAGATTTTGGTTACCCTCTACTCCCCAAAAGTAACCATTATGACTATTGGTTGGCATCAAATACTACAAAAGTTACATCAACGAGAAAAGATTTCTGATTCCTACCATCTTGTACTTAGAGATAGATATTTTTCCTAATCTATGGGAATATCTTATTTAATTGAATAATGTGCTTCTGAACAAGGGCAACCCACACCATCTTTAGGAGAAAGAACTAATTAACAGTTAAAGGAAGAATTTAATTTTGTTTGCAGGTATCATTAACACTGTATGATCCTGGGAAATGGCTTAGCCCTTTTAATGCCTTTATCTCACATCATTAATATAAAGGCATAGTAAATGCCAACCAGATGCTATCATATGTTCATTTCTTAGACTTTTAAATTTTATACAAAAGTAGGGTTTCAAGCACAATAAAATAATTTGATAAAATAGATCAACAAATAAAAGCAGATAACAGAATAAGATAATCCTTTTCCTTTACTATTCCATTTAGACATAACGATTTCAGAAAGTAGGCTCTGTATCATTCCCTAGTGACTATCTAGGTACCAAATGAACTGCCCTTCTAGAGATACAAAGGCACTGAAACAAAGACCAGGGCACTAATTATCAGGATACAAGTAAATCCTTAAAAATCTTATTATTACTTTGCCTAAATACTATTTAGTATCAGATATTTAGAAAGTAATTAGGTATGCCATCAAGGACATCAAGTAACATTTGTTTTTTATAAATCATTTCCTTGAAAGAAGAGAAATTAAGAAATGAAGTGTTCACAATTACCATCAATTGTAAAGCAATTAGCAATAAAGAAAAAATCATCTCCAAAATTAGTCACCATAAAAGACTTTGAGTTATAAATACTTGATTTCTATAAAATCATTCAAAATACATTTACTGTACCAAAAAAGACACTTTATAATATCATCAGAGCTTTCAAATATAAACGATTTGCCTTCTCATCTCCATAACATTCCCTAATCCAAACACAGACATTTGATTTCATTAAAAGTTACCTTTTTTCTTAAGTAAGAGTTGGAGGTTTTCAAGAGTTTCTCTACCTCTCCTGCAAGGTCTCTGCACATCTCTGAGGAGCCCATGCAGCCAAGGGTACAAAGTGCTAGCCCCTGTACAAATTGCGTGCTATGATTAAGATCGCTGCAAAAAAAAGGAAGAAGGTAGAGATGAACATGCTCCGCCTGCTGTGCCCCATGAAGAAGCTTCACAATCTAATGATTTAGCTCAGAATAGCTCAAGATTTCTCCAATAATGAAAATAATAGGATTATTCTTGCCAAAAATGTTTATTCCAACTTTATTATAAATTACCAATACAGTAAACCGACAGTCCCTCCTACAGACATAAAACCCAATGTTTCGAAATACTAAAGCAATAGAAACTGGACAACATGTGATCTGCTGGGTGTTAAAGACCGCACACTTTAGAAAACTCAGCAAACCACTGACAATAAAAACTAGCAGTAACAGAAATATAAAGCAAAACTACATCCTTAGAAGATTTCTAATGTGTTTTATTACTTACTACAAAAAAATTAGATACACATTAACCAAAACCCTTTAAAAAAAAAAAATCAGAAAACGTAATATCTGACACTAGCCAGAGCATCTCAGATGCCTAGACATGACAACAAAAACTTAGTTACATCCTGAAACCTTGGTCTTATGTTATACTATTAACTCTGATGTTACACTAAATAATTTTTACATTTATTTATTCAAAAAAGTAAAACATTAGTGACTATTCCTTACTATAAAAGTGAACTAACACCTTTAACAAACTACACTGGATATTTACAATGAATTCCAGTATATTATGGTATAGAGACACAAAATCCTATTTCTAACAGGCACTGATCATTGCACATAATCCTCTTTCCAAATCATCCATGAAGTCTATTTTCAGAGAAGTATGTATTAAAAGCGTGAACTGGTAAGCTCATCTATCTATTATAATCAAGTCTTGCTATTCAGAAGTGGAATTATTATACAAATTATGCTACTTCTACCAGCTCTGAACATTTTAGTTACCTTTGGTCTAGGGATTCTCAAAAGTATGGTTGACAGATCTCTAGGGGATCCCAAGGCTGTTTCAGAAGGTCCATGAGTTCCAAACTATTTTCATAATACTAGGACATTTGTCAACTGTACTAGCATTGGCATTAGTGATACAAAAGCAATGATGGGAAAAATTGTTGGCGCATTAGCATGAATCAAGGCAGTAGCACCAAACTGTACTATATTCATTGTATCTACTACCAGAGTTAAAAAAAAAAAAAAAGCAATTTCATTTAAGACTGTCCTTTACAGAGCAGTAAAAACTATTAGTTTTATCAAAACTCAACTCTTGACTACATCTTTCTAATATTCTGTGTAACAAAAGGGGAAGCGCACTAACATATTGCTGCTGCATACTGCTGTCTCAGGGAAAAGCACTTGTGCAATTGTTTAATCTGCAAGCTGAACTATAAACTAGCTGCTGTTATCATGGAACATTATTTTTGCTTGAAAAAATAACTGATAGACAACTACGGTTACGATTTGGGTGTCTGTAGACATTTTCAGTAAAATGAGCCAAGTAAGCCTGTCACTTCAAAAACAACAACTGACGATATTTGTTACCAATGATAAAATCTAAGCTTTCGACTGATAATTTGAACTTTGGTAAAATGGCACTGCAAAAGCTTGCCAGTTTGGCAATACTTACAAACTATTCTGATGAGATCACTAGAGATATTAACCAGTATGATTTTTTTTTATATTCTATAATGAAACAAGAGCCCTGGTGGTGCAGTGGTTAAGAGCTCAGCTGCTAACCAAAAGGTTGGCAGTTTGAATCCATCAGCTGCTCCCTGGAAACCCTATGAGGGAGTTCTGCTTTGTCCTATATAGTCGCCGTGAGTCGGAATTGACTTGACAGCAATGAGTTTAGTTTTACGGTTCTTATATAATGAAATGTACGAATCCTTGGAAAATCTGTATTGAATTCAGTGAACTAACATTTTCCAAACAACCTAGGCATAATACTACAAAACCACACATAAGTAAAATATTAACTGAAAGTACAAGACAGAGTAATAAGTTGTAACGTTTATAACAAGGTACCAAAAGTTCACTGGTATGATTTCAAATTCCACATTGTAACTAAACTTTAAGGAACTACCATTTCCCTAGTTTTGGTATAGTATCAAAAAATAACTACTATTATTGACAAAAGCTTATTAAAATACTCTTCCATCTACATTATCTGTGTTAGGCTGGATTTTCCCCATATACTTCCATCAAAACAACATTACACAAGAAACTGAATGCACAAGCAGGTATTTGTCTTCCATTAGGCTAGACATGAAAGAGATTTACAAAAATGTAAAATAATGCCGCTCTTCTCACTGAATTTTTGTGTTCTGGAAAAAAGTTTTTTTTTTTTTCCATAAAAAAATGTCATTTATGCTAGCATGTAATAGGTTCATTAGTAGTTTTTAAGTGAATTCTCCCTAAATTTCTTTTGTTTTGAAAAATAGTTTATTTTTTCATAAAAAAACATCATTTATGCTAGCATGTAATATGTTCGTTCATTAGTAGTTTTTTAAATGAATAAATAAATTATTTAGTCCTCCCACAGAATGAATAAAGGAAAGGGTTAAGGTATAAATTAGCCAGGTTTGCTACTTTTCACCAATTTGAAAATTTTAAGGTAAAAATTACTGTTAAAATGAGGCTTGAGGAAAACTGGCGATTCCTCAAAACGCCAAACACAGAATTACCGTATGACCCCGCAACTCCACTCCTAGGTATACGTCCAAAAGAACTGAAGGTAGGGACGGAATCACTGCAGCATTATCCATAACAGCCAACAGGTGGAAACAACCAAGTGTCCATCAACAGATGAATGGGTAAATAAAATGTGGCATATCTATACAATGGAATATTATTCAGCCATAAAGAGAAATGACGTTCTGATACATATTACAACACGGATGAACCATGAAAAGATTATGTTAAGTGAAATAAGTTGGATATAAAAGAACAAATATTATATGAGTCCACTTATATGAAAGATCTAAAACAGACATATGCATAAGAGACAAAAGTTAATTAGAGTTACCAGGAGCTGGTGGAAGAGGACAATGGGGAATTATTTCTTATGGGGTACTCAATTTCTGTATGAGGTGCTGAAAACTTTTGGAAATAGTGACAATGGTTGTACAACATGATAAGTATAATGTCACTGAATTGTACACTTGATGAATAAAATGGCAATTTTTCATTACATATATTTCACTATAATAAAATTGTATTTTTTAAAAGATGAAGCTTGAGTGTTAACTATGACTTTACCATTTAGGCTCCTAGTTTCCAAGAATATTTACTTGCGTTTTCATTCACTTTTCAATGATTAAGGATATTTACACAATGAAAGCTCTTAAAACATTAGATACAATTTTTAAAGATTTAATTCCATGATCTTTAATGTCTTAGAGTTTTTCTAGGCCAACAAACAAGTGAGGCAAACATTCACTGTTAAGCATAAAAACTGCTGGACAAGGATGTTCTGTAATACCAAAATAAATAACAAAAAAATACCTGACCACATAAACCAGAGACAACATCAGCCCAAGACCAAAAGAACTAGATGGTGCCCAGCTACCACCGATGACTGCCCTGACAGGGAACACAACAGAGAATCCCTGATGGAGCGGGGGAATAATGGGATGTAGATCTCAAATTCTCCTAAAAAGACCAGACTTAATAGTCTGAGACTGGAGGGAGCCCAGAGGTCATAGCCTCTAGACCCTCTGTTAGCCCAAGGACTGGAACCATTCCCAAAGCCAACTCTTCAGACAGGGATTGATACTGGTGAGGAGTGAGCTTCTTGGCACAAGTAGACACGTAAGACTATGTGGGCAGCTCCTGTCTGGAGGCAAAATGAGAAGGCAGAGGGGAACAAGAGCTGGTTGAATGGACACGGGGAATACAGGGTGGAACGGAGGAATGTGCTGTCTCATTACGGGGAGAGCAGCTAGGGTTACACAGCAAGGTGTGTATAAGTTTTTGTATAAGAGACTGACTTGATTTGTTAACTTTCCCTTAAAGCACACTGAAAAAAAAAAATCTGAATGATCCAAAGTCCTTTAACTACGTTTGGAATGAAGTGCCCGATCAATCCCCAATGACTTGAATTGAAAATGTAGCTCTCTCCTAAACTCAGTGGGGACTTAGCTGGGCCTCATTAAAATTAAACGCAAAGGTTTCTTCTTTACCCTTGTCCCTCACTCTTCAATTTTTATCAAGCTCCAAATCTATGCTTAAGTTTGGTATTAACTCTCTAATACGAATTTGCTGCTAGGCAGAACTGCCAAATTATCCACACGTGATTGAAAGCTGGAGTAGTAAGAGCAACAGAGCATGTAAGCACAAGAATTAAAGGAACTCTCTTATAGGCATGTCCGAGAATAACAGAACAAAAGAATCACTGAATATCAAGAATGCAAACTCCATGACAGCAAAAATTTCTATACATTTTGTTCACTCTCCATCTTCAGTACCTAGAACAGCTCTGGGCACATAGCAGGCATGCAATTAAGTATCTGACAAATGAATCAACTTGGTACTCTAATAATATTTATTTCAAGGCCAAAAAGCAAGAATTCTCCCAAAATTAAGTTCACAGATCCAATGTAAGAAAATGATACACTTACAATTACAATCAAATCATATTTGTCATTTTGGAATTTTTCATTACTCATTAGAAAAATCTAAAGTAGAACATTTATTTTCCACAAGTATGTTTGCAATACCTGCAAATCTGCTAAACTATATCTCCTCGCTTATACTTTCTGTCAAGTACAGAAATACGCAAATGAAAGAAAAAGAAATCTAAAAAGGAGATTAAGCTGACAAGCTAAAACAAACCACATGGTACCTTTAACACTTATGGCCATCAAAACTTCCATAGCTTTCTAACAGAAAATTCCCATGTGAGGGATGCTGGGAAGAATTAATTTCCCTGTTTGGGTCCTCTTAAGTTCTCCAAATGGTAAGCATTCCTCAGTTTATAAGCAAATTAAACAAACATGACTAGACTAGTATATCAGTAAGGCAGCCAATATGAGAAAAAAAGACTATACACAAAGTTCACAGGACTAAGTAAAACTGCAGGTAACTGAAATCTCAGATGCATTAGACTGCTGGCAAGCAAGACTTTTCTCTTTTTACTTTACATGGTATTTACTCATAATACACACTGGTAATTCTTTAATAAACATGCAGTGTCATTATTCATGGTATCCAAAGTCCTAGAGAAAATACAAGAAAGCCCAGATTTTAGCAATGCCTTTTCTTTACTAAAAAAAAAAAAAAAAGAAAGAAAGGCTTAAATGTTTATTTCATTGCTAAATTGTGTTCTTATGCCTGAAGACATAAGATTATACCCTACAAATGTTTTAGCCCTTTGCTTAGCCTGTTTACAAATGAGCTTCTGAGCCAAGGGCAATTCAAATACATTCTGGACAATAAATATGTCAGTAATTAAAAGCTCTTGATGTCATATTATAAAAGACCGAAAAGCGAAGTAGCTGTTAGTAAAAAGGAAAGCTAACACTTACTTCTTGATACAGTTGGTCATGAGGAGATGGACATCTTGCCTTTCATCTAGCAGCAGCATTGCCCCTAAATAGCCAATACGTTTGTCTGTGAATTTTTGAGAGGCAATAAGCTTGAGGCACTCCAACTGCAAAAATGAAAGAAAGAAATAAAAAAATTGCTACCACCATCTAGAAAAGCAGTATTTTCAACCCAGAATCCACAGATGATTAAATAGACATAAATCTATCATCAAATTACCTAATAAAAAGACGAAAACTTCAGACCTTTGGGTATCTTGATAATGGTAATCACGTTCTACAGTAGACGTTCTAGTCAAGGTCCTGTGGTATTTGTCATCCAAATAATCCGTGAATTTTACTTAAGTTCTACAGACTCATACAAACACAAACTAATAGAGGGTTATTATTATAATAACCCTCTAATAAATCAAATGCCTAATTTCATCCCCAGGTTACATTAAATGAGCACCTAACTTACGTATGTATTAAGGTCTGGTTCCTATGTCAAATATCAAAAAACTCAGTAACAACTATACTAACTGGTAATACATCAAAGTGCAAATACTGTCCTAAACACTGGGAATGTACAGTTGAAGAAAAGATGCACAATAACTAAATTTAATATAATGTGGAAAGTGCTACATTTAGGGACTGAACCAAGTACTATGGAAAAGATGAGGATTTAGGAATCAAATACAGGGGGAAAAATTATATACCCAGAGAAAACTTAGTAATGGAATTAATCTAAAATGTTTTATATGATTTCCTCTTTATATAATTATTAGAAATAACTCCTCAGTGCTTAAGAGTCCTTGAGGTAATATTAAATAGTTTGTTTGTCTCTCTATTTAGCCTTTCTTGAAATCACAATCACTTTGATATACTAATCATTCCACCTTGACAGAGACAGAAGAGGCCAAGCATTCCCCCGAGAGCAGTGGTTTTCAAAGGGCATACACAAGTCAGACTCTCCAAGAAGAGTTTCTGAAACTCTTTGGAATCACTACATTCCAAGGAAAGGGGTTCAAATGGAGATCTGTATACAGAGGGAGCAAAGGAATGTGAGACTATTTTTCATATCAATTTGCCTAAGAAGTTAGAAAGTGAAGTTGTGTAAAGTAAAACAGTTTCAAATTAAAGCTGTTGCAAGCTATTTAAAATCTGTCCTCCCAATGAACCTGCATTTAAAAAACCTAAAGGCAGCTGAATGACCGACCATACTACCATGAACATGTTAAAGAAACCTCTAAGGCAGAAGGATAACCAGGATCAAAAAGGAAAACTTAAATGCCTTGATTGAAAAAGATTATTAACAACCATTCCCTTCCTCCTACATTCAATTTAAATTTAAATAACAATTTTTAAAATAGAAGCTGATGAACATTATTCTTACAATGCCCAGCAGAAAAATTACCCCTGAATTAGGTGAATGAGAAAATCAGGAGCTAAACTGTTAGAAAAATCTTACTTTTTCAAACTGAAGATTTTTAAATCTTCCCACTTAAGAACTGAAAGAAAATAATATAAAAATCAGACATCATTGAAGTTTTCATCCTCCTTATAGAATTCTGCTCTTGGCAAACATCAGACATTATGAAAATAAATTTTACAAAAATGTCTTATTAAAATGACCCAATGAATACAAGATACTTTTACGCATTAGTATTATTTTTATTTTTAGGGTCAAGTTTTAAGACAATCAGACTAAAGGTCATCGAAAAAAAAAACCAAACCCATTGCCTTAGAGTTAGCGACCCTACGGGACAGAGTAGAGCTGCCCCCATAGTTTCCAAGGAGCGCCAGGTGGATCTGAACTGACGACCTTTAGGTTAGCAGCCATAGCTCTTAACCTCTACGCCACCAGGGTTTCCAAAAGTCAACAGTGACTACTGAATACAATTTGTTGTTTTTTGCTTTTTGTGACACTTGCTTAAAACTTACCTAAAAGTTAAACAGCAAAAAGAAAACCAAAAATGTAAAGGAACGAACACTAAATTAACTCCTTATAATATTCCCCATGTGTACTTTGACTCTGCTTCAAGAAAAAGTATTTGTTTCTAGAAGGTTGCAAATTTGAGGGAAAATTTAAGATAATGTAAGTGGAAATGGCATCTGATAAACATCCTCCAGTGAAGGGATTAACTCCGATTACACTTTACACTTACGTGTCCTGCAACTTGAGAATGGATCATGTTTTATCTTTAAGAATGCTATCAAAGTTTTCAAAAGTTGGGGAAAAAAAGATAAAAGTTAAGAGAAACAAACTACAAAGAAGGAATGGGTGAGGGGGTGGACATCTATTTTGAGCAGCAATCATTAAAAATAAAACTCTACACTCTTGCGTTACTTAAAGTACAGAGGAAAAATAGTAATCAACTGTGTTTGCCCCTTGGGTAACGACCTCAAATTACTTTACTCCTTTTTTTTTTAAATTGTGCTTTAAGTCAAAGTTTACAAATCACATCAGTCTCTCATAACAAAAACTTATACACACCTTGCTATGTACTCCTAGCTGTTCTACCCCTAACGAGACAGCACGCTGTTCATCTCCACCCTGTATTCCTCGTGTCCATTCAACCAGCTCCTGTCCCCCTCTGCCTTCTCATCTCGCCTCCAGACAGGAGCTGCCCACATAGTCTCATGTGTCTACTTGAGCCAAGTAGCTCACTCCTCACCACTATCATTTTCTGTCTTATCATCCAGTCCAATCCCTGTCTGAAGAGCTGGCTTTGGGAATGGTTCCAGTCTTTGGCTAACAAAGGGTCCAGGGACCAAGTCCCTCTAGCCTCATTCAAACCATTGCCTGGTCTTTTTATGAGAACTTGAGATCGGCATCCCACTGTTCTCTCACTCCAGCAGGGATTCTCTGTTGTGTTCCCTGTCAGGGTAGTCATTGGTGGTAGGTGGGCACCACCTAGTTCTTCTGGTCTCAGGCTGATGTAGTCTCTGGTTTATGTGGCCCTTTCTGTCTCTTGGGCTCACCTTTAACTTGTGTCTTTGGTGTTCTTCATTCTCCTTTGCTCCAGGTGGGCTGAGACCAACTGATGTGAGATGCTACTTTTTAACCTACTAGATGAGCAAAGATAAAATATTCTCCTAACAGTGTGAGGACATTATTAGTGGGAATATAAAGAACAAGGTTTCTTGTGATTGTTTTACTACTATTGTAGCCTGGTAACATAAAATCTATACAGACAGACAGCCTATTTTTGTTTGCTTTCTTAATTTTCTAGCAGTTAAATAAAGAAAATATGCTGACAATCCCATTGAATCTTTTTTCACTTGAAAAAATTTATAAAATATTTCCCTCAAAAGTACACAAAACCACACAACTTTCATTGACTCACAAACCAGCTCTATCAAATCAACATCTTACCCTGTTTTTTTAATATTACAAATTCAACTGAATCCCTCTGTGTACTCTGCCTCAGTCCCATATCCCTTCTTTCCATCCCAGAATTTAACCAAACCCAAACTCTGCTGTTCATTACTGCCATGCTATCTATTTTTACTACACAAGTATGTATCTAGAAACAATGCACTGAATTGGTTTTGAATGTTTTAAACTTTGCATAAATATCATACCATATTTATGCTTCTGACTTCTACTCTTTTCATTTAAAATCTTTGATTATTTATACTGAGACAAAAAGCTCTAATTTAGTCATATTCATGGCTATATAGTATTTCATTTAAGAATAAACCATAACTTACCTATTCTCTTTCTGATGGGCATATAGATTGTTTCCACTGTTTTACTATTAGAAACAATGCTGCAATGAACACTATAATATCTCTTTGTATACATGCACAGGAATATCTTAGATTATATACCTAAGGAGGCTTGATCAGATTCAAGTATTTCATCTTTTATTTTGTTTTGATTTTTCAAGTACAGTTCATAGGTGGTAGTATAAACTGTCATCAGGAGGCATATAATTATTTCTGGTGGACTTATCTCTTTCATGAGATTACAGTAACAGCACTGACGATCATCAGTGGTTACAAAATGGTAATATTCTAATTCTCTCATTCCTTCTTCATTTATTATCTGGAATATTGCTCCGAGGAGCAACTTCTGTCTATATATATCATTGTGTTACCAACAGTTCTTTTTTAAATAAGGAGTTGGTTCCCTAGTAACCCCCAAAGATGACCAATGGAGTTGTTTTTTATTTGTTGGTTTAAGTATCATTATGAACTCATGGGTTTAAACTTACTTGGTATTTTATAATCAACTGCAGTTATTATTCTTAATAATGCTCAAATTATCTCATTTTTGGCATGACTCTTCTTCTGGTGGCTACTGAATCCTTTTCACATGACCTCCACAGTCTTTCTTGGTTTCTGTCACAATAAGATATCTTAGGCTTATTCTTTATATTTCCTACCAAACATTTAGAGTCAGCAATCTTTCTAAAGGGCCCTGGTCCTTTTAGAGTGAAATGGACTTGGGCTTAAGGGTGCTCATTGCTACTGGTTCGGGTTATTGCTTGTAGGCCTTTGAACGGCCTTAATAGAACTAAGTACCTTTTAAGATAAAATATTAGTCAGCCAAATTTAGCAATATAAAAGTAAAAACCACCATGACCAAATTAAGTTTATTCCAGGTGTGCAAGGAAAGCACCACTAGAAAATCTATTAGTATAACTCACCACACCAACAGGCTAAAAGAAGAAAATCCATTTCAGTAGATACTAAGAAAGCATTTGATAAAATTTGACATCAACTTCTTTAATGTGATAAAGGAGGTCTACCTAAGACCTATAGCAATCACTGAACAATCTGTGTAGAAACTGTTAAAACTTCTGTAAACACTCACCAAAAACATAATAAAATATTATTTTAAGAAATAAACTCTATAGCAGTCATCATATATAACCATAATTTGCAGGAGCATTTCTTTAAGGTTTCACTAAGACAAGGATGCCTACAATCACCATTTTTCAATACTGCATTACATGTACAGGGTACTAAGAAAAAGTTATGCAGACAACAGTACTGTCTCTATGGAAACAATAAGAGTCTACAGATAGACTCTCAGACTCCTAGAACTGAGTTCAGCAATGTGGCTAGGTGGATAAACACAGTTAAGTTCCTGGGTTATCAACATCCAACCTGCCTTCAGGGACAACTTGTACTTGCCCTTTAATGTTAAGTAAATTTGCCCTCACTTTGAAAGGACTGAACAAACCCCTACTCATGACAAATTTTTCATCACAATCACCTTCACTTGCTGCATGTTCAGCCTTTAAATCACTAAAAAGCCTTCTAGCTGAGCCTTTTCTTACAGGAAAAAAGAAAGTAAGGCTAAATAAGGACCCTTATAAGGCTAAGTGAGAAACATTATGCACCTGTTCCAGCTTAACTACAAATTCGACTTAAAGACAGACACTGTTAGGAATGGATCTTGTTCATAACCTGGGGACTGCCTGTACACAAAAATCAATTATATTTCTCTATATATCTGCAACGTGATTAGTAATTACAAAAAAAAAAAAAAAAAATTTACAATAAAAACAAGAGCTCCAAGGAACCTATAAACCTATTTCACCAAAGACGTGTAAGACCTTATGAAGAGCACTGTAAAACTTTAGGGAACCTAAAAAAGCGGAATGCCATACCTTATCGATGGAAGGGAAGACTATCGTAGGCCAAGTTAGAATTGACGAAGTAGTCACCAGCCTACCACTGCCATGTGAAATGTAGACCCAATGTTGTCAAATTTTCTGACTACAAGTTTCTACCTAGAAGTCTAGATTTCTATGAGAAGTTCCCTGGTTTTTATATGATGGCAGAAAATTCAGAACAATTTTAAATACTGTACTGGAGAAACAAAACACATCCGTGGAAGAATCTGGCCTCTAAGATACCAGTTTTCTACTGCTATAGTCTATCCACTTTAGATAATCAGCTTTATTTCTGCACTGTGTTTAAGTTAGATGCCTAAAAGATTACATACTCTACTGCCTTTGTTGTAAAAATGTTGAGGATACTATTATATCACTAACAGGCCCTAAATGAAAGACTCGTGTGAAAAATTATCTTTTATGGCTTCACAGACAGGTCCAGAACGTCAAGATTGCTAGTTTCCTTCTAACTCATTTCACACGAAACACTTTTTTTTTTTTTTTTTCTGCTCTTGGTGGTACAACTTTTGCTTCTGACTTTGAAAGTGTGTGTGTCACTTATAGGACTGGTAGACTGGAAAGACCATAGAATTTGGGTTTATATGGTTCTGTGGCCTTACCACTTACCAATTCCATGATCTTGGCAAAGTTATTTAACCTGACTGCACTTCAGTTTCCTCCTCAATAAATGGAAAATATATTACCAAATAAAAAAATTATCTTTTAGAATTCAGTGCTTCAAAAAGCTTTGCTGTCCTTGAGGAAACGGTAAAATTAGTAATAGTTGAGGGCTTTTTATGTACAAAACACTGTTATTGTTGTTTTAACATTTATTAACTTATTTAATCTTCATAATAACCCTATTAAGTAGGCACTAGGATTGTCCCCACTTTACAGATGAGGAAACCAAGGCACACGAAGTTTAAGGATGTTGCCCAAAGTCACACAGATAGTAAAGTCGCAAAGCCAAAGATTCTATCTAGGCAGTCTGGTTCCTGCAGTTGTGTTCTTAAATTCTGGCAATCACAACCATGTCACTGAACATCTCCTTCCTTGTATTAGCTACCTCATCAACAGCAACTATGCTGGCCTTATAGTCTGCGTTCTTCCTTCTCCCCAACTCCTACTTTCTATAATTCCTTTTGTCTTTTAAATAGACGCTGGTGGTATATGCCATCTTAAATCCTTTGTACAGCAAGGTAGGACTAAAATATTTAATAAATAAGCTAACAGAAACAGTTATTTATAGATTTAGACTAAACCCAAAGAAGAAATAGGTCTTAGAACTATACGTGGCTGAGTTCTAATACCCTAATACTTAACTTAAACAAGTCACCTAAACTCTCTGAAGTTGTTTCCCCATCTGTAATATGAAGATATTACCTACCTCATGGGGTATACTGTAAAATTTAAATGAGACATTTTAAATGTGGCTACTAAAAAGTTTTAAATTACCTATGTGGCTCATATTTTATTTCTATCAGACAGCACCATACTGGTAAGATATAGGAAGCAGGTGAAATTCGTTTTAAGAATACATTTTATTTAACCCAATATACCTAGTACTTCAACATGTAATCAGAAATACCTGAACTATATTTAGATTTCATTAAACGTATAACTGATAAAGTAGATTCACATTCCCAGTTGTTTCAAGCATATTTAAAAGTTTTCCAATAACTGGAAAAAGTACCAAAACAATCATTTCCTTTAGTATTTGCTTCAGTTGCACTAGCCACATTCAGCTAGTTGCTACCATAATGAACAGCACAGGTCTAACACACAAATGCAATTCAAGGGTGGCTTTTATTATACATGATTAAATGGAAATAGCATTGTGATTCATACATGCAGGTCAAAGAATCTAGATAACAACTGTTTTAACCCAATTCCAAAGGCAGGATACCAGATCACTAATAAGGATACATTTGTGCTTATTCAAAAAAGGAACAAAATAACAAACTTAAAAGTTATGATTCCTATTCCCACTCAAAAAAAAAATGTTTCTTTTTGTACCAAAATTTTAGTATAGTTTCCTTGAGTCCTAACACTTTCCACCTAAGAATTAAATGTTTTATCAAGTAACTAAGTTACACAACACCTAAAACATGCTACCTAGGTAGGACTGAAAGCACATTTAAATATGTTAAAGGAAAGAATCTCAGAAAAAACATATATAGCTCTTTTACAAAATGAAATACTCCACAAAGTCTTAATCCTACCCTAAGACTTAAAATTCTGTCTTTAAAGAACTCCCTTGGGAATATGCAAGTCTATTATTTACAAGATGTCAATAATGGTTATCTCTGAGCCAAGGGATTAAGAGTTCTCGCCCCTCCATTTGATAATCTTAATATATCAGAATGCTGTAAATCCTAATGTATCAGATTTCTGTAAATCTAACCTAATGTGCCTTAAAGTAAAACAACCAGTAAGAAATACAGGCATCTATTTGCTTTATATTATGTCATGTACCATACGGATAACCCCCTGAGTCAAATTTTGACGTGGTAAAAGCATATAACTTGAAATATTACAACTCAGTACTTAATCATACTCCTTAGTCTTACATTCTTTCTTACGTAAAAATTTCATTTCTCTGTAAATTCTGAAGCTAGAATATTAAGATAAGCCACTTACCCCAAAACACACATCCATTTACTGAAAGATCATGCAGCCATTAAATGCTATGACAACTGTCACAGCATTATTTGTAAAAACCAAAAAATTTAAACATTCAGTACAGACAAAATACAAAATGAAGATATGCCTCTATCAGTAGAACCATGATTTCAAAGAATATATATGAAAAAAATGTTCATGGTATATTATTATTTGAAAGAGTACATGCTGTATCATACTACACATAGTTCTATTTAAAACCAATATATGAGTATGTTTATAGGAGACAGCTGTTTTTGCCTACCTAGTATCTGGTTCCCCTTTCTTCTGATAACACCTCAATTTTCCTTCGGGGAAGTAATGCACTCCCACTCTTAATCATGTATTTCTGGAGAAGTTGACCCCACTCCCAGCTCCAAGATGAGCATATAAAACTGACCCAAGTCAGTCTGATAAAGTTCAATCACAGTACTTTTGTTTGTTTGTTTAAATTGGGGGCAGGGGAAAGAGGTGGAGGTTCTGCTTGCATGGAAGTTACTAACTGAGTAAGAGAAAAGCTGGTGGCCGCTTTTCCCTAGGGGAAAACCTTCCTGATAAATACATCAAAATATTAACAATGACTATCTCTTAATAATGGAAATATGGGTGGCTATTTTTCTTGTTGTACCTAGTGCTGCACATCCTTCCTTTTAATTTTGCAGCGTATTTTCCTTAAAAGACAATTTAGCGTATTATTCTTAAATTTAAGTGAAATAAAATTTAACAGCATTAGTAAGAAATAAAAGTGGCCCATTTTCCCTCTGAGACTCAATCCCCCTTATCAAGATCAAATAAGGAAAGAAGAAAGCATTTATCACCAAACATACCATGTTCAAAGCACAGGAAAATGGGTAGGGATACCTGCAAGGAAGCTGTTGCAGCAATCAAGCCATGAGGTAATTAGTACAAAATCCTTAGATGCTACTACTTGGCAAGCATCTAATTTCTTTAACTTAGAAACATCTGTTGTGAGTTTCTCTAAATGATCTTGTGCACAGAGAAAATAATTAAGAAAACATTTAGCAAATATTTCTTGAATAACCATTGAAGTCCAGGCATTCTGACACAGATGAGTCACAATCTACTGGTCAATCCTGGTTAATTTTAAGTAAGCTAGTTGCTACTACCAAAACAGTCTTCTGATCCTGATAATAAGCGATTCTCAACAGAAAGGAAAGTTGATGGTAATATCACACTTTCCCAGGTCTGCAGTTTGCTCTCTCAATCCTACCCTCAGTCCCACAACGATCATCAGTCTCCAGGGCTATCAAGTACCTCCCTGCCAGAAAAATATTGACACCTTCTGAGCTACAATACCATTCAAACAAGAGAACCCTTGCTGGATGTGGTCTTAGTCCATCCTACCTGTCCAAAGTGAGCAGGGTAGCCCAGCATGTGCATATATAGCAATTTTGCCACATTCCGACAACGGTATGTATTATCTTCTTCTCTAAAAGATGACCGGATTGCAGCACATTCTTTCTGGATCATTTCTCGTTCTTCGGCTTGGGTTCGGGCTGTCCGGATGGTCCGGATCAGCTCCCGCAATCTGATGGGGGCTGGCATCCTCTGGATATGGGAAGACATTAAATAGAGATGGTTCAGATTTTTTACTACCAAAACCATTCATACACTTCGCGTATAAACTTTGATTTTTTTTTAAGAATTCAAGACTTGCTAAATCCAGTGACATAACGTTTCAGCAAAGGTATAATTTACAAACCCCTCAACTCTGTAAATTTCTAGAAAGGCCACAAACAAAAATGTAAAGGACTAAGTATCAAACTAAGCAAAATGAGACAAAAAATACATCAATATGTAAATCTATCACTAACATAAAAATATCTCAGGAACCAATTCAATTCAAATCTTTACTCAATTCTTAAAATTATACGGAAAGACCTATGCTCAATCTAGGTCCCTAGGTGACACAAACAGTTTGCACTTGTCTAGAAATCTAAAGGTTGGTGGCCCGAACCTACCCTGCAGCACCATGGAAGAAAGGCCTGGTGATCTGCTTCTATTAAGATCACTGCCAAGAAAACCCTATGAAGCAGTTCTATCCTGTAATACATGGGGCAATGGATTTTCCTTTGGTACGCCCAATCCTAAATAACATAGATATTTTTTGTTCAACTGCTGTTGGGGCAATGGATTTTCCTTTGGTACGCCCAATCCTAAATAACATAGATATTTTTTGTTCCACTGCTGTTGGGGCAATGGATTTTCCTTTGGTATGCCCAATCCTAAATAACATAGATATTTTTTGTTCAACTGCTGTAAAACTCAACATAGGTCAACAAAACATCAGACAAATGTGATCCCAATCAAGCTCAACTCAACAAAATACACGAGAGATTAGAAGAGAAGACCAACTGCCAGATTAAAACATCTTTCTAATAAATAGTAGTCATCTCAGTACACTGGGTGTCCTTTCATTCCACTTTCAGAAAGAATCCTCCTTAATGTTAACCCTAACTTAGCAGGTGGAAAACAAGCAGTCTAAGTCAACTAATATCAATCTAGATCAACTGGAAATACTCTGCTAAAAAAATAACTTTTCTCTATAAAGATCATATAATGCAAACAAAGACTATTCAGAAAAAGCCTAAATCTAATTGCACAACAGGGTAGTCCAACTGGAAAAAAATCCCAAGAGTTTAAGTCAGTTAAGAGAAACGCAAGTTATCTGGAGCAAATTCTCAGCCAACAGTCACAGAATCACAGAAATATAGTTTAGTTTATCTGCTAGCTTTTTATGGAGGGAATGGAAAGGTCCAGGCTGTTAACTACCTTGTTCAAGGTCACACAGTAATTTAGTTACTGGCCCAACTCAAATCCGTGGTGATTCCCACATTCAGCACTCTTCTTCCATTACTCACCTGTTTTTAGCTTAGAAAAAAGAAGCAATTTTTCTTTCTTGAGTTGTGACAACTTACTACTACTTGATTTTTTTTAATACATCACAAAAAAATTATAGGCACGGATGAAAAAAGTTAACTGGCACAGTAAAAATTTTAGAAAACTACATCTGAGAACAAAAGAAAAAAGTTCTGGTTCCAGGGAAGTGGCATAAGCACTTTCTATCCTATTTCTCCCTCTGAATCTAACTACAAATCCTGGACAAAATGTGTGCCACAGTTACCCGAGGACTCCAAAAAGTAAATGACAGTAGGAGGACTGGGGAAAAGCCAAACCCAATGCCGCTGAGTCGATTCCGACTCATAGTGACCCTATAGGACAGAGTAGAACTGCCTGATAGAGTTTCCAAGGAGCACCCGGCAGATTCCAACTGCCGACCTCTTGGTTAGCAGCCGTAGCACTCAACCACTACGCCACCAGGAGACCAGAATTTGAAATTTTATAGTGTTGCCCAGCCTGGACTCAAAAGCAGTCCAAAACCCAGAAGTGTTCGCCCAGTATAGACTAAAAGACCTCTAAGAAAAACTCTTTCTGGTCCAAGAAGCGGGAAAGGGGGTCATTGCAAATCAAGGACAATGGGGACGATTCTCCCTTTTGGTTTTATACACCCAAAAAAAATCAATTTTATTGTGTTAATTTAAATGATAAAGAGTTTTAAAAACAAACCAAAAAAAAGCCCTTCAATTAAATAATTAAGGCCTATTTGGTCAGTTATAGTAATATATCCTGGGAAAATAAATGGACTGGAGCCCGGGCAGTGCAGCCATTAAGAGCTCAGCTGCTAGCCAAAAGGCTAGCAGTTCAAAGCCACCAGCCGCTCCTTGGAAACCCTATGTGGCAGTTCTACTCTGTCCTATAGGGTTGCTATGAATCAGAATCAACTCGGTGGCAATGCGTAATAAATAGATAATGAGAAAGTTGCTAATTGTTTCAACCTGCTTAAAGGCACATTTGACCACTAGTGAAATATAACATTACTATAAAATCTTGGAAAGTTGTGTGTGATCGGTGTTAGGATATGGTCATACTGTTTGGCCTATATGAAAAACTAAACCCCTTATATTAAGGGATGACTGAAGGTGGGTCTCACCTGGAAGGTGAAACCACTTTCTGTGCCAGTAACACAGGCATAGGATCTACTTTGGGTGGGAGTGGGGAGCAGGTGGGGGTGTAGAAAGGGCTATGTTGAGCTGAACCATAAATGGTCAAATGTTTAGAAAGGAGTTTCAAAATGGTGGGTTGAAAGATGGTGCCCTCCAAACAAGGCAGGTCCCAAGAAGCTTCCTCTGTTAAACTATGTCCCTTCTGAACTTCTGAAAAGGAGGTAATACTTTAAGTATAGGCAGTGGAACAATGACAAAAGCTTCAGGAGCTTGTACTTCTCTTTATTTCTCCCCTTAGTATGTAAGAAAGTCTATTCTGAAAATTTCAGCCCATTTCCAACTCTGCAAAAGACAACAATAGGAAACTAAAATACACAGTTTGGTCCAAGTACTGAAAAGAGGGCAGCACACCACAGGAACTAATAGCAAAATTAAAAGAACTACAAGAAGAAGGAAAAATTATTGGGGTTCGGAACCGGGGCCACTAAGCCAGCACCACCCTCCATGCCTCCTCACCAAGTTTTCTTCCATTAATCAGTCTTGGAGATTATGGTTTCATATTTTGAAGGAATGTTTTGAATGGCAAGTCAAAAATGAAAGGATAAATCGAAGTTCTTAAGTCTTTCAAGTACATACTCCTGCAAAAACATTGAATATTCCTTGGTTTCTACAAATCATGAAAGTATAGAAATTCCATTACAGGAAAGAATAGATCTTTTTAAAATCTAGAGCCAAAGCAACAAAAGAAACACCCTAATAATCAGCCAGTATAAAAAATAAATTAATAAATAATTTTTATTTTTTTTATTGTCAGCCAAGCATCAGTAGTAGGGCAAGCCATCTGACTTCTCTAAGCCTCTGCGTTCCATCAACTAAGAAATATGGGCATAGAATCAGCTCTAAAAATCTGAGGAGAAATATTTGATGATCATGTTATATATCATTCTATTTTCAGTCTGTTAATGTTAAAAGCAGCATTCTTTATATACTGAAATGTACTCCCTTCGTAGGTCCATATTGTCAAGCATATTGGTACAAGGAAAAATTAACTAAACCAAACTTCAATAAGGAGCAAACATATATACTATATTTAACTGAAATACAGCCATTAAGTTTGAAACTCTTGAATTCAGAAAGCAGCAAGATCAAGGTCTTTAATGAAGAACATGAAAAAAATAGTCTAACAGTTCAGGGTTCATTAGTCTATAGTTATAAAATACCAAACATTTAAGAAACTAGAGAATACAATACCATAACTGACATCAACATAAGCATCCACTTCAAAGTGGGAAAGGAGAATGTTTTAAAAATAAAAGGAATCAGAACTCAGTTGCCTGCACCTCCTCTCCTTTGTCCTCCTTGTTTAATTCAATTAAGCACACTATCCCACTGATGACATAAGTATTTGGGAAACATGTTAGACCAAAATGTGCCAACTGTTTGCTGAACCTTCTCTATGCCAGGCAATAGGTGCTGGGGATTGGCAAGGACATGGTCCCTTATACTTGTTGCTATGTGCCATCAAGTCAATTCCAACTTATAGTGACCCCATGTGACAGAGTAGAACTGCCCCACAGGGTTTTCTTGGCTGCAATCTTTATAGAAGCAGATCATCTGGTCTTTTGCCCATGAAGCAGCCGGGCAGGACTGAACTGCCACCAGGACTCCTTCTTTTACGCTAAAAAGAACCCAAGAGTCTAGTGAGGGGAACAAATTTTTTTACAACTCCAGCCATATAATAAAAAGCAGAAGACACTGTTGATCAGTGACAGGACAGAAAATTTTATTTATGATAAGCCAAATTTTGACATGGCAAAAGTAAATCAACATATTTAGAACTTTTCTTTTGTGAAATTAAGTGCTTTCTGAATCAGTCCAACTACTCCAAAATCCCATACAGAAAGAGCTCTGTAGCATAGTACAAGTTCACAATCTCTCTCCAAAACCTTTAGTACAGACTAAAAAAATTCCAGAACTTTTTTAATTTGAGAAAACAATACAGTACATATAATTGTCATAATTTGCCCACCGTGTCTAGGGCAGCACCTCCATTATCAAACAATATTTCTGCAGCAACACACCAAGTGAAAGAAATAAATACTACAATCTCACGTATGTAGATTTGACATAGGTCAAATTTTAGTATCAAAAGAGTTATCAAAAACTCCTAGTTTTCAGAGTTTTTTGGATTCCAGAATTGAGATAAGGGATGTGGACATAGAGTTCAAAATGACGACCCTAGAATAAAATTACCTGGATTTGAATCCCAGCTCCACCACTTAGTAGCTGTGAGTCCTTGAGTAAATGACTTAACCTCTCAGAGCTTCAGTTTTCTCATCTGTAAAATGGGGAGAAAGTACCTACCTCAAAGGGTTGTTATGAGAATTAAATGAGAACACATGTAAAATTCTTAGCACAGTGCCTGGCACATAGTAAGCACTGAATAAATGTTGGTCATTGTATTGGCTATATAAAATATCCTTGCATAGCTTATTTTGAACAAAAACAAGTTGCAGAAAGATACGCAGTATTAATATTCATAAAAGTTTAAAACCTGTGAAAGAACATAATTCTGAAGGGATACAAAAATGTAGTAAGAGAGTAAAGACATGCATGGGAAAGATAAAGATCAAATCCAACACACACGCACATCTGGGAGGAAAGGGAATATGTCAAGGACAGACAGTTTCAGCTACATAAATCTTTTATTTCTCAGACTAGGCAATGGGTAAGTGGATATTTATTATTGTTCTCTACATTTTTTATTTCTGAAATATTTCATATTAAAAAATAAATTTAATTGTAAAAAGACCAGACTTAATGGTCTGAGGCTAGAAAGACCCCAGTTGTCATGGTCCCCAGACCTTTTGTAGCCCAAGACAGGAACCATTACCAAAGCCAACTTTTCAGATAGGGATTGGACTGGACAATGCAATAGAAAATGATACTGGTGAAGAGTGAGCTTCTTGGATCAAGCAGACAAAAGAGACTATGTTGGCATCTCCTGTCTGGAGGGGAGATGTGAGGGCGGAGGGGGCAGAAGCTGGCCAAATGGACTAGAAAAGAGAGCGGAGGGAATGAGTGCAGTCTCATCAGGGGGAGAGGAATTAGGAGTATATAGCAAGGTACGTATAAATTTTTGTATGAGAGACTGACTTGATTTGTAAACTTTCACTTAAAGCACAATAAAAATTAATAAATTTAAATACATCAATGTAATAAATGTTGTGAACTATATAATCTAGAAAACATAACCTACTTTTATCACAATGTTGAGATTCTTTTTTTTTTTTGCTTTTGCTTGTTTTTCAAAATACTCAAAAACCATGAGATTCCTTAAAACGCAACAGCTTAAATGCCTATCATAAATAATAATAACTCTTTATTTTTAAAGCATACATATAATGTATAGTAGTGATTCAGTTATACAGAACACACCTGAGAATCAAAAAACACATTTGTGTGATCTTGAGCAGCCAATATAGAGATCATCATACCCATAAACTAAAATGTCTACTTTACTCCAAAGAGAGGTTCTTATTCAGCCTGTTCCAGAAGAGCAGCTATAAATTAGGAAAATAAAGGAGAGAGAGGAGATGAGGATGGGGACATGAGATGGAAACTGTTTTAGGCAAGGACACTGCTTTCAAAAATGTTACCTGCCAATGAGGTAAGAAACAAAAACAGAATCACAAACAAAACTTATGTAGAGAGGAAACAAGCATTCAAAAGGCACAGTAGTCTGAGGCTACTTAGTGTGCTAGCAAAAAGCACTCAACTCCTCCTAAGGTCTTAAGAACATCAATAAATTACAAATAGTACCATAATTAGTTTTATAATAGGACTCTAATTCATCAAGAAATGTGTAAAATAAGATCAGCATTTAACATTTAATGCTGAAGGAGAAAAAAAGATACAAAATTATATCTATAGAATAACCAACTTCTAAAAATTATGTAGTTCAGTTACCCCTTACCCTTAATTTCACTACCTTACCCATCAAAGTACCCCTGGGTGGTGAGAACGGTTAAGTGCTCAACTACTAGTCAAAAGGTTGGCAGTTCAAACCCACCAAGAGACACCTCAGAAGACAGGCCTGCCAATCTACTTCAAAAAGGTCACAGCCTTGAAAACCCTATGGAACAGTTCTATATGTTTCTGCATACATGGAGTCTCCATGAATCTGAATCGACTTGACAGCAACTAATGACAAACCATCAAAGACTAAGAAAGTATGTTAAAAGTATGCCACTATGACTGTGTTTCTGTCAATTCCTCCTTTTATATCTAACAGTTTAGTTTGTATTTCAAAGGTTTTACTCAACGACTAAAATGTTCTATATTCTTTATGGCTTATAGAGGAGCCCTGGTGGCACAGCAGTTAAGTGTACCACTGCTAACAAAAAGGTTGCCGGTTTGAATCCACCAGTCACTTTGAAGGACAAAGATGCGGTAGTCTGTTTTCATAAAGATTACAACCTTGGAAACCCTCCAGGGTCACTATGAGTCAGAATCAACCCATCTGGTTTTAGGTTTGGTATGGCTTATACAGAAACCCTGGTGGCGTAGTGGTTAAGAGCTACGGCTGTTAACCAAAAGGTCCGCAGTTCGAATCCACCAAGCACTCCTTGGAAACTCTATGGGGCAGTTCTACTCTGTCCTATAGGGTAGCTATGAGTCGGAATCGACTCAATGGGAGTGGGTTTGTTTTTCTGGATGGCTCATACACATTACCAAAATAAAGTGTTCCGTTCTTTTTTTTTTTTTTAAACAGTGTTTTTTAAAACAAATTACAGAAAGTACACCGCTGGGTGGGTGGGTAGGTTCGAAGTGCCTACTTTTAGGTTAGTAAAACCACAAATCAGTTTGCGCCACCTAGGGACCTCACAAATAGTTAGAACAAGGATGGGAAGGTACCAGAAAATTAAGTTTGATTTGTTGAGGTAGATGGATTGTGGATAAATGTACTTCATCTTCGGTAACGGTTAAAAAATAAATAAATAGTAATGATGAAAAGGCCAAAACACAATGATAGATAAATAAAAAATAGACCGTCTAATTTAACACTAATAAAACAAAAATAATTTCTTCATTCTTCCCACCCTAATATTACTGTTAAAAAAACATTCTAACCCATTGCTGTCGAGACTGCCCCATAGGGTTTCCTTTTGGATAGCAGCCTGAGGTCTTGACCACTGCACCACCAGGGTATGTCACAAAATTCTCAAAACAAAATTTTAGCTTTCTAAAGACATGCCTCAATGGGTATAATAAATGTTCAAGAAAGTTATCCATAAATGGTGTGAATATAGATGACTTTATAACTTCCGTATATTTTCTGACATCTTTCAAGTAATAAACGTGTATAACTTTAATAATAAAATTTTCTTTGAAAATTTAAACAAATTAACAAAAACCACAAGACCAGACAAATAAAGCATAACTGAAAATTTTCAAACTTATTGAGATGTCATCTCTCTAAAGGACAGAGTCACACTTAACTAAGGGCATTTTTCTAAAGGATGACATGAATCTAAGTTGTTAGTTACAGATACCAAATGTCAAAAGTGAATATAGGTAAAAGGAAATGAGAAGAGGGAAGAGAGGGAATTGTAGTAAATGAGAAGGAATCATAGTAAATTGAAGACAGTATAATATTCATTTTAAACCTATGCTTCTGACATTAACTAGTTAGAAATGGAGGGGAAAAGTCCTATTGAAAACCACACCAAAACTATAAAATACCTGGGAATAAATTTAGCAAGAAACATACAGGAACTACATGAAAAAACTTGTAATCTTTTTGTAGAACCCAAAACAAAACCTGAACAAATGGAAACTCACAATAAGAAAAAATTGGTCAGTCCCTCGAAATTAACATATGAATATAGTACAATTCCAAGCAAAATCCCAATAGGCTTTTTTGAGGCTTTTTGAACTTGACAAAAGTATTTTCAATCCATACAGATATAAAAATAATGTATAAAATAGATAAAAATGAAGACATTATGCTGAGTGAAATAAGTCAATCACAAAAGGACAAATATTGTATGACCTCACTTACATAAAGACAGTAAAAGGCAAGTATATAGAAGTCAAAAGTTATTAATGGTTACCAGGGATGGGGAAAAGAAGAAAAAGGGGGCTTACTGCTTATGCAGTACTGAGTTTCTGTGTACGGTGATGTAAAAATCATACTGATTAAGGGTAGGGTTGCACAGTTGATTACCATATTGTAAGTGTTATCAATAAGTTGTACACCTGTAAAAAGCTGAATTAGCAAAAGTCGTGTAACAGACGTATTTACAACAACGACAAAAAAGAACAGCAGCTGCTGAGGCTGCTTGTGTACAGCCAAATACCTCATGGGATCTGGTTCCTTGGTTTGGAGGTTTAGGGTCATGGTTTCATGGAACATCCCAGTTAACTGGCCTAATAATGTGTTTAGTGCTTCTTTTCTACCTGCTAGTTCACTGTATAGTGCCTGGGGTCTTAAATGCTTACAAGCAACCATCCAAGGCACAACAGTTGGTCTCTATTCACCTGGAGCAACACAGGCAGGAGGGGGGTCAGGAACACCGAAACCACCAAACCCCTTGCCACTGAAATGATTCCCACTCACAGAGACCCTACAGAATGGAAGAAGAAAATGAATGGAATGGGTAGCTAGTTGCCTCCACGAACAACTGCCTTCCTTGTCATGTGACCACAAGAACTGGATGGTGCCCAGCTAACACTACTGAACATTTTGATCAAAGATTCCACAGAAGAATCCTAATCAAAAGGGGGAAAATGCAGAGCAGAGTTTCAAACTCTATGGACTGCAGACTTTCTGAAGCCATTGAGGGGGATGACCTCTGAAACTACTACCCTGAGATAATCTTTAAACCTTAAAGCAAAAATATCCGCTGAAGTCTTCTTAAAACCAAACAATAAGTTTAGCTTACCTAGTAAAAAATGTCTGCCTTGAGCATCATGCTCTTTTAAGAACTATCTGTATAACCAAATAGACAACAGCAATTCAAAAGATTAGACTGGAATCTTAGGGAGCTGTGAGTTTATGTAAATGGAGAGGAACAACTCAGAAGAGGGTGAGAATGGCTGCACAACTTGAAGAATGTAATCAATGTCACTGAATTGTACATGTAGAAACTGTTGAATTGGTGTATGTTTTGCTGCGTATATTCTCAACAGCAAAATAAAATTTAACAAAGATAGTTAAGAAAATGAAAATTACAGTGAGTTTTTTTTTTTAATTTTTATTGTGCTTAAGTGAAAGTTTACCAATCAATTCAGTCTCTCATACAAAAACTTATATACACCTTGCTATATACTCCTACTTGCTCTCCCCCAACGAGACAGTACACTCCTTCTCTCCACTCTCTATTTTCGTGTCCATTCGGCCAGCTTCTGACCCCCTATACCTCTCATCTCTTCTCCGGACAGGAGCTGCCCAAATAGTCTCGTGTGTCTACCTGATCCAAGAAGCTCACTCTTCACCAGTAACATCTTCTATCCCACAGTCCAGTCCAATCCCTTTATGAAGAGTTGGCTTTGGGAATGCTTCCTGTCTTGGGCTAACAGAAGGTCTGGGGACCATGACATCTGGGGTCCTTCTAGTCTCAGGGAGACCATTAAGTCTGGTCTTTTTACAAGAATTTCAGGTCTACATCCCACCGCTCTCCTGCTCCCTCAGGGGTTCTCTGTTGTGTTCTCTGTCGGGGCAGTCATCGGTTGTAGCCGGCCACCATCCAGTTCTGGTCTCAGGCTGATGTAGTCTCTGGTTTCTGTGGCTGAGGGGAGCATTTCTTAATAGACAGTCATTTTCTACAAAGCTATTTATATTTAAAATAGTAAAATAATGATAAAGGAAAACAGAACATCCAGAAATATACAGGAGAATTTAACGTATGACAATTCACTGTAAAAAGGATGGTTTGTTTAGTCCTGGCATAACTGGCTCTCTATGCAAAGGAAAACCGTATTAAGACTCCCGACCTCATTATATAAAAGTTGAATAAATATATTAGCATTTAATTTTTAAAAACCACAATATTAAAAAAAATTTCAGAGAATATTTGTATCATCGTGGTGCAGAAGAGATTTTTCTAAGGATTCAGAAGCAACAGAGGAAAAGATGGACATATATGACTACTTAGAAATGTTTCTGATATAAAGGTATCATAAATAAGGTCAAAAGAAAAATGAGAGACAAGAAAAACACATTGCCATATGACGAAAAATTAATATCCCACTGCTCTGACATGGATCACAATAGACGGTTCCGCTAGAGAAAAATGTGGAACAAAATCCTAACCAAAAAAAAAAAAAAAAAGACCATACTTACTGGTCTGACAGACACTGGAGAAAGCCCGAGAATGTGGCCCCTGGACACCCTTATGGCTCAGTAATGAAGTCACTCCTGAAGTTCACCCTTCAGCCGAACATTAGACAGGCCCATAAAACAAAACAAGATTAAATGGGCATACCAGCCCAGTGTCAAGGACCAAAAGGCAGGACAGGACAGGTAAAGAGGAACCCAAGGTCAAGAAGCGAAGAGTGTTGACATGCCATATGGTTGGCAATCAATGTCACAAAACAATACGTGCTCTGTTTAATGAGAAACTTCTTTGCTCTGTAAAGCTTCATCTAAAGTACAATAAAAAAAGAATGCTAAAGGAAAATTTTTAAAAAATTAATATCCCATAAGGTGGCCCTGCAAGATAACAAAAAGACAAATTAAAAAAAAAAAAAGAGACTAAGGACATGATTCTCAGTAAAGGAAATCCAAACGGCCAAAAAACATATCAAGAGAAGCTAGCACAAATAATAGTCAGGGAAATTAAAATTAAGGCAAAATTGAGAGGCCATTTATCACCTAGCAGATCAGTAAAAACTACATTTACATCTAGTGAAGTGATGATACAGAGAACCCATTGCTAGTAGGGATGGAAATTATCGCAACCTTTTTAAAGAGTAATCTGGCAATAATCTATTGACATTTAAAATATACTTTTCTGTTAACTCAGAAATTCTAACTTGGAGACTCTAGTCTATAGAAGTAAAAGCATCAGAAAATACGGTTACATGTACAAGAATATTTACGGTAACACCGTTCGTAGTGGCAAAATCTAGAAATAACCTAACTGCCCACAGAAAAATAGCTAAATAAATTACGGCATACCCATACTATGAGATATAATTGTTGCTGTTGTTAAGTGCCATCGAGTTGGTTTCGATTCATAGCAACCCTATAGGACAGAGTAGAACTGCCCCATAGGGTTTCCAAGGAGCAGCTGGTGGATTTGAACTGCTGACCTTTTGGTTAGCAGCTGAGCTCTTAACCACTACACCATCAGAGCTCCATGAGATATAACAACGCTGTTTAAAAGAACAAGATTAAAATAATATTTACTGACCATGATATGTTAAGAAAAGTTTGTTACAAAGTAATATAAACAGTACAATTCCTCTTTCATAATTTTTTTTTTATATATGCAGATTTGTTAGTATATACTTGACTCTACCACCCATCTGTCAGTCTGTTTTGCTATGACGCTGGAAGATATGCCACTAGTAATTCAAATGCCAGCAGGCTCACCCATGGTGGACAAGTTTCAACAGAGCTTCCAGACTACAGCAGACTAGGAAGAAAGGCCTGGAGATCTACTTCCAAAAATCAGCCAATGAAAACCCTATGGATCACAGCAGAATACTGTCCAATATAGTGCTGGAAGATGAGTCCCCTAGGTTGGGGGAAAAAAAAACCCCAAACCTACTGCTATCAAGTCGATTCCGACTCATAGCGATCCCTGGGTTGGAAGGCCCTCAAAACATACCGTGGCAGCAACAATGGGAACTTGAGCACACTAACAATCATGAGGATGGCACTGGATCAAGCAACATTTTGTTCTGTTGCACATGGGGTCACCGTAAGTCGATGGCAACTAACATACGTGATTAAGCAGGAGAGAAATATGGAAGGATACTCATAAGCTGGTATAATGGCTGGGGAGTAATTAAGGGAAGGTGTTGACGGAAATAAATAACTTTTTTTTAAAGTTTGTTTTTAGATTTTTTTTTTATTATTGTGCATTAGAAAAAAATTCACAGAACAAATTAGCTTCCCATTCGACAGTATGTACACAAAATGTTCCATGACATTGGTTTCATTCCCCACAATGTGTCAGCACTCTCCCCATTTCTGTCCATTTCCTTTCATCCTGACTTTTTACCCTTTCCTGCCTTCTCATGTTTGCTTTTGGGCAAATGTTGCCCTTTTGATCGCGTATCTCTTTAGACTTCTTCACTTATTAAAATGAAGTGGTTATTTTGTAAATTTAAAAGAAAGATTAAAAAAAAAAAAAAACTCAGCACTGTAAAAGTAGATTATCCAAACATGAGGGGAGAGGCAGTAACAAACCATTACCAACACATTTTCATCAGGAAAAAGACTACTTACTATTGGTTTCCTTAGCATAAAGAATTATATACCAGAGTTCAACATTAGAAAATCAAAATAACATACCACATTAATAGAACAAAGGCAAACCACACGATCATTCTGATTGAAGCAGAAAAAGCACTTCATAAAAACCAACACCTTTTCATGATAAAAACACTCAAGTAGGAATAGAAGGAAAATTCCTCGATCTGATAAAAGGCATTTATTAAAAACCCATACTGATGTACATGAGATTGCCATGAGTTGGAAATGACTTGATGGCGACTGGACTGGAACTTCATACTCAATGGGGAAGACTGAGAGCTTTCCCCTTAAGGTCAGAAACAAGACAAGGATGCCCACTCTCACTACTCTATTCAATACTGCAGTAGAAGTCCTAGTCTGAGGAATTAGGCAAGAAAAATAAAAAGTATCCAAATTAAGAAGGAAGAAGTAAAACTATCCTTTTTTGCAAATCACATTATCCTATATACAGAAAATCCCAAAGAATCCACAAGAAAGCTACTAAGCTAATACTAAACGAATTCAATAAAGTGGTAGGGTACAAGGTCAAGACAAATCAGTTGGGTTTCTACATACCAGGAATAAGCAATCTGAAAAAGAAACTTCAAAAAAAAAAAAAAAAAAAAAAGAATTCCATTTACAACAGCATTTAAAAGAATAAAATACCTAAGAAAAAATTTTACCAGGGAGGTGAAAGATTTGCACATTGAAAACTATAAAACATTGCTGAAAGAAATAAAGACTTAAATAAGTGGAAGGACATTTCATGTTCATGGATTGGAAGGCTTAATATTGTTATGACGTTAATACTACCGAAAGCGATGAAGATTCAATGCAATCTCTACCAAAATTCCAACAGGCTTCTTTGCAAAAATGGAAAAGCTAATCCTCAAATTTATACGGAATTTTAAGAGGCCCTGAATAGCCACAGCAATCTTGAAAAATAAGAACTAAGTAGGAGGACTCACACTTCCCAATTTCAAAACGTACTATAAAGCTTCAGTAATCAAAACAGTCTTGTACTGGTATAACAACCGACATACAGACCAATAGAACAGAATTGGGAGTCCAGAAATAAACCTATACATCTAAGGTCAACTGATTTTCAACAAGGGTTATAAGTCCCTTCAAAATAAAATAAGTCTCTTCGATAAATGGATTTTCACAGGCAAAAGAATGGAGCTGAACCTGTACCTCACATCATACATGAAAATTAACTCAAAATGTACCAACAACTTAAAATCATAAAACTGTTAAAAAAAACAAAGGAGTAAAGCTTCGAGACCTAGTTTGCAACAATGGATTCTTAGATATGACATCAAAGGTATAAGCAACAAAAAATAAAACAGATACATTGGACTTCATCAAAATTAAAAATTTCTGCATCAAAGGACTGTATCAACAAAGTAAAGAGACAACCTACAGAATGGGAGAAAATGTTTAGGAATCATATACTAATAAAGGTTTATATCCAGAATATATAAACAACTTCTACAATTCAACAACAAAAAGATGAACAACCCAATCAAAAAAATAGGCAAAGGAAAAATGGACAAATTGCAGCTGATTCTTAGTAGTTATGTTCTGAAGTCACTGAGAACACTAGTGAATACTGAACGAGTGCTTTACTGGAAATACAGGGTTAGGTTCCTGTGAGCATCTGGCCACATTTTAATCAACCAATCAATACATGACCTTGTATTATATGTGTTTCTGTTTAAAGACATTTAATATATCTTGTTGATTCCTTAACATTGAACTCACAGCAAACAGCACTATAACTCATACCTGAAGGAAGCTTATCTCCATAAGCCACACTTAGGAACTCGAGATAGCACTTCAGCAATATGCTTGGGCACCATTTTAAACAGGAAAGTCACCCACAAAAAGCACAAAAATGAGATAAATGTGGCACTAAATAGACTGGAAAAAGGACAGTTGTTTACAGTGGGAGATGAAACATGAAGGCAGAGTGCTACCTTGCTGAAACTCGGACAGGAACACAGGCTATAGGGGACTCAAATATTCACTGTTGCACAAATAACCACTGAAGTGTTATACAGTACTGATTTTGGAATTACAAATAAATTCTGGCAAGTGGACTGGGGGAAAAAAAAAGGGCAAAGGACTTAACAGATAGTTCACCAAAGATTTACAAACAGCCAATTAGCACATGAGAAGATGCTCAATGAATTAGAGGAATATGCAAATGAGAAAGAGCCAGATTTCTTGGTTGTCACTTAAAATTTCTGCATAAGAGCTTGAGTAAATCACAAAGAGATAAGGATCATCTCAGGTTTTGGACCGAACAACTAAATAATATCTTCAAAGATTTGGAGACAAGGTTTTGTATGTTTTTTAAACCTGAAAATAAACTTCACTGACATCAACTCTACCAGCCACAAGTAAATGACTATAATAGATTCCCATAACTTAGTCAGGACCCCAAATGATTTTTGACTCTACGATTGACCAATTATAGCATGCCTGAGTATCTGAACAATTTCTCCACATTATTTTCATTCATATTATCTATTCTGCTGAGTGAGTACCAATAGCCAGGTACCGTGCTATGTAATAAAAAAATCCATTGCTGTCAAGTCAACTGTGACTCACAGTGACCCCACAGGACAGAGGAGAACTGCCCCATAGGGTTTCCAGGGCTGTAATCTTTATGGAAGTATACTGCCACATCTTTCCCCTAGGAGCAGCTGGTGAGCTCGAACCGCTTACCTTTCGGTTAGCAGCTGACTGCTTAACCACTGCACCACCAGGGTTCCTTTGCTATGTACTAGAGATATCATAAGAAATGAGATAATTTTTCCCCTTTAGACTGCTCAAGAAAAAACAGACAATTTAACAAGTACTAAAAAAAAAAAAAGGTGCTACACCCCTTTGCCTCGGGGTACACATGAAGGAAAAATAAGTTTACCAGGTGAAAGGGAGAGAAAAGCATTCCAGGTTTAGGTGGAACCTGTACAATGTGAAAGTAAAGAACATGGAGTAGTCAAGGAACAGCAAAAAGTTCAGTGTGCATAAATAAAAACAATACAAACAAAGGCTAGTAAAATCAAAGTGTAAGCTACTTCCTTGTTCTACTTTTTTAAAAAGCCAACACTATTTAAGCTTTCATCATGGAAGTTTTCTAAAGAAAATACAGCGTCCGTGCCCTCACTGCTAGAGACAAATACACACTTAATACATCAAAAATGTTTTCTGATGTTTTTGTGTTCTATCAGAAAACTAGCCTCTTTTCTTGTTTACAATAAGGTTTTTTCCTTCAATAATCATACCAAAAGACTAGTATCTACAAAGATTCTATTAACTCTGGTAGTTTTCCCAACTAGCCATCTCAAACTAATATTTTCACCATACTTTTAAAATTTGATGCTTTCAAATTTTTCAAAAAATAGAAAGTGAACCAAAAAAAGTAATATAAGAATTAACTTCCCTCCCTTTTTCTTCAGCTTGGTACTGAACAATTTTCCAATAGTGAAGTTTAGTAAATAGCATCACTAAATTAAGCTGTAGAAACACTAATGGAATTCCTTAAATTTTGAGCTGTACAACTGCTGTTCAATCATTTATAAAAGCTGGCTCTTATAGCCAAATATTGTACATCTATTTCTTCTGTAAGTCTTAACTTTAACCCAAAGGCTTTTAAGAAGGGGAATACTAAAAGTTATTTCACAGTTCCTAAGTTCATATCTTTCTCTTGTTTGTTATTTCCAAGAATCCAAAACATTAACTTAAAGACAGACAAGATGAAAAGCCTGGGAATCTCAGTATAACACACATAGAACCAGACACAGTGAGTTGAAGTTAGCAAAGCAACTGGACATCAGGTTACACTGTGACTTTCGTACTGTAAAAAAGGAGAAAGCAGGATTAAAAACCACTTGCCTTTAAAATGTCTTTACTTACTCAAAAAGTACAAAGGTCACATATATTTTCCCCATCTTTTAAAAAACTAAGATTTTTTTCTTCCAAGCCTATTTAATTTTTCATTGATGATGTTTATAACTTATTATCTTTACCTCTCCAATGATCCAATTAGGCTTAAAAAAGGCAAAACTTCCCAGTACCTAGCGAAAAAGGCACTTCTCAATTTAATCATATTATCACAAACCTTGCCCTTTTATACCAAAGTTTCAGTTACTGCAACTCAACAAGTTTGGCAAGTGTAGGTATTTTCACTTCTGGACCCTTCAAACCTTTTGACGGGAGATTATTCTAGCAACCAGAACTTATGCCAGGTTGTTTTGTGTTACTCCTTCAATAAAGAAAAAAACCTTACATGTATTTTCAAGGTAGAAATTACACCTTTTTCCCTTTCTCTTCCCTGCCTTCAGAGAAATCAAATTTCCTACAACAAAAAGGCAACTCGAAAAATTCTAATACATTCTGACAAACATGATTTTCAAAACCTATAGCCAAGATAATACAGGAAGTTATATAAATGTATGTTCTCTTCATTTTAAAATCGCTTGCTTGCTACGTTAAATATGATCCTATACTACGTGAAAGAAAGTGAATAAAAGCAACATGAAAAAAAGTCAAAATCAATAATTGAAAACAATTCATAAAGCAAAGAAAGATTAAATTAAAGCACCAAAAACAGTTAAACCAGTTGGTGCAGTTTGAAGACAGGTAATAGTTTTATTAGATTTTCTAAAGCTAAATCTGAGAGTTTATAAACTTTGATATTAAGTCCTATTGTATACACAAAATTTGATAATCCTCATCCAATGCAAAAAGGGGATTAAGCATCTCAAAAATCTGTTTTGGTATGCAGTTTCTCAATTCAACTTTTTTAATTAAAAATAGTCTTAATGGTTTTGGAAAATGACCGTTCAACATTTAAAATTTTGTATAAAGAGTTTTTATAAGTCATAAAAAACTTTTTTCTTAAATATATCATTCATTGTCAAGACTTTTTAAATACTGAAATATTATAACCCAGGCATTGCTGGCAAATTCTGTACTTTAGTTTCACTCTAAAATTTGCCACCAAACCTAGAACTTCAGTGAAAAAAATCAAAAGAACAAGAAACTGTTCCCAAAAGAAAATGAACTGAGGTTTCCTAAACATTAATGTTAATTTCGAGTGTAATCCCAACAGCCTTGGACAAAGTGATATTCAACTATATGCTGATCAATCAGTGGTGCACTAAACAGTCCTTAAAAATTTCCAAGGCAAAAGAACACTTTCTTCAATTGAATGCAAATCCCCAAAGAATGAATAACGTTTAAATACCTACCAGTACATTATACCACGAAACGAATGGAGTTAAATAACACCTGACAGCTCCTGCAATATTTTGCTTTAAAAGTGTAACTCAGAACATTTTAGAAGAATCTGTAAGGGACACTTAGTGAAGGAGTGAGCATTCCATAGGTGTTCAGTGTTTGACAGTTCCTTTAACCATGAAACTCCATAGCTTTAGAGTAAACTACGCGAACACTAATAACTCACTGATATCTAGTAGTAACTAATACATTTTTGAAAAATTCCCTTAAAACAAATAAGTTAACAAGACCAGTGAGTCTTTACAATGAAAACATTCAGTATTCTACTGAGGCGTTATGTAAACACAGTTCATCTATAATCTCATTTCAATAACTTGGCAAGAATAATGCACTTACACATTAAAAAACTCATTGCCACTGAGTCGATTCCGACTCATAGTGACCCTAAAAGACAGAGTAGAACTGCCCCACAGGGTTTCCAAGGAGTGGCTGGTGGACTGGAACTGCTGACTTCCGGTTAGCAGCCAAGCTCTTAACCACTGCACCACCAAGGCTCCACCACCAAGGCTCCACTTATAGAGGTATTAAATACATATATTAGAGGTACTAAAAATATTTTGATTCAGTTCAAGTTATAAATTCAAATTTCAGCAGTCACCAGACTGTGATCTTAGATAAGTAATCTCTTTTAAAAATGTGAAAACCCAAGCTGAGACGTGAAATAGTGGTGAATACATATAAATATTAGATATTAAAAAATGTGACTCAATTCAAGTTATAAATTAAAATTTCAACAGTTACTAGACTGTGATCTCAAATAAGTTATTTTACAGATATAAAAACCTAAGCTGAGATGTGAAATAGGGGTGATTGAATCAGACTCACCTAACTTGAAATGTAAGAAATAATCAGTGAATTGCTATGAAATGCTTTTATTCACGCATGCTACCCTGCAAACATATTTTAGATGCAGAGTAAAAGTAGTGAAATTACACTTATCTGGAAGGTCTGTATTTTTCAAAACAAAAGCTAAGGTGTATACTGAGAAGAGCTTAAGTTAATGTTAAAAACCCAACACACAAAGTCAATACGAGTATTTTCTAATTGACCAGTTTTTTTTTTTTTTTTACAACAGAGAGGAAAAAGAAGTCAATGAACCATTTCTAGAGTCAGTGAGAGAGATCATTTCTACACAATACACCTAAAAGTTAAAATTACTAAGAAATCTTCATTCACTCCTCCCTTCTGTTGACTAATCCCTACAGCAGCCAAAAAAGTTACTCTCCTTCCTAACTACATCAGATTACTATTTTTCTTCATAGGCAGCTTTCCATTCCCAGGTATACGTTAACACCAAGAAAAATGTACAAATGTCAATAAGCACCAAAAAGCTAAGTGCTCAGCAAAAGAGGGTAATCCACCAAAAAGAAAATATTTGACACCCCCTACACACACACAAAGCCATTTAATTTGCTTTATAAACATTTACTACTGAAGTACACTTTGAGCTGGTGCTTTGATGGATCTTCTACAGCCAGCCCTAACAGAGCTCAACCAACCGTCCCAACTTTTTCAGGCAGTCAGAAAGATCGGGAGAATTATTAAAAACTGACGTCCTCAAGACCAAGACTTTGAGTGAAGGGTAATCGGTATACGCGCAGTTTAGTTTGAAAAAAAAAAAAACATAAAACGGAGAATTGAAAAAGACGGTCGAAAGGTTAGAGGAAGGCGAGGTCGATGTCCGGTTCAGGGAGGACGGCACTGGAGGGACAGACAGCGATTAACTGAACATTTGAATACGCTGAGGAGAGTTCTGTGAGACACCTGACCCGGGTACAGATACAAGAACGCTGATACGTGGCTCTGTGAAGACACGCGGGGGTGGAGCCCGCCCCGCTAAACCCCAGGCTCCCTGAATGGAGTCCTCAAAGGAGGACCGCAGACTACGAAAGTCAACGGGTTCATGGAGGCCCGCACCGATCCGGGAACGCCAAAGCCAAAGTGCCGCCGCGCGCAGAGCCACCGGGTCCGATGCCTCAGGGGCGGCCCTCAAGAAGTCAGAGCAGCCCTTGGGGTCCGGGCCCCTCCTGGCCCAGCCTCTGTCCTCTGTTCTCACCCCCCACAGACTAGAACCGGACCCCTGGGCTTATCAGGAAGCTTCCGGTCGAGGGCTCGCAGCAGCCGCTAGGCAATAGAAGCAATATACTCTCGGCGCCGAGAGTGACACTCACCGGCCCGAAACCTCGAATGAAACCAGCAGCTCCGGGGGCGGCGGCAGCAGTGGCAGCAGGAACCGAACATCCAAAATGGCGGCTCCCTCGCCTCACCACCGCTACCGCAGGCGGAGGGATCCTTAGGAGGGACGGAGTTTTAACTAACTTCACACACTATTGCATAAACTTCGGGTTCCTATCCTCCTCTCCTTATCGATTCCGCACCCTCTAACTGCAACCTTTTGCGCCTCTCTTCTGCTATTATCCAAGAATCTAGACGTCGCCGAGGACTATTTGCCACGGAGGAAGCGACTGCCCCTGGCCGAGCGACGCGAAGCGTAGCAAGGTTCGGGGCTGTCACTGATGACGCGAGACGCTGCTGCCGAGTCACCGCTGCGATGAGTCTGAACAAGAGGGATCCGGTCAACCCCGGAGCTGACGAACATTGGTTCCGCTTTGTGGGGGGAGGAGGGGAGGGAACGGGTTGGGCTAATGGCACCTGAAGGGGGCGGGGCTAGGTAAAGTAGCAGAGGAAGTGAGAAAGGAGAGGCAGGTAAGGGGTGGAGAACCCCGAGCCAAATCATAATCCACTGAAATCCCAAGCTCTTTCAGATCACCTCTGCATGAAGAGTTAAAGGAGGACACAGTACCGTCATTCAACCCCTGCATTGGACAAGTCATTTAAACTCTGTGGGCCTCACTTCCCTCTTATGTAAAAAAAAAAAAAGGATTAGGCTAGTGATAAAACCTTTCCAGACTGGGCTTTCTGTGTATGTCTTCATGAACTAATAACCTGAACCATAGGAAGCCCAACCAGACAGTTCCTGGCTTGATAAATAATTACTAACACCTGACCAAGAATATTTTCCATGTGAACATAAACAGTGTCATGATATCTTGTCCTATTTAAAGAAAAGGTGACCTACCTAGACTAAAACTCTTCGGTTAGATTGGAGATAAAGTGCCCCCCAAAGTGAATAAAGCACAGCACCCGGCTGGATGCACCAGTGAACCGAACTAATCACAAGCATTGAGTTTAGGACCTGAGTGTCATTGGAAAGAGTTTGTATTTTTTTTTTTTTTTTCTCCCTTAGGCAATCATTTTCAGGGGGTTCAAAACACTGCAAAAGATGAACGGGGTAGCCCATCTGTACAATTTTGTCCTTAAACTACCGGATCATGCAAGGTGGCTGAAATAGTAATAATAGTAATCATCTTTTACTATTATTAAATATCGCTATCACATTGTTAACGAAGCACCTTCATATGCATATGTATTTTGACCCTCCCGACAACCGCCTGAGTCAGGCTGGGTAAGTGTAAGTAACTTAGTTGTATAAATAAGGAAACTGAAATTCAGACACTGACTTACCAAAGGATCTGCCCCTCCTTTCTCCCCTATGCCGCTGTAGTCCTGCTACCAAAAAACCAAAAACCCTTTGCCATCGAGTCGATTCCGACTCATAGCAACCCTATAGGACAGAGTAGAACTGCCCCATAGAGTTTCCAAGGGGAGGCTGGTGGATTCGACCTTTTGGTTAGCAGCCCAACGCTTAACCACTGCCCCTCCAGTGGTCCTACCCTGCAAATTGGGAAACAGTAACCTCTCGTCGTCCTCCCCGCCCCCCCGCCCCGCCCCACCTACACACACACAGTCTCTCTCTGTCTCTCTCTCTCTATCTCTCTGTCTCTTTCTCTGTCTCTGTCTCTCTCCCCCCCCCCCCCCCCGTCTTTGTGTCTATCTCTGCCTTTCTCACGGTGGATTTGACCCAAAGCAAATAGTTTAGGGAGTGGAATGCTTTTGGAATTCAGCACCCTCTTCTGCAGGAATACCATATGATGCCATACCTGGGTTTCTCTGAGGTATAGCTATTCAAGAAGGAGGGTGCTTTATTCCACCAGGCCAAATGGCAGACCATTAGAGAGAAAATTGCAGACATTACAAAATGGAGACCACTCCAAGCTTGTTTGTTTTTTTTTTTAACTTGTATTTCACAATATTTATAATTACCAAACCCCTCCTTCATACAACTGAAAATTAAAAGCAATTGGCCCAGTATATAAAGGGTCTTCATTATCCCAGGATCTTTGGTTTCCCTGGGCAGTGATTAAAGTCTGGAAAGGTTTATTTCTCATCTTCTCAAATATAATCCCTAATCCCAGATAAATAAATTACAGAACTTCCATAAAATGGAATATTATGTTGCCAGTGAAAACAACTATAGCTCTATCTTTATCACCGTATGGCAAATTTTTTTAAATAATATTACAAAAAAGTATTATAAAATGAGCTTGTAAAAACTACATATGCATAGAAAGAAATTTGAAGGATAAAACTACAACACAAAAATAGCTATTTTGGGGTGGTGGGGTTATAGATGATTTTCACTTCTTTACAATTTTTTTTTTTTTTTTTGCTGTTTTTGGTTTTGGTTTTTGTGTTGCATCAAGCATACTGTACTTTTATAGTTGGGGAAAAAAACAGACTTTTACACTTTGAAAAAAATTCTTAAGATAATGAAGTTTTTCAGATCCAAATGCTAAAGATAATTTTTGTTTTTAAAACACCAACAGCCTAAGAAGATTTAACAAACTTCTAGGAATAGAGAATGGCTGGGAGAAAACATCATTGTTTCTATGATTTTGTTTTTTATTGATAACTTACGTGCTTCAATTTAACAAATAACAACAACTGAAAAAGCATTGGCCAGGAGTCAAACCACTTGGGTTCCAGTCCTAGTTCGGTTTAAGTAACTTCCTGCTCTGAGCAAGACATTCAATATCTACGGGTTATGGCTTGCCTTGTTCCAAAATAGATTTAGAGAGGTGGCACAGTGCTTAAAAAAGCTTAGCTGCTAACCAAAAGGTTGGCGGTTTGAATCCAACAGTCACTCCTTGGAAACCCTATGGGGCAGTTCTACTCTGTCCCATAGGGTTGCTGTGAGTTGGGATCGACTCAACCACACAGGACAACAACAACTACAAGTGACAATAGCACAAACGTATGCTGTCTTACAGTTTACAAAACTATTTTCATATACATTGACTCATTTGCTCTTCACCCACCATGGGCTTGTAAAACACATGGGCGCTATTGCATAGTGGTTAAGAGAATGGGTTTCTAGCGATAGCCTGCCTGGGCTTAAAACCTTGTCCTTCCACTCATCCTTGTGTGACCTGCAGAAAGTTATTTAACATCTCCGAACTTTCATGAGCCTCTTTCTCATCTGTTAATGAGTCTTCCTCCAATCCTGATGCCCCGTTCTTCTTCAAATAGTCCAGCTTCTCAGCCTATTTGCTCAGCATACAGATTAAATAGGTATGGTGAAAGGATACGATCCTGACACACACCTTTCCTGACTTTAAACCATGCAGTATCCCCTTGTTCTGTAGGAACAACTGCCTCTTGATCTATGTAAAGGTTCCTCATGAGCACAATTAAGTGTTCTGGAATTCCCGTTCTTTGCAATGTTATCCATAATTTGTTATGATCCACACAGTCAAATGCCTTTGCATAGTCAATAAAAACACAGGTAAACATCCTTCTGTTATTGTCTGCTTTCAGCCAGGATCCATTTGACATCAGCAATGATATCCCTGGTTCCACATCCTCTTCCGAAACCAGCCTGAATTTCTGGCAGTTCCCTGTCGATATACTGCTGCAGCCATTTTTGAATGATCTTCAGCAAAATTTGTTTGCATGTGATATTACTGATATTATTCTATAATTTCTGCATTTGGTTGGATCACCTTTCTTGGAAATATGCATAAATATGGATCTCTTCCAGTCAGTTGGCCAGGAAGCTGTCTTCCATATTTCTTGGCATTGACGAGTGAGCACCTCCAGCGCTGCATCTGTTTGTTGAAACATCTCAACTGATACTCTGTCAATTCCTGGAGCCTTGTTTTTCGCCAATGCCTTCAGAGCAGCTTGGATTTCTTCCTCCAGTACCATCGGTTCCTGATCATATGCTACTTCTTGAAATGTTTGAACATCGACTAATTCTTTCTGGCATAGTGACTCTGTGTATTTCCTCCATCTTCTTTTGATGCTTCCTGCGTCATTTAATATTTTCCCCATAGAATCCTTCACTATTGCAACTCGAGGCTTGAATTTTTTCTTCACAACTGGACCAATGAGCAATATCACGATAAACGGAGAAAAGACTGAAGTTGTCAAGGATTTCATTTTACTTGGATGCACAATCAACACCCATGGAAGCAGCAGTCAAGAAATCAAATCATTGAGTAAATCTGCTGCAAAGGACCTCTTTAAAGTGTTGAAAAGCAAAGTCCTTGAAGACTAAGGTGCGCCTGACCCAAGCCATGGTATTTTCAATTGCATCATATGCACGTGAAAGATGGACAAGTAAGACCGAAGAAGAACTGACTCCTTTGAATTGTGGCATTGGCGAAGAACATTGAATATACCATGGACTGCCAAAAGTACAAACAAATCTGTCTTGGAAGAAGTACAACCAGAATGTACCTTAGAAGCAGGGATGGCATGACTGCATCTTACGTACTTTGGACATGTTGTCAGGAGGGATCAGTCCCTGGAGAAGGACATCATGCTTGGCAGAGTACAGGGTCAGTGGAAAAGAGGAAGACCCTCAATGAGGTGGATTGACACAGTGGGTGCAACAATGAGCTTAAGCATAACAACGATTGTGAGGATGGCACAGGACCAGGCAGTGTTTCGTTCTGTTGTGCATAGGGTCGCTATGAGTCGGAGCTGACTCGACAGCACCTAACAACGACAACATTCTTATCTGTAAAATGGGGTTAATAATAACATCAACATCTTTAAGCTGGTGTAATGATGAGCTGATACATTTAAAGCACTTAGAACAGTGGTTGGTGAATAGAAAGAGCTCAATAACTATCGGCTCTCTTTAGAGCAAACATTATCATCCCTATTTTAGAAAGGAGAAAACAGAGGCTCAGACAAATTAAATGATTTATCACACTTTCATACAGCAGAGACTAGACTCAAATCTAGACCTTCCAATTTTCAATATGCTTTTTTTTTCTAGCCCAGTACCTGCCAAATAGTAATTATTTCAATTAATATGCTGCCTGATTCTTTCCTGTCCTGTGTATACCAGAATCTATAACAGACATTTCAAAAGAGTCTGTCCCTACCCCCCAGAAAATTATAATCTCACTGGGGAAAATTAGATTTTTTTTTAAATCCACAAATTACAAATATATCAGCAATACTATTACTCAGCAGATTAGTAAATTCTAGTACAAAAAGACCAAAAACGAGAGCTCGCTGGAAGCCAGAGCAGTCAAAGAGGGCTTTTGGAAGATATAGCATGTCTGTTGGAATCTGCGGTACTAGAGAGGGTTCTCTCTCTTGGGCTTAGGGATGCAGTGGAGTTCTTAAACGACTCATTAGTATCAGCAGCTGAAGCCACATGACCTTTACAGCAGATGAGGAAGGCTGTCTCTGCAGAAATGCGGTCAGCATCTTTCACAAGGAACTCTTCCTGCCTCTCCACATGCCAGAGACCTCAGCCCAGAAAGGCCACTGAAGAGGGAGCACATCTCTGTAGGAAATACAGTGATGCGAGTCAAAGAGGCAGCTCCTCTGGACTGTGTTGTTATCATCTGAGTCACCCAAATCCATAAATAGTCCCTCTGCTGTTGTTTATGTAAGGTTTTCAGAAAAAGCATTTTTACAACCCTTTTAAATATGGCCCCTTGTCACAATTTATCCTGACCAGAGAAAAAGGCTTACGAATTAATCCTTCAGTTATGACAACAGCCAGCAATAATGTGAAAATTAAAATTCCAGTAGGCAATTCCATACACTCTTTGGCCATCTCCCAAGAGCATTAAGAAATACATGTTCCCTCAAAGTGAAGACCAAAGCCCAGAGGATGTGAGGTTCAGCCAAGCTCCCTCTTTGCTTTAGAGAGGTTTTAAACAGCTTTGAGTGCTACCTGAGATGTTTTATGTCATAATGTTTTTTTGTTTGTTTGTTTTTCTTGTAGAGTGGTTACAATTGGTTTGTAAATGATTCTGTTGTATGTCGCACCTTTGGAGTAAAAAATATCACCAGGTTTCAGACTGGAATCAATTCAAACCCTAAGTTGAGGAAATGATACTAATCTCTTGTTAAGGAAGACAAAACTGAGGCCCCCAGAGGAGGATAAGCCACCCAGAAACAGAGCAGGACTACTGACTCATTGTTGTCTACTTAGTAATTTCCTTAATGTGGACACCACCATTTGCCTAGAAGGATCCATGGTAATTTGTTTCCGTTTGCCTTTAGGTGCATTGCCCCATTCTTGTTCCTCTAAAATCAGTCCTACAGTTGCTTTAAAATTGGCCCAGGAAGTCCAAGAACTGTTGGGACATCTGAAGTAACTGGGGCAGCCAGTCTCTGGTGCCAAGTTCAGGAAACACCAAACTCCTTCTCTGCCAAGCCACTCACGAATGCCAGAGGATGGCCTAGGGCTTGAGCAGGTGCCAGTAGGAGATCCCTTACTCCTGAGGAGGGGCTGCCAGCTTGCTAGGCAGGGTCCCTGGTCCTGGTTTGGAAGATCCTCCCTTCAACCCTACATTCTTTGAATAAGTTTTTGCTGTTGTTTTTTTAATGGGGGCTGGGGGGGATCCAAGAATGGAATATTGAACATCAAATTGATTTTTTAAGGAGAGAGAATGGTTTACAGGTATCACTTTTTCACATACAAAGGGGTCAACATAAACCCTCCTGGACACATAAAATAGAATTCTGAAATAAATACTTAACATAACCAATAATTGCATTCTGAGAAATTAATTTGGCCATTTTATTTTCTCAGGCTTTCCTCTCTTCAGTTTCACAGTTGTTGTTGTTAGGTGCAGTCAAGTTGGATCCAACTCACAGTGACCCTGTGTACAACAGAAGGAAACACTGCCCAGTCCTGTATCATCCTCACAACTGTTGCTGTGTTTGAGACCATTGTTGTAGCCACTATGTCAATTCATCTCGTTGTGGGTATTCCTCTTTTTCACTGACCCTCTCCCTTCCCAACCATAATGTCCTTCTCCAGGGACTAGTCCCTCCTGATAACATGTCCAAAGTATACAAGACGACCTCTCGATATCCTCACTTCCAAGGAGCACTCTGGCTGTACTTCTTTTAAGATAGACTTGTTCATTCTTCTGTCAGTCCATGGTATATTCAATATTCTTCACCAACACCATAATTCAAAGGCATCAATTCTTCCTCCGTCTTCCTTAGTCATTGTCCAGCTTTTGCATGCATATGAAATGATTGAAAATATCATGGTTTGGGTCAGGCATACCTTAATCCTTATGACCATTAAGGTTGTGTGTCAACTTGGCTGGGCCATGATTCTCAGTAGTCTGGTGGTTATGATGTAGTTTGGCAGTCATATGATGATGTGATCACTTCCATAATGAGATTTGATATAACGTGATCACCTCCATGATCTGCTGTGAGTAGACAATCAGTTGAAAGAGAGTTTCCTTGGGGGTGAGGCCTGGATTGAATATAACAAGTGGACTTTCTGGCAAGGCTTTTCCTTGCTCTGGTTCCTGCAGCTAGCTCTTCTTGTCTGACCTCCAGTTCTTGGGACTTGAGCTAGCAGCTTACCTGCAGTCTTGCCTGCCGATCTTGGGATTCATTGATCTTCGCAGCCTGTGAGCAAAAACCCTGCTGTTTGACCGGCTGATCTTGGATTTGCCAGACCCTGGGGCTATGTGAATCAGGAGAGGCCTCTATTCAATGTCCCACCGACTTGGGACATTACAGCCTCTACAATCCCGTGAGCCATTTCCCTGCTACAAATCTCTCTCTACATATATTTATACACTTTACTGGTTTTGTTTCTCTAGAGCCAGCCTAAGACTGTGCTCAAAGTGACATCTTTGCTTTTCAACACCTTAAAGAAGTCTTTTGCAGCACATTTGCCCAGTGCAATACATTGCCTGACTTCTTAACTGCTGCTTCCATGGGCGTTGATTGTGGATCCAAGTAAAATGAAATCCTTAACAACTTCAATCTTTCCTCCATTTATCACAATGTTCCTTACTAGTCCAGTTGTGAGGATTTTTGTTCTCTTTATGTTGAGGTATAATCCATATTGAAGGCTGTAGTCTTTGATCTTCATCAGTAAGTCCTTCAATCCTCGTCACCTTCAGCAAGCAAAGTTGTGTTATCTGCATATTGCAGGTTGTTATTGAGTCTTCCTCCCATTCTGATGCTGCCTTCTTCTTCATGTAGTCCAGCTTCTTGAGTTATTTGCTCAGCACACAGATTGAATAAACATAGTGAAAGGATACAACCCTGATGCACACCTTTCCTGATTTTAAACCATGCAATATCCCCTTGCTCTGTTTGAACAACTGCCTCTTGGTCTATGTACATGTTCATCATGAGCACAATTAAGTGTTCTGGAATTCCCATTCTTCGCAATGTTATTCATAATTTGCTAAGACCCACATAGTCTAATGCCTTTGCATAGTCAATAAAACGCAGGTATCGGTCTCAGAGAATAACTAATATTTAATACACTAGAACATAGCAAGTAACAGAAACTGAACAGAAAACTCTTTATTGAGTACTTACTAAGTGCTAAGGAATTTTACATATATTATTTCTTTTAATCCTCATTATTGTTCACATTTTACAGATGAGAAAACGGAGGCACAGAGTTAGTAAGTGGCAGAGTCTAAATTTGAACCCAGGCATATAGGATTCCACTTATTTCCTGGAAATACTTCTTTCATTTGCTGTCAGTGTTTACACTTCCTTTCTTGAAGATAGCCTTTTAAAAAAAAAAAAAGATATTCATTCCTCTAACTTCCTAGCTCTCTCACACACATTCGCCAAAAAGCTTACAAAGCTAGTAAGCGTAGGGGTGGGATTTAAATACATGCCAGTCTGCTTCCATGGAAAAAAAAAGAGAAAATTATGAAAGAAATAAGAATCGAAGAAATACTAAAATTTATTGAATACAATTCATAAAATTCAGTAGGTCAGAAATCGGCATGTAAGAATCACAGAATTTTAAGGGGCAGAAATAACTATGTGCATGTGCACACACACACACATTATTACAGTAGACAGAGAACCATAGAATTTAAGAGATGGAAGAAAAAGTGAATGAGAAAACTTGAGACACTTACACAAGTGGCCATGTTCATTTGTGCCCAGGAGCACTGATTCCCAGGCAAATGCTCAATCTAAGACTAAGGAATTATGAGGATTTTTTTTTTCTTAGCATTTCAAGTCTTCTGTTAAGATCTTCAAAGTCAACCTCTTCAGAATCATAAGGGTCAATGGATGAACTTGCTTGAAGTTCTACATGAGGCAAATCAGGCAGCATAAACTTATCAAAACCAATCTTGGTTCTTGATTCTGACTTTCAAAAAGTTTGGGGGCTGAGTCCTGGACCTATTCATTTCCATAAATGTAATTAAAAGTCACAGCAAACCATTAATCCAGAAAACCCAGTCTCAAAGACAGTAGGGCTAACTGCATTTGAGAGTGCAGCATAGACAATGCCTGGAAACCTGGACAATTCTTCCATCACGGAAATGGTGGTGGTAGCAGTTACATTTTGGTGACAATCATTTTCAAGGGCAACCTGGACTCTTCAATAAGGCGCAATTTTTCAGAAGGTACCAGAATGATTGTGTGTGGTAGTGATTTTAAAACTTTTTTGGGTTAAAGACCTCTTTGAGATTTTATAACAGCAATGGATCATCTCCCTACATACATGAAATTTTGCCTATCACTTCTCGGGGTCCCTGGGTGAACTCTAGGCAAATAAAGTTATTCACAGTAGAGGGCTAACATGGGAATTCAGTATATTTGCCTTAGACCAAGTTCCCAGTGATGAGGTATCTATTATGAATAGCTTTATTTTCCTGCTATCATTGAGCTGATAATTTTTAGAATCTGCTTGCTGAAAACTGGGAAGTCCATACTCCATTTCAAAATATTATCCACATTGAAGACTAATAGCTACCAAGTATAAAAGAACACACCATACTTCTGGTAAATCACTAATAAACTTCTCTCATCAAAGGAGGAATAGTCTCGTAGCAGCTCAAATATCTTCAACAAATATCAAGCAGTTCCAACTTCCACCAGCATTCCCTCTACTTACTAGAAGTTAGTACAGGAAGCAAATCATTATTCTTATAGACATCATTCTGAAAGAAAAAAAGATCACTGGGAAATGATTGGTTTGTGTTCCAAATGTGTATTTTGCACATATATATATATAAAAAAAAACCCTTTGCAGTCGAGTTGATTCCAACTCATAGCAACTCTGTAGGACAGAGTAGAACTACCCAGTAGGGTTTCTAAGCAGGAACTGGTGGATTTGAACTCCTGACCTTTCGGTTAGCTGCTGAGCTCTTAACCACTGTGCTACCAGGGCTTCATTTTCCATATAACCCAGAAACCCAGTGCCTTCGAGTCGATTCCGACTCATAGCGACTATAAGCTCTAAATAAATATTTCTTAAAATTAACTTGTAATTAACTAAAGTTAATTTTATCACAGTCAAATTTCCTTCTTGTTTGGAAGAGTTTTGTTTTGTTTTTTTATGCTTTCTAGAAATTAATGGAGTGATTACACGTCTTGCTTCTTCTGTCACTTGTGGCTTCGTACAGGAACCCAGGAAATCCTTCTTTTTGGGTATGAAGATGCTACTTGTGAAAGGTGGTTCAGTTTAATAAAACCAGAAGATTTTATTTTCAACATGAAAGTAAGCTGTATAAATTGAACAAATCTGAAACATGTGTCTAAATCGCTGCACATCAAAAACTTTCAAACTTGTCCAGATCATACAATGTTCTTCGCGATCTATACTGTGGTATTGTCAGAAGGTTGATGAGCAAGATGATTGCAAATATACCACTGGCTTTAGAAAACTTCATAAGATCATTTTACTATTCAAAAGGCCCAGTTAGAAATATATTCTGGCATTCTCTGTAATCCCATCCCAGATTCGGGTTTCCTATGCATACTAACCTGTCTTTCAAGAGGAAGGAATGAGAACTAGGAGGCTGCAGATGGCACGGGCAAGAGCCCTGGTGCAGCTATTAGTAACGCCCCAGGTAGATCACCAGTTCCTGCTACAGTGCCACCTCCTCTGCCAAGAGCATCTTTCTTGAGATCCTCAGTAAATTCAGTACTGACCAGGTCTGCTGGGGCTTCAGCCTGATTCAAAAGGATAAGAATCACATTGGGCTCTTTATTTATTATATATTTGTTTACTGCTTACCTACTATATGCCAAACACTCTTGGAAACACTGGGAAAGAAATGGTGAGCAAAGAGACATGGTCCCTGCCTCATGAAGCTTATAGTCTAGTATAAGTAAGTTACAGTTAAAGACAAACTTCAGGCTTTCTAGCCCACGTACTTCTTCTTTCTCTGTCTTCCAGTGACTATGCGTTGAGGATCTATGGGGTCAGACACTGAAGTACACCAATGATTAAGAGCTATATGTAAATATGCATAGACATATCTACAAGAAAGTTTATCAAACTTTGTTGTTGTCAAAAAAAAAAAACCAACTGTGTTGATATCTTTGTCAGCTGCAGTTGACTGACTTACAGTGACCCTATGTACAAAAGAACAAAATGTTGCCCAGTCTTGCATCATCCTCACGATCACTAGCATGTTGAAGTCCATTTTTGAGGCTTACTGCACCAATCCATCTTACCGAGAGTTTCCCATATCCTCTTTGGCCCTCTACTTCACCACACATGATGTTCTCCTCTAGTGACTGATCCCTCCTGATGACATGCCCACAGCAAATGAGTTGGACAATATTCTCTTGAGATCCACAGGTTTCCATTAATTAATTTTTGAAAGTAGATCACCAGGCCTTTCTTCCAAGTCTGTCTTAGTTTGTAAGCACTACTGAAACCTGTCCACCATGGGTGACCCTACTGTTATTTGAAATACCAGTGGCATAGCTTCCTGTATCATAGCAATACCTGAGCCACCACAGTACAACAAATGGGTGGTGAGAGATAGGTGGTGGTATCAAATTTTAGTAGTGGCAAACTATGCATTTATTCATTCACTTTACAAAAGTTATGGAAACCTGATATATGCCAATATATGCCAGCCACAGTGGTAGAGATGCAAGAGTGATAAAAACAGACAAAGATCCTCGCCCTCTTAAAGCTGACATTCTGGTGGGGGAGAGAGATAATAAATGAGGTAACTAAGTAAACTATATAGTATGTATGTTAGATAGAGATAAAATCTATACAGAAAAAAATAAAGCAGAGAAGAGGGAGGAGGTTGATATTTTAGAGAAGGTGGCCTGTATGTGCCTTAGAGAAAAGGAAATATTTAAGTACAGACCTGAAGGAAGTAAGGTAGAGACCATGCAGGTATCTACAGAAGCAAAGGGAACCAGAAGTAGAAAGGTTCTGAGATAGGGTGTGCCTTGTACATTTAAAGAAGCATGAGGAGGCCACTTGGCTGATGCAGAGTAAACAAGGGGGAGAGTGGAGAGTCCGAGAGCAGAGAAAGTTGGGAGAGTGGTGTGGACAGCCTTACCAGTCATAGGAAAGACTCTGGCTATTATTCTAGGTGCAATGAAAAGCCATCGGAGGGCTTTCAAAGCAAAGAAGTGACATGATCTGACTTAGGTATTAACAGGATCTCCGACTGCTATGTTGAGCATCAATTAATGGGGAGCAGGGGTAAAGGCAGGAAAACTAGTAAAAAGGCTATTGCAATAATCAGGCAGATCATTGTGGGCTGGACCAATGTACAGCAGTAAATATAGTGAGAAGTGGCAAAATTCTAAATATATGTCCAAGATAAAGTCTGTGGGATTCGCTGACAGATTGGTTGAAAGAAAGGGAAGGGTCAAGGAAGACGCCAAGATTTTTTGCCGTAGCATAGAATTATCATTAACTGAGATGGCAAAGACTATAGAATGAGTAGGTTTTCAGAAGCGGTGAATATTATGAGCACATTTTGGATATGTCAAGTGTGAGATGTCTCTGAAACATCAAAGCGAAGATGTCAAGAAGGCAGGTGGATACAAAAGTCTAGAGTTCAGAAGACAGCCTTACTAGTGATATACCTGTGGAACCAAACCCAAACCAAACCCAGTGCTGTCGAGTCGATTCTGACTCATAGCGACCCTATAGGACAGAGTAGAACTGCCCCATAGAGTTTCCAAGGAGCGCCTGGCAGATTTGAACTGCTGACTTTTTGGTTAGCAGTTGTAACACTTAACCACTACGCCACCAGGGTTTCCATAAATGTGGAAGTCCTCACCATAAAGATGGTATTAGGAACCATGGGGTTGGATGAAAACATCTAGGGTGTAGGGAAGAAAGAGAAAAGGTCCACAGACTGAGCCCTTGGGAAGATTCCTATTGGCATTTCATGTGGCTTTTACTTCTCCAAAGTCCCTTTCTGCATTGTTAAAATTTTTATAATATGTAACTTCTCAATACATCATATAGCCTTCTGAAAGATAAAAGAGGAATAAAAGCCAGACAAACTGCAAGAATAGAGAACAAAAGACTCTCTGAGACTATTGCCGTGACCCACTCTTTAAATCCAGAACCAAGCCTAGCCCTTGAAATCACCCTTTGGTGGAACTGCAGAGTGGCACACAAAATAAAGGATATTACCCATAAGATCAGCATCCTACTTAAAAACCGTCAGTATGAAAAAGGAATAAAGAGTCTCCATCAGGAGCAAATCATCAGAAAAGAAAACTGTGCCTTTTAACCATAATCCGACATGGTACATGCTACACGAGCAGTTAGAGGACAGCGCCACAGGAACACCAAGGGTAGAACAGACTCCTTTTTCTGCCCCATTTTAAGCACGCCCACACGAAACCAAAGTTTGACACCTGAGTAAAAGGGCCATCCTCTATAAAGAAGTTATCAAAAACAGAGTTATAAATCACTAAAACATATAGCTCCTCAAGGGGAATTATTTGAGAGGCATTAGGGAGGAAACAGTCCATATCCACAGCTTGGGAGCTTAATCTGCTCTGTGATAATAGTGATGACGATGATCAAAAGCAAAATCAATGATATTGCTATATGCCAGGCATTACATTAAGTTCCTTATATAATCTCCCTTAACCACCACAACAAACTTATAAGCTAGGAACTATCATTATTCCCATTTTTACAGTCCACAAGAACTAAGTCTTTGAGAGTGTAAATCACTTGCCTGAGGTCTTATGGTTAATAAATGATGAAGCTAGGATCTGAATATGTGTCATCTCACTACTAAACTTAGACTCTTAACAAGGCCTAAATGATACTGCCTTGTCACTTAGGGTCTAACCAAACCCACTGCCGTCGAGTTGATTCTGACTTGTAGCGACCCTACAGGACAGAGTAGAACTGCCCCATAGAGTTTCCAAGGAGCGCCTGGCGAATTCGAACTGCCGACCTTTTGGTTAGCAGCTGTAGCACTTAACCACTACGCCACCATGGTTTCCACTTAGGGTCTAGTAGCCTTTATTCCAAGAGCTCTTAATTAAAATACAAAATATCCCCAGGTCAAAGTTGTGATTTTAAAAACTAAAAACTGTTTTACACACTGGATTAAACTTTAGGTACCTTCATCTCTGCTTTCTCTTCCTTTGCCAACAACTTAAAAGGGTCCTCTGAGAACCCCTGAGGGACCAAGAGAGCAGTGGGGTGCAGACCGCAAATTCTCATAAAAAGACCAGACTTAATGGTCTGGCTGAGACTAGAAGGACCGTGGTGGTCATGGTCCCCAGACCTTCTGTTAGCCCAAGACAGGAACCATTCCCAAACCAACTCTTCAGACAGGGATTGGACTGGACAATGATACTGGTGAAGGGCGAGCTTCTTGGATCAAATAGACACATGAGACTATGTTGGCATCTCCTGTCTGGAGGGGAGATGAGAGGGTGGAGAGGGTCATAAGCTGGTCAAATGGAGATGAAAAGAGAGAGTGGAGGGAAGGAGTATGCTGTCTCACCAGAGGGAGAGCAATTGGGAGTATACAGCAAGGTATGTATAAATTTCTGTATGAGAGAGTGACTTGATTTGTAAAGCATAATTTAAAAAAAAAGTATCCTCTGGTAGTTAGCAAAAGTCAAGCTCTACTAGGAACAGTATATGGGTGGAGAAAATTTCTCCTACTTTACAGTTCCGCCAAAACCACTCTGGAAGCCACATCCGTAAGTAGAAGGCATCTTCTAGTGTGCAATAAAAATCTCAGCTCTAAGTTCTCCTTTATTGGAAGCACTCACCGTAATGGTGGATTTATATGGCACATTATAGTTCTTAGCAATCTGTATCAGGTATTGTTCCACTAGGGCTTGGGGTAGGGTGTCCATATTTAATTTACACATTAGCTGCAAAATAGAGATCACAGGAGATTTGGTCACACGCATACCTACAAAATAAGAAACAAAAAGAGTTTAGACAGTCTTTCACCTCTGAACATTGCTCTTCACCTTTCTAGTCTCTGTTGTTTAAATGTATAGGGTAGTTTTTTTTAAGAAGTATAATTGAGCAACAACAAGGAGTAGTCCTGCTTGAATGCACCACATGACCACTCATTTGAACTTCTACTACAGGCCAGCCCTATCCTGAGGTCTAGAAACCACAAGCCAAACAGAGTAAGAGGATGAAAACAGACAAACAAAATATTCTGAATCAAGAACTCTGTGATAAGCATATGAATTATGTCAAGGCCAATATTCAACATACTTAACAACCAGTACAGAAGGGCACTAGCCAATCACAATAGACAGCCCGAAGAACGAGAATGTCCACTTGTCTGATACAGAGGCCAGGTATCTGCTGTCACCAGATTTCTGTGTCTCAGTTGAATGTCAGAATTATATATGCGTGGTCATGGTGTAACTGTTCTTAAGCTGAAACATCTAAGTTTAACTTCCTTCATGTTACTAGGCCAGTTACATTTAGGAAAATGTATGCTTTCTTTAAAAAGAAATTAACTCAGTTTTCTCGGCTCTAGCTTTTTGTTAAAGCTCTGAGTTCAATTCCCTAGCCAAGGTCTTTATCCAAATTGCTCTGCCTCCAAAGAAAAACTTATTTCTAAGTACCTTTGAGTCTGTGCAAAATTCTATGCTTTGAGTTTACGCAGCTTTTCCCAGACTTCTTGGTTTAGAAAAATGTATGTCTCTGGAAATGGTGCTACCCAAGAGCTGACAGTTCCAATTTCATAGGTTCGACACAGTTGAGCACATTCTTGGCTATACTTTGCACACAGCTGATTAGATATCTGCAGCAAACCATCACCAAGAAAGAAAAAAGAGAAAAAGTCATCAAGTTATGGCAATTTTACTTTAGATGAGGAACAACAAGAAGAGAAAAAATCATTTCTGAGTTATTTCATTGCAATCATGTTCTTTTAGCTTCAACCCCTCCCAAATGCACCGCTTCATTTTTTAGTATCTGTGACATATGAAACTTAAAGCTCTAATTCTAAACACCTTATAAATTATGACCACCCTCCCCCAAAAGAATTCTGTTTCAAGTTTTTATTTTTTGAGGTAAGGTTTATTTCTTTTTTTCTACCGTTGCCGTAAAAAAAAAAAAAAAAAAAAAGTATTTATTTTTCAATTAAAGACCAACAAAAGAAAACACCTTTTGGTTATCCCTTAAGAGAAGAAAAGACTCTCCAAATAATCCTGTAATCCCAAACAAGTAATACCAGTGATACTTTTACCTACAATCATGGTCCAAAAAAAAAAAATCATGGTGCAGGCAGTTAAAATCAGTTAAACTTACTATTTTCAACTCAGGCACCTCTGCCTGGAGTAGAAGAGCACCCCAGATCAGTGTAGATACCGATTCAGCCAGACCAGAATCCAGTTCCCTAAGGAATGCGCAAAATTATGAAACTCAGGGCTTTATGTTTCCCTCCTCTCACTACTTCAAAGGACACCCATAGACAATGTTCACAATACAATGTTAAATAATTTTTTTAAAGCTAGAATTAGAATAAACCAAACGAAACCCATTGCCAAAGAAACCTGTATATGTACTTATGTATACCACACATCTATAGCCACACAGACACATATAGCTATACATATACAGTAAAACCTGAAAAAGTCAGAATTCATGTAAGGAAGAAACCTGTCAGAAAAGGAAAACTCAAATATTTTCCACTAAATGGAGTGATAGAAAAGTGGTAAGACTGCATCTTGTCAAAAGCAGAATACTTGCAAGACCCGGAAAAAGCAAGGCAGTCCCATCAAGTTCCAGCTCTCACAGGTTTCACTGTAATAGAGTAAAAGGGAAAATACTAAAATGCTTACCTCCAGATTTGGTATTATGAATGATTTTTGGTCTATATTTTCCAACTTTTCTACCATAAATTTATACTATATTCTTATTCTTACAATGCAAGGGGGAAAAAGACAACTATTTGGTTTTAAAAAATAGGTCTTTCATACATGAAATATCTAAAATAGGCAAGTATATACAGACCAAAGTTAAAAGTGGTAGCCAGGGGTGGAAGGAGGACTCATTGCTTAGGGGACATAGAGCTTCTGTTAAGGGTGATGGAAAAATCTGGAAATGGATAGGGGTGATGGTTGAACAACATGACGAACATAATTAATGTCACTGAATTATAAGCGAAAAAAATGCTGAAATGGAAAATGTTTTGTTAGATATATATTTACCACAAAAAACAAAACAAGTGGCTCTTTTGCCTGACATATTCTCTTCAAACAGGGCTAGTTCTCACTACAAAAATTAGAGACAAAGTTCTTAAAACAGAAATGACTTGTCAACTCCTTTTCAGCCTAAGAAATGATGCAAGGTCAGTAGGTCTTACTTGGTGGCCTGGATCAAGGTAAACCAAGCCAGGAGCAAGTCACAGAATAGCTCCAGGATCTCCATGGCCTCTAAAAGGAAGTCTTCGCGGATAATGTGCTCCACTTGGATCCGGGCTCGTTCATCCTTCCCAGCAGCCAGATAGTAGGGAATCTTTTTCTGGGCCTGCTTGGCTGCAGCGTTAAGCACCACATATTGAAAAATAAATGAGCAAAAAGGGTTTTGTTTAATCAAAAAGTAAGTTATATAATAGTTCGAAATATTTTTTTTTATAAAAGCAAACAAAGAGACAAAAATATAGTGTATGTGCACAGAAAAAGTTATAAGTATTTGAAGATAGGTCAGTGGTCCCCAGATCAGCGACATCAACCTCAGCTGCGAAATTGTTAGAAATGCAAATTATGGAGCCTCTTCCTGGACACATTGAAACAGAAACTCCAGGTTTTGCAGTCCAACAATCTGTTTTCACAAGACTTCCCAGGGATTGTGATATCAGTTAAAGCTTGAGAATCACTGCTCTAGGTGGTAGTTTAGTTGATGATGTTTGTTTTCCTTTTTCAGCTTATCTTAATATCCTAAAATGTTCCATACCCAGAAACCCAGTGAACATCTATTGCTTTTGTAACGAAAATATTAGTTATTTTAAAATAAAGGTATGTATAGTGCTTTGCATTTTTAAAAATGTCCTCATATGTACAATTCATTTGATCTTCTTAGCACCTGTGTAAGGTTTATATCCTCGCTTGCACTTTATAGCAGAGAAAACCGAGGCTCTGAAAGGCTAGATGGCTTGTCACAGTCACATGATTAAGAGTAAGTGATTAAATTGGAACCGAAGGCCAAATCTTCAGGCTGTAAATTTCTATGCTTTTTCACCATACCATGCCATAGAAAGAACAAGTAGAGTCATGTAGAAGTAACAAATGTCCACTATCCTAGGCAAACCCATTGGGACAAGTGAAGTCTTACTATCTCGGGTTATCAACAGATAACTAAGCCTGGGGAAACAGCCTTTTCAACAAGCCATGTAAAACTCCCGAGCCTCCAAATTATATACCAACTGAGTGCCATACCCAAAAATTGATGCTCACAATCTAATCATTAATAGACAGAGTCACTTTGTCACTGCAAAATATCTTGACATAAAATTGCATTTGAATCTGAGATAAACAGAGCTCGATGCTTAGAAGGGAACTTGGCCAAGTCCAAAGTAGGAAAATTTTCTTTGCTCTAGACTTCTCAGTGAAAAGAAATCACAGTTGTACTAGACTTGCTTCAGATAAATGCTGAACTGCTGTTACACCAATACTAACGTCAGTAAACATTTTCTGTGTTCCTGTGGTGTAGTCCATGTTACAAATAGAACTTTGGAGTGATAGAAGATCAAATTATCACCTTTTTACAAATAAAGAAATTCAGGTAAGAATTTGCTATAAAATGCAAGTGAGGATGCAAACCTTACACAGGTGCTAAGAGGATCAAATGGAATTGTACCTATGAGAACATTTTTAAATAAGTAAGATATGACTAACCTGGCTTATTGATCTCAAATCACTCAGGCTTGCCATGCTTAAATTTCCTTATTTGTAGAAAGGGGATAGCAATTTCTATCTTGTGTCACGGATTGCCAGGATCAAATAAAAGAACGTAGGAGTATGAAGTTTTTTTTAAATTACAAAGTGTTGTATACACCATTAACGTCATCTTCATTGTTCATGGTAACAACAATGGGTACCACTGGACTTGCCTAAACTTCATTTGTTCAGGGTAGTCTCCTTAAAAAAAAAAAAAAATTTGACCCCTATTACGTAAATAATGGCCAAACACCCTCTGCAAGACTTGGCTGCCCAAAAGCAAAAGAATGCCCCAAAATCAATTTGGAAGTTTGAGTAACAACTGTCACCAATAGATTGTGGTAATTCAATAAGGGATACTTACTGAGCACTTAAAGAACTGCTTTTACATGTAATGCTTATTTCACCTTATGTTTCTCATCATCAGAGATCATCAGTTTTTCAGTTTATTGAGAGGTTAATGGCTCATGTGACCACTGGAATGAGGAAAGAGCAAAAGTCAACAGAAAATGTAGGTTGGACTTAAAGAAAGAAGATAACATTTGCCAGCCGCAGCCCCCACTCATGGGTGCAATGCTATTTGAGCTGTGCCACCTGATAGATGGAAAAGCATTTTTTGCATTTGAAAAAAGGTAAGGAAGCCCTTCCAGAAAAATTTGCCAGGGAGCCCAAATTTAATAGCTACTGTACATTTGCAAAGGCTGACTAGATAAAGTCCCTGGCCTCGGTGAAGGGAAGTCCAATAATCTGGACATTATTTTACATTTTAAACATTTTCAAACTTTTTAAAATAAACTTTTCATTTTGAGGTAACTGCCGATTTATGTGCAGTTATAAAAAGAATACAGAGATCCTATTTACCCTTTACCCAGTTTTCCCCAGTGATAACATTTTGCAAAACTGTCGTACAATATCACAACCAGTATATTGATGCAGATACAGTCAAGATACAGAACAGACTTCAGAAATAAAAATTACTTGATTACCATAATAATCATTGCCACATTTCTCTGAGTCTGAAATAGGTCTTTAAATTCCCAAATTGCTAAGTAAAGCCTTAGGAGATACATGGTCTCAGGGATTGCATCGCTAGATGATCTGAGAAGCAGTTTGCTGTGCTGCCTGCAGTATTTACTCACTTTTTTTTTTTTCAGGGAGTTTTAGGTGACTGGCAACCAGCTGCAAGTGAACCTGAAGACAATCAGCTTTGAAGCCACTGCTGAACATGATTTCACCACAACTCTGAGAATTACTACTGTAGATAAACAGCAACTCACAAATCACCTTGCCAAGCAAGTTTCCCAGAGAAAGAGAGAGTTATCAGTGTCTCAGGGGAGGAGGCATTCCAATCTTTCCATATCCACTTTATTCATTCAACAAACCCCAGGTAAGGAATTCCTGGCTACTCAGCAATGGCTTGAACGCACCTGTTTTTCTGTGGACCAGTTCTCCAGGTGTGACTCTTCCCATTCAAATAAGGGCTATATTTCAGTCAGCAATTTCAATCCTCAGTGTTTTTACTGCAACTTTTGATAATTCTACAGGAAGTTTGGGACAAAAATGAAAGTCTTTGGCAAGTGTCTGAGGAAGTAGACAAGGGAGGGACATCCCCTTCCCCGAAGGAAGTATTAGCCACTTTTGGGGGAATTACAAGACTCCTTTGAAATAAAATACTAATGAGTTTAAGAGGGAAAGCTCTGCTGGAACATGGACAGGTCACATAACATCAAAGGTGGGAATGAGGACACAGCATCATCCAGAGAAGTAAATAAAATAGAAGGTTGAAAATTGCATATTTTTGCATTGGACATTTTAGAAATGCTTTTGAAAAATAAGCCATTACCAGGCACCAACACTTCTCCAGGCAAAGCTAAATTCACAAAAGTATTTCCATAATTTCAATGTATGTTTGGGATTAGTTGTTTCTGTCATTGGTATCTAAAGGTAAGTCACCTTTATACGCTGAAGCATACAAGCAGGAACACGTGACAGTACAAAAAAAGCCACCTACCTCTCTTAAAAAAAAAAATTTTTTTTTTTTTTACCTCTCTTATGACACACATAGGTTTCTGAGTTATCAGCACTTCTCTCTGGTTTTATCCTTTTAACCTCAAAAAGAGTTGAGATGGTTGTCTAAGCTTCCACAGTCTGTATTACAGGTCTACAAATTAGACCAAGGAGGAACTGGGCAATGCAGAGAGCTGGTTTGACGCTCCTGCCTGCTTAAGGAGAATAACCAGCACAGCAGGGTTTGTATTTTGTTTCTTTCTTCCAAAGAAGTAGCTCAAGCTCTCCCATGAAAAAAATTCAATGTGTGCCAAATGAAGGATTTCAATAGGAATCCAGGGAAAAGGGTGGAGACAACAGATTAAAGCTTAAATTTTGAGCGTCAACTATCTTTAAAAACCTCTTTTCACTTTATCAGTTCTTACAACTCAGTGGAAGAAAAACTCAGTCGAAGAAAATGAAAGGCTTTCAGATAAGATTGAAAATATATACTTAACAAATGGGGAAAAATACAGGATCGAAATGAGGAAATGGGAGCAAGAGAATTAGGAAGGAAAGTCTCCCAACTTGGCATATCTTGGTGAAGTTTCAGTCAGTAATTATTTATTGAGCCTGTTACAGTGTACAAGACCCTGGGCTTACTTAATACAAGTAACTTAAATATTCAGAGAATATTCCAGATTTTTGAAGAAATAACTTGTTTTAGTTTCATAAATCTAAAAAACTGTATTAGTTAACTTATCCCTAATGTTCCTGTCAAACTACAGAGCTTCCTACGTCAAGATGTAGAACCAAAGAAATGATGACTGCTTGGAGGAGTTAAACATTCTAGAATAAGATAGTAAACTATGACCCACCCTTCTGGAACTGCAGCACCAAACCAGAAAATTACCTATGTTTCACCAATCAGAACATCCTGGTTTTTAAACAGACACGCCTTTTCACTACATCATTATGCTAATACTGGTAGCTAAAAAACTTTTTTTCCTGTCATCTACCTGTGTCTACTTTTTCAATTTTGTACATATCTTAATCTGGGAGAAATTGGCTATCTTGAGTGCACCTGGTTGGTCCAAGAGTCTGTATCTTGGCGGTTTTAATGCCAGTTTAGTGAGCTAGCAAAGAACTAGAAACCAGAATGCCAAACCAAAAAAAAAAAAAAAAAATTACCCAACCCGTTGCCATCAATTCCAACTTATAGTGGCCCTATAGCACAGAGTGGGAACGCCCCACAGGGTTTCCAGAGAGCACCGGGTGCATTCAAACTGCCAAGCTACAGGGTTAGCAGCCATAGCTCTTAACCACTACTCCATCAGGGCTTCCAGAATGCCAGTTAGTGCTAAAACGCATTCACTGAGTGACCACAGGATTTCCTCCTTGGCTAAACTGAGAGAGGAGGAGACTGTAGTGAAGGATAATATTAATATTCACAAAACAAAACCCCCTGCTGATTTAGATGGCTACAGAACAGTAACATCACTGTTTTGCCCACTTGTGTGGGATGTGTGAATGTGTGTGGGGGGTAGTGTTCAGTAATTTTGAAGATCCTGTGTGCCCATTCTAGGTACGAAAATATCAAAATTGAGGTCTAAGGATTCCATAGAAGGAATCTTAGGGATCATATACTTTCTTGGTATTTTAACTTTTTTATTTTTCTGAGGTAATATATCCTCGTAAAAAAAAAAAAAAAATCAGCGATAACATATGCTGATCTTGTGACCACCATCCAATCTCACTTCCAACCCAGAGGAAATCAATGTATCCTTTTACTCCTTTTCTGCAAATATAATGTTATGTGTTTTTTAACATTAAATAAATACCACACTGCACATATTTGCCTATTTTTTCACTTAACAAATGTTTGGAGTTCTCTTCTATCTACATTTTACACCAACCCCTTTATCCAGTTCAAACTCCGCATTTTGCAGAAGTGGAAAACCAAGCCTAAAGTGTAGAAATGGCTTTTCCAAGATCAGGCAGCAACAGAGTAGGGATCCCAGCCCAGTCAATACTTTTTAAACAAACAAAAATTAATTATTATTTACTAAGTAGAGCCTGTATTTAGTAAATAACCTGCAGAAACTGAAAGGAAAAATTTCACTCAAAATCCAATCTCGTCAATAATCAAATTTATTTTTTTCTCGGTTTATTTTAGTTTTTGTCCATATGCATAACTACTTCCTTTTTACAAAGTTAAACCAAAGCACAAATTGGCGTTCTTTTTTTTCCACTTAAATTAACCGGATTTTCATGTTACTATGAAGTCGCACCACCTAATCTGTGATGAATAGTGACCTAACATTTCATGGAGTAGTTCAACCCTCTTCCCACTAAATCAAGCTGCTTCCCTCTGTACTAAACCCCTTCGTCTCACTCCCCGCTAATTTTCAGGTCTCCTATTACGAGCTCCACCTGTCCACTCTTCTGTCCCCACTTATGTCCAATTCTAAACTTTTAAGAGTTACCATCTCCACCCTGGGTCTCCAGTGAGGGGGTCTCCCTACTCTCCAGGGCCTGGGCCGCCTCGGTGTTGCCCAAAGTTCCCAAGAGGAGGCTACGTGAGTCAAGCCCGGGAAGTCCAGGAAACAGGGGTCGCTGGTGGCCACGCCTCAGGCCTCTGTTTGAGGATCTCCCGAATTTAAGGGAGGGGAGATTGCGAGGTCATTGGTGGGTACGGTAAGGCGACCAGGCACCCTATTCATGTGACCCGGTGCCAGCCAGAAAAAAAAAAAAGAAAAAACCCAGTGCCATCGAGTCGATTCCGGAGGGAGTGCGCTTTCCCACCAGAAGAGGCGCCGTGGGCGAGGGGCAGGTGGCCAACCTCCACCTTCAGGGGAGTCCCGGGCGTCGCTCCCTAGCCCGGACCATGACGGGATCTTTTCGCGCCGGTGCGGGACGCGTGACGCCATCTCCCGGCGCCCGGCGAGCGGGGGGAGGCGCTGGGTGTGGGGCGGCTCCCGGGCCGGGGATGGCGGCGGCCGCGGCTGCGGCGGCTCCGGGACGCGAGGGAGGAGCCCGGGGAGCGCCGTGAGATGGGCCGGTGAGTGTCGTCGGGCATTGGGGCAGTCTGGCCGGCCTCGCTAAGTTCAGGCCTGAGCTCGGAGCTCCGGAGGAAGTGGTCCCCCAGAGCCTGTTGCCCCACTGGGTTGGGGCCCGAGAACCGCGAACAGAGGGAGCGAAAGAGGCCGCGCCAAGACCCCCGCGCATTTTTCTCCAGCCTGGCCTGGAAGGGGGCCTCAGGCCCCGGCGCCGCCGCGGCTGAGTCCCTGCGGGCCGGTGTCCGAGTCCGCGGGGCGGGAAGGGGCCCCCAAACAAGGAAGCGCCGCCTGCGGGGCCTCGCCCCTGCTCCCTCTCTGCTTGAAGGGTCGACTCCCACTCTCTAAACTCAGAATTCCTAATTTTAGGCCCTACCCTTGTTAGAATTGAGACGGCGGGTTCTCAGGGAGCCATAACCCTAGTCTCTTCCAAGCTTCTCCCTGTCTTTCGGGTGTACCCCTTGCCCTCCGTGAATTCGGATTTGGAGCTGGGTTCTACCTATTGATTTCAACCCCAGCGTAATGGGGAGCTTCGTTCTGGGCTCTCTTGGCAGCTGCCCAGAACGGTCTCCTGACCCGTTAGCTCAGTTGGGGTCACAAGATATGTCTTCTCCAGAAGAAATTCTCATTGAGCTGTTCCAGAGGCCAAGGTCAGCTTCCGAAGTGTGCTTTGCGTTGTGGGAACCCGGCGCACAAGCTTGCCTCTTTGTTGTCATTCCCGCAGACCTTTTGCCTCTTTCAGTCATTTTATTAGCCCGTGTTTGCTAATCCCTCAAGGGTCTAGAGACAGGTTTTCTTTAATGGTTTGGTTACAAGAGACAAGGATCATTCTGGGATTGAAGATGTGAATCTAACTTCTGTTAGGAGTGGAGGAGAAAGCTGCTTTTCAATTACTGGAACTGCTGGAAGAGAAAGGGATGCATGACTTGTTACCGCTGTGTAATTTGTGTTTATGAAACTAGGAATTTGTCTTTCCACCTTGTTTTCCTATCTCTTCACCTTTTCTGTACTTCCTTATCTTGCCTGTCTTAAGAGAAATGTGTACAGAACATTCCAGGCCCATATAACGTGCCTTCAGTTTGGACTGAGACTTGCAGTATTCTGTAGGACTTGGACGGGGCAGCCGAAAGTTTCTCGAGAGTACTCATCCGTACTGCTTTCTCTGTCTTCAGATGTTAAGGCTCCTGTTCTGTGCTTGACATCTCTGGCATGTGTAGATTGAGGTGTCGATAGTTGAATGGTTCTTTTGTTTCCCCATTGTTAGCTACTTGAAGACCAGGGTGACATTTTCATTTTCTGTCACACTCGATTCAGCACTTGCTACAAAGTTGTCACTCAGAACATTTTACACACACACATACTGGAGCCAATTTTTTTGGCCTGAAATTCTGTTAATAAGGCTTCCTCTTGAGTGACTCCCCTTGAGTGACTCCCCCCTTGACCTCTTTTTCTGCCCCAGAAACATAAATAATTGTTCTTCTTCCTTGTAGTGCTGCTTTTCTCATTTAAAACCCCCCACATCTGTGTTTTCATGGTGCTAAGTAAGGGCAAAGTCCATGAAGTTGATTTTTTTTTTCCTGCTTTCCATTGTTCACGGGGGAACAATGTTGAGTCTTTTCCATTTATTTGTAGGTTTAACTGAAATTGGGATTGGAAGTAAATTTAACCTTGGGGAATTGGCATGGGTAGAGAATGAAAAAAATGGTGTTAAGAAAAACAATGAAATTTGACACATGGAAATTTTTTTTCCAGGAATATCTTCCTTCAAATTACAGCTTCAGACATGGCTTTTTTTTTTTTTTTCTTTTCTTTTCTATTTAACTGCCTGGGAACTCTGGATAAATGTGCAGTTACCTCTGGAGAAGAGGGTGAGGCAAGGACTTGTGGACTTCAATGTCTTTGTGGCTTTGAAATTACCTTTCATGACCCTGGGGAGGGTCAGAGGTCAGGCTCCTGCTTATTTCATCCATATTTCTGCCTTCTAGGCTCCCAAGCCAACCGGGAGGAGACTGCTTCTTACTACAGCTGCTCAGAAGCACCACTGGAAGCTCAGGTAATGCAGGTACTTTGGATTCCTTGTTACACAGAAACATCTGGGATGCAACAGTAGGAAAACAGAACAGAGTATAATACAGAAATCTCTCTTCAGATCCAGAGAGTTGAAGTCTGATTGGAAGAAATAGGTGACTAAGTTCATGTGCATTGAACTGTTCAGACAGAAAAGATGCTGTCTGGCAGTGGACAGAAGCATTTTTGAAAGGTGACTATAACGGTGGGGGAGGGGAGTAAGAACTTTTTTACGAATCACACAGACCTAAGATAGGAATAAACAGGCATGTTTGGAGGAATGGAGCCAGAATTTTAGGAAGTGATGTGTAGAGCAGATCTGTAATGGAAAAGGAACCACTGGCAAAAGAAAACACAAAGGAAAAAAGAAGGCACATTGAAAGTGGTTAGTGAGAAGAAAAGAGGTTCTTGCCAGCCTAGGGAATAAGAGGCCTATATGAAATCAGAAGAGTTTTGCTGTTCTTTGAGGAGGAGGAGAAACAAATAAGTTTTACAGCAAGCTGGTAACAGGCACTCTCCCCATAAGGGCCCAGGTTTGAATGTGGTATTTTGTGAAGCAAAGAGGATACTAGATTTCATAACATTTTTAGGGAGCAAGGTTTTTTTTAAAAAAGACACAAGCAGACCCCAGGACTTAGTGATACTCAAGGTAGTCCTTGAGGTAGTAGTGATAAGAGGCAAAGGAGGAAGAGAGTTTAGGCTTTGGGGGGTGGGGGTAGAGTTAGGTGAGATCATAATCCAAATTAGGCTGGGGAGAGGAAACAAGGATGAGGTCATATGCTCAGGGAAAGAAGATGGCACATTAGTCTTTGGTAGCAAAAAGAAGAGAAACTTCAGGAAAAAGAGCCAGCAGCAAAGACCATGTGTTCAAATTGCCCTTAAGGGAGAGGCTGAGAAGAGTCATGGTTCTCCTCAGAGGCATGACTAATCATGAAGCTGTTGGTCTCTCTGTGGTTGTAGAGCCCACAGGTTATTTATGCATCATCAAATGCTTGTCCTTGTATCCCTTGGTGCTTTGTGGTTTCTCTGACTATTTCTTTCATGTCCTAGGCTGGATGAGTTGGGGGGAACATCCGTATCTGTCCCTTTCTCATAACTCCTTTTTTCCACCTGTCCCCTTTGTTGCATCTTCCTCTGTGGGCACAATTCCTGCTATTATGATTCACCCCTAGGTTACTTTTTTTTTTTTTGCCTCTGATTTGTTCCCTAGCAGATGTGGGCACCCCAGCCAGCAGCAGAAAGGGGTGCAGGGAAGCCACAAAGAAGCCCCTTCTGATGCCTCAAGGAGCAAGCCGACCCCTTCCAGGCTCTAGGAACACCACAAAGCAATATGAAACCTGTTCATGAGAGGAGTCAGGAATGCCTTCCACCAAAGAAACGAGACCTCCCCGTGACCAGCGAGGATATGGGGAGAACTACCAGCTGCTCAACTAACCACACACCCTCCAGTGATGCTTCTGAATGGTCCCGAGGGGTTGTGGTGGCCGGGCAGAGCCAGGCAGGAGCCAGAGTTGGCCTGGGGGGTGATGGAGCTGAGGCCATCACTGGTCTGACGGTGGACCAGTATGGCATGGTGTATAAGGTGGCTATGCCACCTGCCACCTTCTCACCAACTGGCCTCCCATCCGTGGTGAACATGAGCCCCTTGCCCTCCACGTTCAATGTAGCGTCTTCACTGATTCAACATCCAGGAATCCACTATCCCCCAATCCACTATGCTCAGCTTCCGTCCACCTCTCTGCAGTTTATTGGGTCTCCTTATAGCCTCCCCTATGCCGTGCCACCTAATTTCCTACCGAGTCCCCTCCTTTCTCCTTCTGCCAACCTTGCCACCTCTCACCTTCCTCACTTTGTGCCATATGCCTCACTCCTGGCAGAAGGAGCCACCCCTCCACCCCAGGCTTCGTCCCCAGCCCACTCATTCAGCAAAGCCCCCTCTGCTGCCTCCCCACCTGGGCAGTTGCCACATCACTCAAGTACTCAGCCACTGGACCTTGCTGCAGGTCGGATGCCCATTTATTATCAGATGTCCAGGCTGCCTGCTGGGTATACCTTGCATGAAACCCCACCAGCAGGTGCCAGCCCAGTTCTTACCCCTCAGGAGGGCCAGTCTGCTCTGGAAGCAGCTGCTGCCAATGGAGGACAGAGACAGCGAGAGCGAGATTTAGCAAGACGGGAAAGTGAAGCCCTTGACTCCCCCAACAGCAAGGGCGAAGGCCAGGGACTGGTGCCAGTGGTGGAATGTGTGGTGGATGGACAGTTGTTTTCAGGTTCTCAGACTCCACGGGTGGAGGTGATGGTGCCAGCACACCGGGGGACTCCAGATACTGACCTCGAGGTCCAGCGGGTGGTTGGCGCTTTAGCTTCTCAGGACTATCGTGTGGTGGCAGCTCAGAGGAAGGATGAACCTAGCCCCCTCAACCTGTCCCATCATACCCCTGACCATCAGGGTGAGGGGCAAGGGTCAGCCAAGAACCCAGCAGAGATGGTAGAAAAAAATCAGGCTCGAGGCTTCTACTCTCAATCCCATCAGGAACTGATGAAACATAGACCTTTACCCAAAGCAATGGTTGTAGCCAATGGCAACCTGGTGTCCACTGGAACTGATCCAGGCCTGCTGCCCATGGGCTCAGAGATCCTGGTGGCTTCAAGTCTGGACATGCAGGCCAGAGCCACCTTCCCAGATAAGGAGCCAACGCCACCCCCCATTACCTCCTCCCACTTGCCCTCCCATTTCATGAAAGGCGCCATCATCCAGCTGGCCACGGGGGAGCTGAAGCGGGTGGAGGACCTCCAGACCCAGGATTTTGTGCGCAGTGCCGAAGTGAGCGGGGGGCTGAAGATTGACTCTAGCACAGTTGTGGACATTCAGGAGAGCCAGTGGCCTGGATTTGTCATGCTGCATTTTGTGGTTGGGGAGCAGCAGAGCAAAGTGAGCATCGAGGTGCCACCCGAGCACCCCTTCTTTGTGTATGGCCAGGGTTGGTCCTCCTGCAGCCCTGGGCGGACTGCACAGCTCTTCTCTCTGCCCTGCCATCGGCTACAGGTGGGAGATGTCTGCATCTCTATCAGTTTACAGAGCTTGAACAGTAACTCAGTTTCTCAGGCCAGCTGTGCTCCCCCAGGCCAGCTGGGTCCCCCCCGAGAAAGGCCTGAGAGGACAGTCTTGGGACCCAGAGAACTATGTGACAGTGAGGGGAAAAACCAGCTGTCAGGAGAGGGTTCCTGTGTGGTAGAGCCCACCCAGCCTGAGCCTGGTGCTCAGGCCTGCTGGCCAGCCCCAGGCTTCCAAAGATACAGCATGCAAGGGGAGGAGGCACGGGCCACCCTGCTCCGTCCCTCTTTCATTCCACAGGAGGTGAAGCTGTCCATTGAAGGGCGTTCCAATGCAGGAAAGTGAACCTCTTTCCCAGACCAGGACTGGGGCTTTTCCTCAGAGCTGAGCCTCACCTTGAGTAGGCAGAGGATTTGCACACTCCAAGCAGGGAATGGCTCTCTTGGCAGTGAGATCTGGGGGCAGGGGAGGAGTGAAGGCAGCCTTCCAAGGCAGGGCCTGCTGCTCATTACCCCATGGCATCCTTTCAGGACAGCCTCAGAGGGTATCGTGATGGGGAGCAGCAGGCCTGGGCCAAGAAAGGAAAGGGGTGCGCAGGATAAGAAACATTCCAAATATCAGGGCCTCCTTCTTTTCCTCCCCATCCCTAGCTCCTGCAAGGGAAAGGTCCAGGCTTTGGGAGCAGGTGGCAGAGGGAGGGAGCAAAGAAAGAGCCAAAAATGATCCACAGCTTATAGTAGCAGTTAAACTGTCTGAAGTTTATTTCTTTTCTTTTTTGTGATGGGAGGGTGGGAGGCCCCACAGTTGGAAATAAGGGGGTACCCACCCAGAACCCTTCTTTTGAGAGATGTGCACTTTAAAGGGTAATTTTGTTACAGATGTCTATGGCTGGGTTTGTGGGCATGGAGCACTCTCCTTTACAGGACTGATTGATCCTCTGCTTCAGCCCTTCCCCATCTCTCACCATTCTTCCCACAAGGCTTCTAGCAACTTGGGGGTCAAGGGAGAGATAAGCCTCTGCAGGGTTTAGAATGAAGTCTTGCCTTGCTGGGGACCCCGTCAGGGAGCTTTGGTAGAAAGACCTGATGGCTAGGCTGACCGGTTCTAGGCAGGGCCTCTGGGAAGGTAGCTGACCTAACAAAGCTTCTACTCGGCATGCCTGACTTGCTTCGAAATTTCATTGATTCTAGTAATGGTGACTTTTGAAAGAACCAGTGGACCCTTTTCCCCAGGCACCTACACCCCACCTTTGTCTGTCTCTGTTGTGCCTAAGTGCCTGCGCTGCCCCCACCCTTCTGCTGCCCTAACCTCCTTGCATGGTATCTTGACCTGGGCCTAATTTCTAGCTGCACTGCTCTTCCCCTCTGCAAAGTTGGCTTGTTCACTCTGACCAAGATCTCTAGTTTTTCCTATGTAGGGGTCTCTCTGGTTTCCCCTTCATGTATATCCTCTATTTTTAAACACTCAGAAAGAATCATGTCCCCTCCTCTTCTGCTCCTGAGCAGCTTGGTGGAGAAACAAGGGAACCATGCCCTGGGTCAGGGCACGTACTCTTGGCTGGGCAATGCCCATGCTAGTATTCTTACATAGCCCCTCCCGTCTTATTCCACTGCCTCTCCTAGCAATCAGGCTTCTCCAGGCCATTCCCTCCCACAGCCAGCTCTAAGGTTCTTGGATAGTCTTGATAACATTTCAATGTCTGAAGTCCCTTCGACTTCATTTTGTGGTAGAGTATTACTCTGTGAATAGCATTTTCGATCTTATTTGCTTCTCTCTCCCTGTCTTAAGCCCACATTTTCTTCACAACTTTTGGCATCAGCTTGGACAGTGGAATTCCACTGGGTATTGGGAATTAGGCCCCCTACCAACTTTCAGGTGGGTGAGTGGTTTTTTGTTTTTTTGTGGGTCTTTAGACTCTTGAAGGCAACTCAGGGTATTGTCCACCCAGCTCTTCGGTTAGGCTTCTCCCAGGGTATGGATCCTGGTATTTCCTTTATAGATGTATTTGGACTGGCTGAGGCCTGACCTATAATTAGGAATCCCAAACCTCTGAGGTCTGATCTCTGTCAATGACTTCAGGCAAGTCTTGTGACCTCTCACTCTTTCACTTCCTCCCCAGCTGCCAAATGGGGATGAATAATCTTACCTACCTCCTGGGGGGAGGGGGAGTTCTGAGAATGGAGTCATTCTTAGTGTTCAGGTGCTAAAGGTTGTTCTCCTGGGGGAACAGAGTGACTGAAACGGGCTCGTTTGCTACAAGCCCTACACTCCAGTGTTTCATTCCTTGAGAGCAGTTACCTGGTCAGTCAGCTTTTGTAGCCCCATCCAAAAGAAGCTGTTGACCTGACCGTGATTTCTTAAGGCTCCGGTTCAATCAGAACCAAACACCAACGTTGTCTGGTAAACACTCAACCTTGTACTGCGTTTGGGATCATGTCCTTTCTCTTCTCTTTCCCCATTCTCTGAATGCTGCTTTCTCTGGTTCATTTCCCACAATGTGGGGCTTTGGGGTTGTCTTGAGGAATCCTCTCAGATGGCAGCCTGGGCAGCTCATTCGTAGGGATTATTGTATGCATGGGTTTCTCAGAAGCACCCTTCCTCATAGAAGGCTCATCAACTGAATCTAGTGACATGTACACAGTAGACAAGAAATGTCCATCAAGGACCACCAACTGAGCTTCCTCCTGCAGGAACATTGGGAGCAAACCTTGATCTAGCCAGATCTAGGCCAAGTAGTTTAAAAAAAAAAAAACAAAAGCCATTCACTTGGGTTAGATGTGACTTCCCAGGCTGGTAACTGCCACTTGATCCTGGAGAGAGAAATTCTTATGGACCTTGGCAAGTTTGGCCCTGACCTTTCTGCTGCTGTTCCTTTTCTGTCTCTTCCTGGTGAAGCAATACCAGCAGCTCCCTTAGTGCTGTGCCATGTATGAGTAATATGTTAATACTTGATTTTGCTGAGCTGCAGAAGTGTCTTTCATAAAGTATGGTCTCCCAGGAAAAGAAACTGTGCTTTAAATATTGGTCAGAGCTGTGGCATTCCCCTTGCCTTTTCCCTATGGTTCAGTCTTTTCTTCCAGGCATGAGAAATAAAAGTACCCTGTGGTATGTCCATTCTTCCTTATAGGAATTTCTTAAGTTTGCAAGAGATATAAGTGGTTTTGACAGAGTGAGCATTTTAGTGGGAAGTTGTCAGCTTTCTAGGAAGGGGCAGTTGAAGGAGGAGGCCACAATCAGTCCCTTGTAGGTGGCAAGATATTCCCAAAGCTTATGGATAGAAAGGAGGACTGCTGACTGGTGCTGTACAGAAATGCCTATACCAGTTTAGAAGAAGGGGGAACCAGTTAAAGGAGGGAGTGATACATCTAAATCTTAGATAATCGTTCCTATCAAGATTAGTGTACCCGAGGAAGGTGGAGTGGGAGGGAAGAGGCTCCAGCAGACCTGGACTGACCCTTCTACATTCTTGGTCCCAGCTGGTCATAACTCCAAGGGCTTTGGTCTGTGCTGCTTTGCCACTGCTGCCATCTGCTCACTTCATGCTTGCTGCCCTTTATAGCTCCCTGTCCTTCCAGGTCTTTGGCCATATAGATTAAATCCAGGCATCCTGTCCATTCTTACCTGTGTTCTGCGTTACTTTATAGCAAAATCATGTTAAAGTGGGATAGTATGAAATGCTGCTGGTGGAATGGTGAATCCAAAGGGATATGACTTCAGTGCTTGTCAGGAGCCCTTTGGCTCCAAATATCCCAACTATCTTGAGGGAGAAACAAGCAGGTCCTAATAGTGGATGTTTTCTGTTGTATTTTCTTTCTTTTGTGGTATCTTGTATCCTGTTTTAAAAAAATAGATGAGGGGGAACCAGGTTAGGGCCTCTGCCAGCATCCCAGGGAGGTTCATCTAGCTCCAGTTATGTGGATTCTTGGGTTGAAGAGAGTTTGGAGTTTGGCTGGAGTAGTCTCTCAAGTGGGTTTCAGTTTTTTTTTTTTTAACCAATGGACATCATAGGAAACCTAGGGGAAGCACAGGGTCATGGTGTGATTTAAACCTGCAACAGGCAGGCATATTGAAAAGAGTTGCTTGATCACACTGGAGACGAAGGGTAGACATGGGTTGACTGGGAAAGGGCCTTGATCCATTGGAGTAAAAATAACCTAATCAATTGGCCACGGAAAATTAGGTCATAGTATTATAGGGTAAATAGGGGAAGAGGCCAAGTTTTAGACTAAGCTACAATACTTTACAGATGGGAAAAAGTGTACACTACAGTTGAAGAGCTGAACCATACTAAGTTGGATGTTGGTCAGGAATCTACTAGCCCTTTGCTAGGAAATCTTTACCCTCCAGCTTCCCTGGGGTAGGGGAGGTCTCCTGCATTATGCAATAATAAAACAAGCAACTGGGTCTTTGCAGCTGTCAGTTGCTCTTTCAGCTCTAGGATCCATCTTTGGACCAGAGGCCTGGTCTGGGCTGAGATTGACACTGGCCCTTGAGATGCTAGAATTGACTGCACTCTCTCCTTACTTGCAGACTATGCACAGTGCCTGGGGCAGGAGGAGGAGAGATGGTGCAGTTTGCCCTGCTGAGCCTCCCCAGCAGGAACAGTAGTAATAAATGCACTTTTCACACTAAAGTTTTCTTTATTAGTTCTCCTGTTAAGCCTCCATCCTCCCCCAGTAGATTGCAAACTGAAAGTAATCCGAAGGCCATTCAACTGCAAACGCCCAGCAGTGAAGATGGCCTCAAGTTGGGTTCCTGTCTGCAGTGTGTATGGCAGCAGCCCATGTGCCTTTACCTGTTGTCAAACTCGCATTTGTTTCTGTCTTTACGACGTGGGGACCGAGGTTCTTTAGAGAGACAGAGCTGATGACATAGTGGTTTTACACTCACCCCCTGGACAGGGAGTTTGCACGTAGTTGTGAGCTGTGAGTGGTTAGTGCATTGCTGGTATTGCTGAAGGCAGGGTTGATCTCTCGCTTGCTAGATACTTGTATTGCATTCAGGAGAATCCAGATTGTATTGGGGAAGAGACTGACTGTACTCTTGGCAAACCTGAAGTATTAAAATAAGGCTGTCCCCTACAACCTTCCTAGTAACACAAAGGATCCCTGTAGCCAAAACAGTATATGTTCCAGCTGCAGAGAGCAGACTGCTCTCAGCTTGCACAGCACCTTAGGGGAGGGGAGAATATATAGATAGGGACTGGGGTGGAGAAGGAAGGGTGAGAATGTTGTCATCCAGGTGGCTTTAGTGTCCACAGGAGTAGAGAAGGATGGCACTGGGGAGATCTGGATGGATCTGATTTGTGTAGGAGTTCCCTGTAGATAAATTACTGATCCCCCAACTACTACCCCCAGTATGTAATGGCTGAATTAATATGTAATCATCTGCATTGTATCTAAAGCCTTAGAACTAGTCAGGTGCTCCCCCCACCCAGTACCATTTCTTACCCTCTAATCCTACCTGATCTTTAACAAAGCATTAATAATTCTAAGGATAATCTCTATTTTGTTGTGCTTTTTTGTAACTGTTTTAAATAAATCAATTTGTACTGTATATTTGTACTTTTGTGAGATCCTTTTTGCTGTTTTACCATTTAAGTCTCTGTACTTGGCTACACACAGATTGTATTTTTATTGTTAATGCTCTTCTTATGGATACCTGCATTTAACTTGTGGACTATGTAAACACAATATATATCAATATCTATATATCTATCTATATAAACTACTAGCTTTTCCTTTTGGTGTTTGCGCCTTCTTCTAATCCCGGCCTTTGATTATGGCCATTGGGTGGGGGACAGAAACCCTTCATGGTGCCCATTTTCGTGTGGTGAGAGTCGGATAGCTAACCCTAAGCTCAGTGCAGATTGTGTGAGCTAGTCCTGAAGCATGGTCAGTACAGACTGTTGGTGTGCATTTCAGAGCACCAGAAGTCCTTCTGTAGACTAACATACTGCAAAATCAGTCACAAGGACTTGTAGGTGTCCTCACTGTTGGACTTTCCCTCAGTTCTGTTCTTTGCTGGGAGCACTGCCAGAAATTGCAGAAATAACTCAGCTCCAATCATAGCTACTGCTCTAACTTAGAATGTTGGCCACTGGTTAAGTGGTGAAACCCTGAGATACATGGTAGTGACTCAGATACATTTATTGAACACTTACTGTGTGTGCCAGAAACTGTCTTAAGTGTTTTATATGTATTAACAGTTCCTGACATTTCCATTTTGTGGATGAAGAAACCAAGACACAGGCTAAATTGCCTAAAGACACAAAGCTATTAAATGCCTGGGCAGAGTTTCAAACCCAGGCATCTGGCTCCTCAGCTTGTGTTAATTTAGTTTCTTGTGAAAATTAAATTACAATCCATGTAAAGTGCTCAGAATAATCTCTGGCACATGGTAAGTGCTCAACTATTTTGAAACCTATATATGTAGGGTTTCAATATGGAACTCTGAGAGAAAGACATTTGGACCAATTAAGTATTTGTTTCTTTTAAATGTCTAGTACTAACAAGTTTGTATTCTTCAGAACAGAAATACTGTATTTCAGGTTTCCTGGAATTAACCCTAGTTTGGTGAGTCATTGAACACTATTAAACAGCCTTGAACCTGTGGAGGTCAGAGAGAAGTCCAAGTTTCCTTGTTATGATACTGGAAGAGGTCCACATTCTTGGCATAGTTATTTTTCTGGCAACAATTTAACTAGGGCACTTCCTTCTGGACCTCAAAAGCTATAATTACCTTAACTGTATACAACCCTTGGTACAGGCTGAGGGAAGCTCTGTGCTTGCTCTGTACTATTACAGAAACTTAGAAATGACCCCAGCTCTTGTCTCTTCCATAGAGCCATACAAACGATTTGCTCCAGCCTTGACCACTTTTGACTTTGAGTTCTCATATCACCTTAATTCTGGGTTTTCCTCAGTGGGTTTTATTGTCTTCTCTTGGATCTGGGGAATAAATGAAAAGATGGGTTACCTTTTCTCTCAAACATGAGTTCCTTGGTGAAATGGACCTTAATATTGCAGTCATTTCTATGAACATATTCCTAGATGCAGGTGACTTCTGTCTGGGATAGAAATATATTTGACAAACTGAATGCTGCTGGGAAAAGCTGCCAGTACTTTGACTAAAGTACTGCACACTCTTCCTTAGAAAATGCCAGTTATGAAGAAAGGCTTCTACTACAGTAGCCCCTCCTTAACCATGGTTTTGCTTTCCATGGTTTCAGTTACCCAAGGTCAACCTCGGTTCAGAAATGTTAAATGAATATACAGCATGACAAAATCTCACGCTGTCCAGCTCTGTCATTCACATAACTTTTACTACAGTATATCGTTGTAGTTGTTCTGTTGTATTAGTTTTTGTTGTTAATCTCTTACTCTGCCTAATTTATAAATTAAACCTTATCATAGGTGTGTGTATATGTAGGACAAATCATAGTATATATAGGGTTCAGTACTATCAGTGGTTTCCGGCATCCACGAGAGGTCTTGGAATGTATCTTCCACGGATAAGGGGGGAACTACTGTACTTCTGAATTTGAAAAATGTAAACTAGATTTAAATAGCCTTTGGGATCATAGATACCTTCATTATGGTTGTGGGAACTGACTCTCACAAGGCCAGCATCAGTTTTAATGTCATAGTTATTCCTCATCAACTTTTTAACGGCCCAAATAAGGAATCTGCTTGGACAGCCCCAGCTGAAGAGCACCCTCTCTCAGAAGAGAACAAGACTCCAAATTCACTGCCTGAAAACTCTGACCCAAGGTCTCTCTGAGATCACTTCATTTGCTAGAATGAAACTGAGAGAAAAACAGAAGGCCAATAAAGATAAAATTAATTTATTAGCCCTCGCAACTTTGTGGGCCACGCCAGGCCCCCCACCCCATTACTATCAGCATGCCCTGCAGCAGTGGGCTGGGCAGTCCAGTTCCCTGGAGTGCCTGCTCCCTTTCCGAGTGCTGCTTTGAGCAGGATCCCGCCTGATCCCATCATCATGCTCCCACATGCAAGGGGTGTGCGGGTCCACCTGCAACAAACCCGAGTCTGCCTCTGGCAGTGAGGACAGGGCCTTGTGGGTGGCAGCAGCACTGATGCCTGTGGGCCTGAGCGAGTGGGCAGTCAGGCAGGAAGATATGGTTCAGTGCAGGGAGCTACTGTTTTGCTCTTCAAAGGCCATCTTGCCCAGGAGCTGGCTGTCCAACTCCACCCCGCTCACAGGCAGCTGGAAGAAGTTCATTTCGGCTGCTAAGGCTGCCATGGCAGAAGGGTCCTGGCCAAACTGAGCTCGCAACATCATGTCCATTTTCTCCAGCCGCCTCTTGAGCCGTTTGGCCTCCCGCTCCCGGATCAGCCGGGCCTGCCGCTTCTCTGGGGTTTCATTGGCCCGCTTCAGCCTCATGGCCTCCCGATCCCGCTGTAGCCGGCGGGCCCGCTGCTCATCTGTCTCCTGCATGCGCTGTAGGCGCTTGGCTTCCCGGTCCCTCATGCGCCTCACCTCCCGCTCCTCAGGGGTCTCATTGTCCCGTCGGCTCTTCTTGGCCGTACGCTCTCGTTCTAGCCGCTGCAGCCGTACTTCTAAAGGTTCATTCTGTCGACGCAGGGCCCACTTACGTACGCTGGGGGTCTGAGCTTCCAGTAGCTTGCGGTAAGCAGCACAGTTGTTGCACACAAGCAGAATTCCCGCAGGGTACACTGGAGGATTAAAGGCAATGTCCTTACCCTCAGCGCTGGAGGGGCCCTCGTGGGTTGGGGGTAGGGATTCCATATTAAGTATTTCAGGAAGTTTCTCACTGGAAAGCAAAAAGTTTGGATGATTAGTGTCGTCTTCTAGTAAGGCTCAGATACTGTCTCCTTTATCTAGCTTTGTCTTACTCTTTACCTACCAGGCCAGTTGCTCCAAATTCACCACTAGGGGTCAGTTCGAATGCTTGGGAGACCTCTTCTCCTGTTTGGTCTAGGGTGTCTACCAAATCTTAAAGCCCACCTGGAGTTAGAGACTGAGCCAACTGCCACAGCAGCCCACCAGAAATCAGACGAACCCTTAGAAATGAAGTTTTCATTCATGTTGGAGTGATGGTGTTTGGCAAGAGCTGTGCAGGGGCAGTTCTACTGTGGGAATGAAGGGTCCTTGAGATGGAAGCTTCCATCAGGAAAGGTACAGTCCACCGACTCAACCGCCTCTTCCCCTGGCATTGCCAACAATATAAAGGCAGCATATACTACCATATATACTAGTCAAACAAGACTAGTACACAATGTTCACTTAGTCCTAGCCTTCTCAGGACACAGTAGAGACTGTCCTCACACGAGGGTCTGCCAGTACCCTGTAAGTTCTTTCTCTAATCTTTACTATGAACATTCTTGGACTTCCTCACATCTCTTTATAGTTGAAAATATTATCCTAATAGGGTAAAGACAATATTATTCTGATACAGGAATCCATTTCTCTCTGGAGATAGCTAGTAGAATGGCTATACTCACTAGCCTAATTATTTGTATTTCCAAATAATTCATGAGTCAGTTGCTTTTGCATTCCCTATCTTTAGCCTCCACTTTGACTTAGAAAAGCAGAACCCCCACCCAATAGTTTGCTCCCAGCACAAGAGAGTTAGATGCCCAGCTAACCTGTTAAAGGTGGCATGGCTGGTGAAACGGGCTCCGCACACAGCACAGTTAGACCTCTGGTCCTCGGAGTGGATTAGGAGGTGGCGGCCCAATGATCCTGGGGAGCTAAGGGCCCGGCCACAGACAGGACACATGTAGCTCTTGGCACTCACCACCGCTGCAGTGTGCTGTAGAACAGAGCCTTAACTTTAATCTCACAATCTCATGCCACCTCCAAACCCAAAAAAACCCAAACCGATTGCTATCGAGTCAATTCTGACTCATAGCGAGTCCCTACAGGACAGAGCAGAACCACCCCAGAGGGTTTCCAAGGAGCGGCTAGTGGATTCGAACTGCTGACCTTTTGGTTAGCAGCCAAGCTCCTAACCACTGCACCACCAGGGCTCTGGGTGATCCTTAGGCTTTTTTAAAGCCACCTCCAGGATAATCAATATCCACTTAGAAACTACTTTCTGGAAACACCCCCCTTCCTTTAGTCTCAGAACAAAGGACTTCAACTAATCTCTCTGTTGAGCACCTGTAACAGTGAGAGTCTCCTGAGATAGCTGGTCTTCCATTCAGGCCATTGCTCAGATTCCACTGGCTTGGGTTCTGACTACCTTCTAGGACACGTGGCTGGCTTGAAGAACAACGGTGCTCTAGAACCAGAACCTGCCCCAGAGCCTGAGAAGAATTCATGCTCAGGATAATTTCTCTCTGTCTGCATGGCTTATACTGGGTGGGTGCAAGTGCATGTTAAGGGGACGATGAAGGCCAAATCGAGAAGCTGGCTGAGAATTCTGGTATCCGACAGGTATTTACCAACTATCTTTATGGTAAAAATCCAGACTACCATGTGGTGTTGATGCCTTTTCGATACAGATCACAAGGCACAGGTGCTACTGGATCAGAGAAAAAGAACATAAAAGTCTGCCTTATTCTGAGCCTTCATTAATGCTAACTTTCACCAGTATTTCAGAAACATGTTAACTAATTTTATTTTCTTTAAAAAAAAGCCCTCATTATTAACAGATGTTAGTTTCTGTTTCATTATTTAAAATATGCATTGAATAATTTAGAAAAAAAATAAAGATACTTAATTTCTACAGTGTGTCTGCCTGGGAACTCAGAACATATTTATTCTCTAAATAGTTCTGAGAATTGGAGTGGAGTTTTAGTGGAAGCAACAACTCAAGGTTCCTTCAGGAGCTGGAAGCAAAGGCCAAGGCCAAGGCCAGGCTACGAACAAGCTGGTGCTCAGCGTTTCAGGGCATGCAGTCCCTACACCATACCTGGTACACGTGAGCAATCAGCTGCTCCCGACTTCCACAATCTAACTGGCAGAGGGGACACTGGCAGAGTTCAAGCAAGGGGTCAGAATTCAAATTCTCTGTGACCTGCAATTCAACAAGGAGACAATTCATTAAGTCTGTTTACCAGACTCTTCCCTACCCCTACCGTTTTTAACAGGGTGTCCTGTTCAAAGGAACACAACCTGTTATCAGATCTTATTCTTAGATTTCCCATTGTGGGCTGAAGGAAACAGTAATAGGGGAAAGTGATTAAATTTGCTCCCACCTTTATTTTCCCCAAGGCTTCCTGCCCTGAGGACCAAGGACTGCCCCAGAAAAAGCTCATCAGTTTATCCCCTAAGGTAAACTGCAGAGAGGACTTAGTTTCCCTCCTGCCGCATTTCCTGCAGAAATACTCAGGAGACTTAAGTGAGAAGGCGGCGCCTCAGGCAACAATTTGACTTAAATTTCTAAGCATATGCAAGAATACACCTTGGGAAGTAAGCTAGCAGTTTTGCAAAGGTGGATGTAAACAAGAAGGAAACTATTCTGTCTGGGAAGGAGTGCAGCTTTAGGAAGGAGAGCTGTACGTGGTATAGTGATATGTGGGTGGAAAAAGAAGGCTGGGTGTGATAGAATTGTGTATCTGAGGTTTGAAGGAAGAGAGGCTCAGGAGACTGCCAGAGGCAAGATTGTTATATATGGATGAGAAAATCAGGGCAGAGTGGGCGGGTCGGGGGTTCTGGACTCAGGAGCCATTTGTTACTTGCCTCATGCTCTACCACTTCGTTCCCACCAGCAGGCTGCTCTGCATTTTCTAACTCTTTTTCCACTTTGACCATCCCTCCATCTTCCTCTGATGTGTGGGAAGAGACTTCATCTTGTGTGGTCTCCTCTTCATCCCCTTCACTGTCACCTGGAACACACAAACTGGTCAGTTGTTCTGATTTCTGCATGAATACATCCTGAGCTGCTTTGTATACTAGAGTTTACAGCTGTGATGGAAAACATTTTCAGATCTTCCATAATATAGTTTGTATCAGTGCTTCATTGGGTACAAATCATGTTATATGTAGCTGTTGTTTATAGTGCCATGTAGACACTACAGAGAAAATTTGAGGCAAAACTGCATTGGAATATGGTTACTAATCCCTGAACATTTTCATAACAATAATTCTTCTTAGGCATGGTTCCCAGATACCTCACACTTCAAATCACACCTCCTCACTCATCTCACACTGTGCTCATTCCCACACAAACCACCTTTGATTTACCAACATTTCTTACTGATGTTTTTACTTACTTTTTTCCATAACCTCTTGTTCTGTTTCTCCATGGTGTCTAATATACTATTCTACTCCAAGTCCCACTAATCTGTTTTCTTCCAACTAGCCCCAAGGCACACTTACAGAACACCAGCAACTTTTTCTTTCCTCATCTCGATAAAGGAGGCAGTAGTAAATTAGTTTAAAATGATGTCACTTTATAGGGAAAGGGCCATTCAGTACAGTGGAAAACCTAGCACAGCAACCAACCTCAGGCAGGTATTTTAACTCACTGTTCTTACTCTGCTAGTAACTCAGCATTCTAGGCTAAATAAATCCATTGTTTTGTTGGTGTTTTGAAGTATCTGATGGATAAGTGAATGCATTAGGTGGAAGGAAAAGACCATTCTTTAAAATGAAATATAATTTCTTGTGCCTAAAGTAAGAATTGAGTTTGTTTTAGTTTGGGGTACAGGATATGGCTTTTGAGAGGTCTGTCTATGGCCATGAAATCTGCAAGGTTTGTATGAGCTGATCTTGTTCTCTATAATTATGTAATAGAAAAAAAAAGGAAAGAACAAAAAAATAAAGAGAGAGAGAGATAATAAAGGGAGTTCTTTCTGAAAGGAAAAATAAGTGCTAGTACCTTGAAGACCACAAGAGGAAGCCAAGCCTAGGGCAGCTATCAGACCCTGGCCCTTCCCCAATCCACCTAGATCCCCTGACTCCTGGGCCTGACTGTAAACAAGAGAGAAAATACAGGGCAGCATTTCACCAGGATCTCTGCATCAGCAGTTAAGACTCAGCTTTCCTACCTAACAGTACTTACTGTCTCTTCTCTACCATCCCTTGTAAAATTTTTAAATCCAACCAGTATCTATCCGGACAAAACTGGTTACATTCTTTCTTCATGAGAAAGTCTAACCAAATCATGTGCTATTAGCTCCATGTGTCTCTACTAGATACTCCAGTTGGTTGGTGGCCTGGATTTAGACTCTGGAAAGATCTACATAAGTATGCTTTATTCCCTATCCCAAAGCTTCCTTTAGATTGAATTCATCTCAGTAATGAAAGATTGGCACAGATTAAATTGTACCATGTTTTCTCACCAGCTTCTTAGTTGCAATACTTCTAGACTTAGTCTAAGACAACACTGTATCAAACACATTTTTGTAATTTATCAAAAATCCAAATATATCTTTCTACTAAAAAAACCAAACCCAAACCCACTGCTGTCAAGTAGATTCCGACTCACAGCAATCCTATAGGCCAGAGTAGAACTGCCCCATAGGATTTCCAAGGAGTGCCTGGTGGATTCGAACTGCCGACCTTTTGGTTAGCAGCAGTAGCACTTAACCACTATGCCACCAGGGTTTCCATCTTTCTACTAAAACCCCAAAACCCTCTTTCTACTAGATACATTAAAAAAAAAAGTCTGTTGTCTAGAAGGATGATACATCGCTTCTACAATGGAAACCTATTAGACTCATAGATGCTGTCTTTTCCACCTCTGTATTACTCGAGAAATGGGTGGCTCCCAGTTTTTTTTTTTTTTTTTTTAGGAATAGTTGAGTTCATTTTTCTGTAGCTGAGCAGTTAGTCCTTTGTTGCTAAATTATTAGTTTGGGTAGAAACCGTAGTTCCTAGAAGGTTGCAGAACTCGTTCCCTTTTCATTCTCCCCCATCCCCAAACATGGAGACAAAATCAGAAATGTCACTCTGAAATTGACACTAATAATAACCAATATCCAATGGATGAAATTAGTAAAATATGGAAATCATCCTAGGAAATAACATCTAAAAATGTATTTGTTCAGGCAGATCATGGAGGCTCAATTTGTAACCAGCCACTGTCTTTTCTATGTCTTAACCACAGGGATCTACCTAGGACTTGGGTGTGGAAAGACTGCGACTTTAGTATTTTTATGCTGCATCATCTCATTAAAACTGGGCCTTCAGACAAAATTTCAATAATGCCACCCTTACATTTTAGGAGACAGGAATTTTTTTCTTTTCATTTGACCTAACCCAGGGGCTGCTTGAACACTAATAATTTCTATGCCCCTGCCTACAGCAACCATAACAAACCTATTTGTGTATGGCACTGTGCCTAGTACTATAGTCCATGAGTTTGAAAGAAAATAATGTCAAACCTTTCTTTTCTCTCCATATACCTTAGAACACTTTTGGGGACACTGAGTATCCACATACCTCCTTCTTTAATGTCTTCCTCCCAACCCCCCATGCACATTCCCCAGAGCACACACACTCTGATAATTCCTCTCCCATTGCCCTGAGTCATTACCAGAAGGTGCAGAACTCACTGCTACTGGAGTCCTGATCTCTTAGTTGTTGGATAGCTTGTCGCTGACTGCCAAGGTCTCCAGGAAAATCAGTTTTCATCATCGCCTGGCGGGCTTGCTCTTCTAGCCCAGCAAACACTTGATCCCCTGGTGGTCACAAGGAAAAATAGTCAGGCCACCAGCTGGGCAGCACATCCCCAGGCAAGCTGGTTGGAAGGTCAGACCATTCAAAGGAAGGAGACAGGCAGGTACCCTGTGGTGGGGTCCTTTATCTCCAAGTCAGCCTGCTGCCTCCAACAGTTTCTGGGCGCAGCTACTCTTCCTGGGCAGTAGGCCAGATGCTCTAGGAAGCATCACTTGCTTCTCTTAAATCCTCCTAGTCTTGACTCCTTTCAAAAAGTGGTCATCTGCTACTTTACAAGTTTACCTGCAGAATCCCAATTTTCTTGCCTACAAACAAGTGCTTTAGTAATCCTTCTTAACAGCAATCTCTCTAATTCAGGTGTTCATCCACTCTCCTTCCAAGTCATGTTCTATAAGTTCTTCCTTGAGTCTCTTTCCAATGTCCATCAGAATTAGCTATAAGCAAATCAACAACTGGTTGAATAACGGATTAAAGGGAAAAGATATATGAAGTCATTTCTGTGGAGGAACAACCTTCCTGAAACATATCAACTAATTTACAATAAATATTTCATCTATCTTCCTTGATCCAATATGGTCTTTTTTTATCTGGAGTATTCAAAAGACCTGGACTCATCTTGATTATGCATTTACTTCTGATGAACTCTGCCTGGGATCTATGTGGTTACTGAAGAGTTAACATTTAAGTACTCTTTTATTTCCAAGAGCCCAGGCATAAGGAGAAAAGAGAGTTGGGTTTCTCTAGGTTTCCATTATCTCAGTCAGAGTGGAAACTACAGACCCCATTCCCCAGCCAGCAAGAGAGAATAACGAAAAGCTCTAGTGAAACGTTTGGCAGTAGACCAGGCCCTTTCTTACTGAAGACAGAAGAGAAAGTAAACAGGCTCAGGTTCTGAGACAGGATACAATGATGTAGGAGGAAAGGACTGGTGAGCTGACCTGCCCTACTAGTCCTTGGGCAATTGAACTGATGTGGCATAGGCTTCATCTAATTCACTTAGTCATTTGTTCAGCAAATACTCTTTGAGTATTTACCACATTCTAAACCCTAATAATAGTTACTATTTGGTACTTGCTGGTTCTAGGCTCTATGTTAAGTGCTTTATATTTGTTAATTCGCTTTGATTTTCCACAAACCCCTATGCTGTAGGTGCTACTACACCTGTGTTAAAAGGAGAAAACTAAGGTCAGTCTATGCTGGAACCAGGGATTCAAACCCAGGTCTGTCCAACTCAAATGTCCACATTTTTAAGTGATTTCTAATAGAGTTATAAGCAGGTCAGGAGGTTCATCAGAATGGTTTTGCTGAAAAGCAAATGTTTGTTGCTGAGTGAGAAGAATGCCTCTTATCCTAATGTTAGTGTTATCCTTATACTATGAAAAACTGGCACACACAACTCACATGTCACCATTATGTTCTCAGGGCCAGTATCTGACAAAAGAAAAAAAATGATGGTTCTAATACCATGTGATGAATTACCATACCTGGGTTAGAGCAGCTAATATTAAGGCTATTATGATTAATGCTGAATGGGAGTGGAGGGTAGTTAGTATTAAAGTGTGCTCCTAGCTACAGAGACCTCAAGTAAAAATAAGCTGCTTTAAAGTCCATCTTCACAATATGAAAGATGACTGGATATAAATTACTCCTAGCGAAAGCAAAAAATGAATTCTCTGTTACAGTGCTTCCTCTTCCTTCTTTGCAGAAGTGAAACATTTAAATTCTCCCTGTTGGTTCCACTCCAACCACAAGACCATGGCTAACTGGAATAGGCATCTACCTTCTGGGTAGGTACATATTTTCAGACCTGGCAGCCATGGGCAGACATGGCACTAAGGAACAAGTTATGTACTAGCATATAATTATCAACTTGCAGACCATTCTCATCAATGACATTTCTGGTCTCTCAAGAAACAGCCCGAGATATGTGGGTTGCTGCCAGCTAGGATTATAGCATACCAAGTATATACAATTAATTTATTTTTCTTTCTGAATAAAGAATCACCACTGGATTAGCAGAATGGTACCTAAAAAGATGTGTTCAAGATCAGCCAATAATTCAGTTTGGTCCCCATTAACTTAAGCTCAAAATTTATTTTGTCTCTTGTTGTTGTCTAAATATACAGGCCTTCACAGAACAAAGAAGAGTCTGTTCAATACAACTTCCCTGTCTACAACTCTGGTTGGCAATCTCAACTAGGATAGTTGGGATAAATTAATTCTGTCACTTCTTTTCTACAGTTTTGAAAGAAAGTCCTCTTATATTTTATTCTATTCTTGACTTGGGAAAAGTGTTAAGCTAAACTTTATTCTCCAGGGCTACTGCTATTTTAAATACCAACTTAAAGCAAAATATATAAAAACCATTTTTAAAAAAGTGATTTTAGCAAACCTCATAGTTAAGGATATGTAAATGATATTCCAGTAGTCACTATTTACCTCATCCCCAAATCTGACTGTCCAGAATTATCCCTTTATAAGGCGGCAGTGAAACTTGCTAAAAGTATGCCATGCTTAAACTCAAGAATAATGTGATCCATAGAGATACTGGTGATTAAGAAGTGTTATAGAATTGCCTGTTTTTATAATGTAAGGTTATTTCCTTCTATCTTGAGACTGTTGAAAAAGGCTAAAAAAAAAAAAATCCTCTGGTCTCTAGATATTAATGTAGGACAACCACCTTAGTTAACATGGATATTTATCTATTAATAGTTGAGAAAAGAGTCATCTGGGCTCCACAGTAAAAAGCAAGATGCTACCTCCCCCTTTTTTTTTGTATGAAATCAAGATACTATTTGTCTCTGATTTGGTTAAGGTTTTTCAGACCAGGTAACAACAAAGCCATGCTAGTAAGTTTGTAGAATGGATGAGAAGCCTGAGATGAAAGTTATAAAGGCAAAGAGTTTACAATTCTCTTTTCTTGGATTCTCAGTACAGTTAAATAAATGCAATTTCAGGTCGACTGAACTCTTAGTAAAGCAGCTGAAATAATGCTAAGAAAGCAGATGCCAAGTTCAGAAAAAATAAGCTAGTGTTGGGAATAAGGAGCTTAGGATCCCATTTCTAGGCAACAGTCTCTGTAACCCACAGTGCTATCACATGTTGGGAACATAGCCATTTACCTCACAATGATGCTAATGGAATGAAGACAAAACAGGTTGTGCTTTTTAGAAGAGAAAGGACATTAAAGGCTCTTCCCTCTTCTCTGTGAAAAACTTTTAATTGAAGGTTTTTAGTTTCTTACGTATTTTGTAATCATAAAGCAAAAGTCTCTCAAGGAGAAGAAATTTTCCTTTTCTCAGTGGTTTGCTTGGTTCAAACATGCCAATTGGAAATGTGAAAGCAACTGTATTTTCAGCCTCTCTAAAAACAACTGACAGAAATTTTAGGGGATGATATGAGAGGTGAGAAGGTCTAATAGGAATTTCAGTCCATCACCAGTTTCTATATAACTAATATAACAATTTTTCTGGGGTTTTAGTCCAAAAGCTCTGCATTTGAGTCTATTAACTAAGAGATTTGCAGAAAACACAAGAATAAGTCTGGACAGTTCTGGGGAAAGGAGATATCATGCCAATAATTTAGATTCAAAAACAGTCCTGAAGAAAACCAAGTACATGCCCATCGGCTGCTTAAGTGGAGCCAAAAAGTGCTCTTGGGCAATAGCAATGGGATTCTTAAAATATTCTTTTAGGCAGACTTTTAGCTTCATGTCACAGAGTCTTCTTTTTCTTCCCAGGAGGCAGATCTAATGAAGCTCATCCATTACTGTGCTCAACTGCCAATTGGCTTTGACATTTAAGCAAAGCTTCTGCAGACTTTCCTGCCACCCAGACCCTGAGTCCATTCCATTTACTTTAAATGGACAGCCAGCATTAGACTCAATATGTCTGATTGCTTCCATTTCACTGTAAGGGGATATAAGACTCAAGTGGTCAGAAGACTGAGATCACCCATTTCTACTTGCCACTATTGCCACGGGCAGTGAGAAGATGATCTTTCGAAAGGGCACTGTCAGCTTCAGTCTCCAAATAGTAAATAAATAGAAGGTCCTCAGAGAACAGTAAATCTCAGTGTCTTTCCTTCTTTGGTCAAGCTTAGTCCATTGGTTCCCTACCCAAATACATCACTGAAAACAACATCTCTTTGGGAGCCTGCTCTTTAGGAGCAGCTGAACTTTTCTTTTCGTAGCTCCAGAGTAAAGACCCTCTGAGGGTCACCACTGAAGAGCCTGTGAAATCCCACCCACTTTTTTTGGTTCTACCACAATACAACGTTCACTCCCTCAATTCTACAAACCATTTCTGTAGCTGTGGATATGTGATATTCTCCCCTTCTCCAAGGCCTGTTTGTGCATCTGTTTTCCAACTCCAATGCCAGCTCTTCTTGGACTTTGACTAGTATGGTGGGAGGAGATGCAGCTGATTGATGTCTACTATGTGTATGCAGGCATAGGCCACACAAACCTTTACTGGTTCCCCTGCCTTACCATAATCATGCCATCGTTCCCGCCAGCTACTTTCTTTGGGTCTTACCAGTCTCTGTAGACAGAGATAGCTCTTATAGATGAATGCTCAACTCCTAAGATTGCCTTATTTATGAACCCATCATCGCTAGTAAAAGTACCTTTTTCAGCCCTGCCTTCTTGGAGCCACATCTGTGTTTTTTTTTTTTAAATCAATACTCATCTTCATCCACAGAGAAGACAATCCTCTTAAATGCGCATGTGTTGTATTATCTATGCTAGTTATACTTCATTTTATCTCCTTTGGTGATCCTCACATTCAGGCCCACTAAATTTTACTGTTGTAGCAACAATTTATAACTCCTTCCTAAATCACTCACCTTTATATTAAACAGCCCTTCCACATCCATCTATTCCAGAGTATACTCATATAAGTATTCAACTTGTTTCCTCTTATAAAACTTTTCCAGGACTTAAATTGAAGAGTTCATTGTACATGGAGGTTTGCTACCCTAACCTCATTCATTTATAAGGTGTTGGTGCCCTCTTAATTCCTCTGTTCATTCTGTTTTCTCTCCTATTCTTGAACCAACCCATCCAGATGAGATAAAGTACATGGTGCCTGGCATACACTATATTTTTAATTAATGTTAGTTCTCTCAACTCCTTGACTAATCAATCCTCTCAAATGTAGGTTTTTTTCCTTTAAACTTTCATATTATACCTCTGAATTCTCTTCAAATGTTGCTATACTTTAGTCAGTCCTCAGTAATAATAAGAAGCTATTTTATGAACATTTGGGTGAAATGCCTATCTCCCCAGATCACAGAATACTGGTTAATTATCTCAAATCTGTCTAGACATATTCGTGTTTATTTAATAAGGCACTTCTGAACACCCTCTACGAGCAGTGCTGGAAGTAGAGAGGGATGCATAACATACATGGGACACACTCGCTGCGCTCTAGAAGTTTACAATCTAATTAATGAAATAAAACGTACATATGAAACTGTTAAGAAACAATGCAAGGCAAGAGTGCACACCTGGTCTCCCTGTTTCCAGTTTCTTCCTTATATGATTCATCCCACACAGTGCTTCATAGTCCCAGACATGCCACTCTCCCTGCATAAAATCCTTCAGCAGCTCCTTACAGTCTACAGAATGAAGTGTGAATTTGGTCTGGCATTCAGGCCTCCACAATGTAGAGTCAAACATCTCCAACCTAATGTCCTACAACTTCTGGACAAATAAAATTTTGCTTCATACAAAGTCTACTCATCCCCTTAATGTATCATGTGCATTCCCTCTTATATCTTTGCTCATGTTTTTTTCTTATCTGACTGTCCCTCTCCCTTCTTCTTTTTTACTTTTTAGTCTACTTTCAATCCTCTAAGGTCCAGTTAATTAGGAGTCCCTGGGTGGTGCAAACAGTTAAGGGCTTGACCTAGCAGCTGAAAGGCTGAAGGTTCAAACCCATCTAAAGGCACCTTGGAAGACAGGCCTGACGATCTGCTTCTGAAATTCACAGCCTTGAAAACCATATGGTGCAGCTATACTCTGCACACATGGGGTTACCATCAGTCAGAATAAACTTGACAGTAACTAATTACAACAGAAAGACCCAGTTCAAGTTTACAGTCTAGAGCCCCTTCCATCCAGTGTTCCCTTACTACCTCAGCCAGCGGAGCTCTCTCCTTCCTTTCAATGTCTTTAGTATGTATAGTCTACAGTGTCCCTATTGGACACTCAGCACATACAATCTTGTATTTTTATACATTACTTTTTAGATATATATCTGAGGCTGTATTATAGTCTTACATATCTTGAATCGTCTTATAGCCCTGGCATTTACCACAAGGCCTTGCACAAAGTAGGTATTCTAAGGATGAATCCAGTACACGTACCCTAAGACAGGTTTCTGAACACCTCCTCTGGCAACGAGACATACTTTAAATCCTTCATATTCAACACCTTTAGCCCTCTTTTCACAAATTATTGTGAGATTCTCACTCTAAATTTAAGTTACTTTTCCATTTCAACCCTCAACATCCCCAGGTTTCAGAAGACAAAGCCCAGTACTCACAGTGAACTTTATTTGGGTTTGTCTGTTTCCGACGGGACATGTTTCCCTGATCCAAGAGCTCTGGCCTTTCCCAGTTTCACGACTGGATATGTTACTACCTCCTTGCAAGGTGCTGACCTACAATGAAAAAGGACCATGGCTAGCACATATAATTTTGCCCAGAAATTACATAAAAAGATAAAAACTTTTAAAAATAGCCCTTGAGTGTATAAAACTCACCAGTTAAAAATAACTGAACTAATGACTCAAAGAAAGAAATGAATAAATTTCTAGCACAATGTCAAGATAACAGGAAGTTTAAGTGAAAGAGGGGACTCCTTCAGAGGGTTTAGAGAATTCTACTCTAAATCCATCTGTGAAATCCAGAATACTGTCAAGTGATCATGATCAAGGTCACAGGATAGAAAAGGAAGCAAAACCAAGGCAACCAGGGTTACAAATACTGTGGGCTCAAAGGGATAATCCCCATGAATTGTAAAAGGAAATAAAAGGAAGCCAAAGAGGGTGATAGCTCACATGTCACATGCCCACTGGAAGTCAAACACTGCAATGTGCACCAGTGGAAGCCTCCAGATGTTTTTCAAGCAGTTATTTCACCTAGAGGTGAAAAGGCATCACATCCCTGTGAGACAGGAAATGTCTCAAAACTCTTAGGCATCTGTAAATGAAAACAGCATGGGAAATAGAGCTTCTATCTAGTGATGCAGGCGCAATGCTGGGCACTGTGGAAGACAAGGCGCTAAAACAAATTGGACTTCCGGTGTAGAGGGTGGGCTTTTACATCCACATTGTTGAGTACTAATTCAGTACCCCAATGTGGAACATCCAACTGTGCACTGGCCCTGCTCACATGCTCCAGAGTGGTGGTCAAAGCTAAAACTTCACTGCCCCTTCTCATCCAGGCTCTATGTAGCAAAGAGATCAGTGGGAGGAACAAAGAGAAAAGCTCCCCAAACTATAGAAATGCTGCAGAGACATGCGCCTGCCCTTATGATACAGAAGAGAACAGACACTTAAGTGTGGGGCTTCCTGGTTAGCTATAAGACAGACATTCCCAGTGGTAAGTATTGTTAGAGTCTGGCACGGATTAGTAGCAGGAGCTGTGAAAATTTCTTTGAAAGATAAAGAGAATAAACAGACCTAGAGATTAAAAAGAGATGGATTCTCTTCCTACCAAAGACAGGAAAATGGATTTGGCCACCCTCCAAGTTCCTACTTTCTCAAATTGTACTTCCACTGAATAAATATAAAATTACAGCTGACTGTATATTAAGAGGAGTTATGAGAGGCTACAACTACCTATACTTTGCATTCCAGTTAGTGAAGACTCACCTCCTGTTATGCCAACTAACTACTCTATGTAGCCAGAAAGGACCTCAGACCTGTAATCAGATCCTGCCTCCCCTTACCAAAAGAAGAAAGTAACCGCAAATGGCAAAGACAGGCCTCCACAGGAAGTGGCAAAGGAAGCAGCTTTCGGGCAGTCGTCTATCATATCTGCATATTAAACACAGTTCTCTTTCAGACTTTTAATTAAAACAACAACAACAAAAAACTCCAAATGTGTAACAGTAAAAATCAGTTTTAACATTTAGAGGGCAGTATGCTAATGGCTAATGCTAATGATATGTGTTCTTGGTTCTAAGTTTTGTTTGTTCATATCATTTCTTTCTAATCAAGTAGTTATTTTAAATTACTCAACGCAGTGAATAAATATCACACTTTGGATCTTTGCTTGTACGTCTGTAGAATCACAAGGTGGCAAGTTAAATAAACTGCAGGTTATCTGTAATTTTTTTCTAAAATTTGCAGAAATACACCTCTGTGTTGTCTAAGGAAAAAAATAGAATTTTGACTAATCTTTAAATTTCTCCCCTTCAAGATCAGGAACTACAACTGTGATATACAGGTAATGAAGTCCCTTCTGAAGGAAGGCCAAAGCATTTGTGACAGTTAACCTCTATTCAGATCATCTTAGTGAGGCAACAGTTCAATACTGAAGCTACCTAAGTCAGAAGACAAGAGATGAGTATCTGCATATTTAAATCAGCAGTGTCCACTGCATCTCACAATCCTCCTAGTGGCCAAATGCGGAATTGACCAGATGGTACCCAATGGGACTTCACACCTGAGGGCGAAAGGGAAAAAATAAGCAAATAACTCTCCTCCCCCACATAAAAAGGCCATCATGGACTCTTTAAAAATAAATAAATGGGACTGAAAGGACACTCTTCATGACACATCAAGATCGCAGAGGTTAGACAGCTGTTTTAGAGGCAATCACATGCAATAAAAGCTAATAAAACCCGTAGACATTGCCCTAAAGGTCATTCAATTTTACTTTTAATACTGCCTCATCCCAAATCCAAATACGAAACCAAACCAAGAAATTAAATGGATAGCTATCTAAACATCACCATCCTGAAGAAAAATGAGGCGGAAAGAAAGGGAAACGGGGATTCAGGTCTACCAGGAATTCTGCTGGAAAAGAAGAACGCTTTGTTGGTCTTTAGGACCAGGTTAGGCGTCCTCGGGAGCGGCCCAACGTCTCTCCACTCCTCTTACTTATCACAGTCCCTACTCTCCCACAGGTGTTTGGTTGCAGCTCCCAGGGCACATCACAGAATTCAGCAACAAAAATCGGTGAAAGCCAAGCTTTAAGAAAAAAGGGCGCACTCCCACCTCCAGCTCTGGTGCGGTTCCCACGGAGCAAAGCAAACTCGCCTGAATCCAAATGATCTGTATCTGCCAAAAAGGAGAGAACAAGAAAGCTGGTCACACAGCCGCCTCACCGTTCACCATGTTCCCACTTCTGTTTGGTCTGGAGCGTGTGTATAATCAGCCGAGATGTTCCCTCTTGCTTCCTCAAGCATGTGTACAGGTAAATTCCCAGGAATTATCAGACAACTGCCAGAGGTCTTCGGAGGCGGCTCAGACAAACCCTCAGACAACAGTCTTCTCAGAAATCTAAATTTAGAAGCTTTTCTGCGAGACCGAGACGCGGGCACCGATACCCCCGGTCTGCCCTCCCACGCCCAGCCTCCCCCTCCCGAAGCTCCACCCAACCCTGTCAGACGCCGGCTAGGCTGCCGGCGCCCGGGCTCCAGCCGCAGGAGGCCAGGCCCGCGGCCGGGGGCTGCCGAGGGCCCACGCTGGGAGGACCGCACCGCGGACGTCCCCCCTGCCCCCGACACTGCCGGAGGGACAGAGCGAGGATCGGCGGCGCGGGCAGCCAGCCCGGCCCGGCCTCATCTCGGGATCCGCGGGGTGAGGGGCGAGCCGCGGCGCGGAGGGGTGAGCCGCGGGGGGAGGGGGGTCTTGGCTGCACCGCCCCCAGGCCAGAACGAGCCCCTAGCCCACTCCTCAATCACAGACAGACAAAAGGACCGACAGCCGGCGACGAAGAGGGGGACGAGGAGCCCCTGCATCCTCAGTCTGGACCAGAGGGAACGAGTCGGGGGTCTTTTTACCCGACGCCTCGGCGCTCCGCTGCGCTCCGGGTCCCTGGGCCCCGCCTCCGGACAGACGGACCGCCGGACAATGGGCCCCGGGCCGCAGCTCGGGCCCGACCGGGTCGCGCCTCTCCGGTACAGGGCCCCGGCAGGCGGAGGGCGGCTCTGGGCCGAGCCAGTGGCGGGTAACCGAGGGGCGGCGCTGCAGACGGACAAAGCCACTGGCAGACAGACAGACGGAGGGGGAAAAGATGGCGACGCGGGCGGCGGGAGCGCGCTGCTCGCGCACCCGCAGCCAGTGGGGCGCGTGCACGAGCGCTCCTCTCCCTCCCTCCCTTTTGCTCCAGCTTGGTCCCCCTCCCCGCTTCCCTGGAGCGCGCCTGGTGTGTGGGCGGGGCCTGAGGGGGAGAGGGGGTCCGGGGAGGCGGGACTTGAGGGCGTATCCAATCACAGACGTTCGCAAGGGGCTTCGCCTCCTTCCTGGAGCCCCGAGACCACCGAGCCTCGCCCCCTCCTTATGTCTTTCTCTGGCTCTCTCCCCCCTCAGCTCCCCTAGCCCAAACCCGCCCGGGGCCTGTAAACTCCACTCCGGCTATCAACTCTGATCCCGGTTTCCTACCCCACCATCGAGTTCAGCCACAAAACCCACATCCCCCCAACCACAGTCCCACCGCAGGCTCCTTCTCCTTTAGCCCAACCTTGGTTTCCGCCCCACCTCCTGCCCCTCGCCAACCACAAACCCTCTTCCCTTCATTCTCCTCACACTTCACGGTTTCTTTGGCCCCCGAGGCATTTAATAAGACCGAGGCAGAGGGTCACGGGGCTTTGTGGGAGGGATTAAATTCAGCTGTCAAAACCTCAAAAATCTTGAGATTTCTTTTAGACATTTAAGTCTCCAACATGAATTTCAACTAATACAATAACGTAGCCGTAGACCCAGCGGCGAAGGATTCACTTAGAGCAGGGTAATTTGTGGCATTGTTGCTTTTAAGGAGTATTTGGGGCAACTGAGAGTGATTGGACTCAGTTGCTAATAAAGCATCTCCCCCTGTCACCTTTCCTTTCTCTACTTTCCCCACTGCCTGCCTTTCCTTCCTCTCATTCTCTCTTCCTATAGAATGCTTTAAGCCTACCTTTGACATCGCTTATTTGGAGAAAGAAGAAAGTGTGGTGGACAGAAGATGAGATCTGTTATTAGAAGATCCAGCTTTGAGTCCCAGCTCTGCTACTGACCAGGTGGCTTTGGGCAAGTCCACTTCCCAATTCTGAGCTTCTGCTCCTAAATGTGAAATGGATAATATAATTCCAGGCCACCAATCTCAGAGTTCTGCCAATCATGTAAAATGAATATCTGAAAGCACTATGTAAACATCCCGTATGAATACTGGCCCCTCAAAGAGCAAATGAGGATGACCCCTGTTTATAGGGTAAAAAGTCCTGGTATTTGCATGAAGCACTCTTGCAAAATGTCCTTCCCTCAAATCTCCAATGAGTTGGTATCATTGTATCATGTGTTTAATATGACAGAATGGCTGTATTGAAGGATCTTGGTCCTTCACATTTCTGTGCTATATAGCTTATTCATTCATTATTTAAGTAGGAATTATTTTTTTAACTTCAGTAGGGGAAACATTTAAATCTTTTATTTAAAAAGTTTATTTTGGTAAAATATATATAACAAAAAATTTTCCATTTTAACCATTTTTAAGTGTAGAATTTAGTGATGCTAATTACATTCACCATGCTGTGCCACCATCACCACTGTCCATTTCCAGAAGTTTTTCATTACCCCGAACGAAAACTCAGAACCCCTTAAGCAATAAGTCCCCAACCCCAGCCCCTGATAACCACTAATAAGCTTTTGTCTCTATGCATCTGACTATTCCAGATTTTAATTTCGCTTAAAATTTTAATTCCTGGGTAGCCAGAAAATGGAATACTCTCATCCACACAGCAAGTTTTTAGACAGTTGTGTGTAAAAACGCAAGCTGGAATAAACACTGGCATTTATACTTAACAGTCGTTCTTGATGAGTTTAGACTGAGGGATATAAATATGGCTTTATTATGTCATTTAAAGTTGACACGGTTGACATTTTCAACAGGAAACTAGCTAACAGGTAAAGCATTAGGAGAAAACCTCCAATGATCTTGGTTTCATTGTTAAGGCGGGCATGTGTAAATGTGGGCAGCTTGTTCCATCTTTTTGAGTTGCAAATAATATGGGTTCATAATAATGTTATTGTTATAACTTTCTTGTGCGCTAATAATACCGCTGAGGTGTGACTCATAATCAAATAAGGGAAAATTAAACTATGCTTGCTCTAGAAGACTTCTTCATTAATCATGTACTTTTTTCAGCTTTACTTTTATTTCTGCTTTCCCAATATACTCGACGGCACTGGGTTTTTTTTTTTTTTTTTAATATACTCAAAGTTATGCTCTTATTTTACCACTTCAACTATATTAACTTTCCTTTGAAATATCTTTCTAATCCATTTTGTATTTATTGGCTCCTACAATGACCTTATTAGGGCTTTATAGGAAAAAAAAAATAGAAGAGTTTTTAGAACCTCAAAAAAATTTATTAGGAGACAATTCACTCATTATAAAATTCACCCTTTTAAAGTATACAATTAAGTGGTTTTTATTATATTTACAAGGTTATGCAACCATCACAACTAATTCCAGAACATTTTTTCATCATCCCCAAAAGAAACCCCATACCCATTAGAAGTCCTTTCCCCTAACCCCTGACAACCTCTAATGTACTTTGTCTCCATTGATTTGCTATTCTGTACACTTCATATAAATGGAATCATACAATATAGGGGCCTGTTGGGTCTAGCTTTTTTTTTACGTAGTATAAGATTTTCAAGGTTCATCATTTCATTTTATGACTAATATTCCATTGTATGGAAATACCACATTTATCCATTCATTGATTGATGGATATTTTGGTTGTTTTCACTTTTTTACTATTATGAAAAATGCTGCTATGAACATTTGTGTACAAGTTTTTGTGTGAACGCATGTTTTCAATTCTCTTGGGCATATACCTAGGAGTGGAATTGTTGGGTCATATGGTAACTTTGGAGCCCTAGTGGCGCCAGTGGTTAAGCGTTTGGCTGCTAAACAAATGGTTGGCTGTTTGAATCCACTAGCTCCTCCTTGGAAACCCTATGGGGCAGTTCTACCCTGTCCTATAGGGTCGCTATGAGTCGAAATTGACTCGATGGCAATGGATTTGTTTGGTTTTATGGTAACTTTATGCGTAATTTGTTTAGCTTTATGTTTAGTCTGTTTTCCAAAGTGGCTTCACCATTTTATATTCCCATCAGCAATGTTTGAGAGTTCTAACTTCTCCACATCTGTGGCAGTATTTGTTATCGTCTTTTTCATTATAGCCACTCTAGTGGGTGTGAAGTGGCATCTCACTGTGATTTTGATTTGCATTTCATTAATGATTAAAGATCTGAGCATCTTTTCGTGTGCTTACTGGCCATTTAGGAGCCCTGGTGGTACAATGGTTAGGTGCTCAGCTGCTGGTACCTGAAAGGTCAGTGGTTTAAACCTACCAGCTGCTTGGTGGGAGAAAAGACATAGTGATCTACTCCTGTAAAGATTTACAGCCTAGGAAACTCTATGGGGGCAGTTCTACTCTGTCATATCAGATCACTATGAGTCGGAATCGACTTGACAGTACACCAAAAAAAAAAAAACAAACCAAACCCAGTGCCGTCGAGTCGATTCCGACTCATAGTGACCCTACAGGACAGGGTAGAACTGCCCCATAGAGTTTCCAAGGAGCGCCTGGCAGATTCGAACTGCTGACCCTTTGGTTAGGAGCCGTAGCACTTAACCACTATGCCACCAGGGCTTCCTAACAGTACACAACAACAATAAAATTGGCCATTTGGAGAATATCCAAATACTTTGCCCATTTTTTAATTGGGTTATCTTTTTATTGTTGAGTTTTAAGTTTTTTTATATATTCTGGATGCTAAACCTATCAGATATAAGATTTGCAAAATTTTTCTCCCATTCTGTGGGTTGTCTTTCCACTTTTTTGATAAGTCCTTTGAAGCACAAAAGTTTTACATTTTGATTAAGCCTAATTTATCTATATTTTTTTCCTTTGGTTGTTTGTAATTTGGGTGTTATATCCAAGAAACCATCGCCTATTCCAGAATCATGAAGATTTACACCTGTTTTAAGAGTTTTATAGTTTCAGCTCTTATGTTTAGATCTTTGATCCATTTTGGGTTAATTTTTGTATATAGCGTGAGGTTAGGGGTCGAACTTCATTCTTCTGCATGTGGATATCTAGTTGTCCCAGCATTATTTGTTGAAAAGACTTTTTTCACAACTGAACCGTCTTGGCAACCTTGTCCAGATTCAATGGTTTTATTTCTGGACTCTAAATTCTACACCAGTGATCTCTATGTCTATCTTTATGCCAGTGGACAGTCTTGATAAGAACTTCATGTTTTAAAGGATATACTTTAAATTCTTTTTATATTTAGAATCTTAGAGTTACAATTTTTCACTCCTTTGAATTCATTTAAGGAAAGCTAAGTTTTCTATAATGATTACAATGAGAATACATGTAATGAAAGCAAACTGATTTTAAGAACTCTTTTGATCTTATGGAAAGCCTGGTGGTGTAGTGGTTAAGAGCTACGGCTGCTAACCAAAGAGTCGGCAGTTGGAATCCACCAGGCGCTCCTTGGAAACTCTATAGGGCAGTTCTACTCTGTCCTATAGGGTCGCTATGAGTTGGAATCGACTCGACAGCACTGGGTTTGGTTTTGGTTTGATCTTATACATGAATGCAAATCAGAGACATAAGTGTGACAGTATAACTTTTTTTTTTTCATTTATTGGTAAACTCAATATACATGAGTTGAAGATAAAGTCAGGATGTGAATTTTTATGGTAATATGGATACATGGAAAATATATGACACTGAGTCTTTAGATCTGGATTCAAGACCTGATTCTGGCACTTATAAAGCTGTCGACTCTGGATTGGTCATCTTCTAGCTCTAAGCCTTACTTTCCTCCCAGGAAAAAAAGACATTTCTGACCTACGGCTGTTTCACAGGAATGTTATGAGCCTCAAATTGAGATAATGTTCTTTTAAGTGCTTTGTAAACTGCAAAAAGCCATACCCGTTATATATCCATTGCGTCGAGTTGATTCCGACTCATAGCAACCCTATACGGCAGAGTGGAACTGCCCCATATGGTTTCCAAGGAGTGCCTGGTGGATTCAAACTGCTGACCTTTTGGTTAGCAGCCACAGCTCTTAATCACTATGCTAAAAGCCATAGAAATGTTTAATATTTGTATATAGGTCTAATTAATGATATTAAGTTCTCTGCAGAATAGTTCTGTAGGTGCTCAAAAAGTGATCTTGGTGTTTTTCCAGGCCTTAGGGAGATGTCCAGAGTGGCTCCTACTTCATTTTATATTTTTAGCCTAAAAGCTTTCTGAGACTTTGCCCTTTCTTAACGTACTTAACAAAACAAACATTTTACAGATGAGGGAACTGAGGCCAAAACCCTATGCCCATCATTTTTCTCTTTCTCTCTTATACTATGTGCAGTGCTTTGCAGGAACCAGGACCTTTTTTCGTAAAGGGCCAGACTGTAAATATTTTTGAATTTGTGAGCAACATATAAACAACCTTTAACAGTGTAAAAACCACTCTTAGCTGGAGGGACTGTCAAAAACAGGCCTGCAGGCCATTGTTGTGTGCCATCAAGTTGATTCCAACTCATAGCGACCCTATATGACAGGGTAGAACAGCCCCATAGGGTTTCCTAGCTGTAATCTATATGGAAGAAGATCACCAGGTCTCTTATCTTGTGGAGCGGATGGTGGGTTTAAATCATTGACACTTCAGTAAGCAGCCCAGTGCTTAAGCATTACGCTAAGGCCCATTACAGATTCTTATTTTACTAGGTTCAAATACTCTGTCAAGTTTTACTTATAGCCACTAGTTATATTTACATCAAAAAGAGTACCTGGTTAGTTGACCACAGATATGTTATATCTTATTTTTGTCCTGACTGCAAGACAGGATTTTCAAGTAAAAGTGTGAGGTCGGGTTTAGTTTTTTTGGATTGTTAAGCTTCTGACTGAAACTGGTCTGTTTAGTCAGGGACAGAGAAACTGTTTTGAGCAACTGGCTGGTTATGGTACAATTCTCAGTTGATGGAAATAAACTCAATATACAGGTTTAGCTGAAGCCCAGGATATAAGTTGTGATTGTTGAATTCAAGCAATACTTGAGCAGGAAGAAGTTTTTATAAAAGAATCATGTCATTTTTAGCTAGACATGGGCTCAATGACACTTTTAGCTCATCTTTCTGGGTTTATACAAAGTTGCAATAATGTCAAGGACCCCAAAAGTTTCTAAACACAGGCGCTATTGAGGGCAAGGGGAAAAAGAAACTCATACATTGGTGGTGGTGGTGGTGGTGTAGATTGATGCTTCCTCTTTGAAGAGTAATTTGGCAATAACTATTGAAATTAAAAGTATATTTACCCTTTGACCCAGTTCTTCTGCTTCTGGGAATTTACCCAACAAGTACAATTCATGCAAAGTTCTAGTTATGGCAGCATTGTTTACAGAGACAAAATATTGGAAATATCCTAAATGCACATCAATACAGCAATGTTTAAAAAATTATGTACATGTATACAATGGAATATTATGCAGCCCTTAAAAACAATGAGAATTGATAAGTACTGATATGGAAAAACCTCTAAAATACGTATCTTAAAGCAAATTACAGAATAATATATATAAAATACATACATATATATACGTATGCTTCTATGTGTAAAAAAAAGACATATATACGATTTATGTACAGATAATAGTCACAGCATTAAACATTATCTGTCAGGAACTGTTCTAAGAGCTTTTCATAAAATAACACATCTAATACTCACAACTACTTTATTAAAGTAGGTAATATTTTTCCCATTTTACAGATGAGGGAACAAGGCAGAGAGAGATTAAGTCATTTGCTCAAAGGCACAAGAATCTGGTGATAATGGTGACCGTACTTCTGGGGAGGGAGAGAGAAGGACAAAGGGCTGGAGTAGGGAGACTTATTTTTCACTATACATCTTTTTCAGCCGTGTGTGTGTTTTGCCATGTTTATGCATTACTTTAAAATTTTATTTTTTAACGTTTACCTGCACCATTGGAAAGTGGGTAAAAGACTACCATGAGCACACTATTCACAAAAGATAGTCTATCTTACTAATGTTCAAAGATATGCAAATTAAAATGTGTCTTATCTATTAGCTTAAAAAGGATTAGAAAGATTGATTGCACCCAGAGTTGGTGAATTGACTCTTACACACTATTAATAGGAGGATAAATTGATGGGACATTTTGGGAGAGGAATCTGGTAATGGATATGAAATTTTAAATATGCATACTCTTTGATCTAGCAATACCACTTATGATAATTTATCCCTAAGAAATAATCTGAAAAGTATGCACAGAATTCTTGGTAAGATATTCACTACAGCACATTATAGAACATTATTGGAATCAACCTAAATATCAACAGGGGATTGGTTAAATAATGGTATTTCCACATAATAGGATACTTTGCTTCCACTGGCCAAGATGAAGTGGGTCTGTTACGTATTGACATAAAAAGATATCCAGAATTTATTAAGTATAAAAAGTAGGTTTACTGAACAGAGTGCATATGATTATCTTATTCATATTAAATTTTTATAATTTCTTAATATATGCACAGAAATAATGGCTTGGGGGAGTGTTACACGGGCCTTTCGTTTTATTATCTTACGTATTTTTAATAGCCTTACGTATTTTTTTGAATTTAACTTTTTAAATATATGTTTAATAGCTGAAACAATGGGCTCAAACATACCAATGGTCATAAAGAGGGCACAGGACTGGGCAACGTTTCATTCTGTCATACGTAAAGTCACCATGAGTCGGAGCAAACTGGACAGACAGCAACGAACAACAACATGTATTACTTTTAGATCATTAAACAACAGTGAACATATTTCCACTTTGAAAAAACAAAAAGATATTGAAATCAGTCTCTTGTATTCTGCTTTAAAACTAAATGCAAGAAACATTTCATAACGTGGAGGAACCTGGAAGGCACTATGCTGAGTGAAATTAGTCAGTTGCAAAAGGACAAATATTGTAGAAGACCACTATTATAAGAACTTGAGAAGTAATTTAAACTGAGAAGAAAACATTCTTTTGTGGTTACAGGGGGTGGGGGTGGGAGAGGGGTATTCACTAATTAGATAGTAGATAAGAACTACTTTAGGTGAAGGGAAAGACAACACACAATACAGGGGAGGTCAGCACAATTGGACTAAAGCAAAAGCAAAGAAGCTTCCTGAATAAACTGAATGCTTCGAAGGCCAGCGTAGCAGGGGCAGGGGTCTGGGGACCATGATTTCAGGGGACATCTAAGTCAACTGCCATAATAAAGTGTATTAAGAAAACATTCTGCATCCCACTTTGAAGAGTGGCGTCTGGGGTCTTAAACACTAGCAAGCAGCCATCTAAGATGCATCAATTGGTCTCAACCCACCTGGATCAAAGGAGAATGAAGAACACCAAGGACACAAGGCGATTACGAGCCCAAGAGACAGAAAGGGCCACAGGAACCAGAGACTACATCATCCTGAGACCAGAAGAACTAGATGGTGCCCAGCTACAACCCATGACTGCCCTGACAGGGAACACAACAGAGAAGCCCTGAGGGAGCAGGAGAGCAGTGGGATGCAGACCCCAAATTCTCATAAAAAGACCAGACTTAATGGTCTGACTGAGACTGGAAGGACCCTGGTGGTCATGGCCCCCAGACCTTCTGTTGACCCAGGACAGGAACCATTCCTGAAGCCAACTCTTCAGACATGGATTGGACTGGACAATGGGTTGGAGAGGGATGCTGGTGAGGAGTGAGCTTCTTGGATCAGGTGGACACTTGAGACTGTTGGCATCTCCTGCCTGGAGGGGAGATGAGAGAGTGGAAGGGGTTAGAAGCTGGCAAAAAGGACACAAAAAGAGAGAGTGGAGAAAGTGGGCTGTCTCATTAAGGGGAGAGTAATTTGGAGTGTGTAGCAAGGTATATGTGGGTTTTTGTGTGAGAGACTGACTTGATTTGTAAACTTTCCCTTAAAGCACAATAAAATTACAAAAAAAAAAAAACTAAATGCAACAGATTCAGAATATACTTATTAATAGAAAGGACCTTGGTTTAGTCAGCTAGTTTCCAGGGAAAACTTTACAACCTCATCTACTGCCTTCTATAGTATGTAATGATCCTCCATTCTAGGGAAATTCTTCTTTATGTCCACATAAAATTTATCCTTACCAGTTAAGTCTGTTTCATCATGTTCCGTTTCCAGTGGAGATACACACACACACACACTTTTTGTTTTCTAAACTATTTGAAAAAGTTGCAGACATCATGACACTTTCCTTCTATCTTAGTCATCTACTGCTGTTATAACAGAAATACAACAAGTAGATGGCTTTAACAAACAGAAATTTATTCTCTCAGTCTAGGAGGTCAGAAGTCCAAATTCCAGGTGCCAGCTCTAGGGGAAGGCTTTCCCTCTGTTGGCTCTGGGAGAAGGTCCTCGTCATCAATCTTCCCCTGGTCTAGGAGCTTCTCAGTGCAGGGACCCCAGGTCCAAATGATGCATTCCACTTCTGGGCCTGTTTTCTTGGTGGCATGAGGTCCCTATCTCTCTGCTCGATTCTCTTTTATATCTCAAAAGAGGTTGATTCAAGATAGAACCTAACCCTGTAGATTGAGTCCTACCTCTTTAACATAACTGCCTCTAATCCTGCCTCATTAACATCATCAAACCAAAAAACCAAACCTGTTGCCATTGAGTGGACTCATAGCTACCCTGTATGACAGGGTAGAACACCCTCATAGGGTTTCCAAGGAGCAGCTGGTGGACTTGAACTGCTGACCTTTTGATTAGCAGCTGGAGCTCTTAACCACTGTGCTACCAGGGCTCCTATTAACATCGAAAAGGTTAGGATTTACAACACATAGGATAATCACAACAGATTACAAAATGGAGGACAAACACACAATACTAGAAATCATGGCATAGCCAAGTTGACACCATTTTTGGGGGAATGCAATTCAAACCATAACACCTTCTAAATATTTCAGCATGTCTCTCCTAAGAATAAGGGCATTTTCCTATTCAACTACATTATCATTATTACATCTAAGAAAATTAATAATTTCATATCTAATACCCAGTATATATTTGAATTTCCCAAATTGTTCCCCCAAACATCTTTTTTTTTTTTTTTTCTACTCAGGATCCAGTTGAGTTTCAGGTATTGTATTTGGTTATTATGTCTCCTTACCCGTTGCCTTCAAGTTGATTCCAACTCATAGCAACCCCATGTGTTACAGAGTAGAGCTGCTCCACAGGGTTTTCCTGGGTGTAGGAACTAACTCAACAGCATCCAACAACAATCTTTACAGAAGCAGATGGCCAGGCCTTTCTTCTGCAGTGCTACTGGGTGCGTTCCAATGGCAAACTGCTTGTACTACCCAGGAACCTATGTCTCTTTAGCGTCTTGTAATCTAGAGCCAGTTTTCTTGTAAAAAGTTCCACATTTTGGATTTGAATGATTAGTACATTAACTGTTTTTGTAATTTCCCCCCATAACATGGACTTAATTTGTAAAGATTTATCATGAACATTTTCAAACACACTTGAAGATAAAGAAAATAGTACAATATTAGCCATAATCTGTTTCAACAATTATCAAGATTTTATAGCCATTTTATCCCTTTCATACAGTACACATTGTTTACCAAAAAAGTGGGGGCATTTTCTTACAAAACATCAATGCCACTTTCACGCCTTACAAAATAATAGTTCTTTGCTATCACCTAATACCTGGACCAGTCTAATTTCCCCAGTTGTCTCAAAAATGTCTCTTATAGTCAGTTTGTTTGAATCAGGATTTCAACTAGGTCCACACACATTACATCTGATGCTGTGTCTCTAAAGCTGTTTAATCTACAGCAGTTAACCCTCACTTAAAAATAATCTTGTAGCAAAATGGACTAATTTACATATGTATTTACTGCATATTTTAAAGGAGGGCTTGGAAGTAAGTGGTTCTTCCCAGTTTAGTAATGGCTGAGGAAGACAAACTGAAACAGACCTGAATTTTTATATTTGGGTGCTTCATAACGGGTAAGCAGTATGGGGAAAACTATAGGTTGAAGCCCTGCTAGAAACCTAATCTCCCTCACAGAAAACAAGGGCAGCATATACATTGCATAGCAACCAAATCTTGGCCCATCAAATTTTGAGCAGAGCCAGAAGCAAAGATGGCGGTCCACTGCGCAGTCATTCTCCATAGTCAATAATCCAATCTCATGCGTCAGGCTCCTGAAAAGGCTCACTATGCCTCTTCTGAGTCTCTTAACGCTTCAATCCCTAATTTTTCCCGTTCTGTAAGTTTTCTCTTCCGGTTACCGGGAAGGGAGAACCCAAATCGTAAAAATTCGGATTTCTTCCGGTTTCGCTTGGTTGCCATGGTTGAACCAGTTCCAATTAGTTCAAAGCCCTGCTTTAAAGAACCAAACACTGTATTTTGAAGCTCTGGACACATTTTATTTAGAACTGCAAATGGCTATAAAGACACAGCATTTCTAAATCAGAAATCTCATATGATAATGCACAGCTCCATACTTGTCATATGGCTGCCCCATCACAATTCAGCCACCCACATTTTTGGCATAAGTAGATGCAGCCTAGGACCCCTGGTGGTGCAGTGGTTAAGCTCTGGGCTGCTAACCAAAGGGTCAGGGTCAGCGGTTCAAATGCATCAGTCCCTCTGAGGGAGAAAGATGGGGCAGTGTGCTTCCATGAACACAGCTTTGGAAACCCTGTGAGGCAATTCTACTCTGTCCTGTAAGGTCACTAAGAGTCAGAATCCACTCCACCTCAACGGGTTTGATTTTTTTTTTTTTTTTTAGATGCAGCCTCTACATTAAGGGGGCAGGATTACCCCCTTCTGGAAGCCAGAGTTCAGGAAGCCCCTTTCAATGCTAAGCCATGAGAATGATTCTAAAGTTAAAAACAAAGAAAACCAAGTGAAAAAGTTTCCACTGAATACAGAGATAAGGTAAATAGCCAGAGAATGTGGTGCTGAGGAAACACATTAAATCAGATCCCAGAGATTCAGGTTGAAAGGTCAGTCAGACTCTTTAAAAGCAGGGCAAGAGAATCAGGGTAGGTAAACGGAAACAGAGAGACCATGGTAAACAGAGTGGTGAGTTCCCAGAGAGGGGTCGAAACTCGCTTGGCTACTCAGCCTAAAGCAAAGAAATCGAGACTCGGGCAGAAAGTCCTCGAGGACGAGTGGAGAATCTAGCGAGGGACAAGAGCAAATCTCAGGGACTAACTCCATGCGTTTAAGGCAGACTGGAGCCAGTTTTGCCATGGACGGGAACAATAAAGAACAAGTGCAAGGGGCACACGGCTGGAGAAAAACTAGCAACACTAACCTCACCGCGCCCAGGGCGAGACCGATGGAATGCAGGGCGCACCCACCGCTGGTGACTCAGGTGACTTGACCTTCGCGCGCTACAACCGTGCCTCCGCTGCGGGAAGTAGTCCCCGGCAGCGCCGGCTCCGAAGGGAGCGGGTAGAGGGAGCCGGGCGGTGCTTAAGACTCGAGTCTCGGGAGCCGGGAACCCAGCCAATCCCTGGAAAGAAGGGCGTGGCTGGCTCGGCCCTGCGGATCCCTCCGCCGCGTTTGCTGTTGTGAGGCATAGGAAGCCGCCATTTTGGGTGCTGGGAGTTGATAGCGAAGTCGGCTTTGTGGGTCTTTCGCCTGGATTCAATCACGTGAGTGTGGCTTTGTTGGCGTGAGGGGTCTTTGTTTTCCTGATTTAGAAGTCTCCGCTTTGTGGTCTGGATATAGAAGGCGCTGGCCAGTGCTAAGGCCCGGGGTTTAGGCGAGCCTGGAGGTTGCAGGTGAGGAGAAAGGGAAGGATCCTGAATCTGAGAGTCAGGCCGGAGGGGCCGTGGCGCGGAAGGCGTCCGGAGTCGAGGGGCGTGGCAGGGCTGCTTGGAGACCTGTCATCCTGGGCACTTGAAGCCTCAAAACTTTCCAGCCCCAAGGTGTCTCTTCCCTGAGGCGGAAACGCCGCGACCTCCATCGACACCCGTCGGTGACAGCTCAACCTGGGCTCTAAGGGCGACACCACTACGCCGTCTGGCCTAGACAGTCTTCTGTGTCTCCAGTGCCCGTGAGAAGCTGGTCGCCCCCGAGTCCCTTCAGCTTCCACGGGGTGAGATGGCCGCTTCTCTGGCCTTGTTTCGGGAAGGCCCGAACTTAGGCTCCATTTGGCCGGAGAAAGTTAAGTCGCCTTTTTTTTTTTTTCCCTCAGTGAAACAAGCAGGTGCCTCTTCCCCCTTTCGCAGACCCCTGTACGTGTCTGATGGTGAGATCTGTCAGGAGTCTGGGTCGCTGTCCTAGTTCCTCTCTTTTTTTTAATATTCTCAGCGCTCCCCTTCCGGGGTGTTGGAGATGAGGTCTTGAAATTCACACCGTAAATTTTTACAAGCATCGGAGCCCAAGAGCATCCGTTTAATAATTAGGTAATACAGTGTAAGATAATCACAAATGACACAGCCACTATATTCTGTTAGTAAAATTAAGGTCTGGTCTTAACAGCTCCTCTTGGAGATTGTCATTTTTTTCTGTTATGTTTATGTGTTGTTTTTAAGTTTTTGTTATGCAGAATTGCAAACAGACAGAAGTAAACAGAAGAGTATAATGAATTTCCATGTTCCTTATCCAGCGTCTACAATGATCAGTATATTCATGGTTAATCTTGTTTCATCTATACCCAACTCCTGTCTGTCTATATGTATCTATATCTGTCTGTGTGAACCCTATGGGGCAGTTCTCCTCTGTTGTATAGGGTCACTATGAGTCGAAATTGACTCGTTGGCAGTGGGCTTGGTTTGTTTTTATATGTATATATTATTATTTTTAACTTAATAAAACAATAGACTACATTAAGAATATAAGTATATGTGTATATATCCCAGTTAGAAGCCTTTTGGTTCCTGTACCTTCAAACCAGTTGTCCTTGGGAAACTGCTTTCACAGCATCCTCAGAACCACATCTTCTGGTATAGGAAGGTTTGGTAGTCATTAGAAGATAGAAGTGTGCTTTCAAACGGTAAAATCTTCTCGTTTTTAAAGTAATGTCATTGTTTTGTTTGAATTAGGTGTTTTAATTTTGCCTCCATTTCTTCCTGCATCTCTCTCTGGCTTCTAAATGCAAAGGAGCTCCAGAATGTCCAACTCTAGTTTGCTCAGTTTAAGCTCTGTTGTTGTAAATAATCAGAACCAAGTCCCAATTATTTGTGGTCTATTCTGATTTAAAAATGAAACTTCAGAAAATCTGACGTAACAAAAAAATTTCAAATAGCCACCATCACCCCCAGTTGCCATTGAGTTGATTGTGACTCAGGGCAACCCAGTGTGTGTCAGACTAGAACTGTGCTTAATAGGGTTTTCAGTGGCTGATGTTTTGGAAGTACATTGTCAGGTCTTTCTTCCAAGGTGCCTCTGAGCAGACTCGAACCTGCCACCCTTTCAGTTAGTAGCCAAGTGTACAACCATTTGTGCCACCCAGGGACTTCTTGCACCATGTAGGGATTTCTAATTCCATATACAGGAAAGGTAATATGCATATGAGTATTTCAGCATTGTTTATATGACCTAAATATCAAAAGATAGAGGAATTTATGTTTATAAGACAGACACGTTATGGCATAAACTGTAGTTAATGCTGTACTTCAACTGTACTGACCTTGTGGTTCTCAGAAGACTCCTGTTCTTTCTGGTACCTGGTTTTTTGCACACACTTCTCCATCTGTCTAGCATACTCACTCACTCTCTTTGAATTACAAATATCTTGTTTGTCCTTAAAGACTCAGGCCTTGCCTTCTGGAAAGCCTTTTATAACCTTCCCAGTAGATTAGGTGTCTTTTCTCTAGAATAGGGTTTCTCTATCTTAACATTATTGACATTTTAGGTGGGATAAATATTTGTTGTGGGGCACTGCCTTGTTCATTAAAGGATGTTTAGCAGAATTCCTGGTCTCTACCTACTAGATGGAAACCCTGGTTGGCGCAGTGGTTAAGAGCTACAGCTGCTAACCAAAAGGTCAGCAGTTAAAATCTACCAGGTACTCCTTGGAAACTCTGTGGCGCAGTTTTAATCTGTTCTATAGGGTCGCCATGAGTCGGAATTGACTCAGTGGCAGTGGGTTTGGTTTGAGCCTTGGTGGCTCAGTGGTTAAGAACTCGGCTGTTAACCAAAAGGTCAGCAGTTCGAATCTACCAGCTACTCCTTGGAAACCCTATGGGGCAGTTCTACTCTGTCTTGTCGGGTTGCTATGGGTTAGAATCCATGGCAATGGTTTTTTGTTTTTACCTACTACATGCTGGTAGCATTCCCTCCAGTTTTGACAACCCAAAATGTCTCCAGATATTGCCAAATGTCCCCTGGGGGGCAAAATTGCCTTGGCTGAGAACTGTTCTAGAATTAATAGTTTTTGTCGAACAGTATTGTAGTTGCCGGGATTTCTTAATGGTCTTTTCCAATAGACTGTATATTCCTTTGAGGGCAGAACTGTGCTTGTTTTTCATATTATCCCTAGCATCTAACACAGTGCCTGACATACAGATAATCAGTAAATAGTAGATGAATGGAATGGAACATAATTCAGTGTAATGGTCCCAGAGACTTCTTAACATGCAAGGCACATTTTAAAGTGGGCCATAGATTAAGTGTTAAATGTATAATGGCTTCTAGAGGCAACTTTACAAAAGGAAAATGTATGTGGTGTTTCTAATAGTGATTGTTAGAGATTGAATTGTGTCCCCCCAAAATATGTTGTAAATCCTAAACTCTATGCCTGCGGTTAGAACCCCATTTGAGAATGGGTTGTGTTTGTTATGTTAATGAACTATGATTAGCATAGGGTGTATTTTGAGCCAGTCTCTTTTGAGATATAAAAGAGATTAAACAAGCAAGCGAGGAAGCAGAGATGGGGGAAGAGAGATGCCAGGCCACATGAAGATGGCCCAGAAGCAGTTCAGAAGAGCCAAGGACCTTCCTCCAGAGCTGATAGAGAGAAAGCCTTCCCCTAGAACCAGCACCCTGCATTTGGGCTTCTGGCCTTCTAAACTGTGAGAAAATAAATTCATGCTTGTTAAAGCTACCTACTTGTGGTATTTAATAGATACCACAAATGATCAGCACTAGATAACTAGGACAGTGATTTATGTACAAGCAGACAAATACTACTGCTAGTGTTCTGTACATTGAATCTCTTTTTTTGATTTGCCCATTCTTAGGTTACCTTGTTAGACCGAGCTTTTGCTTAGTTAGATGTTTTGTGTTTTGAAGTTTGGGTATAGAATTAATTGACATATATAGAAATTTGCTGTCTTAGAATGCACAGTGGTCAGTGCAGAATGGTATAACCTAAAATCGTGTGGGTGATGGTTGTGTTGACTCTAAGTCTGTTCTTCAGTGAAAGTCTTGGTAAATAGCTTTCTGTTATAGAATTTTATACAGCAGTTTTTTTCCTTGGACTTTACATCCCTTTGTATATGTTTTTGTGTGTGAGTAGATGTTAATGATAGTTCTGTGATCTTGGGCATTAGGTTTTTCCCAAAGGCTTAGAGTTAGTAGGATTTTAGGAACTAAGAAGATGAGAGAATGTCTTTGAATTTGGGTCTAAATTCAATAATCTTTTCCCACTACTACCTGTTTAGATTTTTGAGAGAAGCAGGGGACCTTCCTGCTTCTTTGTCTTTTTATTACCCCACTTCTGCAATAATACATAGATACTTATTTCATTTACCACCAAGTTCTTTCAGATCTGCCTTCAAAATAGAGCTCAAATTCTACCACTTCTCTCAACACTACTGTAAGCTACTTTAGTCTAAGCTATTATCATCTCTTGTCTGGACTCTAATATTAGCCTTCTCATTGGTCTTATTTCCATTATTATCTTTCCTTAATCTCCACATAACAGCCAAAATGATATTCTAAAAATGTGAAATCAATCACATCATTTTCTTACATTAGAAAACCCCTTTGGTTTACTGTGTCAAATAATCCACTTTCTGAGGCAGAGCTAACATGGTGCGCCATCCCTCTGCAGCAGAGACCTGAAAAACTAAGTAAAACAGATTAAAATGTCAGTCCTGGGACCCTAAGCATCGAATGAAGGGATAAAGAACTAGATCAAAAACTGTGGAAGAAGAAACTGAAGGAAAATAGAAAAAAGAGGATACAGGGTGGAGGTTCTGTACCAACTAACACGCCACCGGGTCACCATCTTGAGCACAGCCAGCAACAATCCTGGACAGAGAATACAGGAAGGCAACTTGATTGAGCTCCCAACAGGAGATAGAGCACTTGGTAACTAGAGAAAGACACTTTCCCACCCTTCACTTTTCTGTCCTGTTCACCAGTGAAACTGCATAGCACCTTGCTTAAAATCAACTGAGTAATAGAAAAAATCAGAAAGGGAATAAAAAAAATTCCTAGAATCAAATGAGAATGAAAACACATCATACCAAAACCTTTGGGACACAGCAAAGGCAGCGCTCAGAGGTCAGTTTATAGCAATAAATGCACACATCAAAAAAGAAGAATGGGCCAAAATCAAAACATTAGTCCTACAACTCAAAAGAAGCCCGCAGCCACCAAAAGAAAGGAAATAATAGATTGGAGGAGAAATAAATGACATAGAGAACCAAAAAACAATAGAATCAACAAGACCAAAAGCTGGTTCTTGGGAAAGATCAACAAAGTCGAGAAGCCATTGGCTAGACTGACAAAGACGAGAGGAAGCAGGTAACCCAAATAAGAAATGAGATGGGGAGCACTACAGCAGACCCATCTGAAATAAAAAGGATTGTAACAGAATACTATGAAAAATTGTACTCCAACAAAATTGAGAACCTACAAGAAATGAACAGATTTCTAGAAGCACGCTGCCTACCTAAATTAACAAACTGAGATTGAAAATCTGAACTGGATGGCTCCACTGGAGAATTCTACCAAATACTCGGAGAGTAGCTCACACCAGCACTACTCAAAACTATTTCAGAGCGTATGAAAGGAAGGAATACTCCCGAATTCATTCTATGAAACCAGCATAACCCTGATGCCAAAGCCAGGCAAATACTCTACAAAAAACGAAAATTACATCTATCTCTCAATATAGATGCAAAAGCTTTCAAAAAAAATCCTAGTTAATAGAATTCAGCGTCATATAAAAAACAATATCCTAGGACCAAGTGTGATTCATACCAGGTATGCATTGATGGTTCAGCATTAGAAAATCAATGTAGTCCACCTTATAAACAGAACAAAAGAAAAGAATTAACAGGTCATCTCAATTGATGCAGAAACGGCACTTGATAAAGTCCAACACCCATTCCTGTTAAAAACTTAATAGAAAGGAATAAAAGAGAAATTCCTCAACATCTATAGAAAACCAACAACCAGCATCATTCTCAATGGAGAGAAACTGAAAGCATTCCCTCTGAGAATGGAAACAAGACAAGGTTGCCCCTTATCACCACTCCTATTTAACATTGTGCTGGAAGTCCTAGCTAGAGCAATAAAGCAAGAAAAAGAAATAAAAGGCATCCAGATTGGAAAGAAAGAAGTAAAACTATCCCTTTTTGAAGGTGATATGACCCTATACTTAGAGAACACCGAAGACTCCACAAGAAAACTACTGGAACTAATACAAAGATTTAGCTGAGTAGCAGGATATAAGATCAACATACAAAATCAGTTGGATTCCTATACACCAACAAAGAGAACTTCATAAAGGAAATCAGGAAAACAATACCATTTATAATATCCTCTAAAAAAATAAAACACTTAGGGATAGATCTAACTAGGGACGCAAAAGACCTATACAAAGAAAACTATAAAACATTATTGCGAGAAAGCAAAAGAGACCTACATAAATAGTAAAACATACCATGCTCAGGGATAGGAAGGCTGAAATGAACATTGTGAAAATGTCAGTCCTACCAAAAGCGATCTACAGATATAACAATCTCAATCCAAATACCAATAGCATTCTTTTTTTTTTTTTTTCTTGGTGCTTTAAGTGAAAGTTTACAGTTCAAGTTAGTTTCTCATGCAAAAATTTATACACACATTATATTTGACCCTAGTTGCTCTCTCTGTAATGTGACAGCACACTCCTCCTTTCCACCCTGTATTTCCATTCAACCAGCTCCTGTCCCCCTCTGCCTTCTCATCTTGCCTCCGGACAGGAGCTGCCCACATAGTCTGTGTCTACTTGAGGTAAGAAGCACATTCTTCGCAAATATTATTTAATGTTTTAATAGTCCTATCTAGCCTTTGAAAGGTTGGCTTAGGGAATGGTTTTAGTTATGGACTAACAGTCTGGGGGCCACGTCTTCTAGGGTCCCTTCAGTCTCAGTCAGACCATTAAGTCTGGCCTTTTTACTAGAATTTGAGTTCTTTGTCCCACTTTTCTCTTGCTCCATCGGGGACTCTCTGTTGTGTTCCCTGTGAGGGTGGTCATAGGTGGTAGCTGGGCACCATCTAGTTTGTCTGGTCTCAGGCTGCCAACAGCATCCTTTAACAAGTTAGCAAAACTAATCACTAGCTTTATGTGGAAAGAAAAGAGGCCCATGATAAAAAGCAAAGCATTTTTTATGAACTAAGAAGGAGGCGTCACACTACCTGATCTCAGAAACTACTATACAGCCACAGTAGTCAAAACAGCCTGCTGCTGGTACAATGACAGACACATAGACCAAGGGAACAGAATTGAGAATCCTGATTTAAGTCCATCCACCCATGGTCAGGTGATCTTTGACAAAGGACTAAAGTCCATTAAGTGGGGCAAAGACAGTCCTTTTAACAAATGGTGCTGGCAAAACTGGATGCCTATCTCTAAAAAACTGAAACAGGACTTATACCTTACACCATACATAAAAACGAATTCAAAATGGATCAAAGACCTAAATATAAAACCAAAAACTATAAAAATCATGGAAGAAAAAATAGAACCAACATTAGGGGCCCTAATATACGGCATAAACAGGGTAGAAACTGTAATTAACAATAAACACCAGAAAATAAGCTAGATAAATGGAATCTTCTAAAAATTAAACACTTAATGCCCATCAAAAGACTTCACCAAAGGGTAAAAAGAGAACCAACAGACTAGAAAAAAATTTTGGGCTATGACATGTCAGACAAAGGTATAATATTTAAAATTTCTAGGGAAATCAGACACCTGTAGGATAAAAAGACAATCCAGTTTAAAAATGGGCAAAGGATATGAACAGACACTTCACCAAAGGAGACGTTCAGGTAGATAACATGTGACACATGAGCATTCGTGATCATTAGTCATCAGAGAAATGCAAATCAAAACTACAGTGAGATACCATCTCACCCTGACATTACTGGCATGAATCAAAAAAATACAGAAAAATAACGAATGCTGGTGAAGTTGTGGGAAGTTTGCAACTCTTATGCACTGCTGGTGGGAATGTAAAATGATACAACCACTGTGGAAAATGATTTGGCGCCTCCTTAACAAGCTAGAAATAGAAATACTATAGGATCCAGCAATCCCACTCCTAGGAATATATCCTAGAGAAATAAGACATACATACACCTGTGTTCATTGCAGCATTATTCACAATAGCAAAAAGATGGAAACAACCTAAGTATACATCAACAGATGAATGTATAAACAAACTGTGGTACACACACACACACAATAGAATACTAAGCAGTGATAAAGATCAGTGACGAACCTGTGAAACATCTCACAACATGGGTGTTATGCTGAGTGAAATAAGTCAATCACAAAAGGACAAATATTGTACGACACCACTATTATAAAAACTGAAGAAAAGGTTTGCACATAGAAAAAAGAACAATGTTTGATAGTTATGAGGGAGGGAAGGTGTAGGGAGGGGAAATCACTAACTAGATGGTAGGCAAGTGGTCACTCTGGTGAAAGGAAAGACAACACACAATATAGGGGAGGTCAGCACAGCTTACTCAAGGCAAAGCCATAGAAGCTTCCTAGACACATCCAAATACCTTGAGGGCCTGAGTTTCTGGGGCAGAAGGCTGGAGATAATGGTCTCTGGGGACATCTATGTCAATTGGCTTAACATAGTTCATAAAGAAAATGTTCTGCATCCTACTTTGGTGAGTAGCGACCGTGTCTTAAAAGTTTGCAAGCGGTCACCTAAAATACATCTATTGGTCCCATCATGTTCGTTGCAAAGGAGAATGAAGAAAACCAAAGACGCAAGGAATGTATCAGTCCGAAGGATAATGGACCACATGAACCACAGCCTCCACCAGCCTGAGTCCCAAACTATATGGCACCTGGCTACTACCACCGATTGCTCTGACAGGGATCACAATAGAGGTTCCCGGACAGAATGGGAGGAAAAATGCAGAACAAAATTCAAATTCACAAAAAAAAAAGAGACCAGACTTACTAGTCTGGCAGAGACTGGAGGAACCCCCAAGACTATGGCGCTGACTCCCTGCTAACTCAGAACTGAAGCCACTCACAAAGTCCACCTTTCAGCCAAAGATTAGAAAAAAAAGATTAGATAGGCCTATAAAACAGTCCTGGTGGTGCAGTGGTTAAGAGCTTGGCTGCTAACCAAAAGGTCGGCAGTTCAGATCCACCAGCCACTCCTTGGAAACCGTATGGGGCAGTTCTACTCTGTCCTGTAGGGTTGCTATGAGTCGAAATCGACTCAATGGCAACAGGTTTGGCTTTTGGTTTATAAAACAATAATGTTGTTGTTGGGTGCCGTCGGGTCGGTTTCCGACTCATAGCGACCCTGTGCACAACAGAACGAAACACTGCCCGGTCCTGAGCCATCCTTAGAATCGTTGTTATGCTTGAGCGCATCGTTGTAGCCACTGTGTCAGTCCACCTCATTGAGGGTCTTCCTCTTTTCCTCTCACCCTGTACTCTGCCAAGCATGATGTCCTTCTCCAGGGACTGATGCCTCCTGACAGCATATCCAAAGTATGTAAGATGCAGTGTCGCCATCCTTGCCTCTAAGGAGCATTCTGGCTGTACTTGCTAAGACAGATTTTTCGTTCTTTTGGCAGTCCACAGTATATTCAATATTCTTCGCCAACACCATAATTCAGAGGCGTCAATTCTTCAGTCTTATTCACTGTCCAGCTTTCACATGCATATGATGTGATTGAAGATACCATGGCTTGGGTCAGGCCCACCTTAGTCTTCGAGGTGACATCTTTGCTCTTCAACACTTTGAAGAGGTGCTTTGCAGCAGATTTACCCAATGCAACGTGTCTTTTGATTTCCTGACTCCTGCTCCTATGGCTGTTGATTGTGGATCCAAGTAAAATGAAATCCTTGACAACTTCAGTCTTTTCTCCGTTTATCATGATGTTGCTTATTGGTCCAGTTGTGAGGATTTTTGTTTTCTTTATGTTGAGGTGCAGTCCATACTGAAGGCTGTGGTCTTCCATCTTCATTAGTAAGCGCTTCAAGTCCTCTTCACTTTCAGCAAGCAAGGTTGTGTCATCTGCATAATGCAGGTTGTTAGTGAGTCTTCCTCCAATCCTGATGCCCCCTTCTTCTTCATGTAGTCCAGCTTCTCATGTTATTCGCTCAGCATACAGATTGAAAAGGTTTGGTGGAAGAATACAACCTTGACGCACACCTTTCCTGACTTTAAACCAATCAGTATCCCCTCGTTCTGTCCGGACAACCGCCTCTTGATCTATGTAAAGATTCCTCATAAGCACAATTAAGTGTTTTGGAATTCCCATTCTTTGCAATGTTATCCATAATTTGTTATGATCTACACAGTCGAATGCCTTTGCATAGTCAATAAAACACAGGTAAACATCCTTCTGGTATTCTCAGCTTTCAGCCAGGATTCATCTGACATCAGCAATATCGCTGGTTCTATGTCCTCTTCTGAAACCAGCCTGAATTTCTGGCAGTTCCCTGTCGATACACTGCTGCAGCCGTTTTTGAATGATCTTCAGCAAAATTTTGTTTGCATGTGATATTAATGATATTATCCTATCATTTCTGCATTTGGTTGGATCACCTTTCTTGGAAATAGGCATAAATATGGATCTCTTTCAGTCAGTTGGCCAGAAAACTGTCTTCCATATTTCTTGGCATAGACGAGTGAGCACCTCCAGCGCTGCATCCGTTTGTTGGAACATCTCAATTGATACTCCATCAATTCCTGGAGCCTCGTTTCTCACCAATGCCTTCAGAGCAGCTTGGAGTCAGTACCATCGGGTCCTGACCATATGCTACCTCTTGAAATGGTTGAACATTGTCTAATTCTTTTTGGTATAATGACTACTGACAAACTGACAGACACGTGGGGGAAAACAATAATACACGTAAGGAATGTGCTCCTTAGTTTAATCATGTATATGAGACCAAATGGGCGACACCTGCCCAAAAGCAAAGATGAGAAGGCGGGAAGGGACAGGAATCCTGGACAAATGTACTCAAGGAACCCTGGGTATAAAGGGAAAGGGGGATAGTAGTGATACTTTACGGGGATTGCAACCAGTGTCACAGACAATTTGTGTATAAATTTTGAATGAATAACTAAATTGCACTGTGAATTTCACCTACAACAGACACACACACAAAAATCCACCTTCTAAGAGGTGTTACTTCCTGAACTAATTCTAACTTGAAAATAGTCATGGTGCTTCTTGTCTTTTTCCAGGAGGAACAGCACAGCATGTTGGGCTCTGGATTTAAAGCTGAGCGTTTACGAGTCAATTTGAGATTAGTCATAAATCGTCTTAAACTATTGGAGAAAAAAAAAAGTGAGTAGTCCATGATTGCCTTATCTTTTGCAAAATACATTACTGGGTGCTAGCACCCCAGTAATTAGTCTTCCAGCCTAGTGCTATGAAGTCTTAGGACCTTTAAACTTTGGGTGCATTTCTGTACTTGAGATTGAGTAGCTTTGTGACTAGTAGGACTCAGATCGTTTTGTTGCAGGAAAAGGGACATACTCAGTTTCTATGGAATAGGTAAAGATGGCTCCTGAGTTGGAAATTTCTGCCTGTATAAATAGTGCTCTCACCTAGACAAAGCAGATTCTGCATTAGATTTGCTAAGGGAGAGTGAGCTAGGACATAGCTCAAAAATGGCCCACTTCTCTCTCTTGGGATGTACCACGGGCCAGAGCCTAGTGTACTCTACTGTTAATGTGACTAGGATGGGATTTGTGCTTTAGCGGAACTGGCCCAGAAAGCAAGGAAGGAAATTGCCGACTATCTGGCTGCTGGGAAGGATGAACGAGCTCGGATCCGAGTGGAGCACATTATCCGTGAAGACTACCTTGTGGAGGCCATGGAGATCCTGGAGCTGTACTGTGACTTGCTGCTGGCTCGGTTTGGCCTCATCCAGTCTATGAAGTAAGATAGTCTAATTCGTAGACCTAACTCCCATCTGAAATTTGAGAAAGAAGTAATATTGGTTTCTTACTAGGCATAGGAGGCTCGCTCTAAGGGACTACTTCACACACCCAAGGACGTTTTTCCTACCAGTTACCTGAAGGCTTGGTCTAACTGTAGAAAATTGTTGGGAAAAAAGTGTAGAATCTAAAATCAAGAGGCCTAGGTTTGAGTCTTGGCTCAACCATTTCCTGGCTGTGTGGCTTTGAGCTTGTCACTTACCATGTCTAAGTTTGCTTTTCCCCAGAAGTAAAATAAGATGAGGATAGTGGCTAGAAGCCTGGAGTTGGAAGAATCAGTTGAGATTTGTGAAAGAGCTTTAACAAACTGAAACCAAACCCATTGCCATTGAGTTGACTCAGACTCATAATGACTGTGTAGGACAGAGTAGGGTTTCTAAGGAGTGGCTGGTGCATTTGAACTGCCAGCCTTTTGGTTAGCAGCCATAGCTCTTAACCACTGTACCACCAGGCCTCCCAAAAGCTTTAGAAGCTATCTGATATGCTGTTCAAAAGCTAGGGTTTTGTTCATTTTAGATAATATTATATTTTACTGATTTTTTTTTTCTTATTAGGGAGCTAGATTCTGGTCTGGCTGAATCTGTGTCAACACTGATTTGGGCTGCTCCTCGACTCCAGTCAGAAGTAGCTGAGTTGAAAATAGTGAGTATAACCAGTTTCACAAATGTCTGTAGTTTTTCATATTGTTAGAAAGATTGGTGAATGTAAGTTACTTTTTTCGTTAGAGATCTCCATAAGGGTAGGAATAGTGTCTGTTTTTGTCCATCGTGTTTATATTGCATGTTATAATGGTTATACTAGTGTTTGGCACATAATAAATACTCAGTGGATGGATGGTTGAACAAATGAATAAATGTGAACCCCTCAAGGTTTTACAGACATCAGTTTTTTGGAAATTCTGTCATGAAGTGTGTTCATTGTTAGCAGGAGGATGATTGAAGCAGTCTGTAGGAGTCGTTTCCACTTTATATGCTTTTCTTTTTTCTTTGTAGGTTGCCGATCAGCTGTGTGCCAAGTATAGCAAGGAATATGGCAAGTTATGTAGAACCAACCAGATTGGAACTGTTAATGACAGGGTAATGAACATACTTGTTAAATGTGAAGCAGTGGGCAGGGTGGGAGTATAGCTATCTTATTGCCTGCAGTGATTCTCTGGGTACCACTGGATGACTGAGTTCATTTCATAGAGTGAAAAGGAAAGCAATCTGGCTGGAATTTCAGTCAACACCTTCCCCCTGTCCTGTACCTCTGATTGTGGTACTCTGTCTTTCCTGATTTTTTCCTTTGTGCTTCACTACATATTTTACCTTTGTGATTAGTGGAGTTAGAAGTGAGGTGGGGAGAAGGGTAGGTGAATTCAAGTGTGGAAGGCAGCAGTATCAGTCTTTTATCAACACAAGACCATTTATAACCAGAGCGTGTGTGTGTGTGTGTGTGTGTGGGAGAGAGAGGGAGAGAGAGGGACATGGGTCTTAAAATGTGCTTTGTAACTCAAAATACCATTTAACTGGTCTGAACCTCATTTTTTTTTTTTCTTAATTTTACCTGTAAAATGAGAGGAACAAAATTGAATTAATTAGATTAGGATTAGGCTCCTTGGTATAAGTACATTTTAACTTACCCCTGGATGTTTGACTTACAGCTAATGCACAAACTGAGTGTGGAGGCTCCACCCAAAATCTTGGTGGAGAGATACCTGATTGAAATTGCCAAGAATTACAATGTGCCCTATGAGCCTGACTCTGTGGTCATGGTAAGTTTAGAATGTCCCAGAGTACAAAGGAAGATGAGTCTCTAGATATGACCTTCTCAGAAAAATGACCGTATTCTTTGCAGTAGCTGAAGTTTGTATGCGGGAGTTTAAACCTTTGTCAGGTTAGTGCCTTTGCTTGCATATCTCACAGGGTATTTAAGGATCAGATGAAATGAATGACTGAAAGCCCTTTGAGAAGGTACAAACCTTGGTACATATATAAAGTGGCATTATTGCTACTTTTCTGTAAACTTCAAGGAAGTGAGAATGCTGCTGTGGATAGCAGGAAATGTCCCAAGACCTGAAATAGTTCATGAAACACTACTGGTGCCTGCCAAGTTCCAGACTGCACAGAAAGCTGAGAAATACAGAGTTAAATAAAAACAAGGTCCCTGTCCTGAAGAGGCTTACAGTGCCAGAGGACAAATAGACAAACAATGATCGTTCAGCAGTTAAGGTCGATGGAGTGTAGTGGGTGCTTCGATTTGCTGCTAAGACATCCCTACTACCCCTTTAGGGACAGAAGTGATTATTACTCCAGCTCTTGAGAGTATTGATGACTCAGCAGCTGAGTACCCTCCAGTGATGGCCCTCAGCTGAAGAGAGCTGCCTCATCCAAAGTCACAACTCTTTCCTGGGTGCAGCCTGCATCCAGTAACTGGTCAGTAAAAGCAGAGGTTTAAAGACTGCCCCCTGTCCCAATCAAGGACACCTCTGCAGGTCCATCCCAGCTCCAGAGCTCCCTAGAGTATCAGCCGAGGCTTTTGTTGTGACTGCATTGCACCTCGACCTCTCCCTCTGCCCAACCCTGCTTCCTTAACTTCCCCCACAGGTATTGCTCTCACAAGACCACCCTCAGAAAACTTCCTTCAGGCTAATCCGCACCTCAGAGTCTGCTTCCTGAGGAACCTGGCCTATGACATGGGTTAATTATATGGTTTTCTCTTTTTCACAGGCAGAAGCTCCTCCTGGGGTAGAGACAGATCTTATTGATGTTGGATTCACAGATGATGTGAAGAAAGGTGGCCCTGGAAGAGGAGGAGGTGGTGGGTTCACCACACCAGTTGGTGGACCTGATGGAACAGTGCCAATACCTATGCCCATGCCCATGCCATCTCCCGGTTCTCCTTTCTCATATCCACTTCCAAAGGGACCAGTAAGTATACTCATAAATAGTGTGAATGTGAACTCTAGAAAATGTAATAGAAGATGACAAATTGGCTTTGTGAATACACTCAAGAATTATAGGTTGTCAAGAGGATTTAGCAGTAAGAACATTTGGTATTAGCCTAGTGATCATATTGTGAAAAAAAAAGTTTATTTTTGGGATTTGGAGAAAGTCTTTTAGTTAGCTGTAGCTAATGAAGTAAGAAAATCTAGAGAAATGATGCTGGAAAACCCTTTCCATGTAGATTTACTGAACACCTTTGGGACCTGCTGTAGGGATGCTAGTGGGTTTCTCCAAAAATGATTAACTGCCACTTACTACCAGGTAGAAAAATCTCTGAAGACAATCTTCTTGCTAATAAGAAGGTCTCATTAGACTCTTGCCTTGTAGACATTGAAGCAATTGATTTAGTAAATTGAAGAATAGTCCTTTGGCTATTGATGTTTAAAAATTTCTGGAATCCTGACCATATGTGGTCCTTGTGGGGGATTTTTTTTTTCTTTTGGGGCTTTTAAATATATATACATGCTCCGCCCTACACACACACACACACCGCCCTCAGAAATCACAAATAGGGAGTAGTGTCTCTGATATTCCCTTTCTCCCCTTGCAGTCGGATTTCAATGGATTGCCAGTGGGGACTTATCAGGCCTTTCCCAATATTCATCCACCTCAGATACCAGCAACTCCCCCATCGTATGAATCTGTAAGTGCCTGAGCCTCTTTTATAAGCAGCAGGAGAGTGAATCCCCACGAAGACAGAGCAAAATAATGGCCACAGGGAAGGCAAAGTTTTGATCAACTCCTAGTACTGGCATTGTTTTTGTTTTGGGGTTCTCGTGTTGCTTTCACACTTCCCTGGGAATGGGGAGTGGTGGTGGTGGCAGGCAGCATCGGTGGTGGCAATTCTTTGTTCGCAGTTAAGCCAGGAATCAGGAAGAAGCTGCCGATGTCTTAGAAAGCATTAATAGGGCACTTAACCAGTCATTTCTTTGGCTAAACAGAGAATTACATTGAGCTGGTATAGCCTTGATGCCAGACCATCATAGTAATTAAAACAGCAGTTTTGTAAGTTCTCAGTACTCACATAAAGGAATAGTTTTTTTAATAGTGGCCAAATTTTTGTCTTAAACTGAAGTATAGTATCCAGTTAGTAAATTTCAGCCTATAGTCTATTAATTTCATATTTTAGACTGTAGTCAAAACTTGCTCTAAATGGCTAATAGGGTAATGATGCCTTGAACTTTAGGTGGTTGTAACAGCTTTGGTTTAGGATCATTTCTTTTCTGCTAGCCTCATTTTCTCAGTTAGTTTATGCATTTTGAGAACCATTTTCATCTGAAGCATCATTGAGAGAACAAACTGGTGTGGCATTTGCTGTACAGATTATTCATCTAGAAAGATCCCCCTGTTCCTGAGCTTGCTTAGTGTTTTTTCCTTTGGTTTTTATCTCTAGCCGATGCGTTTTATGTTGGGCCTGAGTTTTTCTTATTCTTTGGCCTTGATGCATTGAAACATTGCCCACGATGTCTGTAGAAACTAGGTAGGAGATCTTTATCAGTATTTGAGGACTTGGTTCTTAGAGTAGAGGTATTCAGCGGCTTAGTGCTTTCTCTCTGCCCAGAAGGCAAAGATAACAGGTTAAAGAAAGGAGTTATGATCTAGTAAGAATTTTCATTTTCTCTGCTTTGCTGTTAAAGTTCATCACGGTGCTACCTGGTGGGAAGGTCAGAAAGAAGTGCAGGGGCTGGAGGGGCAGTTTCTTTGGACCAGTATCTGTTGCTTTTGGTGAGCAGTCTAGCTTTTGGAAAACGCAGGGGCTTATATCAGTATTGGTACTTTTTTCCAGTGATGTCACTGCTTTTTCTCTAGTAACAACCTTTGTGTTTCAGGTTGATGACATTAATGCTGATAAGAATGTCTCTTCTGCACAGATTGTTGGTGAGTATGAGTCAGAAACCCTCAAGGCTCAGTGCTAAGCCCCCTGCTATTTTCTCATTACTGTTTCTCCCTCAGACTATTTTCAAGTCCGTGGCATTATGCCCATATGCCCTGTCCTCTCCTCAAATGCAATATGGTTAACACAAAACTCAGGATTTCCCTCTTCTAAAAATAAAAGCTTTTCTCTTGCCCAAAAGGTTCTGCCAAGCCTTCTTTCTAGTAGTGGCATCACCATTCTTCTTCACTCATTCTTATTTTTTTGTCTTCTGGTTTTTCAGTCATTCTCACATTCTTTATTTCTGTTTCTGCTGCTACAACTTCCATTGTGCCTGGAAATACCAAAAAATACATATATTTTTTAATTGGGGCATTAAAGAGAAGTTAAATAGGGGGAAGTATGTACAGGTCATAGGTGTACAGCTTAATTTTCATACAGCAAGTATGCCCATATATGTAGCTGTCCACTCAATCAAAACATAAAACATTACCCAGAAACCCAGAGGGGGGATCTTTTTTAAATTGGAGACATTTATTGAGGTGTAATTTATACACAATAAAACAGATTCTTAAATATATAGTTTGATGAGTTTTGATAATGTAACCACACATAAACACATGTAACCATCACCCCAATGAAGATACAGAACATTTTCATCACCCCATAAAGTTCCCTTGTGCTCCCTTCCAAGCAGCTTCACCCTTCCCCGAAGAGGCAACCAGTGTTCTGATATTCTATGTTGTTACCTGCCATCGATTGAGTCCCCGACTCATGGCTAGCCCCTGCACAACAGAACGAAATGGGTCCTGCGCCATCCGCATCCCCATGATCAGTTGCAGATCAAACCATTGATCTTCTATAACTATAGTTTGCCTGTTCTAGAACTTAATATATAAATAGAAATATGCAGTAGGTAGAGAGGGGATGATTTTAACTTATAAAACAGAAGACTAAAAATATAGATCAGATCCCATTAAATCAAATAATACGGACATTAACATGCCTTGTGCAGAATTTTCCCCTAAGTTGTAGACAGTGGCTCTTCTTAAGGAAGCAGGATTTATTCCAACAAAATTCTGATGCCACTCTGCACTTTGTCATTACAGAAGCAGACTTTTGTGAAAGAGGATAGTTTAAACGAATGGTCTGTGTACCTCAGTGGGACTTGTACCACAGTCTGACTTGTCCTTATTCTCTTTTTCACTGCAGGAAAGTAAACCAAATAGAATTCGTCTATAATTAGAAAATGTGTATGTTAGCTGTCCTGAAAATTTTCATTGACCTTCACAATTGAATTTTAATCATCTTTTAAAAACCATTGTCTTTGCCTGTATTTTGACTGTTTTATTGTTTCTGCCAAAGGGAATTGTAAGTTTTGAAGACCTGAGCAATTCCTGTGGCATTTGTAACACTGTGGTTCTTTCCCTGATTAGGTCCTGGACCCAAGCCAGAAGCCTCTGCAAAGCCTCCTTCCAGACCTGTGGATAACTATGATAATTTTGTACTGCCAGAGTTGCCATCTGTGCCAGACACACTACCCACTGCATCTGCTGGTGCCAACACCTCAGCTTCTGAAGACATTGACTTTGATGATCTTTCCCGGAGATTTGAAGAGCTAAAAAAGAAAACATAGGCCTTTAAACCAGGCCACTTCCAGTTTCTGGGAGTGGGGACTGAGCAGCAGCTTCTTGTAACAGAATCTCCATCAAATTCATTTCATTTATTAACCATCACTGAGTGTACTCTTTTATGGGCTCTCTTCCTGCTCTGCCAAATTCTGCTGCTTTCCAGTTCTCTATTGCTCCTAAGAGACTAATGACTGGAGACTGTGAGGCTAGAGCAGCTGGTTTCTGGCAGCTGTGCTTGTCTGTTTCCTGTCAGTGTGACCCAGGTTCTCTTATGGCCTGTTCCACAGTCCCTTCATGGGAGAGTGAGAAGGTGAAAGCATTGTGGGGAGAGCTGCCATTGATGGCTGGACAGTTGAGAAGAGCACTTCACAAAGTGTCTCAGCCATGTGCTGAGTGCTAGACGTAGGAAAAAAAAAAACCTCTCTGCAGAGGGATTTGTGGTGGGAGAGAATGTGTTTTCTTGCTCTCTAATATGAGTAGGAGAGAGAGAAAATGACTCAAGAAGACATTGTAACGGTTCCTGGAAGTTGGGCCCTCTCATTGGCATATACTCTACTCCTTGCTACAGGGCACCATTCCACCTGGATCCAGTTGCAAAGTTTATTGGGAAATTTGCTGGCCTCTCTTAGTTCTACTGGATTCTCAGGGAAGCCCTCTGTGGCCTTTTGCTTTGAGTGCTGTTTCCTTTTTACCAGAGGGCAGCACTGTAAATTCCTGTTTTTCCCTATAGCATGTTCTGTTGGATTGCATCACTGACAGAAGGACAGGCCACACAGTGGGCAGAAATTGCCATTCAAGGCTAGGATGGGCATCCAGCTGCCTTAATTTAAGTACCCAAGTCTCTCTTGGGTAGTGAGCTGGAAAGCCTACAGGAGAAGTACTTGTTTTCATTTGAAAACTTTATGATTGAATGGAACTTTTAAAACTGATCTCAGATAATTTTTTTGGTGCCCATGTGGCTCTAGTAGTTCTCTGCTTCCCTGGATGGATGAGATTCTTATTATTGTAACTTATGTGCTCCTTTGCTCCCTGTCCAAGGCCATCCTTCCCCACAGGGCTGGCTTTGGGATTGGAAGAAGTGACTTTCTCTTCAGTGTAGTGTATCTGTACATACTTGTTTCAAGCAATTTTTCTTCAGTGTTTTTGATTGATTTGTATCTCATAGCTCAGTAGCCGCTAATAAAGACTCTGTGCCCTGCTTTCTCCAGTGGTCAAATGAAGGACAAGTTTGGATTTTAGTAGAGTGTTTTTGAAGCAAGCAGCCCATGCTAGTGTGTGAGCCAGACCTCAGCTTTGGCTCCATCAGGAATGTGGCTGTCTGGAGCAGGAATGCCATTTGACCTCTGTATTTAAGCCCAGATGACACCTGAGAGTTTCCTTGCTTTGTGACAGTGTTCCCCCTCAGCCAAACCTCATGCTTATGTCTTTATTTTGATAAGCTGCAGTGAGCTCACTTCTTTTCTGACTCCTCCATTTCCCATGGCCATCTGGGAACTTGGGTGAGGGGTGTTCTGGTACTTGCTGCTTGGCAGCAGAGCTGGTTTCTCCTGTATCATTCTTGCAGTGTTAGCTCTGTCCTGACAGTGCCAGGATCAATAAGCATAGGAACTTGGAGCCAAGGTTATTTTAATTCCTGACTTACAGAATTAAGAACAAAATATATTACATGCGTCTATAATTTTCTAAGATATGCCATGCAAAGAAAGCATTAATATGCTAAGAATAAGAAGTAGTAATAAGTTCAGATAGGAGGTTGCAGGATTAAGAGAGGCCATCATCTGAAACCTCAGTGCCAGTGCCCGCTGCTGTCATGGCGGCTTGCTTAGACGAGGGTGTGTTCTGGTGCTGCAGGATCCCTAATAAACTCGAGAGCTTTTGTAGCAGCATATCTATCAGTGCAGCTTCTTTCTGAGCCTATTTGAGAAAATTTAAATCATTACTAATGTTGGAGAGAAAAAGTACTGAGGATGCAAAATTATTTCCTTTAATGATTGGGTGTTGAGCAGGAGTGTTCCCACTACTTAATGGTTGAGGGTCAGTGATTTACAGGAGGGTAGATATAGAACATAATATAAAAAAAAAGTATTGGTAAATTGGGTTTCCTCAGAAAATGGTTGGCAGAGCTGTTGAGACTAATAAAGGGAATATGGTAATACTGTGCATTAAGTTAATTTGTATTCTAAGAACATTTGCAATTTAAATTTTTCCTTTAGTGACATATAATAAAACCAAAAAACCCGAACCTGTTGCCATCGCGTAGATTCTGACTCATAGCGATCCCATAGAACAGAGTAGGGTTTCCAAGGAGCTGGCTGGTGGGTTTGAACTGGCGATCTTTTGGTTAGCAGCCTGAGCTCTTAACCACTGTGCCAACAGGGATCCATACAATATATGTATTTAAATTACTAAGCCAGAGAGTTACCTACCTTAAGAGACTTCCTTTCTTTACCAAAGGCTATTAAAATGGCAGAAACAAAAAGGTTAATGATCACAAGTACCATCAAGATGACACTGGTGAGGATCAGAAAGGACCCCAGGACTGGGTCTAAAGCAATAACCTGGAAAGACAAAACGTAGTGGGTGATATATTGAAGGACTGACTACTTTGTTTCCACTTTAAAAACAAGCTACATACTAAAAAATTTCATGTATGGTGGAAACTAGGGAGAGGTAAAAAGTTACTAAAAAAGGAAAATACTTTTAAGTGGACAGGAGAGCCCAGTGGCTGACATTGAAGGATGTTAAAATAATAGTAACTTGAGGCCTTTCACAAGAAGTTGAGTTGGAAGGGAATTGAAAATTTTTCAGATCCTGTTTGGGTGTTGGCAGTTCTGGAAAACATAAACATGAAAGCTTCAAGGGGCAGCGAAAGCATGTTGAAAGAATAGATGTATACCAGAAATGATGAGGACAGCTCAAGAAACTTCTACTCTAAACACGAGAGCATTCTAATAAAATTTAACAGGTTAGCCATAGAAGACAGTTTGGCTTTCATTTAATTATGTTTTTTTTTTTTCTTTTATCATTTTTTGAAGATACAAATACTGAGTTCTGCCATTGTTTTTTTTCAGCTAAAGAGACCATTTCTTAAGTTCAGGCTTATTAGACTGGGTTCCATAACAATATTTTTTTAGTTTAGATATAAAAGGAATGTTTATCTTCCCTTGATATTGGCCTATTTACTGGGGCTATTAGGGCATTATCTTAAAAAAACACAAAAAACTCATTGGTTGAATACTTAAAATGAACATCACCCTGATGAAAAGCTATATGACAAAATATTCCAAGCACCAACCTATCATCCACTTACCTAAAAGTGCATTACTGTAAAAATTCTAGGACAACCAGATAATCTGGGCAATCTCTGAGTTGATGATTCAAGAATTATTCTCGGTAAGTTTACTCCATTTTCCCTTTATATTGCACAGTTATATTGAGAGCAGAAAAGTTTTTATTAAAAAAATTAAAATGTAGGTGTTAGTAAAGTTCATTGTTCTGATTGCTGCTTCCTTTAGAACTTTGGGATATGAAGTACACTGGGGGGTGAGGACTTCTTTTCCTAGTGATCGGAGCTAGGACCACAGCACAATAGTCCAGCCAAAACAGGAGTTGTATTCTTGGATCTTAGGAAAGTGGTAACTTTCCACATTAAAAGCTATGTTAGCTTATGTATTGTAGTTAGTAGCCTTTGAGTTCTGGATTCTCAGAGTAATAAGCCTTGACCAAAATCTTGCCAGTTTCAGTCATTTGAATTGCAGTTTTTTTTTCTTCCTTGACCACTTCTTTCCATACCAGTTTTTGGGCCACGAATCCTCAGCTGGTTTTCCTATTTTATCTTTTATGTTGAATAGGAAGATAAGGCTTTGTTTGAATGGTTCCTGGGTGAAAAATAATAGGTTCTCAGAAATGAATATAAGCTATAAACAGAAATGCTTTCTTCCTGGAACTGTACCTTCCTAATTTTGTGTGTGTGTTTGTGTGTGTGTGTCTTCCATCGTACACCTTCAAAGAGCCATTGATAAAGAAGCAGCAAATTCTTTATGTTAACCGGGCCCAGTGAGAGCATAAGCTCATGCCCAGTGTCCTTTGTCAAAAAGAAGTGAGAAAGGTGGGACTCAGTGCTTACAAAAGGGCCGATTTCTGAAAGCAATGACCACTTGAAAGCTGTATGCATAGGTAGTACCATAAAACAGGCAAAGGATTTAAACTTCTCCCTTTTCCAGTATGCAGTGGTTCAGTAGGGGCTGCTTTTGTAAGCAAGTCTCCCCTTGTTAGATATATTAAACCAACTAGGTAGGATTCTACAGGGAAACCAAGATGGGAGTTTTTACCTCCTTGTGATGAGAGATTCCCATCAGGAGACCAACAACTGTCACCATGGAGCTGAAAAAAGTTCTGTAGTCAGAGATGTTCCATCCAAACAGCAAGTTAAACTGAACAGAAGGAGAAAGGCCAGTCAGAGGAGGTGAGACAGCAGTGGGAGCCAAATGTGGTTCTAACTGTCCTTAAGTGATTGATGGTGATGAGGCCAACACAGAACCAGTGGGATGGGAAGAAGAAATCTTTAGTGGCCATTTAAATTACTATGCCTAAAAAAGTACACAAAATTCCTTTGTAATTAGTGTTTTCATATAAATTTATTTGACCCTCACATTATCCTGTAAGTGAAATTTTATCCCCAATTTAGAGATGAGGAGCTGAATGTCTGGGTTTAAATAATACGGCTAGTGAAGAAAGGAACTATGGCTAAAACCAGCTTCCTACGCCACTAACTTTTCTCCAAAACTCATTGCCACCTTGAGCTGATGATTTTTGGTACAGTAACCTTTTTCTAAGGGCAGTAATGGGAATCTAAGACCACAGCACTTAGGGAAAAAAAAAAAAAACTCAGACTTGGGGCTTACAGCAGTGGCATAGCCTGTCAGCAGGATCAGGATGACCAGCAAAAAGCCCACCACCTCGTCCCAGGCTTTGCTCAGTGTGCTGCCAATGACCCGCAGCCTGGCGTCATGACGCAGAAGGCTCCACAGCTGAACAGTTGCCAGTAGCACCAGGAAGCCCACAAGGTGAATGACGGCAGAGTTCATTTTTACTGCCTCATAGAAGCTGACGAACCTGTAACAAGGGAGGGTTGTTTGGTTATTCAGCATGATGATGGCATACTGTTAACAGTTACTCAGCATGAACAGTATGCCCTCATCAATTCATGTTACGTGGGAGATGCGTTAATAATTTTATGTTGCAGCAACTAAGTTAGTTGGAAAGACCCCGGTCGACACAAGTCAGCACTGTATTACAGTTCTTCTAAGATGCCACCTGAACAAGATACGGTCGGAGATGTAGGCAATGTCACACAGTAGGCTGGACCTCAGCTGCCATCACCATTCAAGCTGCTCAAACCCATTATCCCTGAAAAAACAACCCTTAGTGAGGCCTACCTGGGACAATGCCTCTGAAAAAGTCCAGCCCAGGCTGTTTACCACCGAAAAGATTACAAAAGCACCGTTTGGCAATACTTGGTGCGAGAAACAGGTGCTCATGTGGAAAGGTCACAGAAGGTGCACCAAAGGGTACAAGAACATCTCTCAGTATGGGTGAGCTGAGCATATCAGTGGACATTTTTACGCAGAAAGCAACCCCCTTTGTATTTAAAGAATGGGGCTATGTGTTGTGGTTTTATTAAAGGATGATCATTGTCATGCCTTAGGCTTTATACCTTGGCCAGAGTGCAAAACAACGGGCAATTCCAGGCCCTTGCTTTGTGAAATTTAAATGCCTTATCCTTGAAAGCACATAACTAAGCATTATGAAGGCAAAAGAGCTTGTTCAATGTGATTAGTAGTATAGTTTCTAGTTAATTGTTTTGTCTGCTGTAGACATTAGCCCAAATTCTCTGTTTAATTCTGCTATTGTAAATACAGATCTGGTAGGACAGTAGTGGAGGAGGGGTTTGAAAGAATGCTTGGGTGTTATCAGGAGACTGTGGACCTCAGGTAGGAATATCCTGTGCTCTTCAGGCCCCTCTTACCCATCCCGGTTGTGGCGGTATCTTGCCAAGTTTTTCTTATGTAGAGAAGTACGCTTCATATCAAGCCCCAAGGTGACAAAGCTAATGAGGATTATGCTTGTGTCCAGAATGTTTCTCTTCCTAGAGAAGAACCTCCACCTCTGCTGTTTCAGCCGACAACCCTAAACATAGACACCACAGTCACTACTACCTCTTGACTGAAAGATTAGTTAGGTCTCTCCCTAATGAAGTGTTATGAATACTGCTAACTTCATTTCTAAATTAGCTACCAAGCCTGAGAGTATAGGAAAAAATGTGTTTGGCTTAAGATATAAATATATTCTCTTTTCAGTGTAATCATTCATATTTTTGAGTACTTGGTCCTTGTTCACCATACTTTCAATCTCGACATTATGTTAAACAGGGATAATACAACTGTACGTAAAATAATATTAATTGACTTCATTCTTTAACTCCTGAAAATTGAAAAAACTACTTGGTGGAAAGCTAGTCAGCCTTTAACTGAATCGAGGTTTCTGGAAAGGACCAAAATGAGCCACCATTCTAGTAAGTATCATTGGGGCGCTCCTCAAATCAAATCTGGCAACTTTTAGAATTTTTTACATGTAACATTTCAGTTCACCTGGATGAAGGTGTAGTAACAGACTAGTAGATAATAGATGACTTGTGAGATGATGGGCCAGGCAAAGCTGTTCTTTGATGTCCATAGCGAAATTAAACTGTCCAGCCTTACGGATGTGAAGAAAGCACCTGAGAATAACAAAGAACACCTGGAGTCAAGAATCAGAAAACTTTTGCCCTCTTCCCTTCAAACTCTTTGAAATAATCCCATCTGTTTTGGCATCATCAGTTCCAAATTTTTCTAAGTCTCTACATTCCACATAGTATTTCCTCTAGAGCTGTCAGGAACATTAAATGAGATAAGGTATGCAAAGCTTTTAGAGAAATGTACTGACTTTTTTTTTTTTTTCCACTAGGCAGTACAGGGAGAGGATTTATTGGTTCCACCCAGAGGGCAGTGTCAGTTACTTCACTTTTACAGCTGTTAACCCTTACCAAGTTAGAATGTGAGAGTGGCTACAGAGAGAAATTGACTAGTTGCATTGTTGCAGCATGATGTTTAAAAGAAGGAATTGATGACTGCAACGTATAATGTGGGGAGAGTGGAATTAAATATAAGGTGGTACTTTTGTTTACAGTTATTTAAAATATATTTTCAGAAATTAGTTTGATGAAAATGCTTTGAGCCATTTCAAATAAAGATAGACACTTTATAAATTTAAGGCACTAATATTATTCCATGAGTACAAATAGCATACCACGAATACTCAAATGATTATAGAAGTATGAGCTAAAACAGCCCAGATTTCGCCTGGAAGGACAGTGAAATTGTCGAAGCTTATAAAAATCATAAAAGGTCTTGTGAATATAAACTTTTCATAAAGCTCCAAAATATTAAAACTAAGACGCACCCCCTTGTAGGTAGAAAGTACATTTAGGAACAAAATGAATTTCTACTTTACAGAGCTCACTCAAGACTGGGGCAGAGAAGAATCAGTGAAAGAGCTAAGGGAGGAGCATTAAGGCTACATTTGAAATCAACATAAATTTCAGTGAATGCCTGCATTATCCTAATTGTGAGATTTCAGATTTCAAAGGACTTTGCCTATTTTTTTTTTTTTTTTTTTTTACCCTAGTCTATGGTAGTTACTGAAAACCCGGTGAAAATGAAAACCCTCAGGAAGCCTTCAAGCTTCCTTTAGAAATAAACAGTATAAGGGAGTGGTCCACTCTGTGTGGGTCTGGGGGAAAAAAACATCCTGATTAGAAGTAGCACCTGGTGGTTAATGGCAGGACAATTGTGGGTAGATTCTGGGAAGACAAGGAAGAGGAGCAAGGATAATGGATTAGAACAGACTTCCTGCTAAAGGAGGAGGAATAAAACATGCCAGTTTTCCTCTGCTCCCTCATGAAATGCCACTACAATGACAGTGAAGGGATAAAAAATAGACCCAAAGATAAAGAAGAGGGGGGCAGATGAGAGCAACAAAATGTTAAAAGGCAGAAAGCAGATGAATGGCACCGACTTAGCTGATTTAAGAAAGCTGCAACTCAAGCCAGCAGTGTAGGAAACCCAGAAGCAAGCCAATTCTTAGCACAAAACCCTAGGAAGTCTCAGGAATTGGAGGCAGCAGGTACCTTGGAACTGAAAATAGAACTGACTGAAAGTCTGAAATAAGCAGACACCATGAAACTGACACCCTGCATTTGGACTTGGAACCTACTAGACTATGAGAGAATAAATTTCTCTTTAAGCCATCCACTTGTGGTATTTCTGTTATAGCAGCACAAGATAACTAAAACAGAGCTTCTAATTAGTGCTTTATTAGCTTTTTACCGCCTCCCTCTTAAATATGAAATGCCAGACGCTAAAACATCAAAAACAGGAGACAAAAATAAAAACATAAAAGAAGCTCAAAGGAATTAGAGAAGTGAAGGAGCAGAAGAAAAAACTACAAGCTATAATACTCAGACAGTTAAGAGAGGACATCACATTCATAAAAAAACAATAGAATGCTGTGGAAAAAATACTATAAGAACAAATTTTTTGTAATAAATTATTATAGAAATGAAAAATTCAACAAATAGGTTGGAAGAAAAGGTTGAAGTAATCTCTTAAAAGTTAGAAGAAAAAGATGGAAAGTAGAACCAAAAACACAAAATTAGAAGAGTCCAGGAGTTTCAATGTAAAAATATTATGAATATCAGAAAAAGAGAACAAAATGGAGTCAAGGGAATTATGAAAGAAATATACAATTTCTCAGAACTGAAGGACATGAGTTTCTAGATTAAAGGATTTACCATAAGGCTCTTTCATAAGCCTGGGACAAAGAGACAAGTCTAAAAACTTTTGGGAGTAGGGGCTGGAAATCAAACTGCCATCATTATGGTGAACGGAGAACCCAGGGGGAGAGCTGTAAAGCAGGCACAGAAAACAACCAATCCAGACTGCAGCAAGAAGTCAGAGGGCCCCAGGAAAGGTATCTTTAAGAAAAAGATCAAATTATTGTTTCCTTGATACTTCTGAAAAGAATGAGAGGAGATTTTAACTTGTAGGAAGAATTTAGAGATGAACTAATGATGGATACATGCAAAGCCAAGCAAGTAACAGAAAGAAAGTTATTCCCTAATATGATTCAGGGCATATATGAAAAGCCAACAGCCACCATTATACATAATGGAGAAAGACTGAGAGCTTTTCTCTCAAAATTGAGAACAAGATGAGGGTACCTGCTCTCACCACTTCTATTCAATATTGTATTTGAAGTCCAAGCCAGAGCATTAAGACAAGAAAAAGAAATAAAAGGTATCCAGATTGAAAAAGACAAAGTAAAATTATCTCTATTTGTGGATGATATGATCCTATATATAGGAAATCCCAAAGAGTCCACAAGAAAACTTCTAGAGTAATAGGGGAATTTAGCAAAGTTGAAGGGTACAAGGCCAACAAACAAAAAACAGTTGGGTTTCTGTACACCAGCAATGAGAAATCTGAAGGGGCAATTTGGGAAAAAATTCTATTTACAATAGCATCTAAGAGAATAAAAAGAACCCCAAACCCGTTGTGGTCAAGTTGATTCCAACTTGACCCTATAGTGACCCTATAGGACAGAGTAGAACTGGCCCATAGGGTTTCCAAGGAGCGGCTGGTGGATTTGAACTGCTGACCATTTGGTTAGCAACTGAGCTCTTAATCCCTGCATTACCAGGGCTCCCAGAGAATAAAATACCTACGAATAAATCTAACCAGGGACGTGAAGGACTTCTACAATGAAAACTATAAAACACTGCTGAAAGGGGTTAAAGAAGACTTAAATAAATGGAGTGAGGAAGACCGAAGAAGAATTGATGCCTTTGAATTATGGTGCTGGCAAAGAATATTGAATACGCCATGGACTGCCAGAAGAATGAACAAATCTGTCTTGGAAGAAGTACAGTCAGAATGCTCCTTAGAAGCAAGGATGGTGAGACTTCAGCTCACATACCTTGGACATGTTATCAGGAAGGACCCATCTCTGAAGAAGTACATCATAGGGTCAGCAAAAGAGACAAAGACCCTCAACAAGATGGATTGACACAGTGGCTGCAACAATGTTCTCGAACATAGCAACAACTGTGAGGATGTCACAGGGCCGAGTAGTGTTTCGTTCTGTTGTACACAGGGTCACTATGAGTTAGAACTGACTCAATGGCACCTAATAACAAATAAATGGAAGGATGTTCCATGTTCATGGATTGGAAGACTTAATATTGCTAAGATGTCAATACTACCCAAAGCAATCCACAGATTCAATGCAATCCTTCTTTACAGAAATAGAAAAATCCATTCCTCAACTTTATATGGAATGGCAAGAGGCCCTGAATAGCTAAACAATGTTGAAAGAGAAGAACAAAGTAGGAGAAGTCACATTTCCTGATTTTAAAACATACTATACACCCACGGTGGCGTAGTGGTTAAGTGCTACGGCTGCTAACCAAAGGGTCAGCAGTTCAGATCCGCCAGGCGCTCCTTGGAAACTCTATGGGGCAGCTCTACTCTGTCCTACAGGGTCACTATGAGTTGGAATCGACTTGACAGCACTGGGTTTGGTTTTTTTTTGGTTATACACCTACAGTAATCAAAACAGCCTTGTACTGGTATAACGATAGACACATAGACTAATGGAATAGAATTGAGAGTCCAGAAATAAACCCACATATCTATGATCAACTGATTTTTTACAAGGGTGCTCAGTCCATTTGATGGGGAAAGAGGAGTCTCTTCAATAAATGGTGCTGGGAAAATTGGATTTCCAGATGCAGAAAAATGGAACAGGATCCATGCCTCACACCATACACAAAAACAAATTCAAAATGGATTAAGGACCTAAATCTGCAAACTAAAAAACCATAAAATTCTTAGAAGAAAAAGCAGAGGCAATGCCATCAGGCCTAGCTTTCAACAAAGGATTATCTAATATAATAAAAAGCACAAACAGCAAAAGACAAAATAAGTAAATGGACCTCACTATGAGTTGGAATTGACTTGAGGGCAATGGGTTTTTAGATAACTAAGACACTTCACTTATATAAAAAGACAAGGGAAAGTAAATGTACAGAGACCAAATTTTATTAGTAGTTACCACGGACAGGAGGGAGGACAAAAAGGGGGGTTAACAGCGATGGAAAAATTGCATTGATTTAAGGGTAGGGTTGCATAGCCAATTATTGGAATTGTCAATAAGTTATATATCTGTAAAAAGTTGAATTGGCAAAGGTTGTGTGATAAATATGACAAAAAAAAAAAGTAGCTGCTGAGGCTGCTTATATACAACAAACCACATTATAGGATTTAGTTCCTTGTTTAGGAGGTTTGGGTCATGGTTTCATGGGACATCCCAGTTAACTGGCCAAATAACATGTTTAGTGTTTCTGTTCTACCTTCTAGTTCATTGAGTAGTGCCTTCAGTCTTAAAAGCTTACAAGCAGCCATATAAGTCAGAGTAATTTGTCCTTATTCACCAGAGCAACAAAAGAAGAGAGTCAGGAATAGGAGGAAGATATAGAATGTGTGGCTAACTGCTTCCATGAACAACTGCCTCCTTTGCCATGAGACCTGAAGAACTGGATGGTGCCCAGCTACCATTACTAAACATTTTGATCAAAGATTCCATAGAAGAATCCTCATCAAAAGGTGGGAAATGCAGAACAGAATTTAAATTCTCATGGACTCTAGACTTTCTGGAGCCATGGGGGGTGGATGAACCCCTGAAACTATGGCCCTGAGATAATCTTTAAATCTTAAACCAAAAATATCCCCTGAAGTCACCTTAAAACCAGACAGTAGTTTAGCTTAACTAGTAAAAAAGGTCTGTCTTGAGCATTATGCTTTTTTAAGAACTATCTATATGGGCTCAAAGTAACAATAGCAATTTGAAAGATTATATAGGAACCTGAGGGGGGCAGTGAGTTTATGTTAACGGGGGAAGAACGATTCAGAAAAAGAGGATGAGAATGGTTGACAACTTGAAGAATGTAATCAATGTCACCAAATTGTACATGTAGAAACTTGGTGTTTGTTTTGCTGTGTATATTCTCAACAACAAAATAAATAAAATTTAGGAAAAAAAAGAAAGTAATTATAAATTCTAAGGAAAACAAAAAATTGTACAAGAAAGGAAGTTTAATTGTAATATATACTTCATGGCGCATTTTGAACATTTAAATAATCATGAAAATGGAAATACTCAATATTAAACTAAACAAAAATTATATTACTATGTTGGGAGAATTAAGAAAGAGAAAGGTGTGTGTGTGTCTGTGTGTATATGTTAGGGATATGTTGGGTATAAGACAGCTAATTCCTCATCTTCACTAGAAAAAAAATAAAAGATAACATTTAAAATGGGAAATTTATAAAATATCCCATAAGCATGTTAATATTTTTTAAATTTCAAGAAAAATAGTTTAAAAAGCTGTTAAGTAGTTGCCTCTGAGGAGGTGGGGGTGACAAAGGACTGCCAGTTTTTGTCCTAAGCCTTGAAGAACTATTTGACTTTTAAAATTATATTTATGTTTAATAACTTTACTTAAAATAATGTATTTTAATGGGATAAGATAGGTAAAGAAATTGGGCCGTGCCCTGAGATAGCCAAGTCATGGAGGCAGGAAAGAAGCGGCCTTCATACCCAGTTTGCTGCATTCCAAAATCAGGGTCACAACACAGAACAGGTTGACGTTAGCATTGAAGACCACAAATTCCACAAAGAGGCTTTTGGTGTGTTGGTCCAGCCAGTGGTTCTGTTTAAGATGCTGTAGAACTCTGGAGAAACAGGAGAAGGACAGGGCCAACTACTTTCTCCAGTTAATACCACAAAGGAGGAAAATGCTCTGGTATTTACAGTATCACTGTCACATACCAGGTAAGAGGCTACATTTCCCAATCTAGTTTTTCTATAAAATATTTTATGATACTAACGCCCAAACTTTCACTGTTATTAACGTGAGTTTAAATTTAGTAAAGTTCTCACAAAAGCATTAACACCAAGGTTAAACACTTAGGGGAATATGTCTGGCATTTAAGGTCTGAAGTAGAATTAAATTTATGTGCTATGTAAACTACTTCTACTTGAAGTATTAAATGCTACTCTTTAGTACAGCTCTTCCATTTTTGAGAGATGGAAGGAATGAAAATGTCATTATTTGGTTAGCATTTGCGGGGGGCTAATGAATTTCCTGCTGTAAATTTAAATTAAGAGATAATTTTAATTTAGGTTTTCTTAAAATATGTAAGGATAAAGATTCTCAGGATTTGTATGTCATGATTCATAAAAGGCAGTGCTTGCTCTTATATTTGAAGATTAGTTTGCCCAAACTACTGCACCCTAGGATTGAAATTGATACGTTTCTCCAGATGAATAAAGCAATGAGTTTTAGCAAACAGCCAAACCAAAACATACCTGTAGATTGAGGCTGAACACGTGTCACAGACAGTACAGAAGAAACTATTAAAGTGGATCTTGAATTTCTATTGTTCCAAGAACAAACAGAACCAAATGCCCTGATACTCTTGTTCAGGGCTCAGGCCTGCTTACCTGAGTGCAGTACTGGAATTTCTTCCAAGTCTCACAACATATCCTCCCCCTGAGTAGGTAGCAAATTCCCCTTGGATGGGATAGCCACCCAAGGTCTCCTGACTCTGATAATGCCAAATGCTGTCTGATTGTGTGGTATTTGTATCAGGGGGCCCCCAGTTAACTCCGTAGTTCTCTGTATCCTCCTGATCTTGGTGAGATGCCTTCATTTGTTCTTGGGGAGATACTCTCCTTGGAAAGAGGGCAGTATCAGCATTGCGAATCTGACGAAGCAGAACATTGCCCAAAAGAAAGGAGTTTCCGTCAGTAATAAATCCTAGTGAGGAAGTAAAAGAAACCGTTAAAAAACTGCTCCATTAAGTTTGCGGCATCGATTGACTCTTCCTTTCATGAAAGATTTCTCTGTAGTATGCATGCGATGCTGTTTGACAGCATTTTACCCACAGCAGAACTTCTTTCAAAATTGGAGTCAATCCTCTCAAACCTTGCCACTGCTTTATTAACTAAGGTTTTTTTTTTTTTTCCATTCACTTGAAAACATTCTTTCATAAACGATATTTTATTGGTTGTTTTGAGGACCAATCCAGAGACATTATGAACAATCTGTACACAATTCTTAATGTACGTACCTAAAATCTAAAAAGCCATGTGTAGTTATAATTCTTTTCTAAATTCCAGCTTTAAATATGGAGGCAAATTTTCCTTAAGAGGATATGAAGTACCAATTATCGTCAATCGTTAATAAGGTATTACATAGCAAGTCCCGCTAAATTCACAATTTTAACATCACACAAACTACACACTCAAATGTTTAACCTTTCATAGCACACAATAAAGTTATTAGGAAAACTGGACCACCATGAACAAAGATGTTACAGAACGAACAGTGCTGAGAGGGAGAGCCATGATGAGGGAGAGGTTTTCTCTAGGAAACAATTCTACTAAAAAAGAACACGGAAATAAAAGTAATTTAAAATGTTCAGGACATATAAATGCATGACTTCAACTCCGATTGCCATTAAGTATTCTTTGTATTATGGGATATAAAAATCGCCCCCCCACCTATGGAATGTTAGGTTGACACCCAAGACAGTCAAAGCCTTCCACAATTCAACAGCCCACTATTTTCTGGTTGTGCCAAAAAATAAACAACCAGCAAATGATTTCACCTCTTAAAAAAAAGCATTTATACTTTAAAAAATAGGATGAAGTGTGATTTCCTCTTTAAAAATATTTTTAGAGCTACTAAAAAAACTTGCATTTACAAAATAGTTGATAAAAATATTCCTCTGATGCAAAAATCCTCAACAAAATTCTAGCCAATAGAATTCAACAACATATCAAAAAATTAAGCCACCATGACCAAGTGGGATTTATACCAGGTTGTGCAAGGCTGGTTTAATATTAGAAAAACCATTAATGTAATCTACCATATAAATAAAAAAAAAGACAAAAACCACATGATCTTATCAATTGATGCAGAAAAGGCATTTGACAAAGTCCAACACCCATTTATGATAAAAACTCTCACCAAAATAGGAATTGAAGGAAAATTCCTCAACATAATAAAGGGCATCTATACAAAGCCAACAGCCAACATCACTCTAAATGGAGAGAGCCTGAAAGCATTTCCCTTGAGAACGGGAACCAGACAAGGATGCCCTTTATCACCACTCTTATTCAACATTGTGCTAGAGGTCCTAGCCAGAGCAATTAGGCTAGACAAAGAAATAAAGGGCATCCGGACTGGCAAGGAGGAAGTAAAATTATCTCTATTTGCAGATGACATGATCTTATACACAGAAAACCCTAAGGAATCCTCCAGAAAACTACTGAAACTAATAGAAGAGTTTGGCAGAGTCTCAGGTTATAAGATAAACATACAAAAATCACTTGGATTCCTCTACATCAACAAAAAGAACATCGAAGAGGAAATAACCAAATCAATACCATTCACAGTAGCCACCAAGAAGATAAAATACTTAGGAATAAATCTTACCAAAGATGTAAAAGACCTATACAAAGAAAACTACAAAGTACTACTACAAGAAACTAAAAAGGACCTACTTAAGTGGAAAAACATACTTTGCTCATGGATAGGAAGACTTAACATAGCAAAAATGTCTATTCTACCAAAAGCCATCTATACATACAATGCACTTCCGATCCAAATTCCAATGTCATTTTTTTAATGTGATGGAGAAACAAATCACCAACTTCATATGGGAGGGAAAGAAGCCTTGGATAAGTAAAGCATTACTGAAAAAGAAGAAGAAAGTGGGAGGCCTCACTCTACCTGATTTCGGAACCTATTATACAGCCACAGTAGTCAAAACAGCCTGGTACTGGTACAACAAACAGGCACATAGACCAATGGAACAGAATTGAGAACCCAGATATAAATCCATCCACATATGAGCAGCTGATATTTGACAAAGGCCCAGTGTCAGTTAATTGGGGAAAAGATAGTCTTTTTAACAAATGGTGCTGGCATAACTGGATATCCATGTGCAAATAAATGAAACAGGACCCATACCTCACACCATGCACAAAAACTAACTCCAAGTGGATCAAAGACCTAAACATAAAGACTAAAACGATAAAGATCATGGAAGAAAAAATAGGGACAACCTTAGGAGCCCTAATACAAGGCATAAACAGAATACAAAACATTACCAAAAATGACGAAGAGAAACCAGATAATTGGGAGCTCCTAAAAATCAAACACCTATGCTCATCTAAAGACTTCACCAAAAGAGTAAAAAGACCACCTACAGACTGGGAAAGAATTTTTAGCTATGACATCTCTGACCAGCACCTGATCTCTAAAATCTATATGATTCTGTCAAAACTCAACCACAAAAAGACAAACCCAATCAAGAAGTGGGCAAAGGATATGAACACGCACTTCACTAAAGAAGATATTCAGGCAGCTAACAGATACATGAGAAAATGCTCTCGATCATTAGCCATTAGAGAAATGCAAATTAAAACTACGATGAGATTCCATCTCACTCCAACAAGGCTGGCATTAATCCAAAAAACACAAAATAATAAATGTTGGAGAGGCTGCGGAGAGATTGGAACTCTTATACACTGCTGGTGGGAATGTAAAATGGTACAACCACTTTGGAAATCTATCTGGCGTTACCTTAAACAGTTAGAAATAGAACTACCATACAACCCAGAAATCCCACTCCTCGGAATATACCCTAGAGAAATAAGAGCATTCACACAAACAGATATATGCACACCCATGTTTATTGCAGCTCTGTTTACAATAGCAAAAAGCTGGAAGCAACCAAGGTGTCCATCAATGGATGAATGGTTAAATAAATTGTGGTATATTCACACAATGGAATACTACGCATCGATAAAGAACAGTGACGAATCTGTGAAACGTTTCATAACATGGAGGAACCTGGAAGGCATTATGCTGAGCGAAATTAGTCAGAGGCAAAAGGACAAATATTGTACAAGACCACTATTATAAGATCTTGAGAAATAGTATAAACTGAGAAGAACACATACTTTTGTGGTTATGAGGGGGGAGGGAGGGAGGGTGGGAGAGGGTTTTTTACTGATTAGTTAGTAGATAAGAACTGCTTTAGGTGAAGGGAAGGACAACACTCAATACATGGAAGGTCAGCTCAACTGGACTGGACCAAAAGCAAAGAAGTTTCCGGGATAAACTGAATGCTTCAAAGGTCAGTGGAGCAAGGGCGGGGGTTTGGGGACCATGGTTTAAGGGGACTTCTAAGTCAATTGGCAAAATAATTCTATTATGAAAACATTCTGCATCCCACTTTGAAATGTGGTGTCTGGGGTCTCAAATGCTAACAAGCGGCCACCTAAGATGCATCATTTGGTCTCAACCCACCTGGATCAAAGAAGAATGAAGAACACCAAGGTCACACGATAACTAAGAGCCCAAGAGACAGAAAGGGCCACATGAACCAGAGACCTACATCATCCTGAGACCAGAAGAACTAGTTGGTGCCCGGCCACAACCGATGACTACCCTGACAGGGAGCACAACAGAGAACCCCTGAAGGAGCAGGAGATCAGTGGGATGCAGACCCCAAATTCTCACAAAAAGACCGTACTTAATGGTCTGACTGAGACTACAGGAATCCCGGCGGTCATGGTCCCCAAACCTTCTGTTGGCCCAGGACAGGAACCATTCCCGAAGACAACTCATCAGACATGAAAGGGACTGGACAGTGGGTGGGAGAGAGATGCTGATGAAGAGTGAGCTATTTGTATCAGGTGGACACTTGAGACTGTGTTGGCATCTCCTGTCTGGAGGAGGGATGGGAGGATAGAGAGAGTTGGAAGCTGGCAAAATTGTCACGAGAGACTGGAAGGGCTGACTCATTAGGGGGAGAGCAAGTGGGAGTACGGAATAAGGTGTATATAAACTTATATGTGACAGTTTGACCTGATTTGTAAACGTGCACTTGAAGCTCAATAAAAGTTAATAAAAAAAAGATAATTCAGCAAGGTGGTTAGGTACTAAATAAACATAAATCCATGGCCTTTTTATATACAAACAATACTTACAAGGTATAGAGAAATAAAATTTCTTTTACAATAGCTACACAAAAGAATAGCTGCCCATGGAAGCACCATCAAGAAATCAAACTATGTATTGTGTTGGGCGAACCTGCTGTGAAAGACTTCTTTAAAGTGTTAAAAAGCAAAGATGTCACTTTGAGGACTAAGGTGTGACTGACCCAAGCCATGGTGTTTTCAATCACCTCACATGCAGGTAAAAGCTGGGCAGTGAATAAGGAAGACCAAAGAATTGATGCTTTTAAATTATAGCGTTGGCAACAAATCTTGAGTATATCACGGACTGCCAAAAGAACGCACAAATCCGTTTTGGAAGATGTACAGCCAGAATGCTCCTTAGAAACGAGGATGGCAAGACCTCATCTCAAATACTTTGGACATGTTATCAGGAGTGATCAGTCCCTGGAGAAGGACATCATGCTTGGTAAAGGAGAGGATCAGTGAAAGAGAGGAAGACCCTTAATGAGATGGGCTGACACCGTGGCTGCAACAATGGGCTCAAACATCGCAACGATCATGACCATCATGACTATGGCACAGGACCAGACAGTGTTTTGTTTTGTTGTACATAGGGTAGTTATGGGTTGGAACCAACTCGACAGCACATAATAACAACAACACAAAAGATAAATCTGACAAGAGATGAGCAAAAACTATATGAATGTATTTTACTTTTAAATATTACTGAGGGACACAAATGAAGATTAGAACCAATGGAAAAGCATACCATGCTCCCAATAGGAAGCAACATCATAAAGGTATCAATTCCCCAGATTAATCTTTGTAAATTCTTAGTCTATATCTGTATCTTAGTCTACAAGCTCTTCTTAATCTGGAAGCTCTGCTGAAACCTGTCCACCATGGGTGACCTTGCTAGTATTTGAAATATGAGCGGCACAGCTTCCAGCATCACAGTAACCCACAAGCCTCCACAGTAGACAAACTGACAGACTGGGAAGAAGGACATGGCTGTCTACTTCTGAAAAAACTGGCCAGCGAAAACCTTATGGATAACAGCGGAACATTGTCTGATACAGTGATCCAATGGAATGTGGACATTATCAAACAATATCATTAATATCACATGCAAGTAAAATTATGCTGAAGATAATTCAAAAACGGTTGCAGCAGTACATCAATAGGAACTGCCAGAAATTCAAGCCAGATTCAGAAGAAGATGTGGAATGTGGGATATCATTGCTGATGTTAGATGGATCTTAGCTGAAAGCAAAGAATATCAGAAAGATATTTACCTGTGTGTTATTGACTATGCAAAGGCATTTGACTGTGTGGATCATAACAAATTATGGATAACATTGCGAAGAATGGGAATTCTGGAACACTTAATTGTGCTCATGAGGAACCTGTACATAGACTCAGACACAGTTGTTCGAACAGAACAAGAGGACACTGCATGGTTTAAAATCAAGAAAGCTGTGCATCAGGGTTGTATCCTTTCACCATACTTATTTAATATGTATGCTGAACAAATAGTCCGAAACGCTGGGCAATATGAAGAAGAATGCAGCATTGTGATTGCAGGAAAACTCATTAACAGCCTGTAATATGCAGATGAAACAACCTTGCCTGCTGGAGGCAAAGAGGACTTGAAGTACTTACCGATGAAAGTCAAAGACTACAGCCTTCAGTATGGATTATATCTCAACATAAAGAAAACAAAAGCCCTCACAACTGGACCAATAAGCAACATCATGATAAATGGAAAAAAGATGAAGTTGCCAAGGATTTTATTTTACTTGGATCCACTGCCCATGGAAGCAGCAACAAGAAATCAAACGACACACTGCATTGTGCAAACCTGCTGCAAAAGATCTCTTTAGAGTGTTAAAGAGCAAAGATGTCACCTTGAGTACTAAGGTGTGCCTCACCCAAGTCATGGTGTTTTCAATCACCTCATATGCATGTGAAAGCTGGACAATGAATAATGAAGACTGAAGAAGAATTGATGCCTTTGAATCATGGTGTTGGTGAAGAATCTAGAATATACCATGGACTGCCAGAAGAACAAACAAATCTGTTTTAGAAGAAGTACAGTGAGAATGCTCCTTAGAAGCAAGGATGGCGAAACTTTGTCTTACACTCTTTAGACAAGTTATTAGGAGGGACCAGTCCCTGGAGAAGGATATCATGCTTCGTAAAGTAGAGGGTCAGCAAAAAAGAAGAACCTCAAGAAGACGGATTGACACAGTGGCTGCAGCAATGAGCTCAAACAAAGCAACGATTGTGAGGATGTTGGAGGATCTGGCAGTGTTGCATTCTGTAGTACATGGGGTCACTATAGATCAGCAGTGACTTGATGGCACCCAACAACGACATACCTATATCTACAACTATATAAGCTCTTAATGTATTAAAAAGCTCCTACAAATCAAAACAAGCCAACAAAACCCAACAGCCCAGGGAAAAATGGGCAAGCAAAATGGACTGATGTTCATTCGTCTTTCAATCAATATGTCCAGTCATAATCAATGACTTTCAATCACACACGAAACCTGTTCCCAGTGCTGGGAATGCAGCAGTGGAAAAAACAGAATCCCTGTCCATGGGAGCCTACATTTGAGGAGGGAGAGAGAGAGACAATAACCACCAATATTCAAGTAATGATAAGAGCTATGAAGAAAAATAAAGTAGGATAAAGAGATAAAGTTTGGTGGGGAGATAGCAATGCTGTTAATTTAGGTAGCATGACTGTAGAAAGTTACTTGGAGGAAGTGTCATATGAGACTACTAAAGGTTGGAGCACACAAGCTGAAGTGGATATCAACCAGGGGAACAACAAGTTCAAAGGCCTCAAGGCAAGAGCATGCTTGGCATATATAAGAAAAGCATGGAATCTTGAGTGTCCAAAGCAGAGCGAATGTGGGTTAGAAAGGTAGAAGATAAAATAATAAACGTAAGTAAGCACTGGACTGTGCAGGTCCTTATGAGCTTTGGAAAGGACTTGAGATTTTAAGTGTGATGAGAATTCATTGGGAGATTTTGAATAAGGGATAACACAGGTTTGCGTGTGTGTGTGTGTTTTTTAAAGCAATGTGGGGATACAAGGTAGGTCCCAAAAGAAAGTCACCAAGACATATTATAATCAAACTTGCCAAAACCTAAGACAAAGATAGAATTTTAAGAGCGGCTAGCGAGAAACAAAAAGTCACCTACAAAGAAGAGTCAATAAGACTAAGCTCAGACTACTGAACAGAAACTATGCAGGCAAGAAGGCAATGGGATGATATATATAAAGCCTTGAAGGAAAAAAATTGCCAACCAAGTATTATATATCCCAGCAAAACTGTCTCTCAAATATGATGGCAAAATTAGGACATTTCCAGACAAACAGAAGTTTAGGGAATTTGCAAAAACCAAACCAAAATTGCAAGAAATACTAAAGGGAGTCCTCTGGTTAGAAAGTCAATAACATGAGATAACAACCCAAAACTAGAACACAGGACAGAGCAACAAGATATCAACCCAGATAGGGAAATCACAAAAATAAATCAAAGCTGAAACACTCAAAACAGGGAAGCAGAGACAGCCTTATGCAAAAGATGACAATATTAAAACAAAAAAAGAGACTAAAAAATTTAGTCATAGATCTTTCATATGGAAAGGAAGTAAAGGCAATATAAAGAAATAAAAGATTGATTTAAACTTAGAAAAATAGGGGTAAATATTAAGGTAACCACAAAGGAAACTAACAATCCTACAGACCAAAATAAAGAGCAAGAAAAACACAAAGACTCAACAAATACAAAATCAAGAACAATGAAAAAGAGGAAAAGAAAATGTATAAAGAAATATGACTCGACACAGAAAATTAAGTGGAACAAAGCAGCTATCAACAACACACAAAAAAAGACATCAAAATGACAGCACTAAACTCATACCTATCAATACTTATCCTGAATGTAAATGGACTAAATGCACCAATAAAGAGACAGAGAGTGGCAGAATGGATTAAAAAACACGATCAGTCTATATGCTGCCTGCAAGAGAAATACCTTAGACTTAAAGACACAAACTAAAACTCAAAGGATGGAAAAAAATATATCAAGCAAACAACAATTAAAAAAGATCAGGAGTGGAATATCAATTTCTGCAAAAAAAAAAAAAAAGACTTTAAAGTAAAATCCACCACAAAGGATAAGGAAGGACTCTATATAATGAATAAAGGATCAATACACCGTGAGGACATAACCATAATAAATATTTACCCCCCAACGACAGGGCTCCAAAATACATAAAACAAACTTTAACAGCATTGAAAAGAGATATAGACAGCTCCACAATAACAGTGGGAGGCTTCAACACACCACTTTCATGGAAGGACAGAACATCTAGAAAGAAGCTCAGTAAAGACATGGAAGGTCTAAATGCCATAATCAACCAACTTGACCTCATAGACATATACAGAACACTCCACCCAAGAGCAGCCAAGGACACTCTCTTTTCCAACACACATGGAACATTCTCCAGAACAGACCATATCTTAGGCCATAAAGCAAGCCTTAGCAGAATCCAAAACATTGAAATATTACAAAGCATCTTCTCTGACCATAAAGCCATGAAAGTAGAAATCGATAACTGAAAAAGCAAGGAAAAAAAATCAAACACATGGAAACTGAACAATATCCTGCTCAAAAACTATTGGTTTATAGAAGAAATTAAAGACAGAATAAGGAAGTTCATAGAGTCAAATCAGAATGAAAACACATTCTACGAGAACCTTTGGGACACAGCAAAAGCAGTGCTCGGAGGTCAATTTATAGCAATAAATGCACACATCCAGAATCAAAGGATTAACCCCACAACTCGAACAAATAGAAAGAGAATAGCAAAAGACACCCTTGGGCACTAGAACAAAGCAAATAATAAAAATTAGAGCAGAATTAAATGAAATATAGAATAGAAAAAGAATCGAAAGAGTTAACAAGACCAAAACCTGGTTCTTTGAAAAGATCTATAAAATCAATAAACTGTCGGCCAAAGTGACAAAAGAAAAACAGGACAGGAAGCAAATAACCCAAATAAGAAATGAGATGGATGATATCACAACAGATTCAACTGAAATTAAAAGAATCATAACAAAATACTATGAAAAATTGTACTCTAACAAATTGGAATAGCTAGAGGAAATGGACAAAATGCTAGAAACACACTGCCTACCTAAACTAACACAAACAGAGGTAGAACAACTAAATAAACCTATAAAAAAAGAAGTAATTGAAAAGGTAATTAAAAAACTTCTAACAAAAAAAAGCCCTGGCCCTGACAGCTTCACTGGAGAATTCTACCAAACTTTTAGAGAACAGTTAACATGGCTACTAAAGGTATTTCAGAGCATAGAAAAGGACGGAATACTACCTAACTCATTCTATGAAGCCACCATTTCCCTGATACCAAAACCAGGTAACGACACCACAAAAAAAGAAAATTACAGACCTATATCCCTCATGAACTTAGACATAAAAATTCTCAACAGAATTCAACAACATATCAAAAGAATCATTCACCATGACCAAGTGGAATTCATACCAGATATGCAGGAATGGTTCAACATTAGAAAAACAATTAGTGTAATCCACCACATAAATAAAACAAAAGACAAGAGCCACATGGCCTTATCAATTGATGCTGAAAAGGCATTTGACAAAGTCCAGCACCCATTCATGATAAAAACTCTCAGCAAAATAGAATAGAAGGGAAATTCCTCAATATAATAAAGGGCATTTATACAAAGTCAACAGCCAACATCATCCTAAATGGAGAGATTCTGAAAGCATTCCCCTTGAGAACGGGAACGACACAAAGATGCCCTTTATCATCACTCTTATTCAACACTGTGCTGGAGGTCCTAGCCAGAGCAATTCAGCTAGACAAAGAAATAAAGGCACCCATATTGGTAAGAAAGAAGTAAAAGTATCTCTATTTGCATATGATATGATCTTATACACAGAAAACCCTAAAGAACCCACAAGAAAACTATTGGAACTAATAGAAGATTTCAGCAAAGTATCAGGATACAAGATAAACATACAAAAATCAGTTGGATTCCTCTACCCTAACAAAGAGAACGTTGAAGAAGAAATCACCAAATCGATACCATTTACAATAGCCTCCAAGAAGATAAAATACTTAGGAATAAATCTAACTAGAGATGGAAAAGATCTATACAAAGAAAACTACAAGATATTATTGCAAGAAACAAGAAGAGACCTACATAAGTGGAAAAAACATACCTTGCTCATGGATAGAAAGACTCAACATTGTGAAAAATGTCTATTCTACCCAAAGCGATCTACAGATACAATGCAATCCTGATCCAAATTCCAGTGGCATTTTTTAATAAGATGGAGAAACAAATCACCAACTTCACTTGGAAAGGGAAGAGGCCCCAGATAACTAAAGCATTATTGAAAAAGAAGAACAATGTGGGAGGCCTCACAGTAGTCAAAACAACCTGGTACTGGTACAACAACAGATACACAGACCAATGGAACAGAATTGAGAATCCAGATGTAAATTCATCCACTTATGAGCAGCTGCTATTTGACAAAGGCCCAAAGTCAGTTAAATGGGCCTTTGTCAAATAGCAGCTCTTTAACAAATGGTGGTAGTATAACTGGAAATCCATCTGCAAAAAAATGAAACAAGATCCATACCTCACACCAAGCACAAAAACTAACTCAAAATGGACTAAAGACCTAAATATAAAATCTAAAACAATAAAGATCATGGAAGAAAAAATAGGGACAATGCTAGGAGCCCTAACATGGCGTAAACAGTATACAAAACATTACTAACAATGCACAAACACCAGAAGAGAAACTAAATAACTGGGAGCCCCTAAAAATCAGACACTTATGCTCATCCAAAGACATCACCAAAACAGTAAAAAGACAACCTACAGAGTGGGAAAAAATTTTTGGCTATGATGAATCCAGTCAGCACCTAAGCTCTAAAATCTACAAGTTACTGCAAAACTTCAACAACAAAAAAGACAAATAACCCAATTAAAAAATGAGCAAAGGATATGAACGGGCACTTCACCAAAGAAGACATTCAGGCGGCTAACAGATACATGAGGAAATGCTCTTAGCCATTAAAAAAAAAAATTTTTTTTTAGCCATTAGAAAGATGTAAATCAATACAACAATGAGATATCAAAAAACACAAAATAATAAATGTTGGAGAGGCTGTGGAGAGACTGAACATTTATACACTACTGGTGGGAATGTAAAATGGTACAACCATTTTGGAAATTGATTTGGTGCTTCCTTAAAAACCTAGAAATAGAAGTACCATACACAATCCAGCAATCCCACTCCTTGGAAGATATCCTAGAGAAATAAGTGCCCTCACATGAATAGATATATGCACACCTATGTTCATTGCAACACTGTTTATAATGGCAAAAAGATGGAAACAACCAAGGTGCCCATCAACAGATGAATGGATAAACAAATTATGGTATATTCACACAATGGAATACTACACAATGATAAAGAACAATGAGTCCATGAAACATCTCATAATATGAGGAATCTGGAAGGCATTTTGCTGAGTGAAATTAGTCAGCGGCAAAAGGACAAATATTGTATGAGACCACTATTATAAGAACTCAAGAAAAGGTTTAAACACAGAAGAAAACATTCTTTGATGGTTACAAGGGTGGGGAAGGAGGGGGAGAGGTATTCACTAATTAGATAGTGGACAAGAATTATTTTAGGTGAAGGGAAAAACAACACACAACACAGGGGAAGTCAGCACAACTGCTCTAATCCAAATGCTAAGAAGTTTCCTGAATACAACCAAACACTTTGAGGGACACAGTAGCAGGGGTGCGGGCTTGGAGACCATGGTTTCAGGGGACATCTAGGTCAATTGGCATAACAAAGTGTATTAAGAAAACGTTCTACTTTGGTGAGTGGCGTCCGGGATCTTAAAAACTAGCAAGTGGCCGTCTAAGATGCATCAGTTGGTCTCAACTTACCTGGAGCAAAGGAGAATGAAAAACAGCAAAGACACAAGTGAAATACGAGCCCACAAGGAAGAAAGGGCCACATAAACCAGAGACTTCATCAGCCTGAGACCGGAAGAACTAGATGGTGCCTGGCTACCACCAATGCCTGCCCTGATAGGGAACAGAACAGAGAATCTCTGATGGAGCAGGAGAAATGAGGGATGCATACTTCAAATTCGAGTAAAAAGAGCAGACTTAATGGTCTGACTGAGACTGGAGGGACCCCAGAGGTCATGGCCCCAGGACTCTCTGTTAGCCCAAAACTAAAACCATTCCAAAAGCCAACTCTTCAGAAAAAGATTAGACTGGACTATAAGACAAAATGATACTGTTGAGGAGTGTGCGTCTTAGCTCAAGTAGACACGTGAGACTATATGGGCAGCTCCTGTCTGGAGGCAAGATGAGAAGGCAGAGGCGGACAAGAACTGGTTGAATGGGATGTGGGAAATACACGGTGGAGAGAAGGAGTGTGCTGTCACATTGTAGGGAGAGCAACTAGGGTCACGTAACAATGTGTGTATAAGTTTTTGTATGAGAAACTGCCTTGAATTGTAAACTTTCACTTTAAGCACAATTAAAAAAAAAAAAAGTAATGTGGGAAAAATGGAATGAAGAGAGGCAAGAGCAGAGGCAATTTTTCTCCATATGAGGTGATAAATGGAACTTTAGTTTTATCTTGCATTTCTCTCATGAATGCAGTTGAAGAGCCTTTCATATATTTTAGAACTACTTGTACTTGTTTGAAAACATTAATTTGCACTAGGTGGCTGGGGATGCGGGCAGACTTTCTTATGCATTGCTAATGGTAGTGTTAACTGGTTGCCCTCTAGAACTGAACTATAAAGAACTAAAATGCAGTGAATAAGAGATGACTTCTGTAAAAACTCTCCTAAACATGTCAAGTCCACCTTTAGGAAAACACGGTAAAAGTTTGTCGATGAAAGAGCCTAGGAGATGTCTCAAATTCCATCAGGAAGCTACCAGACCTGAAATAAATGAATGTAACAATTTCTGTAATATAGTTTACTTACAAGATATAAAGTTACATAATGACCAAGTTTTAGGGGCTGGTGAAAAATAGTGAACAAGAAGCATTCTTTAGGAAAGAATTTTTTAGTACGTCTCCAATGCTGTCCAGGCAAGGCACACTCTCCAATTCCTTTTTGATGGGAGGTTCTTTAAGGTCAAAAATCATTATTATATTCATCTTTTTATCATTAGCTCCTACCACAGCTCTCTGCAAACTTTAGGTGCTGAATACATGTTCCTGGGGCTGAACTGGATAACCACAAAAGAAAAGTTACACAGGCATGGTCACAGACTTGAGAAAGATTGTACACCTGGCCAAACTATCATCTCACATGGCGGTTCTTTTGGTTACACTTATTTCTAGCTCTGTGCTAACCAAACAACCTTCTCAGTTACATGTGGTCCATTCACAAGGAGGCAACCAGTTTCAGGGATCATTTTAGTTACTTTTCATGAGGTAAGGAGTAGATTCTCACTCTTATTTAGCAGATAACCTCTTGTGATACTTATCAGTGGGAAACAGCCCCTGCGGACTTGATTACCCTGGGAGAACAGACATAAACCTGAACCCGGTTAGCTGAAGTTCAGGGAGGAGAGCCTTGGGGTGCCTACAGAGATAAGGTCATATGGAAAAAGCCAGCTTACCTTTTCCAGTGTTCTAATGTGTCATGGTAGGGGTATTTTGGGCAGGAGTGTTCTGCACCCCACATTTGCACTACTAGGCCCCAGGACTGTGTTCCTACCTCTGTAATCTCCGTACAGGTTAGGAAGGAGGGTGCAAATGGCCCAGGGGTAGAAATCCTTAAGAAGTTTGATCTCTGAGAAATGATGAGAAAAGCTCTTCTGGATAGCTTGATGGAGGTAAAATCTATTAGAGTTCTTTGCAGAGTAGATTGTAGTCATCAACAAGGTTAGGAAGAGTATTTGTACTAGTGCAGAAGAGAAAAAAAAATCATAGTTGGATAATTATCTTAGAAATGTTCTATACCTTTTTTTCATTTTTTCTAAATCGATAGACTTTGGCAGGCTAAAAATTAAAAAAAAAAAAAAGGCAATTTCATAGGTTTAACCTAATAACTGTAAAGAGGTAAGCCAAAACATTTGATTTTTAGTGAGATATATATTCCTTCTTGATATTATTCTGCCACTAATCATAAATTTCACTTAAAATTAGATAAAATCTCACACAGAAAATACTGTTTTCATTTGTGTTCTTAGAACTAGGCTATATATAGACTGTGCTCACAAGAAGGGAAGGCGTGATAAAAATAGAATTTGTCTTCTTTGGTCCATGGATTCAGTAATATACTAGATGTGTTGGAAATAATCATCTTGCATTTGCAGAATAGCCATTTTTCAAAGTATTTTTATTTTTCCTCCACCCTGTAAAATATGTAGATCAAGTATTGTTACTATATTTTGCAGGTGGAAAGACTGACTTACTCAAGCACTCAATTAATCCTAAGACAACAAGTTCAGGAGTCTTTCCATTCTACCACATCCCCTTGTTTACTGGTATTCAGAATTTTGCAAGGTGAAGGTTTTAGGAGACACTTTTTCATCCTTCTATGTTTCCTATTCTATTCTTGCTCTCCCTTTCCACCTGGGAAATGTGCAGCAGTATAAACATGTGCTGTTTCCTCTCCATACCCAAAATATCTCCGGTCAGTTTGAAGAGCTTCTCCTCTTTCAGCATTCTTTCTGGAGGCCTAATTGGACTGTTCATAGCAGGAGCTATGTAGATGGGGTTGTTCTTATCTCTTGTACCAGGTAATGATGAAGAACATTTTGCTGTCAAAAATTCAAATATAAGCCAAGAAAATGTTATGGTTTATTAAGCAGTCATCCATCAAACATTTATTGAGCTCCGATGAGCACATCCTGTTAAATGCTGAAGAAACAAAGAAAAAAGATACCTAAACAGTGCTTCTCAAACTATCTATCATGAAGGACTTTTTAAAAATCCTAATTTCCAATCTGCTGGTGACTGGTACTTTGGTAAAATATAATAAAAATAAATTACTAGAAAAATGAAATAAAACAGAGGCATATAAAATATAAGTACCATTTTGAAAATCAGATTCAATAGGCATAAAATTAGTCAAGTTGTTAAAAAGTTTCTGAATGCTTACTTTCATTTTTGTACTTATCTTGGATTGGAAACAAACAGTTCTAGACAGTGGATTACGTTTTGGGTAGCATTGTTCTAGAGGGGCATTTCTCAAATTTTAATGTGCATAGGAATCACCTGGGAGTTTTGTTAAAATGCAGATATCTGGGGTGAAGCCTGAGTGTCTGCATCTCTGACAATGCCAGGAGATGCCAATGCTGCTGATCTGTAGACCATACCGTGAGCAGAAGAATCTGGCGACATGGAAATCAAGAGGGGGAGGATTAGAATATGACATAAAATATGGCAGCATGTATGTATGTGCCAAGTGCCAAGTGATCACTGAAAAGTGAGAAAACAAATCTACCTGAGGGAGTAGATAAAGTTTCAAAGAGAGTAATATTTGACAATGTTTTTAAGTATGAGTCAGACTTCTTCAGAAGGAGAAGGATGAGAATAAGAAAAAAAGTCATTTTAGGTACAGGTAACATCAAAATTATGGAGGAATAAGGGCTATGAAGGCAGTTTAAAGTCAGATTACTAATTTTTTTTTTTTAATCTTGTAAGGAATGGGACACCTACCACTTACAGTGTGTCCATCGCTCAGTTTAAGAAATAAAAAACTACCAACATAATTTAAGTCCCTCACAGACCTGTTCCAGGTGGTAATCACACTCTTGAATCTGGGGTTTATTATTACCATGCATTTCTTTTATATAAATTTATAGAGGGTATATATATCTTCTCCTCCACATGTCTGTCACTTTGTCGTAGTGTTGGGGCTTACATGTTGCTGTGATGCTGGAAGCTATGCCACCAGTATTCAAACACAAGCAGGGTAACCCATGGTGAACAGGTTTCAGCTGAGCTTCCAAACTAAGACAGACTAGGAAGAAGGAACTGGCAGTCTACTTCTGAAAAAAATTAAACAGTGAAAACTTTATGAATAGCAGCAGAACATTGTCTGATATAGTGCCAGAAGATGAGCGCCTCAGGTTGGAAGGCACTCAAAATGTGTCTGGGGAAGAGCTGCCTCCTCAAAGTATAGTTGACCTTAATGACATGAATGGAGTCAAGCTTTTGGGACCTTCATTTGCTCATGTGGCATGACTCAAAATGAGAAGAAACAGCTGTAAACATCTATTAATAATTGGAACGTGGAACATATGAAGTATTAATCTAGGAAAATTGAAAATCATAAAAAATGAAATGGAACACATAAACATTGATATTCTAGGCATTAATGAGCTGAAATGGACTGGTATTGGCCATTTTGAATTGGACAATTATATGGTCTACTATGCTGGGAATGACAAATTGAAGAGGAATGGCATTGCATTCACCATCAAAAAGAACATCTTCAAGATCTATCCTGAAGTACAACACTGTCAGTGATAGGATCATATCCATATGCCTACAAGGAAGACCTTTCATGTTTTCAATCACCTCATATGCATGTGAAAACTGGGCGATGAATGAGGACGACCAAAGAAGAATTGAAGCCTTTGAACTGTGGTGCTGGAGAAGAATATCGAATATACCATGGACTGCCAAAAGAACAAACAAATCTGTCTTGGAAGAAGTACAACCAGAACGCTCCTTAGTAGCAAGGATGGTGAGACTACGTCTCACATACTTGGGACATGTTATCAGGAGGGATCAGTCCGTGGAGAATGACAGCATGCTTGATAAAGTAAAGGGTCAGTGAAAAGGAGGAAGACTCTCAATGAGATGGGATGACACAGCAGCTGCAACAATGGGCTTAAGCATAACAACTGTGAGGATGGCACAGGACCAGGCAGTGTTTCGTCCTGTTGTACATAGGATCACTAGGTATTGGAACCTACTCGATGGTACCTAACAACAACAAGAAAGGCCAGTTAATATGACTATTATTCAAATTTATGCACCAACCTAATGCCAAAGATAAAGAAATTGAAGATGTTTACAAACTTCTGCAGTCTGAAATTGATCAAACATGCAATCAGGATGCTTTCACAATTACTGGTGATTGGAATTATTGGCAAAAGTTGGAAACAAAGAAGAAGGATTGGTAGCTGGGAAAAATGGCCTTGGTAACAGAAATGATGCTGGAGATCACACGATAGAATTTTGTAAGACCAGTGACTTCTTCATTGCAAATACATTTTTCAACAACATAAACAGTGACTATGCATATGGACTTCACCGGATGGAATACACAGGAATCAAATCGACTACATCAGCAGAAGGAGTCGATGGAAAAGTTCAATATCACCAGTCAGAACAAGGCCTGGGGCTGACTTTGTAAAAGACCATCAATTGCTCATATGCAAGTTCAAGTTGAAGCTGAAGAAAATTAGACCAAGTCCGCGAGAGCCAAAGTATAACCTTGAGTATACCCCACCTGAATTTAGAGACAGCTCAAGAATATATTTGACACACTGAACATTAATGACTGAAGATCAGACAAGCTGTGGAATGATATCAAGGACATCATACATAAAGAAAGCAAGAGGTCACTAAAAAAACAGGAATGAGAGAAAAGACCAAAATAATGTCAGAAGACACTCTGAAGCTTGCTAAAGTGAAAAGGAGAAATGATGAAGTAAAAGAGCTGAACAGAAGATTTTAAAGGGTGGCTCATGAAGTCAAAGTAAAGTATTATAATGAAATGTGCAAAGACCTGGAGTTAGAAAACCAAAAGGAAAGAACACACTCTGTGGTTCTCAAGGTGGAAGAACTGAAGAAAAAATTCAAGCCTCAAGTTGCAATATCGAAGGATTCTTTGGGCAAATTCTGAACAGTGCAGAAAGTATCAAAAGAAGATGGAAGGAATACAGAGAGTCACTCTATCAAAAAGAATTGGTCAACTTTCAACCATTTCAGGAGGTAGCATATGCTCAAGAACTGATGGTACTGAAGGAAGAGGTTCAAGCCACACTGAAGACTTTGGTGAAAAGCAAGGCTCCAGGAATTGATGGAATACCAATTGAGATGTGTCAACAAATAGATTCAGTGCTGGAAGTGCTCACTCGTCTATGCCAAGAAATTTGGAAGACACCTACCTGGCTGTCTTAGGCTGGGTTCTCTAGAGAAGCAAAACCAGTAAAGGATATATATATATTTATGTCAAGGAAAGAGCTCATGCAATCGTAGAGCCTGAAATATCCCAAGTCTTTGTATTAGGATAGAGGCTCCTCTCAATTCATGTAGCCGCAGATGCAGGCAAACCCAAGATTGGCAGGTTGGAAAGTGGGGCTCCTGATCTCAGGCTGTGAAGATCTACAAATTCCACGACCTGCAGATAAGCTGATAGCTCAAGTCCCAAGAGCCAGAGGTCAGAAGAAAGGAGGTAGCTGCAGGATCCAGAGTGAGCAAAAATCTAGAATGTCTGTTTATATTGGATGCAGGCCACACACTCAAGGAAACTCCCTTTAGACTGATTGACTACTCACAGCAGATTCAATCATGGGAGTGATCACTTATAAACGCTGAGAATCATGGCCCAGCTAAATTGACACACAATCTTAACCATCTCACTGGCCAACTAATGGGAAGAGATGCATATTTATGCATATTCCAAAGAAAGTTGATCCAACTGAATGCATAAATTATTGAACAATATCATTAATATCACATGCAAGTAAAATTTTGGTAAAGATCATTCAAAAGCAGCTTCAGCAGTATATCAACAGGGAACTGCCAGAAATTCAAATGGGATTCAGAAGAGGATGTGGAACCAGGGACATCATTGTTGATATCAGATGGATCCTGCCTGAAAGCAGAGAATACCAGAAAGATGTTTACCTATGTTTTATTTGGAAACCTTGGTGGCATAGTGGTTAAGAGCTACGGCTGCTGACCAAAAAGGTCGGCAGTATGAATCTACCAGGCACTCCTTGGAAACCCTACGGAGCAGTTCTACTCTGTCCTATCGGGTCACTATGAGTTGGAATCAACTCAACAGCAATGGGTTTGGTTTTTGGTTTTGTGTTTTATTGACTATGGAAAGGCGTTCGACTATGTGGATCATAACAAATTATAGATAACATTATGAAGAATGGGAATTCCAGAACACTTAATTGTGCTCATGAGGAACCTGTACATTGATCAAGAGGCAGTCGTTCGAACAGAACAAGGGGATACTACATGGTTTAAAGTCAGGAAAGGTGTGTATTAGGATTGCATCCTTTCACCATACTTATTCAATCTATATGATGAACAAATAATCTGAGAAACTGGACTAAATGAAGAAGAATTAGGCATCAAGATTGGAGGAAGACTCATTAACAACCTCCGACATGCAGATAACACAACCTTGCTTGCTGAAAGCAGAGAGGCCTTGAAGCACTTACTGATGAAGATCAAAGAATACAGCCTTCAGAATGGATTACACCTCAACATAAAGAAAACAAAAATCCTCACAACTGGACCAATAAGCAACATCATGATAAACGGAGAAAAGATAGGAGCTGTCAAGGATGTCATTTTACTTGGATCCACAATCGACACCCATGGGAGCAGCTGTCAAAAAACCAAATGACTGTCAGGAGCAAGGGCGACTGAAGAATACCAAAGATACAAGGGAAACATTAGTCCAAAGGACTAGTGGACCACAGCTACCACAGCTTCTACTAGACTGAGTCCAGCAGAACTAGATGAGGCCCAGCTACCACCACCAACTGCTGTGACAGGGATCACAATAGAGGGGCCCGGACAGAGCTGGGGCAAAATGCAGAACAAAATTCTAAATCACAAAAAAAGGCCAAACTTAATCGCCTGACAGCGACTGGAGAGACCCCAAGAGTATGGACCCCAGACACCCTTTTAGCTCAGTAATGAAGTCGCTCATGAGGTTCACCTTCAGCCAAAGATTAGACGGGCCCATAAAACAAAATGAGACTAAAGGGGCACAGAAGCCCAGGGGCAAGGACTAGAAGGCAGGAGGGGACAGGAAAGCTGGTACTAGGGAACCCAAGATCAAGAAGGGAGAGTGTTGATATGTCGTGGGGTTGGTAACCAATGTCACAAATGAGTATGTGTATTAATTGTTTAATGAGAAGGAAGTTTGTTCTGTAAACCTTCATCTAAAATACAATTAAGAAAAAAAAGAAATCAAATGATGCATTGCATTGGGCAAATCTGCTGCAAGAGATTTCTTTAAAGTGTTAAAAAGCAAAGATGTCACCTTGAAGACTAAGGTGCGCCTGACCCAAGTCACAGTGTTTTCAATCACCACATATGCATGCAAAAGCTGGGCAATGAATAAGGAAGACTGAAGAAGAATTGACACCTTATGGTGTTGGCGAAGAATCGTGAATATACCATGGAATTCCAAAAGAATAATGACGAAGAATCTTGAATATACCATGGAATTCCAAAAGAATGAACAAATCTGCCTTGAAAGAAGTATAGTCAAAATGCTTCTTAGAAACAAGGATGGTGAGACTTTGTCTCACATACTTCAGACACATTACTGGGAGGGATCAGTCCCTGGAGAAGGACATCATTCTTGGTAAAGCAGGGTCAGTGAAAAAGAGGAAGACCCTCAATGAAATGGATTGGCTGCAACAATGGGCTCAAACATAGCAATGATTGTGAGGATAGCGCAGGACTGAGCAGTGTTTCGTTCTGCTGTGCATAGGTGTCATGGATTGAATTATGTCCCTCCCAAAATGTGTATATCAACTTGGTTAGGCCATGATTCCCAGTATTGTATGGTTGTCCTCCATTTTGTGATTGTAATTTTATGTTGAGAGGATTAGGGTGGGATTGTAACACCACCCTTACTCAGGTCACCTTCCTGATCCAAAGTAAAGGCAGTTTCCCTGAGGTGTGGCCTGTACCACCTTTTATCTGTTATGAGATAAAAGGAAAGAGAAGAAGAGAGTTGGGGACCTCATACCACCAAGAAAGCAGCAGGAGTCCCTGTGCCTGAGAAGCTCCTTGACCAGGGGAAGATTGAGGACAAGGACCTTTCTCCAGAGCTGACGGAGAGAGAAAGCCTTCCCCTGGAGCCGATGCCCTGAATTTGGACTTGTACCCTACCAGACTGTGAGAAAATAAATTTCTCTTTGTTAAAGCCATCCACTTGTGCTATCTCTGTTATGGCAGCACTAGATGACCAAGACAATATGGTTGCTATGAGTTGTAACCGACTCGATAGGACCTAAGAACAACATAAATATCCTCTAAGCAAGCCATGGCACTGTTTTGCATGATTAAAATATGGTGCTAATTCTTCTGCAACTTGCTTTTTTCAGTCATCATTGTGTTTCTAAGGTTCATCCATGTTCAAGAGCTATTTAGAGGGTACACTCCCTCAGACTTAGTGACTGAATGTGGGAAATAAGACAGGAATTAGTATTACTCTGAGATTTTTAGAGAATGTGATGATCTTGAGATGAGAACATATAGTAAAGAAGTGGATTTTTGGAGTAAGCAAATAATTCCATTTGGGGCATGTTTACTTTGAGATACCTGCAGGCATTCAGATACAGATGATGAGCAGTTGGCTCAGGAGAGAGGAAGACTAAGAGATCTAGAATATAGGTAAGAGCTGAAGCCTTGACAGGGAGGATGAGATGACCTGGGGAGGAATGCATAATGAGTTTTGGTGACACACTGATTAGTCTTGGACAGAGGAGGAGGAGCAACTAGCTGATTAGAGACAAGATTCTGAATGGATAAATTATTTGTCAGAGTAAGTGAGGTGGCTAGGATTCCACTGATCTAATTTACTCTTATAGAATTAGATCTTAGTAGTTAACTTGATTTACCCAAGAGTGCCAAGATTCTCTTCATTTGTTGTTCCTTCTCTTTGTTAAGCCACGGCATCCTGTTCAGCATCAGTGAGAACAAGAATGTGAGGACAACCACCTAAACATGAAAATCACAAGAGAATCAAATGAGCAGGTATTACAGGATCCAAGAAGGTGACATCATTTTGTAAATGTGAAGGTGACTATTTATTATAAATTTCAATTATTTGACCCCGTATTTTCATGAAAAACCGAGAACTAATTAATTTCATAATCATTTTTGCATGTAGGGTATCTGGAAGGGTTCCAAGAGTCTGAATAATGTCAATATTCATATTTTTGCCTGTAGTCCTTAATCTTCTTGACTAGGAAAGTGTAAGCTATTATATGATTTGTGCTGAGTTGTAGAAATTGTTCAGTAACACCTCCCAGTGTCTTTGGAAGACCTTTGATGGAGAGCTAGACTGGGGAAGCTAAACTTTCAAAAGTCCTAAGGATTAAATTTCAGTTTAGCAAAAGAGGTCACAGAGTCTTAGGGAAACATGCATCCCCCACTCCTTAAGTTTCCCTAGAGGAAAGAAGTTCTACTCCAGTTCTTAGGAGAATAAGAATGGAAGGGATATTTCCAGACTCTTGTCACACCCTCACACCCCTTCTTATCTTTCTGGGAAAGAGTCTGTGCAGGTGATTCCCTCTTTCTCTCAGGCCTGTCTGCTGAGGTAGGGGGAGATCCATCCTGCTTGGCCTGGGCTTCCTGGGTTGGGCGCAGTAGGCCAGGGCTGGGCCAGATGGCTAGAGGAAGGTTTGAGCCCTTCTCTCTTCCCCTACTTTTAGAGTTTGACGAGTTTGCGGTGCCAATTCTGGGTGTGTCTTCTCTGCAGACCTAATGTTTCCCTCTTGTGGACTGTTCTAAGGACCAGACGTGGGTGGAAAGTACTGTAGTAGAAAGTTAATTTGGCCATCAGTCCATCCCCCTTCCTCGCTGTAGCTATACCAGTAATTAAGCTTTGACTAATACTTGGAAGGTTAGTGGTTAAGTGCTACGGCTCCTAACCAAAAGGTCGGCAGTTCAAATCCACCAGGTGCTCCTTGGAAACTCTATGGGGCAGTTCTACTCTGGCCTATAGGGTCACTATGAGTCGGAATCTGCTCGAGGGCAGTGGATTTGTTTTTTTTTTTTTTTTTGGTTTTTAATACTTGGAAGCAGCAGTTAAGAAATCAAATGATGTATTGCATCTGGCAAATCTGCTGCAAAAAACCTCTTTAAAGTGTTAAAAAGCAAAGATATCACTTTAAGGACTATGGTGTGCGTCTGACCCAAACCATGGTGTTTTCAATCGCCTCATATGCATGTGAAAGGTGGACAATGAATAAGGAAGACCTAAGAAGAGTCATGCCTTTGAATTATGGTGCTGGTGAAGAATATTGACTATACCATGGACTATAAGAAGAATAAACAAATTTGTCTCGAAAGATGTACAGCCAGAATGCTTCTTAGAAGAGAGTATGGCAAAACTTTGTCTCACATACTTTGGACATATTATCAAGAGGGACCAGACCCTGAAGAGGGGCATCATCCTTAGTAAAGTGGAGAGTCAGCGAAAAAGAGGAAGACCCTCAACAAGATGGACTGACACAGTGGTTGCAACAATGGGTTTAAACATAATAATGATTGTGGGAATGGCCCAGGACCAGGCAGTGTTTCATTCTGTTGTACACAGGGTCGCTATGGGTTGGAACCAACTTGAAGGCACCTAACAACAGTAATACTTGGATCTCCATTTCTTTTATTCCTCTTTTATATTTTTCTGTCATTCTCTTTTATACTGAGTTATTATATATTTATTATAATAATTTTGAAAAAAGAAATAAACTAAAAATTTTCTATAATCCCACCACGCTCTGGTGGTGGGATTAAATAAAACAATTTGAAATTTGGAGTATATTCTTTAATCATTTTTGTCTTAGTTAATGTACCTAGAACAGCTTTCTACATCATTATATTGTCAATAACATGTTTAATGGTTGCTCACTATTCTGCGGTTGTCCCATAATAATGCCCTATTATTACATATTTAAGTTGTTGCTAAATTTATTTTATTACTATTGCAAACCTCTCTGGATTTTCTCAGATTAAATCCTTAGAAGTAAAATTTCTCTGGCAAAGGGAATGCAGATTTGAATGCTTTTTACTAGATAAATGTCCAGATTTCCCTTTAGTATCAACTGCCCATTTTCCTTGGCATCGCTGTGTATTATCATTTGTTTATTTTTGCTATTTTTAAAAGCAAAAAATGGAATATTGTTCTATTTTAATTTGACTAGTGAATATGAATTTCTCTTTAAAATGTTTTTAAGCAATCATGACCACAAGGTTTTTCTTTTTTAACCTAAAAATTTACGTACAATAGAAATCGCTCTTTTTGGTGTATAAATTCCATGAGGTTTGACAAGTGCACAGAGTTGTGTATCCATACCTACAATCAAGATACCTAACAGTCCATCTTTCAAAACATTCCCTCAGGCTATCCCTTTGTAGTCAACTCTTTCTCCCACCCTACTCCCTGGCAACTGAGGTTTTGTTCTCCATTTCCTTATCCTTTAGAAATATACAGGCTGAAATATTTATGGACGAAATGATAATGGTCTGGAATTCTTTTTTTTTTTAAGTAGGTGAAACAAGATTGGCCATAAGTTGGTCATTGTTAAAGTCAGGTAGCAGAACTTTAAGATTGCATATGGGTTTAACATTTTCCATAATTAAATTTTTTTTAAAGTAAGCTTTCTGTTTACTTTTTTCAAAGTAGTTTGTTGTTGATTTTTTACTTCTCCCTCCTACTTCCCAACTCTTTTCTACCACATTTCTACTAGTCTATCAGTTCTTGTTAGCTTTTTCTGTGATTATTTTACACATATCCCTAGTAAAATTCACTCCATTTATTTTATTTTTTTAAATCCAATTGGCAAAACCATTAGGCACCTTGGAACGACACCATGGTTCTCAGTTTCCAAAGCTTCCTGCAGCTCTGGTTTCTCCCAGGCTGGTGTGGCCTCTTTCTTTCACATACCTTTACAGGTTGGCTGATGAAGGTATTTTGGAGCACTGATAACACCAACGAAATAACCCAGCTGGTGGCTTGATCTTTGTTCAATTCCAGGCTATAAAGTGCTGTAAAAAAGGCTGAGGCCAGACTAGTGATACCGAGAAGGAGCCAGCAGAGATAAGCCAGCCATCTAGGCAGGCCATTAGAGAGCAGCTTGTTCCCTTCTTCTGAGATCAGGAGGGGAAAACTGGTCGCCTCCCTGAAGAACAAAGGTTGAAGGAGTCATCTCTTATCCAAGACTGAGTGAGAGGTCTAAGAAGGTCAGAGGTGATAAAGAAAACCCAGTGCCTTACCTGGGTGGCCCTTGCTCCATGGAAAGAATGTGTGTTTCCAAGATTCCCTGGAGTTTTTGCAGTTGGCTGGCTGCATCAAGGAAGTCACAAGGCTGGTGAACTTCGGTGATACCCAGTATGCCTAAATGAGATTGTAGCCTCCGCAGAACTCTGAGCAGGTAATAGCAGAAATGACGGTGGTTTTCAGGAACCACTGAAAATATATTTTGAGTTTATACTTTCACAAGGGGAAGATTTCAATAAACTGTAATTACAGTTAAAGATTAGTAATTATTTAATTAATGATGATATCAAATTATCTCAAAACTAGTGGAGATTAAACCCAACACATACAGCATTATTGTCTTCTCTAAGGACACTGGTAAATTTTTAACAATTTGAAAAATTTTAAGCTTTGATTTAGAGACTTTCACATTTAGCTTTTTACCATCAGAACTTCAATACATGTGAGCTATACTAGGTAAATGTACAAGAGGCCCAAACTGTGTTTGAGAATTCATCAATTGCATAATCTTACCTGCTCATAGAAGAAAAGAACAAGTTTCAACAGCCTCTAACAAAACAGATGGAACGCAGGGATTTGATACAGAGAACATTTTGTGGTTTTGTTTTTAATCCTGTGGTTTGTGAGACCACATAGACTGTCTCAGAATTCATCAAAGCTATTATCTTTTTTTTTATAATTTTTATTGTGCTTTAAGTGAAAGTTTACAAACCAAGTCAGTCTCTCACACAAAAACCCATATACACCTTGCTACACACTCCCAATTACTCTCCGCCTAATGAGACAGCCCGTTCTCTCCCTCCACTCTCTCTTTTCGTGTCCATTTCACCAGCTTCTAACCCCCTCCACCCTCTCATCTACCCTCTAGGCAGGAGATGCCAACATAGTCTCAAGTGTCCACCTGATCCAAGAAGCTCACTCCTCACCAGCATCCCTCTCCAACCCATTGTCCAGTCCAATCCATGTTTGAAGAGTTGGCTTCAGGAATGGCTCCTGTCCTGGGTCAACAGGTCTGGGGGCCATGACCACTGGGGTCCTTCCAGTCTCAGTCAGACCATTAAGTCTGGTGTTATGAGAATTTGGGGTCTGCATCCCACTGCTCTCCTGCTCCCTCAGGGGTTCTCTGTTGTGTTCCCTGTCAGGGCAGTCATCAGTTGTAGCCAGGCACCATCTAGTTCTTCTGGTCTCAGGATGATGTAGTCTCTGGTTCCTGTGGCCCTTTCTGTCTCTTGGGCTCGTAATCACCTTGTGTCCTTGGTGTTCTTCGTTCTCCTTTGATCCAGGTGGGTTGAGACCAATTGATGCATCTTAGATGGCTGCTTGCTAGCGTTTAAGATCCCAGACGCCACTCTTCAAAGTGGGATGCAGAATGTTTTCTTAAAAGATTTTATTATGCCAATTGACTTAGATGTCCCCTGAAACCATGGTCCCCAGACCCCTGCCCCTGCTACACTGGCCTTCCAAGCATTCAGTTTATTCAGGAAGCTTCTCTGCTTTTGGTTTAGTCCAGTGTGTGCTGTCTTTCCCTTAACCTAAAATAATTCTTATCTACTATGTAATTAGTGAATAGCCCTCCCCCAACCTCCTTCCCTCCCCTCTCTCATAACCACAAAAGAATGTTTTCTTCTCAGTTTAAACTATTTCTCAAGTTCTTATAATAGTGGTCTTATGCAATATTTGTCCTTTTGCAACTAATTTCACTCAGCATAATGCCTTCCAGGTTCCTTCATGTTATGAAATGTTTCACAGATTCCTCACTGTTCTTTATCGATGCATAGTATTCCATTGTGTGAATATACCATAATTTATTTAGCCATTCATCCATTGATAGGCACCTTGGTTGCTTCCATCTTTTTGCTATTGTAAACAGTGCTGCAATAAACGTGGGTGTGCATATATCTGTTTGTGTAAAGGCTCTTATTTCTCTAGGATATATTCCAAGGAGTGGGATTGCTGGATCGTATGGTAGTTCTGTTTCTAGCTTTTTAAGGAAGCGCCAAATCTATTTCCAACGTGGTTGTACCATTTGACATTCCCACCAGCAGTGTATAAGTGTTCCAATCTCTCCACAGCCTCTCCAACATCTATTATTTTGTGTTTTTTGGATTACTGCCAGCCTTGTTGGAGTAAAATGAAATCTCATTGTAGTTTTGATCTGCATTTCTCTAATGGCTAATGATCGTGAACATTTCGTCATATATCTGTTAGTCTTCTTTAGCGAAGTGTCTATTCATATCTTTTGCCCATTTTTTAATTAGGTTATTTGTCTTTTTGCAGTATCATGTAGATTTTAGAGATCAGGCGCTAATCAGAAATGTCATAACTAAAAACTTTTTCCCAGTCTGTAGGTAGTCTTTTGGTGAAGTCTTTGGATGAGCATAGGTGCTTGATTTTTAGGAGCTCCCAGTTATCTAGTTTTTCTTCTACATTCTTTCTAATGCTTGTATACTGTTTATGCCATGTATTAGGGCTCCTAACGTTGTCCCTATTTTTTCTTCCATGATCTTTATCGTTTTAGATTTTATATTTAGGTCTTTGATCCATTTTGAGTTAGTTTTTGTGCATGGAGTGAGGTATGGGTCTTGTTTCATTTTTTTGCAGATGGATATCCAGTTATGCCAGCACCATTTGTTAAAAAGACTGTCTTTTCCCCATTTAACTGTTTTGGGACCTTTGTCAAATATCAACTGCTCATATGTGGATGGATTTATGTCCGGATTCTCAATTCTTTTCCATTGGTCCATGTATCTGTTGTTGTACCAGTACCAGGCTGTTTTGACTACTGTGGCAGTATAACAGGTTCTAAAATCAGGTAAAGTAAGGCCTCCCACTTTGTTCTTCTTTTTCAGTAATGCCTTATTTATCTGGGTCCTCTTTCCCTTCCATATGAAGCTGGTGATTTGTTTCTCCATCTCATTAAAGAATGTCATTGGGATTTGGATCAGAATTGCATTAAATGTATAGATCATTTTTGGTAGAATAGACATCTTTATAATGTTAAGTCTTCCTATCCACGAGCAAGGTATGTTCTTCCACTTATGTAAGTCTCTTTTGGTTTCTTGCAGAAGTGTATGGTAGTTTTCTTTGTATAAGTCTTTTACATCTCTGGTAAGATTTATTCCTAAGTATTTTATCTTCTTGGGGGCTACTGTTAATGGCATTGATTTGATAATTTCCTCTTCGATGTTCTTTTTGTTGGTGTAGAGGAATCCAACTGATTTTTGTATGTTTATCTTGTATCCCGATACTCTGCTGAACTCTTCTATTAGCTTCAGTAGTTTTCTTGAGGATTCTTTAGGGTTTTCTGTGTATAAGTTCATGTCATCTGCAAATAGAGATACTTTTACTTCTTCCTTGCCAATCTGGATGCTCTTTATTTCTTTATCTAGCCTAATTGCTCTGGCTAGGACTTCCACACAATGTTGAATAAGAGTGGTGATAAAGGGCATCCTTGTCTGGTTCCTGATCTCAATGGGAATATTTTCAGGCTCTCTCCATTTAGGGTGATGTTGGCTAAAGCATTTTCTCTTAAGGAAATTAAAACAAGCAGAAGATTGTACCATGCCTGTTGGTTATGAATGAGTGAGAAAGTAAGAGTCATGGAAGGGTGTGGAAGTCAGAGAAGGTTAATTACTAAAATCTAATGAGCTTTACCATTTGCCCAAATGGATCCTGCCTGCTGATGACTGCCATGGGCCTCTAAGTGAGAATAAATGAGGCTGGATAAAAGTGTCACCAGCTTGTTAATGTTGTAAGAACTCCATGATGATTGTTCACACTCTGAAAGTAGGTATGTATTTCTCTTGAGCAGGAATCCCACAGTTTCCTTTAATTCCTAAATGTAGAACCAAGATGAGAAAAGTTAGTCTGTCTTACAGTAACGCAGGACAGGTAGCAACTATAGTAAAAGCCTGTTTCTTTTACTCAGAGGGACATAACTTAGTTTAAAGAACTAAATCTTTCAGTTTCTCTTTACTTTTTCAGAAAGCAGTTACCTCACAGTAGCTTCAAAACCAGTTCTATGAGAGCATATAGAATGAAAGAATAAGGGACAGCTTGGTCAAACATTAAAAACTAAAACAAGTCCAGAGTAGCATGTACTGCGCTCACATTCAGTCCTCAGAAAATTTCATAAGTAAGAGAAAAGAAACCAGAGGCATGACAAATTACAACTCAGGGGACAGGAATTAGGGAAAAGATATTAAGGGGAACAAAACAAAAAACTAGTTTCTGTCAAGTCAGTTCCAATTCATGGTGACCCCTTGTGTGTCACAATGCCATCGGGTTTTCAAAGCTATGATCTTTTGGAAGTAGACTGCCAGACCTTTCTTCAGAGGCAGCTTTCAGTTAGTAGTCATGTGCTTAAACATTTGTGCCACCAAGAACAATAAGGGTAATAACAAACTCGATGCCACTGAGCTGATTCCAACTCATACTGACCTTATAGGACAGAGTAGAACTGCCCCAAAGGGTTGCCAAGGCTGTAATCTTTATGGAAGCAGATTGCCACATCTTCTTCCTGCAGAGCAGCTGGTGGGGTTTGAACCACTAATAGACCCATTGCTGTCACGTCAATTTCAACTCATAACGACCCTATAGGACAGGGTAGAACTGCCCCATACGGTTTCCAAGGCTGTAATCTTTATGGAAGCAGACTCTCCCTCAAGCCACTAACAGGACCCTGAAAACCTTCCAAGACATCCTTTCCACTGCCATTTCCATCACACGGGGAAAGGAAATATGTAATTTACCTGTAAAACTTGATACCAAACTTACCTCAACTACCTTTGTGAGAGAGAGAGGCTCAAAGGAAGCATCTGAGGGGCAGGGAGCCTGAATGAGGGGAAAGAAAGGTGCAGGCTCCTGTGTTTGAATCAGCGGGAAGATCCGTCCAATTACAAGATTGATTGGGAAAAGGATGACAGCCGTTTGGATGCTGATAAGCAGTTCAGACCAGGTCACATCAAACGGACCCACTGAAAAAAAGGGATAACAGCAACTTTCATTACCAACAACTAAAGCTACTGAAAAGTCATTCCTCTCCCAGGTTGTAGCTGTTTAGCAATTTAAATAAGTTTATCTAAGGGTAGAAAATTATTACGGCAGTAAAAATTCTGATGTGTTGTTCTTAAGGCTGTTTCATTTATTAATGAACGAGAAGAGGAGTGTGCTAATGTTAGGGCAGGGAAGGAAAAGCGAAGGCATGATTCAGTTTCTAACCCTAGGAGTGACTAGAGTGGAGTACAGCAAAAGGACTGTATACCACAAGCACACAGCACACATCAGGGCTCATCCACACCTTGCTCGTCTCTCTTGGCAGTGGTGCCATTTATCTTCCAAAACATGACATTGATGACCATGTTGCAGAGAAGCAGTGTCATGCAGCAAGTGAGCCGCTGGACTCTTGTGAACTGGTTCCAGGGGTGTCGAGTTGCAACTGAGAGCCACAGATGATCTTGTGTGAACTTTTCTATTATCATGGAGGAAAACAGGTGCCTAAAGAAAGAAATTAGGATGGGAGAGACACAACATTTCATTGTACAAGTGCCCTAGACTAAGATTTAGTTTGCCCATTGGCAAACTACATAGCAACTTCTTGGCCACTATTCACTGCCTCTATGAACAGGGGCTTGGACTAGAATAGTCTTTAAAGATCTCCACAGCTTTCAAGTGACATGATGATTGTGATGGTTAAGGTTGTGTGTCAGCTTGGCTGGGCCATGATTCTCAGCGTTTGGCAGCTATGATGTAGTCTGGCAGTCGTATGATTTGTGATCACTTCCATGATGAGATTTGATAAAATGTGATCACCCCTGATGGGATCTGCTGTGAGTAGCCAATCAGTTGAAAGGGAGTTTCCTTGGGTGTGTGGCCTGCATCAAATCTAAGTGGACATTCTGGCAAGGCTCAGGGGCTTTTGCTCGCTCTGGATCCTGCAGCTGGCTCCTGTTTGTCTGACCTCTGGTTCTTGGGACTTTAGCTAGCAGCTTACCTGCAGTCTTGCCTGCCGATCTTGGGATTCAAAGCCTGTAAGCAAGAGCCCTGGCCTCTGACCTGCCGATCTTGGGTTTGCCAGCCTCTGTGGCTACATGAATCAGGAGAAGGGTCTATCCTAACCCATGGACTTGGGACTTTCCAGCCTCTACAATTATGTGAGCCATTTCCTTAATGTAAATCTCTCTCTATATATACATTTATATGCTTTACTGGTTTTGCTTCTCTCGAGAACCCAGCCTTTCGCTATTTTAGGATAGTTTTTGAAAATAAGGATAATCTGTATTATACGAGTGTTTAAAGCTAAAAATGGTTGTTTTAGCCTTACAAGAGTTTTAATAAATTCTTACTCTTTAAAACTTTGCATTCGGCTTCCTCTCAAGGTAGTTTGGTAAATTTACACTGTGAGCATCTTCTCTGCTTCAAATATAAAACACTAGTAGATAAAATATAGAAAGAAAAAAGAAACTAAAAAGACTCAACTGGGCTTAACATAAAATTAAAATATCTCTGAGGACTAGAAATGGAATAAGAAATCAACGTGGTGAGTGTGGTAGAAGCCGTAGGATTGCTGGGCTCCAGGTCTGGAAGGAGGCAGTACACAAGTGGGAATTTGGCATTTACGGGATAACTGGAACCACAAGTGTTTCATGGAGTAGGGAAGAGGAGAGAAAGAGCCAAGTTCACTGCTTGAAGCCAGGGTTAGGGCTAGAGGTTATGAAAGGACAGAAACAAAACAAAACAAAAAATCCAAAAACTTCCATGGGGCTACAACTTTACAAGTAGGGAGGTGAGAGAAAAAGGACAGCATCATGATCAGGTATTAAGTCAAGTGTTCCATTGCCTTGGAGCCCTGGTAGTGCAGTGGTTAAGAGCTTGCCTGTTAGCCAAAAGGTTGGCAGTTCGAATCTACCAGCTGCTCCCTGGAAACCTCATGGGGCAGTTCTACTCTCTCCTGTAGGGTTGCTATGAGTTGGAGTTGACTTGATAGCAACAGGTTTGGTTTGGTTTTCCATCGGCTCATGACAAGAGCTATAATTGCCCCAGTTTCACTGAGCAATAGGAGCTATTAATAAGCTATTAATAAGGCTTAGTTCTAGACTAGAGAATGTGAAGGGTTAGACAGAAACAGTAGCAAAACTACTAGTCGGGGATGGGTATGCACAAAGAGAAGTGGGAAATAAACAAACATACTAAACGACTAAGTCTTCCATTCAAAATGAAGTTACAAACCAAAATTCCAAAGCACATGAAGAAATTTAATGCTGAGAAAGGCAGCCAAAACAAAAAAATTCAATCCAAAAGAAATGAACTTCATAAAACAGTTTGACAAAGGCTTTAAAATAAGTATCTCAGGTTTCTTGAAGATATAAGAAAAAGAATAACTTCACTTAAAAAGAATAAAAATTATAAAGAAAAACAAATAAAAGAGCAAATTAGAAAAACTGAAACTGAAAAATATGGTCATCGAACAAATCATTTTTAAAAAATAATTATTTATTTTGTTGTTGAGAATATACAACAAAACATTCACCAACTTAAGTTTCTACATGTACAATTCAGTGACACCGATTACATTCTTTGGGTTGTGCAACCATTCTCACCCTCCTTTTCTGAGTTGCTGCACCCCGTTAACATAAACTCACTGCCCTCTAAGGTGCCTGTATAATCTTTTGAGTTGCTATTGTCACTTTAATCCCATATAGATAGTTCTTAAATGAGCATAATGCTCAAGGTAGGCTTTTTTTTTTTTTTACCAGTTGAGCTAAATTATTGCTTGGTTTTAAGATGACTTCAGGGGATATTTTTGGTTCAAGGTTTAAAGATTATCTCAGGGCGATAGTTTCAGGGGTTCATCTAGCCTCCATGGCTCCAGCAAGTCTGGAGCCCTTGAGAATTTGAAATTCTGTTCTGCATTTCTTGCCTTTTGATCAGAATTCTTCTATAGAATCTTTGACCAAAATGTTCAGCAATGGTAGTTGGGCACCATTCAGTTCTCCTGGTCTCATGGCCAAGGACGCAGTTGTTCATAGAGGTAATTAACCACACATTCTGTATTCTTCTCCTATTCCTGACTCTACTTCTTCCTCTGTTGCTTCAGGTGAATAGAAACCAATTGTCATGTCATGGGTGGCTGCTTGCAAAAATTTAGGAAATGTATTTAGGAAATGAATAGGGCTGATGGTTGCACAACAGTGTGAATATAATTAGTGCCAAGGAATTGTACACTTAAAATGGTTAAAATAGCAAATTTTACTTATATTTATTTTACAAGGCTTCAAATTGGTTTGAAAAGGTTCAGCCACGGCCATCATAAACAAGGGCAGTGTACACATTGCATAGCAACCAAATCTGTTGTCCATTGGATTTTGACCTGAGTAGAAAACAAACAACAGTGCCCTGCTCAAAGATGGCACCCAACTGTGCCATGTTGAATGCTTCAGGAGTCTGATGCAGGAGTCTGGATTATTGGCAGGACTGTGGAGAGAGACACACATTCAAAGCGTCACGGTCCGCTGCCGTTTTGATGGGGGTGCCACTATTTGTTTCCTACTTGGGTCAAAATCCAAGCGGCAACAGGTTTGGTTACTATGCAATGCATATGCTGCCCTTGTTTACAAATGCCATGACTGAACTGTTTCAAATTGGTTTGAAATGCACATATTTTACCACAGTAAAAAAGAAATAAAAATATGAAAATGCAAAGAACAAAGCAAATAAATTCAGGAGATATGGACATGGTTGAAAAGAGAATCAGTAAACTAAAATATACTACTAAGGAATTTACCCAGAATACACCATAGAGAGACAAAAAGAAAATAAGTAAGCAAGGGCAGTTAAAAAACATGGAGGATAGTTTGAGAGGCTCCAAGATACATTTTTTAGAAGTTCTAGAAGAAAAGAATGGAGGGACTAGCAGAGAAGCAATATTTTTAGAAGTTGACATCTGAGAATTTTTCAGAATTGAAGACATGATTCTGCATGTTAAAAGTACACTCTGGGTACCAAATAAGATAAAAATATATATATAAATCCACATAATGACGAATTACGGTAAAATTTGGAACACTGTGAATAAAGAAGAAATATTAAAAAGAAAGACAGTATACTTGAAAAGAATAAAAATTAGGCTAACAAAAACCTATTTAGTATGTGATATTGGTGTCTTCCTCCTCTCCCTGGAGAGATCTGCTCACATTTCAGGGTAATAATGTTTCTCTTCACAGGGGAGGATAGGCAAGTCTGCCAGTAACCCCTATCATTAGCCCAGGTAAGAATCTTCTAATCTTGGGGTTCATCTTCTGTAAGACAAGCCTTTCCCTGGCGCATTTGTTGAAAACATTCAGAGGGAATTATTTAACTTTGCAGCTGCCTGAGGTAGTGGATAACTGTTGGGGCAAACAATATACTAACCAAAAAGCTTAAAAGGAAAAGCTGTGGAATGAGATTTTCCTAGGGGCTTTGAAAAGCTTGGATATATTCTTGGGAATCTAGAAGACCACACACATGCATAGGACTATATTGCATGCCCAGAGCTGTGTGCATGCTCAGGAGAGACCTGAGAAGGCCTTAACCTCTGGATGACCTTGAGGTTTTCAGCAAGCAGGAAGTGAAGGGTAAGGTAGAATTGTCAACTGACTTGCTGTGTGTTGAAGGTGTGCCCCAATATACATATAGAACCCATCTGTAAAGACTGGGAGGCTTATTGATTTTAGGCATTTAAGGAGATCTCTGTCCAAATACTGGCTGACCACTAAGACAACCCAACAGAGACTTCAATGGCCACACACAACAAATACAGACTTTACAGAATTAATTCAGAAAATTCATTAAACAAACAAATAGCAAGAACAACAAACCTAGGGGAGGAAGAAGAATCTGATTTCCAAAGTCGACCCACTATATTATTTTAAAAGACCAGTTTCTAAAAAAAAATTATGTGACATGCAAAGAAACAAGAAAGTACAGCCCATCTGCAGTTAAAAAAAAAAAAAGTCACTAGTAACTGTCTCTGCAGAAGTCTAGATATTGAACTTACTGGATAAAGACTTTAAATTAGTTACTTTAAATATGTTCAAACAACTAATGCAAACCATGTCTAAAGAACTAAAGGGAAGTATAAAAACAAAGTCTCACTAAATAGAGAATATCAGTAAAAAAATAGAAATTATATATTAAAAAAAAGGAACCAAATAGAAATTCTGGAATTAAAAAGTACAATAACTGAAATGAAAAATTCATTATGGGGGTTCAACAACATATATGAGCAGGCAAAAGAATCAGTAAACCTGAAGATAGGTCAATTATGATTGACCAGTTTGAGGATCAGAAAGGAAAAAGAATGAAGAAAAATGATGCAGCTTACGAAAACTGTTCTTAGGGTGGGCATCATCAAATGCCATCAACATACACAAAATGGGAGTCTGAAGAAGGAGAAAAAGCAAGCATTTGTGAGGAAAGATTAAGCACAATTTTAAAAAGGAATGGGGTGGGGACAGGCACTGGAAGAAACAGTTCCACCTTTTTTGCCTTTAGGCATTTTTATATGAGGACATAATGCTGGCACCTCTTGAAGTCATCACCTTATATTTCCTAGAGGAAAAAGCCAAAACTCCTGATATCATTGAACTAAAAAATTGAAGGGAAGAAGGGTATTGGGTAGCAGAAATATATTACTCTAGACAGTACATAGCAACCTTCACTATTAATAACAATATCCCAAAAATACCTAAAGGAAAAGAGATCTCTCTTTGAGACTGGTGTGAAGATCTGGTCACGCTCGCAATCTCCTATGTCCACAGCCAGCCAACAATTGCACAGGAAATGCCATTTCCTCTTAACTGCCATGTCACTGACAATTACCTGGTTTATATACCTATGGTGAAATGAAGATAATCATGTTAGGGAGGTGGGCATGAATCAATTGCTGTGTAGTAACAAGTAATCTCGCTTCTTACTTGGAGTGATACAAAGCTTTTGGAATGAATAGTGGTGATAGTTGTACAACACGGTTAATGTAATTAATGTCACTGAATCGTACGCTTAAAATGGCAAACTTTTTGTTATATATATATTTTACCACAGTAAAATTGAAAAAAGAAAAAGTAATCTTGAACTGTCAGTGAGTGTCCAAGTAAAAGGACTCTGCTTCACTGCAATGCAAGAACTAGGGAAAGAAATGAAATTTCATCCCATGTTTTTCTTCCCCACCCCTGAGGAAGTTACTGTACCAAATACCAGACTGCAAACTTCTACAACCATGTGAATAGTTCAGTGTGTGTATATCTTCTTTAACTTTCCTTGTTCCGTATATAATAGTGTCCTGCCACCTCTTAAAGTATCCCATTTGCCTCTACCTTTAGTCACAAAGGTGTGTGTGGGGTGTAAGTGTGGGTGGGTGGTTGTGAACATTTATATTAATGGCTTCTCACCTTATTTGGGTCTGTGCCCTTGTCTTGATTTCCCAGAGCTATAGACCCTGAGATTTCTTCCTCTTTGCAACCAAAATGTTTTACCATTTGTCTAATTTCTCTACCAACTTCATCCAGCAACAAACTTGTCCTCTCAGATACCTAATTGTTCAACCTATTTGAATTCATCTCATAACTAGTCAGTTATTCTCCTCCTTCACTTTAATAGTGCTTTTCCCCAAGAGAGTATGTTCAATATCATGAAACCACTTAAATTGCTCCAGTTAAAAATCCTTGTTTTAGTTGAAATTATTTTGTGTGAGGAACGTGATATTTTTAACAAGAGAAAAAAAATTTTTTTCTTTTTTTTTTTTCTCTTATTAAGGCAGTTCATAAAATTATAGGTGACTAAGTTGCATTTCATTTAAAGTTATCTAATGCATCCTGTATTCTTAAAGCTGACTTTAAGAGCAAAGTATAATAAAACAAGAGAAAATATTCATTTCTGACTGGTGAAAACTTAGTCATGGGCTGTTCATGCTTCCGGTATAACTTTTATTTTCTTCTTCCTTCATATGTGAGAAAAAGATGAAAATCTAGTTTGAGTGTTAGAAAAATCTAACTGAGGCATTCCCTATGCTTAGTAGAATGGTAGTGTCAAAAAAAAAAAAAAACCAAACCCCCTACTGTTGAGTCAATTCTGACTCAGAAAATATAATTTGTCATTTGCTAAAGAAAAAAGTTGTTGGTAGTTAGCTTTTTATGGGGAGTAATTCTTTGTACTTTTCTGTGTTTTCCAAGTTCCCTGCATTAAGCATACATTGCTTTTACAATTGAAAAAGGAAAAACAAATCTTACAAAAGAAAGTCTTCAAAAGAGGCTTGATATTGAGCTGATATGAACCTCTAGAGGTTAACACAAAACCCAGAGAATTTAATTGTTAACAAATGTTCATTGTCACAATATTAACTATATTTATTAATTAGAAATATTTAAAGTGTTAAAAAGCAAAGATGTGACTTTGAGGACAAAGGCATGCCTGACCCAAGCCATGGTATTTTCAATTGCCTTATACGCGTGCAAAAGCTGGATGATGAATAAAGAAGACAGAAGAAGAATTGATGCATTTGAACTACGGTTTTGGTGAAGAATACTGAATATACCGAATGAACAAATCTGTCTTGGAAGAAGTACAGCCAGAATGCTCCTTAGAAGCAAGGATCGTGAGACTTTGTCTTATGTACTTTGGACACGTTATCAGAAAGGACCCGACCTTGGAGAAGGACATCATGCTTGCTAAAGTAGAGGGTCAGCAAAAAGAGGAAGACCCTCAACAAGATGGACTGACAAAGTGGCTGCAACAATGGGCTCAAACACAGTAATAATTGTGAGGATGGTGCAAGACTGGACAGTGTTTCGTTCTGTTGTACACAGGGTTGGTTGCTGTGGGTCAGAACTGACTTGACGGCAGCTAACAACAACATTAATTGTAACAAATATTTACTGAGGCCTACTAAAATCCTGGCAGCGTACTATCTACTGAGGATACAAATATAACACATCATCTCTATCTTTGAGAAGCATAAAATCACTGTGAGTTAAAAAATAATATAATCAAAGATTACATATAAAATTAGGATTGATATAACCCAGTGACAATAATTAGTGAGAAAAGTAGAAAATACTACATAGGTGTGTATGTTCACACTTCCACGAGCAGTGTTTGAGAGTTCCAATTGCTCCCCATCCTCACTCAAACTTGGTTTTGTCCGTTTTTTTTTTTTCATTTTAGTCATTCTTACGGGTGCACGGTGCTATCTTACTGTGGTTTTAATTTGCATTCCTGATGACTAATGATGTTGAGCATCTTTTCAAGTGCTTATATACATTATTCGCGTTTATAAACAAGACTGGGATGATAGTGTATGTATTGTTTGTAGATACCTGAACAGAATGGGAGCAGCAAGCAGGTTATTAGGTTCTACTGGCCTAGTGATTTGCATATGTAGCTTAGCAGTGAAAATCTTATTTTGCTACTAATTTTAGGTAGACTATTTCCTCTTTTCAGGTGGGCAACACTCAGCAAATGATTCTTTTAAAAGCCTGAGCCCTACATCTTTCACTTCATTCCCTTCCCTTTTCCTAACCTGAACAAACCAATAATCTTTACCCCTTAATCAGTTTTATCATCTGCTTTCAAAAACCCAAACCAAACCCATTGCTGTAGAGTTGATTTCAATTCATAGTGACCCTATAGGATAGAGTAGAAATTCCTTATAACGTTTCCAAGGAGTGGCTAGTAGATTCAAACTGATGACCCTTTGGTTAGGAGTGAGTGTGAGCTCTTAGCCACTAGGGCTTCTCATCTGCTTTATCCATTCCTAATTCTCAGAGTGCTGCAGGAGGAAGATGCAGAATCATTTGGACCTAGCACATGTCAGGTTCATGAACTCTAACTCCATTCTTGACAATTATTTAACTCCCTAGGCATATCCCACATGCAATTCCATTATTGCCCTTTTCTTGACATTCTGAATTTTGACCCAGAATATATTCAATATATGGTTGTTGATTAAATTTACTCTTTAAAATATGTTTTTCATCTTTAGAAATACTGTTAATTTATGGCAGTTTTGGGCAATGTTTCATTGTTATTATTTATTGTTCAAGGTCTTGATAATATTTAATGAAAACAAAACAAAACATCTTCTACCTTTCAAAAGAAAACCACATTGTTAATTTTCCATATTTCTTGCCATGGTTTGTTCACTGAGGACAGCTTCAAAACTTAAATCTAATAGTCATTTGTTACTATTTGGGCCAAAGCATTGTTGTTATTTATTGTGATGGCATGCTGATCTCTTCCAAGGATGCTAATGATCTGCAAAAAAGAAACAAGTCAGCATGATACAGGTACATACCAAGAAGGGCTGACGCCAGAATTGTCATGCCAGAGCCGAAGGCTGTGCAATTCTCCTAGAGAGGACTGAGTGGTGAGAAGGAAGACATCCAGTCCCCCTCGTTCAAAGACTGCCTTCTGAGAGTCACAAAGGTGATGGGGCTCACTCGATCCCTCTGATCCATACAGGATGATAACAACCTCAAACGTGACAAGAAAAAATACAGTAAGTTCTAACATGATTCTCTGAAGAATGATGAAGATATAGGAAACTGTACTTGGATGGAATGTTTGGAATAGATATAAGTATATAGATTATATATAGAGAGGGTCCTTCAAATTGACAGTTTAGAACTAGGAAATATCAATCTCTGTGATCCCTTCTAAAGAGCTATTGTACACTGAGAGATCAAGTTAGTGTATTTCATGTGGTAGATGACACAAAACAATGAAGAACATTTATTTCATTAACCTTGGCTGTTGTAGCAGCCCTTCTCCGATATCCAGTATAGACTTGAATAAGGTAGTAAAATTGAAAGCTGGGGTCATTATCAGCCAGGACAGTGACCTTCACCTACAAGAAAGCAGAACCAAGAAAATTGCTTCACTTAGTATACGCTTTGTTTCCTCCAATTCAGGAAGAGGAGGATACACTGCTGCAGATGTGGTAATCCTATGGAAAACAAGGGTGAGGTGTAGTTTTAAAAGACAAAGAAGCAGTCCTAAGTTACTAAAGGGGGGTTTATGTGTCTAATGAAATACTCAGTCAACTGATCAGGTCCTAGGTGTCTAAGTTCTTTCACCTCCCTCCCACCTTGGTAGGATTACCAGATAAAATATAGGACACCCAGTTAAATTTGAATTTCAGATAAGCAGTGAATAATTTAGGACATACTTATACTAAAAGAGTATTCGTTATTTATTTGAAATTCAGATTTAACTGGGTGTCCTGGATTTTTATTTACTAAATCTCCCAATCCTACACCAAGGGCAACAAAGAAATGGACACTGTGTATTCTAGAATTTCCGAGTGTAAGAAAGCATAAGAATAAGAAATAAAAATAAAAAAAAAAAAAGAAATATACAGAACGGAAATTGAGAAGAAGCTGTCATCAAAGGATTTTTTTGGTTGTTGTTTAAAAAAAATTTCCTCACAGGTTTCTTTCTTTTTTTTTTTTTGGCATTTATCTTATCTCTGCTTCTTAGTTTGCTTGTTTAATCTCTTTTATTTATTGAACATTTTATTGTTGTTTAGGTGAAAATTTACAGAACAAATTAGTTTCCCATTCAGCAATTTATACACAGCTTGCTTTGTGACACTGTTCGCAAACCTGTGAATGTGTTAGCACTCTCCCGCTATCCCCCCGGGTTCCTGTGTCCTTTCACCCAGCTTTTCTGCCCCTACTGTCCTTCTGGACTTCGCTTTTGGGCAAATGTTGCCCTTTAGGTCTCATATAGTTGATCGTTCCAAGGTATACATTCCTCACTGGTGTTACTGTTCATTTTATAGGCCTGTCTATTGTATTTTTATTGTATAGCTATAATGTGATCTCCAGGAGGGACTTCAGCTGCAAGTGGGAAGTGTGTCTAAGGGCCATAGTTTCATTCCACCAGTCTTTATCAGACTGGGAAATCTGGTCTTATTTATGAGTTTAAATTTTGTTCTATATTTCTGTCCCACTCTGTCCACGACCTGCTATTGTGGTCTCGGTAAGAGTGGTAGGTAGTGGTAGCAAGGCACCATCTAGTTCTTCTGGTTTCAGGCTAGTGTAGGTCATGGTTCATTGGTCCATTAGTCCTTTGGACTAATTATTTCCTTGAGTCTTTGATTTTCTTCACTCTTCTTTGCTCCAGACAGGAAAAGACCAATTGTTGTATCTTATATGGCTGCTTGCAAGCTTTTAAGACTCCAGTTGCTACTCACCAAGGAAAGATGTACAACACTGTCTCTATGGATTATGATATGCCATCTGACCTAGATGTCCACCAAGACTATGGTTCTTAGCCCTCAAGCCCAGTATCTCAGTCCCTGGAGGTGTATGGTTATAGCTAAGAAGTTTTCATGTCTCTGTCTCCTGTTCACACTATTGCATAAGACAACAACAAACATGGCTATATTTGCAGCATATACACATATGTATGTATGTGATATACTTCCATATACCCTCCCACCCTTGCTCAGTTTACATATCTACCTATGTATCTACTCATATATTATTGTTTGCTATTACTGTTGTTGCAGGATGTGTGTATATATATATATATATATATATTAGTATTTACTGTTGTTGCCTTTTCTCTTATGTACCTTTCAGTGCCTTCCTTTACCTTGATTATGTTGTGCTGACATCCCCCAGGTTTCCTGTATATTTGCAGCTACATTAAATTATAATTTGACTTACATAAAACTTTCATATCCAATGTATAAAGTAAGATAAACTTGCATTTGATTTTAGTTAAGTTCTTTAGGTATTTTCTTTTGGCTCATTCCTAACCTAAATATGACATCTGAGGGTCCTAACTAGGCTAAAAGAAAAAAAAAAAAAAATGGAGACAAAAGACTATTTTCTTTGATTGTGAGACAACAGATATAAAGAGAAATATAAGAAAAAACCACCTGAATTTTTATACTACATAGTACCAAAGTACTGCCTCTTCTGATAAAGGTGTTGTTCTTTTTTTCCCCCATCGCATTCAACATACTCAAGACATTGTTGCAAAGTTTTCAAAATCAATGTCTCCTCACCTTCTGCATATCGGCTTGATCCTTTCTCCAAGCCCACACAACCATAATCATATAGAATCCTAGAACGCTGGCCAGCAATGACACCCCAACAGGGTTGTTGGTCACACGAAGAAACAGCTTGATTGTGTCTTCAACATTCACTGTCCTGGGCACAATGAAGAAGTCACTTGTAAAGTAGGTCAAGTGGTTACAGAGACACTGTGTCCTCAAAACTGTGCTCTGCGGTCCAACCTGGAATTAGAATCAAGGTGTTGAGTCTAACTGAACAGAGTGCTAAGAAAGGGACAAAAGTAAAAGCAAAAGACAAATGTAAATGAAGGCAATTAGAGGGGAAAGAATGGATCTCTTATCCACTGCTGGTGGTAGTGTAAACTGTATAAGCAATGTGGACAGCAGATTGACAATGTCTGGTAAAGCTGAAGAAGCACAAACTCTTCCAATCCTGCAATTCCAGGTCTGAATATATATCAAGGATACGCAAGGAGATATGAAAATGAATGTTAATGTCAGCACTGGTTGTAATGATAAGAAACAGAAAACAACCTGTATGTTCAATAACAGCAAAACATGCAAACAAACAAGTAAATAGAGTCAAACCAATGGAATAATATGCAGCAGTTAAACCGAATGAACTAGAGCTACATGTATCAACACAGATAACTACTACTGAGTGAATAAACCAAGTTATTAAAGAAAGATATGTACAGTATGGCAACATTTTCATGAAGACTAAAAAAAGCATGTAAAACAATACTTATCATTCTCTGACATTACATTAAATATTTATCTATTTATTGTCAGTCTTTCCCATCAGACTGTAAGCTTATGAGAACATTATCTTGTCCACTGCTCTATCTCTAGTTTCTACACTTGGACCTGGCATATAGAAGATGCTCAATAAATATTTGCTGAAAAAATAAATACATACATATGTAGAAACACAAGAATGAAAAACACCGACTTCAGAACAGTGGTTGTCCTTGGGAGAAAGGGAAGGAATGGAAATAGGAGGGATAAGCAGAGGGCTTCAATTAATTCTAAGTGTTTTACTATTTAAAAAAAAATAAATAGAGCAAAATAGTAATTTTTGATAAAGCTGAGGGGTGGCTTTTATTTTTTGTGCGTGTATGTTATATTATTCCCTGCAACCTTCCATATGTTTGTAGCATTTCTTTATTAAAAAAAAATTTTTTTTTAAGTATGTCCATAGGTGAATACATGGAAGGCATTGGTTCCATGTTTGATTTTCCAGATGAAAAGCCTAAAATATTGCCATTATGGCTCACTTTTTGTTTCCACGGCATAAGGTTAAAGTCTGCATGCCCAATCTATTTTCTGCCCTGGGAACAACTCTTATCCTGTATCAAGCAGCTCTGCTCCTTTCATGGAGTCCAAGGACTACAAAGAGCTTCAAGAAGGCAGGAAATATCCCAGTGCCTTTTTCTGTAATCAGAGGGTTTGTGTTGTGAGAGGAGGAAAGCTCTCATGCCTTGATACTGAAAATGTGGATTCCCTAACTAAATAAGGAGCATCAAGATCACCTAGGAGCTTGTTAGAAATGCAAAATCTCAGGCCCCACCCCAGACCTACTGAGTCAGAATCTGCATTTTAAACAAGCTCCCCAGTTTGAGGATTTTCTTGAGAAGCAAATACTTCTAGGGCACTGCTCTAGATCATCCAGAAATCACTGCTTAAGGCCACTAATCGTGCAGATGCCTTCCAGAGAATCCTCTTTCCTTCTATTTCCAAACTGAATAACTCTTTCTCAGTATCTTTTAAGAACAACTTCATAATTTCCAGAACCTTGAACCACATTCTTTGTGCTACCAAACCAACACTTAAATAGGACAGGATCTTACAGCATCACTAGTGTGAAAATGTAGTGTTGTTTAAAGCGGCCAGACACCAAGAGCAAGGCTATCATTACAGAAATAATAACCTGCCTCTACCTGGCCTGGAATGTACGAGAATCTGTTAGCTTATCTATAACTACAAGGATTTCTTCTATTTAGCAGGAAGTTTGTTTTCATTTGGAACCCTGGTGGCACAGTGGTTAAGAGCTTGGCTGCTAACCAAAAGGTCAGCAGTTCAAATCCACCAGTTGCTCCTTAGAAACCCTATGGGGCAGTTTTACTCTGTCCTATAGGGTCTCTGTGAGTCAGAATCGACTCGATGGCAACGGGTCTGAATTTTTTTTTTGGTTTTGTTTTCATTTTACCCACAGCATATTTAATACTTGTAGAATCTAACAGCTTCCACATACTGTTTTGCCTATTTTATCTAGAATTGTCAGATTCATCCTGGACTAATGTTTGAGAAAGGAATTACAACTATAAAGCACAAGCCCATTGCTGTTCAAAAAAGAAACACTTTCTTTGCCCACTACACACAATCCTCCTTCTTTTTCCCCAGGTTGATTTATTTCCCTTCCAATTGTTTTTCTTTCTGTGCTGCCCCCAATGAGATAACAGAGGCATTGTGTTTAATGCCAGCTGAGGCAGAAAAGTCTCGGCTTCTTACTTGGCATCCATCGCTCCTCCATGTTCTGTTGTAGCTGTCCCAGAAATAACACTGAGTGGCAGCAGTTATGACTGAAAGCAGGGTGGGCATCTGCTGAGCACCTTCCTTGGTTTTATTCAACATAGCTGTTATGTAGTAGGTGCCAATCCCATATTGCAGACTCTCTGGAGTCAGCACCCATGTATATTCTTCATCTTGGAGCAAAGGAGAGAGTTTAGGTGTATTTCAGATGAAACAAAAATGCTATTAGAACCTTCCTTCTGAAGGGTCTATTATTATTATTATTTATTTTAGAAAATGATAAGTTTAGAGTCAAAAGATTTTAAAGAAAATGACACTGATATAGTGTGGGGTTCTGGATTACTCCTGTTTCAGCAAAAAAATTGTATTCTTTTGACACATGAACACTTAGGACTAATAAACTAGAACGCACTATGAGTTTTAGAAAAATGAAATAACCGAGCATCTAAATCGGTAGAAAGAAGACCTAGACAACAAAAGAAACCCAAGGATAAAGCAAGTACAGGAACAGAGCAGTTCAAGGGAGAGAGCCTTGGACTGCAAGTCAGAGACCGCATTCTAGGCCTGGCAGTCACCGGGGGGTCGGGGGGGGGGCGCTGTAAGGTGTCAGCAAGTCACACAGTCTCTCTGGGTCTCGGTTTTCTCATCTGTAAAACCAGAGGTCTGGAACAAAGGATCTCTAAGTTTCCTTCCAGCTCTAAATGGCACAAGGTTACTGTCAAGATCAGTAAAAAGAACTGAGTGCACCATCAGATTCAGGAAATGGGCTGGTGGTAATGCAGAGAGACCTTTGTAGTTGGCAACTCAGCAGTGAGCGTTGTGGCCTTGGGTGCTTCTCCTAACAGGAAGAATAACTTAAAAAGTGATCATTCCAGTGCTATGCTAGAGTCAGAAAAAAGTTCTTTCAATACAGGAAGACCACCATGAAGGGAAGCTTTAATGTGCTTTATCCATTCTGATATATTTTTCTCAATACTTTATCAGGAAAATTTCTCAACCATACAGGAATGTTGACAAAATTTTACAGTGAAGACCTGTATAATTACCAACTAGATTCTACAATTAACATTTTACTATATTTGCTTTTTCATCTTCTATCCATCCCACAATTCATCTGTTTTTTAAATGCACTTCATGATCACATGAATCTACATGTGATAAATTTACATAGAACTAAATACATGCACATACACAGAAATGAGTTAATGCAAAGCTGGTGAAAACTGAATAAGGTCAATGGACTATATAAATGTAAATTTTCTGGTTGTACTATAGTTTTTTTACTATAGTTATGCAAGATTTATCACTGGGGGATAGTGGGTGAAGGGTACATGGAATCTCTCTGTATTATTTCTTATAACTATATGTGAATCTATAATTATCTCAAAATAACTAAAAAAGAAAAAGGAAAAAAATGCATTTAAAGTAAATTTCTGAGATCTGATTGGAGTTTTACCTTTCTGCCACACTGGATCCTTTGGAAGGGTGATGTTCAGGTGGTAGTGAGTGTGGTTTGGCTGATTTTGGAAGCCCAGGTAGAGTGTGATTAAAAGAGGACTTTCAGGCTCTATGCACACTATCAGAGATTTTTCCAGGGAAGTGATATTCACTGCGATCGTAAAATGGTCTGTACTCATGTTGAGGCTGGTGGAATGGGTTTCCATGCTAGCATTTCTCCAGAGCATGATCTATAATAAGAGATAATTAATAAATCTTCATGTTTTAGATGACCCGTCCATTGATGCTTTTCAGTTTTCTTTATGGTGATAATGGAATGAAACTTCCTAGGTCTTCCTGTCTGAATATTAGTAGGTAACATAGTGCCTACTATCTCAAGGGAGAGGGTTAAGGGAGAGAAATCTAGACCTAAAACACCTTCTCCTAAGGGTAAGGTATATCTCTTTGTAAAAATTCCAAAGTAAAGATGTTAATAACACAACAGTGGCACTGCCATAAATCTAAAATGATTTCCTTTAAGTTGTTGCATCCTTCCATTCTATTCTCCAGGAATTCTTATTTCCTTCTATTTTATCCCCTAAGAATCAATTCATACCTCAATCTCTTCCATTAAATCATGAACTTGGAGCAATTTATTATTAGAGCTTAGTAATACACTTCCAATGCTTCCAACAATGTTCCTGTTATCAAAATTCTTGAAGGGGTTGAAAGCTAGTCCTGCTACCTAGAGACAAAGAAAATTTCAGCTTTATCAGTTGACAAAGTATTTATAAATGGCCCCCTGATAGGTAATAAGGTATCAAATATCACAAATGAAAGTAAATGTTGATGTTCTCCCCCTGCTAATATCTCAAATGAAGTAATGTTTTTCATTGTAACATCAAATAAGAAATAATTAATTAATTAAAGATAAGTAATATACTCTGACCCTCAGAATTATTTTTTCTTAATCTTTATACCTGGAGAATTCTATTTTTTGAGAAAGTAAGTAATCTGCTCTTCAGAGTAAGCCAATAATGCTACTTTTGTTTGCTAGATAACTGCTGAAAGTTATATAATACTTCTCTGACTAGGTTGGTATATTGAGTCAATAATTATTCAGATATTCCCAGTTTGTGTAAATAGTGAAGATCCTAGAAGAAACCAAGTGGATATCAGTTCAAGTCATCACGCAGAAACTTAGTTAAATCTATAAGCATGTTTAATATTCCTAACCTCTCTCAGGGATCATTTTTAAGAGGACTCCATTCTTGCCAGCATAAAATAGAAATGAATGGCACACAAATTCTCTCATTTCATCTGGTCAGCTTACATTTCATGGAGCATTCCTTTTATGCAAATGCCTATGTGGTCACCAAATCCCATTTTTATTCTGATCACAATTAATTTCACACTCACTTGGACGTTAACTGTTGGGTGTTCATTCAAGAGCTCCTCCAAAGCCGAAGCTGATGGAAAGCCTAACCTCACAGGTGCTGGGTCTCCCAGAGTATAATAGCTCAGAGGCAAAGTTGATATGTTTTGGCTAAGGAAAAAGAATTTAAAATGGAAATCAATGTTTGTATATTCTCTAAATGTTAAAAACCTAAAATGAAGCCTAAATCCATCAGAAGAAAGGAAATAAAAAGATCAGAGCAGAAATAAATAAAATTGAAAACAGAAAAACAATAGAGAGAATCAATAAAACCAGAAGTTGCTCTTTGAAAAGATCAATAAAATTGACAAGCCTTTACCTAGACTGACAAAGAAAAGATACAAATAATTAAAAAAATGAAAGGAGGGGCATTACAACTTACCTAAGAGAAATAAAGAGAATTATGACAGAATATTATAAACAACTGTATGGCAACAAACTGGATAATCTAGAAGAAATGGACAAATTCTTAGAAGCACATAACATACCCAGACTGACTCAAGAGGAAATAGAAAGTCTCAACAGACCCATAACAAGCAAAGAGATCAAATCAGGGATCACATGCCTCCCAACAAAAAAAAGTCTGGACCAGATGAGTTCACTGGGGAATTTTTCCAAACATTAGAGAAGAACTGACACCAGTACTGTTTAAACTCTTCCAAAAGATAGAGAAGGAAGGAATATTCCCTAATTCATTCTATGAAGCAAACACAACCCTGATACCCAAACCAGACAAAGACACCACAAAAAAAAAAGAAAACTACAGGTCAATATCTTTTATGAACATAGATGCAAAAATCCTCAATGACATACTAGTAAACAGAATCCAACAGCATATTAAAAGAGTCATATACCATGAACAAGAGGGATTTATTCTAGGAATGCAGGGATGGTTCAACACTAGAAAATCAATCAATGTAATATACCACATCAAGAGAACAAGAAACAGAACCACATGATCGTATCTATGGATGCAGAAAAATCATTTGACAAAATTCAATACCCTCTCTTGATGAAAACCCTAAAGAAGATTAGAATAGAAGGGAAATTCCTGAATATGATTCAGGAATTTTCATATATGAAAACCCAACAGCCAACATTACACTAAATGAAGAAAAACTGAGAGCTTTTCCCTTGAAATTGGAAATAAGACAAGGGTACCCACTCTTACCACTTCTATTCAATAATGTATTAGAAGTCCTAGCCAGAGTTATAGACAAGAAAATAAATGAAATGTATCCAGATTAGAAAAGAAGAAGTAAAATTATCTCTCTTTGCAGATGATATGATCTTATATAGAAAATCCAAAAGAGTCCACAGGAAAGCTTCTAGAGCTAATAGAAGAATTTAGCAAAGTTGCAGGGTACAGGGTACAGGGTCAAAAAACAAAAATCAGCTGGGTTTCTATATACCAACAATGAGAAATCTAAAAGGGAAATTAGGGAAACAATTCCATTTACAATAGCATCTTAGAGAGCTCTTAACCACTGCATCACCAGGGCTCACAGGGAATAAAATACCTAGAAATAAATCTAACCAGGGACATAAAGAACTTATGACAACTATAAAACACTGGTGAAAGAGACTAAAGAAGGCTTAAATAACTAGAAAGATGTTTCATGTTCACGGATTGAAGACTTATTATTGTTAAGATGTCAGTATTACACAAAGTGATCTATAGATTCAACACAATTCCAATCAAAATCCCAACAGCCTTCTTTACAGAAGCAGAAAAACCAGTCCTCACATTTATATGGAATGGCACCCAACAGTGCCATAGCTAACACAATGTTGAAAGAGAAGAACAAAGCAGGAGGATTCACACTTCCTGATTTTAAAACATACTATTTTTTTTTATATACAGCTATAGGGAGCCCTATTGGCACAGAGGTTAAGAGCTCAGGCTTCTAACCTAAAGGTCGGCAGTTTAAATCCACCAGCTGCTCCTTGGAAACCCTATGGGACAGTTCTAGTCTGTCCTACAGGGTCCTATGAGTCCTGTAAGTCGGAACCACCTCAACGGCAATGAACTTGATACAGTTACAGTAATCAAAATAGCTTGGTACAGGTATAACAATAAACACATAGACTATCGGAATAGAACTGACAGTCCAGAAATAAACCCATGCATCTATGCTCAACTGATTTTTGACAAGGGTCCTCAGTCCATTCAATGGAGGAAAGAAGAGTCTCTTCAATAAATGTTGCCGGGAAAACTGTATTTCCACATGCAGAAAAATGAAACAGGATCCATGCCTCACACCACACACAAAAACAAATTCGAAATGGATTAAACGTGTAAATTAAATGTATAAACTAAAACCGTAAAGTTCTTAGAAGAAAAAGCAGGGGCAATGCTGTCAGGCCTAGCTTTCAACAATGGATTATCTAATATAATAACAAAAATACAAACAGCAAAAGATAAAATAAATAAATGGGACCTCAAAAAAATTAAAAACTTTTGTTCATCAAAGACTTTACCAAAAAAGTTAAAAGACAAGTTACTGACTGGAAGAATATCTTTAGAAATCACATATCCGACAAGAATCTAATAACCAAAATATATATAAAATGTTGACAACAAAAAGACAACCCAATCATAAAGTGGGCAAAGGACTTGAATATATATTTCACCAAAGAGGACATTCAAATGGCCACCAAACACACAAAAGATGCTCAGCATTATTAGCCATCAGAGAAATGCAAATCAAAACCACAGTGACATTCTGTTTCACTCCCACTAGGATGGCTAAGTGGAGCGCTGATGGTGTTGTAGTTATGAGCTTGGCTGCTAACCAAAATGTCAGCAGTTCGAATCCATCAGCCCCTCCTTGGAAACCCTATGGGGCAGTTCTACTCTGTCCTATAGGGTCTCTGTGAGTCAGAATCGACTTCACTGCAACAGGTTTTCTTGTTTTTTGTTTTAGGATGCCTAAGATTAAAAAAAAAAAAAAAAAAGTGAAAATAACAAAAGTTGCCAAGGATGTGGGGAGATTGGAACCCTTACCCATTGCTGGTGGAAATGCAAAATGGTACAGCTATTGTGGAAAACAGTGTGGCGATTCCTCAAAAAACTAAAAACAGATTTTCCACCTGACCCAGAAATTCCACTCCCAGGATTATACCCCAAAGACTTGAAACCAGAGATTCCAACAGAGACTTGTACACCAATGTTAACTGCAGCACTATTTACAATAGCCAAAAAGTGAGAACAACCAGAACGTCCATCAACAGATGAATGGATAAAGAAAATGTGGTACATACATACAATGAAATACTGCTCAACCAGTACGAGAAATGAAATCTCGATACATCCTACCATATGAATTGAGCTGAAAGACATTATGCTGACTGAAATAAGCTAATCACAAAAGGACAAATACCGTATGGCCTCACTTGTATAAAAAACAAGAAAAGGCAAATGCATAGAGAACAAATTTTATTAGTGGTTACCAGGGATGGAAAAGCAGGGGAAGGAGGTGTTAATGGTGATGGAAATGTTGCATTGACTAAGGGTAGGGCTGCACAGCCGATTATTGTGGTTTTTTTCAGGTCAATAAATTGTATATCTGTAAAAAGTTGAATTGGCTAAAGTTGTGTGATAGATGTATTTACAACAATGACCAAAAAAAGAGTAGCTCTCAGGCTGCTTATGTACAACCAAAAACCTCATGGGATTTGGTTTCTTGGTTTGGAGGTTTAGGGTCATGGTTACATGCGACATCCCAGTTAATTGGCCTAATAACATGTTTAGTGCTTCTGTTCTACTCTTGGTTGGCTGTGTAGTGCCTGAGGTCTTAAAAGCTTGCAAGTGGCCATCCAAGGCACAACAATTGGTCTCTATTCACTTGGAGTAACAGAGGAAGAAGGAGCATCAGGAATAGAAGAAGGATATGTGTCTAATTGTCTCCATGACCAACTGTCTCTTTTGCCGTGAGACCAGAAGAGCTGGATGGTGCCTCGCTAGCATTACTGAATATTCTGATCTATAGAAGAATCCTCATTAATACGGGGAAAATGCAGACCAGAATTTCCAATTCTCACAGACTCTAGACTTCCTGGTGCCGTGAAGATTGGATGAACCCCTGAAACTATTGCCCTGAGATAATCTTTAAATCTTAAGCCAAAAATATCCCCTAAAGTCTTCCTAAAAACAAATAATAATTTAGCTTAACTAGTAAAAAATATCTGCCTTGAGCATTAAGCTCTTTTAAGAACTATCTATACAGGATCAAATTGATAACAGCAACTTGAAGTATAAGATAAGAACCTTAGGGGCCGTGAATTCATGTTAGTGGGGAAGGAACAACTCAGATAAGGAAGGTGAGAATGGTTTGCACAACTCAAAGAATGTAATCAATGTCACCTAAGGGTACATACAGAAACTGCTTAATTGGTGTATGTTTTGCTGTGTATATTCTCAACAGCAACAACAAAATAAATGAAATTTAAAAAATAAATAAATAAACAGCATAAAATGAAACTCTCCTCCTCCCTCCCTCCTCTGTTACCTGCTCAGCATTAGAGTAACAACGGAAGAGGTCAAAGTCACTGAAGACTCAGAAAACGAACTCTGCTGTAGAAATCCTTCCTGGATCATCCCAAGAGCCTGCAAAGACCTTTCCAGCATGATGTCTACCTGCATTTAAGGGGAAATACCACACCATTTGTAGCCTCAGTGTATTGTGCTAGTGAAATAATGGTTTTGAAGGGCTGGGAGGAGAATCGGGTAATGAAAGTAGTGTAATGAAAGGTGATGTTCATTGGAAAAGAAAGACCTGGGAACCTCATAGGAAGTACTTGTAATCTGGCTAAAAACTCATCACCCCCCGAATTAACTGAGAGGGCCAGCCAAGGGGATATTTCTTTGCCCCATGATATAACCTGCCCTAGACTTGCTCATCATATGGGGTGTGTGTGTGTGTGTGTGGTTTTTAAAAACAGTTTTATTGCAAGGAAATTCACGTATCATACAATTCACTCATTTAGAGAACAATTCAAGTTTTTTTTTAGTATAGTTACAGGGTTGAGAGACCATCACCACAGTCTAATTTTAGAACATTTTCATCACCCCAAATAGAAATCTGTACCTATTAGCAGTCACTTGCCATTCTCCCACCTCCATCCCTTAGCCCTAGGCAACCACCAACCTACTTTCTGTTTCTACAGATTTGCTTCTTCTGGACATTTCATATAGATGGCATCATACGATATGTGGTCTTTCGTGACTGGATTCTTTTGGTTAGCATAATGTTTTCAAGGTTCACCTATGTTGTAGCATGTATCATTCCTTTTTGTGGCTGAATAATATTCCACTGGATGAATACACTACATTTATTTGTTAATCATTTATCCATTCTTCATGAACATTTGGGTTGTTTCCACTTTTTGGCTTTTTGAATAATGCTGCTATGAACTTGGGTATGCACATCTTGGTGGAGGCAAATGTTTTCAACTATCTTGGGTATATACCAAGGAGTGGAATTGCTAGGTTACATGGTAATTCTATTTTTAACATTTTGAGGAACTGCTAAACTATTTTCAATGGGGCTGCATCATTTTATATTCCTATCAACAATGTTTGAGGGTTCCAATTTTTCCACATTCTCATCGACACATCCTATTGTTTATCCTTTGGGGGGCCAACTAGAAGGCAGCTAAGAAGTGGGTGTGATGTGGTTTCTTATTGTGGTTTTGATTTTCCTTTCCTTAATCCCTTAGGATGTTGAGTATGTTTTCATGTGAACACCAAATATTATTTATTGTTTACTGGATGTCAAGCACTTTACAAAGCTCTTTTCACTGGACAGCAGCACTAGGTAGCTTTGGCTCCCTGGTGAGGTGGAGAGGCAGACCCCAGAGAAGGCTTGGAAAAGTGGTTTCTTCAGCAATGAATACTTCATCTGGATTCTCTTTAAAGATCTAGGGAAAGGCTGTGATATCTGGATCCCTCAAGATTAAAAAGAGTATCTAAACAGAGCTGGCCAGATATGTATATATATTGCACCTACCCACTCAACATCATACTTAGATTTCTGCCAGCCTGCTTCACCAGCTTTCATTACGTTGTTGAGGGAATAAAAGAGGCAGATGGTCACAGGAACTTTCAAGTGCAGAGAGCTGTTGTTATGAAATGGGATCTTCCGTAACTGCTCACTCAGGTAGACAAGGGAATCAATGACACTGATCTGGGAAGAGTAGAAAACAAACATACCATCCATGGTTATTTTACATTAATTTTGTGTTCTTCTTATAAAGAGTTCAATGTACTATACACATATTTTTATAAAAAGCAATATTACCATTTGGCAGGGAAGGAAAAAATATTTCATATTACCTATAGGGAGGATTTGCATTTCATGCTTTTCTAAAGAAATGATGTAACCTTTTTTGAGTGACAAGTAGAGCAAATATCTAATATCTAATTAACAAAATAATCAAATATCTAATTAACAAAACGAAGATAAAAATGGGAACGCAGAGGAAAAAAATCTAAAACATTAAAATAATGAGTTAGATTTATGTGTACTAACATGAAAAGATATCCATGATACAGCATTATTAATAAAGAAGTCAAATAGCAGAAAAATTTGTATATTTCAATACCATTTTTGTTAAACATATATATATATATACACATACACTTGGGTTTGCAAAGAAAAAAAATTTTGGAATGTTATATACAGCAAACTAGTAACAAACTAATGACAGTGATTACTTCTGGAGAGTGGCTTAGTAAGAAGTAGAAAGATGATGAGGTCTTTTGCTTTTTACTTTATATACTTTTGTTCTGATTTTTTAATAACGAAACCAAAACCAAACCCACTGCCCTTGAGTTGATTCCGACTCACAGCAACCCTATTAGACAGAATAGAACTGCCCCATAGGGTTTCCAAGGAGCGCTTGGTAGATTTGAGCTGCCCACTTTTTGGTTAGCAGCTGTAGCTCTTAACCACTACGCCATCAGAGTTTCCTTTTAATAACAGGCATGTATTATTTCTATAATTAGAAAGCCCAAGTAAACCAATGCAGAGTGTGTTAAATGCTTATTGCACAATATTTCAAAGTATAGAAAGTGGAAAAACAGAATTAAAATTACCACTAATTCTACCACCTTAATTTACTTGAGTGTAGACAGTAGAAAGATAAATTAATAATTATGGGAAAGTAACACGAACTCAAACATACCAGCGATCATGAAGATGGCATGGCCTAGGCAATGTTTCATTGTTACACATGGGGTTGCTGTGAGTCGGACCTGACTCCCAACTAACAACACTGGTAAATGCGGTTGCAACAAATGAAAACATCATGGGCGTGCCGATTTGTGAGGCCTGTTTTAAGGCTGTACTACCCTATCTATGGCAAAGAATTAATCTATTTTGTCTCCATGATTTCTCCTAACATATGGATCAGAAAGACAGTAACTTGATAAATGAACAAAAGAAAATAAACATGGCATATCTGAGAATGTTACTATTGATCAATTTACTCACAATCTTCAGATTTAAAGGTATAAATATACTTGCTCATATTTAAATTGAGTATCCACAAAATAGCTTTATAATGCTAAATTCTGCATGGACCACAAGAGACAGCCTTTTGGTCTCCAGATTATGTATTTTCCATTTTATTATATTCTTTCTCTTTTCCCTTTCTCACATCTTGTTCCCTCTCAATCATCCTCTCCTTACCTTAGCTGGCTTAGAGATTCTTGGAATAAAGGCTGTCAGTTTCTGGAGGACCTCACAAGCTTTCTGCAATTCGTTGTGAGTTTGCAAACCACGGATTGCTCTGTTAAACTTCCTCACTATTTCATCTATGACCTAGTGGAAATGAAACATTTTGTCAAAATTACTTACGTGAAATCATTACACTTTAGTAGTTTGAGATGTTTTAACCAAAATTGATCGCTAATAACATTAGAGCTCCCAGGATCACAGGCTCTCCATTATTACTTTCAGAAGCTTTTCTGCAAATGACAGAATTTATTTTCACCTCTTTCATATAGTAGAGAAAATTAATAACAATAAAACAACAATTGGTCCGAGGACAAATAAGTCTGAAAATAAGATTTATGAGAATATGTTTGAGTCTAACGTCATTATCAAAATAATATATGCATGTGTTCTGAGCATGTGTTTATTTATTTATATTCAATGAGATTCAAAAGCAATCTATACCAGGTGAAACTCACAGTAAGGAAAATTCTTTCTACAAACAAAAGTTAATGAAGTCTAAGTTATGAAACGTGTTGGGAAACAGAAGAAACTAATTTAATTTAAAGAAGAGAAAACTAAAAGAGGAAAGTTTCCCAAGGATAAAAAAATTTTTTTTGGAAGAAGGGTTTAAGGCAGACACAATTGGTTGACTGATGCTACAATTATTTTCCACCACCTTTCTTTGAGGAGCCCTGGTGGCACAGTGGTTAAGAGCTATGGCTGCTAACCAAGAGATCGGCAGATCAAATCAACCAGCCGCTCCTTGGAAACTCTATGGGACAGTTCTACTCTGTCCCATAGGGTTACTATGAGTTGGAATTGAATTGATGGCAACAGGTTTGGTTTTGCTTTTGGTTTCTTCTTGCTGTTTCTGCTGCTGGAAAAGCTAGTTGCTCACTGTCCAGCATCCCTTGCAGTCTGGGGTAGTCATATGACACAGTAAGACATAAGCTAATATAACATAGGCAGAAGTCTAAAAGGGTTTTTCAGAAAGTGATTTGCTTTCCTGATAGAAGCTATCACTTTCCTCCTTCTTGCCCTAAATGTAGATGCCATGCCTAGAGTTGCAGTGACCGTCTTGTGATCATGAGAGGCAGCTCAAGAGCACTGCGGATACGGGTCCTGACATCTCTGAGCTACTGAACCAACATCAGGGGCCATCTATCTTGGACTTTTGGTTTTTAAACCTTTTTTATTGTTGAAATTTAGCGCACATACAAAAAAGGATATAAAACATAAATAATGTATTGTTTGATAAATATTGTAAAACGAACACTTCTTAACCACCACTAGGGCAGGAAACAGGACACTGTCAGTACCCCAGACAGAAGCTCCCTGCATTTCCCATCCCAATATACTCTTTTGGTCCTTTTGCTCCCCAGACATAACCACGACGTTGAATTTTATAGTAAACACTTCCATGCTTTTCTTTACAATTTTACTACTTAAGGATGTTTCCCTAAGCAATTAGTTTTATTTTAACTGTTTTTAATGTTTATATAAGTGAAATTTTAAGTATGTGTCTTGCTTCTTTCACTTAGACATTGTTTTTAAGAATCATCCATGTTGTTGCATACGGCTGTAGTATTTTCTCCCTTTCTTTTCTTTACTTCCCTCCCTCTCTTCCTCCATCCTTTCTTCCTTTGTCCACTGCTATGCAACGTCTTTTTTGTCACAAATTTGTCATATATGTGTAGGTCCATTGTACTGTCTATTCTATTTCATTCGGTTGTAAGGATATCCCTATGCCAATACCACATTGTTTTAGTCATTACAACTTTTTAATAAATCTCAATATCTGCTAGAGCATGTTCTTGTTCTTCTTCAAGAGTGTCTTGGCTATTCTTAGCCCTTTCATTTTGCCACGTATTTAAAAATCAGTATGTCAGGTTAAAAAAAAAAAAAAACCTATTGGGATTTTTATTGGTATTATATTGAATCTGTAGATCAGTTTGAGAAGAACTGATATTTTTCCAATATCAAGTCTTTGATCCATGAACACAGTATATCTCTCCATTTATCTAAGTTTTCTTCGATGTCTCTTCATAAAATTTCATAGTTGTCTCCATAAAGATTTTTGCACATTTTTTGTACTTGCTATGATATCTTTTTTTAATCTTAAATTTTAATTTTCTGATTGTTGTTGGTATTTTTAGCAGTTGTCTAAAAATATAATTAGCTTTAATATATTTATCTAGTATTTAGCAATATGGATAAATTCTCTTAATGATTCTAATAATTTATCTGAAGGCTCTTTTTCATGTTCTACCCTTCAGGGTTCTTTTTATTTAAAGAAAAAAAAAAAACTCTTTGTTTAAGCTCCTGTAGGTCAGTTATTACTGTTTTTTTTTTTTCAGTAGAACACAATGCTAACCTGGACAATAGAGAACATCTAGTTTTCATTACCACTGAAAACAGATCCATAGTAAATAGGATTATATTTTAGCAGAGAAATGTTAGATTGTATGTAAGTAGCATATGAGATTTAAAAAAAAAAAAATGGAACCAGGATGGTTTTCTTTGTCAATGTTGATCTCAAAGTGGCTTTGACTTTTTTTTGAAAGTTTAGTGAGAAAAGTGACAAAGGTGAAAGGAGATTTGAGATGGTGAGTAGGAGTTGTCTAGAAGGGCCTGCTGCTGCTGAAAAAGTGAGGCAAGTGACCAGAGCTTCCTCCTCATCTGAAACATTAAATATCATAGCATTAGAGAAAAATAAGACATTAAATACTGAAGTGGGCATGAACCAATTGTAGAATGCTTTAATGGAGGTTTTTGTTTTTAATTGGGATATATGCTTGTCTATCAAGCATTCTTAGGTATAATTCTGCTTAGAGGTAAAAGGGTAAACTAATCTCCTTCCTATCATTGCTATTCTTGAAACACTGCCATAACAGAAGGAAAGGGTAAAAGTGCTACCTAGGTGTGGCTTCAATTTTGTGCATTTACCTGGTCAGATGCATTCAGAAATGATGCTTGCAGATGAGTGGTGGAGACATCTGAATGTGAGTCCTTCTTTGAGCTTAAAGTTATTTCTTCCAGAGCTTTTTCAGCATGTGTTAGAGGTGTAGGCCTGGTAAACTCTGGTATCACAGGTGGAGGCTGGCTGGTAGGAACAGATGTGACCGATATCACCTGCTGTGTGACTTTTGGTACTATTGAAGAAAATGGGCTGATGGGATGGCACAGGGTCTTGGACTAAAAGATAAAAATATGTAAAGGAAAAGGCTGAATCCGATCCTACCAAATAATGAATAATGAAGGCAGTGTTTCCAAAATTGCTCTGGAATGACCATGTCCTGTGAAATGTTAATAGGCATTTCTCTCAAAAAGATTCTGTTGTCGAACAAGTTGAGAGAAATGCATATTATAGTATCCTCTCTAAGATACAGAATTTACATTAGTGTATCTATTGTCAATAATTTGATAAATAATTACTAAGCATCTACTATTTGCTAAGCAATGTTCTGGGGAACTGGGAATATAGCAATGAGCAAAATGAACCAGTTTCCTGCCCATGTTAGTCACGGAGGCAGACAAATTAAATCACGTACTGAATAAGTGCTATGAAGAAAAAATAAAGGTAAGCAGATAGAAAGACTGTATTTAATCAGGGTGCTCAGATGTAAGGAGGGGGAATTTTTGCTGAGAGTTGAATAAAGGGAGGGGAAAAGCTCTGCCAGTATTTTGGAGGAGGGCATTTGAGGAGTGCAAAGGCCCTGAGGCCAAGGCCTGCTGGGTTGTTTTTAAAAGAGCAAGGAGGCTAGATGAGCAAAAGTGGTAGGAGGGGAGATGAGAAAGATCTTGGGGGGGGGGTGGAGGAGAATATCAGGCAATCGATTTTCTTTTGGGAAGACATTTGGGCTTTGAGGAGCAGAGGCATGATGTGATCTCTGTTTTAAAGGACCAGTCTGGCTGCTGTTGAGAATGGACAAAGAGAGGAAAGGGTAGAAGGTCAGTAGGAGGCAAATGCCAAATTTAAAATGGGAGGTGATGGTGGCTTGAATTAGGGTGTGACCGTGGTAGAGGTGGTGAGAAGGTTGGATTTAGGATTAATGGAAAGTGCTGAGAGGTCAAAACAAAGGTCAAAACCCTTTTTTTCCAAAGTTAAAATACATACAGCAAAAATTGATAGAACTGTGTTATGGACTGAATTGTGTCGAGTGCTGACCCCTATACCTGTGGATGTCATCCTGTTTAGAAATAGGGTTTTCTTTGTTATGTTAATAAGGCCATGTCCGTGCAGGATATGTCCTAAATCTAATCACTTCTGAGTAATATAAAGACACAAATGTGATACACAGACACAAGTGCAAATACAAACAGGGAATGATAGATGTCTCACCATGTGAAGATTGCCGAGAAACCAAGGAACATTGAGGTTTCAGAGGCTGGAAGAGACAAGGATTTTCCCCCAGAGCGGACAGAGAGTCTTACCCTAGAGCTGGTGCCCTGGACTCAGACTTCTAGCCTCCATAACTGTAAGAAAATAAATTCCTATTCTTTAAAGCCATGAAACAAAACCTTTTTTTCTTCCCTTCTGGCAACATTTCAAGGGACACTGGTTATTATTCTGTATAATATAGCTTGGGAGATACTGACGTAGGAATTTTTACTTCATCCTTGTTCTTTTTTTACTGCTTGTTAGATGCCATTGAGTTGGTTCCGACATGTAGCAGCCCTAAGTACAACAGAATGAAACAGTGCCCAGTCCTGCACCATCCTTACAATCTTTGTTATGCTTAAGCCCACTGTCGAAGCCACTGTGTCAATACATCTTGTTGAGGGTCTTACTCTTTTTTTGCTGACTCCCCACTTTACCAAGCATGATGTCCTTCTCCAGGCACTAGTCCCTCCTGATAAAATGTCCAAAGTATGTAAGATGGAGTCTTGCCATCCTTACTTCTAAGAAGCATTCTGGTTGTACTTTTTCCAAGACAGATTTGTTCATTCTTCTGGCAGTCCATGGGTATATTCAATATTCTTTGCCAACACCATAATTCAAAGGTGTCAATTCTTCTTCAGCCTTCCTTATGCATTGTCCAGCTTTTGCATGCATAAAAGGCAACTGGGTAGGGCACATCCTAGTCCTCAAGGTGACATTTTTCCTTTTTAACACTTTAAAGACGTCTTTTGCAGCAGATTTGTTCAGTGCAATACGTTGTCTGATTTCTTGACTGCTGCTTCCATGGGCTTTGATTGTGGATCCAAGTAAAATGAAATCCTTGACAACTTCAGTCTTTTCTCTGTTTATCATTATGTTGCTTATTGGTCCAGTTGTGAGAATTTTTGTTTTCTTTATATTGAGGTGCAATTCATACTAAAGGCCATACTCTTTGATCTTCATCAGTAAGTGCTTCAACTCCTCTTCACTTTCAGCAAGCAAGGTTGTGTCATCTGCATTTTGCAGTCTGTTAATGCATCTTCCTGCAGTTCTGATGCCACATTCTTCTTCATGAAGTCCAGCTTCTCAGGTCATTTGCTCAGTATGCACACTGAATAAATATGGTTGTCTTAGGCTGGGCTCTCAAGAGAAGCAAAACCAGTAATGTGTATAAATATATATATAAAAATTTTTTTTTAATATAAAAAATATAGAGAGAGATTTATATTAAGACAACAGCTCATGGCATTGTAGAGGTCGGAACGTCCCAAGTCCTTTGATCAGTGTAGAATCCTTTGCCAGTTCATGGAGCTGCAGAAGCTGGTGAACTCAATGTGAGCAGGTTGGAGAGCAGGGATCCCGCTCACAGGTTGTGATGGTCGAGGAATCCTCAAGGTTGGCAGGCAAGGCTGCAAGGTTTCTCCTGAGTCACTTAGCTGCAGTGGCTGGCAAACCGAAGATAAGCAGGCTGGGGAGCAGGATTCTTGCTCACAGGCCATGAAGATCGGTGAATCCCAAGATGGACAGGTAAGCTGCTAGCTCAAGTCCTAAGAACCAGGGGTCAGACAAGAGACAGGTGCTGAATCCAGAACAAGCCAACAATCTTTGCAAGGCAAGCAAGAAGGAAGTACGTGGCAGAAGGCGGAGGGATGAAGGCTGAGGGGGCGGTAAGCCACCACAGGCCCCACCCCCTCTGGTACCTCTCAGCAGATTCCATCATGGAAGTGATTACATATCAAATTTCAACAGGAAAGTGATCACAACATTATACAACTGCCAAAACACTGAGAATTATGGCCTAGTCATGTTGACATACAATCTTAACCACCACAATGGTGAAAGGATACAACCCTGGCACACACCTTTCCTGACTTTAAACCGTGAAGTATCCCCTTGTTCTATTCAAACAACTGTCTCTTGATCTATGTACAGGTTCCTCATGAGCACAATTAAATGTTCTGGAATTCCCATCCTTTGCAATGTTATTGATGATTTGTTATGATCCACACAGTTGAATGCTTTTGCATAGTCAATAAAATGCAGGTAAATATCTTTCTAGTATTCTCTGCTTTTAGCCAAGATCCATCTGACATCAGCAATGATATCCCTCATTCCACGTCCTCTTCTGAATCCAGCTTGAACTTCTGGCAGTTCCCTGTCGATGTACTGCTGCAACTGCTTTTGAAAGACCTTTGGCAAAATTTTACTTGTGTGTGATATTAATGATATTGTGTGATAATTTCTGCATTCTGCTGGATCACCTTTCTTTGGAAGGGGCACAAATACAGATCTCTTCCAGCTGGTTGACCAGAAAGCTGCCTTCCAAATTTCTTGACACAGATAAGTACCTCCAGCGCCGCATCCATTTGTTGAAATGCCTCAATTGGTACCCCGTCAATTCCTGGAGCCTTGTTTTTTGCCATTCCCTTCAGTGCAGCTTGCACTTCTTCCTTCAGTACCATAGATTCTTGATCATATGCTATGTCCTGAAATGGTTGAATGTCAACCGGTTCTTCTTGGCATAGTGACTCTGTGTATTCCTTCCATCTTCTTTTGATGCTTTCTGCATTGTTCAGTATTTTCCCTGTGGAATCCTTCAGTTTTGCAACTCGAAGCTTGAATTTTTTTTCTGTTCTTTCAGCTTGAGAAATGCCAAGTGTGTTCTTCCCTTTTGATTGTCTAACTCCAGGTCTTTGCACTTTCATTTTAACACTTTATTCTGTATTCTCAAGCTGCCCTTTGAAATCTTCTGTTCAGCTCTTTTACTTCATCATTTCTTCCATTTACTTTAGCTACTCTAGTTTTAGCTACCCTGTGTTTCCACTGATAGAAACAATTATTTTTGCAGTTAACATTAAGTTAATGTAAATATATATTTAGTCATCTACTAAATGGTTTCTAATGTAGAAAGCAAAGGCAAGAAGGCTGAGAAAATTCTTGAAGGTGAAATTTATATATTATACAGAGAGGTTCTACCTTTATTTTCCTTTCATCCTGATTTCCTTTCTTTCTTTTAGATTTTAAAATCTTACTGTATTGTATATATTATTGAGGGAGTACTGGTGGCACAGTAATTAAATGCTCGGCTGCTAACTGAAAAGGTCAGCAGTTTGAACCCATCAGCCGCTCCATGGGAGAAAGATGTGGCAGTCTGCTCGCATAAAGATTTACAGCCTTACAAACCCTATGGGGCATTCTGTTCTGTCCTATAGGGTTGCTATGAGTTGGAATCGGTTCGATGGCAACAGGTATATGGGTATATATTAGTGTAAGATGTCACAAGTACTTTTTGGAATGAAGCAGGGAATTAATAAGCAAACAACAAATAAAGGATAATTATATCAACACAGAAACCAAAGATAAGCTTAAAAACTTTTTTTTTTTTTGTAACAGAGCTCCCATTAAACCCTTTCTGTACTTAAGAGCTTTCTTTTCCTTATCAGAAAACTACACCCCCCACCCAAAAAAAAAGAAAAGAAAACTATAGCCAGAGCCCTCTATCAGATAGGGTAGAATTCTGGCAGGAAGGCTACCCAGCAGTATGACAGAGAAAATAAGATTCCAAGATGTGTATTTTGATATTATTAAATACTTACAAGACTTCCATGAGCAGGATGGTGACATGAGGGTGAAAGATGAGTAGCTCCTGTAGAAAAAAAAGTTGATAAAGTTCAAGTAAAAGCCTAGGAAAAAATATTTATTTGTATTTTATTTGAAGATCTCTTATTCTTGGCTCAAAACAATGCAAGTCATTTTACATAGGAAACCAAGGTGATCATTTCTTACTGCAGATAAATATATACACAAACAAGAATTAGGGAGATGAAGCATTAAAAACCACGAATGTCTAATTCCCTGTGTACAAAAATAAACATTAAATCAAATCAATTGGAAAGTCACTAATATATAAATACTACTGTAAAAATATTTATGGCATAATTTTATCAGAAGGAGGAGCTCTTTATTAATAACTGAGAGCATATTTCTGACAGACTTTTGAAAAATAACCATTTATACAATTTTACTAGACCATTGTTACTGCTTTATTTATCTTTCAGTAAGAAAGCCATGATCAATATGTTAGTATGCCTACTTGCTATTAGCAAGGCATGAACTTCTAAAAAAAAAAAAAAAACCAGTGCTAGACCCATTAAAATGCCTACTTTGCCTTCTTTATCTTTTCTCGTAACATTCCCTCTGTTATTCATAGGGCTGATGTATATTTAGCAGCAAAATCCTTGCTAGGGAAGGAGTTTTGAAATGCTCTTCTGGTCAGATTCCATTTCTTTATCTCAAGACAAAGAGGATGGAGGGCAGAAGAAAGAGACTGAAATTCTGAGTCAAAAGATATGGGTTCCAGAGCTGGTTTTGCCTTCTAATATAACTGTAGCCTTGAGGAAACCATTTAACCTTATAGTTTTCTCATCTGTAAAATGGGGATATTAATATCAAACAATGAAAATTAAAGCAATGTATGTAGAGTTGGGTATGTAACAGCAGCATTGGTTCCAAATGGCTTATGACTACACTTAACATAAATCATCTCCCCACTTTTCTCTAAAATATTAATGAAGACAGAAAAGGATGAAAAGTTACTTTCCTATACACTATGACTGACAGACAGCCTAATGCTAGAATTTGGGAGGAACTGATACAAATTAAAATTCAGACAGAAACAGACAGAGACCATCCTATAGAGATTTCTCCTCAGGGCATATCCAGGTTCCACTTCATAAAAGGCAGCCTGTCCAAAAAAGGGGTAAGAAGGAACTCTGTACCTCCTTTACTTGTACATTGACACTGATGGCCTTTACCAGTTATAAACAAGGGCTGTTGTTAGGTGCCATCGAGTTGCTTCTGACTGATAACAACCCTATGTACAACAGAACAAAACACTGCCTGATTGATCCTGCACCATCCTCACAATCTTTGCTAAGTCAGAGTCCACTGTTGCAGCCTCTGTAGTCAGTCTATCTCATTGAGGGTCTTTCTCTTTTTTGCTGACCCTCTACTTCACCAAGCATGATGTCCTTCTCCAGGGACTGGTCTCTCCTGATAACATGTCCAAAGTGTGTGAGATGAAGTCTCGCCATCCACACATCTAAGGGGCATTCTGGCTCTACTTCTTCCAAGACAGATTTGTTCATTCTTCTCGCAGTCCATGGTATATTCAATATTCTTTGCCAACACCATAATTCAAGGTGTCACTTCTTCAGTTTTCCTTATTCACTGCCCAGCTTTTGCATGCATATGAAGCAAGTGAAAATACCATGGCTTGGGTCAGGTGCACGTTAGTCCTCAAGATGACATTTTTCCTTTTTAATACTTTAAAGAGTTCTTTTGCAGCAGATTTGCCCAATGCAATATGTCGTTTGATTTCTCAACTGCTGCTTCCATGGGCGTTGATTGTGGATCCAACAAAATGAAATCCTTGACAACTTCAATCTTTTCTCCATTTATCATGACGTTCCTTATTGGTCCAGTTGTGAGGGTTTTTGTTTTCTTTATGTTGAAGTATAATCCATACTGAGGCTGTAATCTTTGATCTTCATCAGTAAGTGCTTCAAGTTCTCTTCACTTTCAGCATGCAAGGTAGTGTCATCTGCATATTGCAGTCTGTTAATACGTCTTCCTCCAGTCCTGATGCTGTGTTCTTCTCTACATAGGCCAGCTTCTTAGACTTTTTGCTCAGCATACAGATTGAATAGGTATGGTGAAAGGATACAACCCTGATGCACACTTATCCTGATTTTAAATCACACAGTATCCCCTTGTTCTGTTCGAACGACTGTCTATTGATCTATGTACAGGTTCCTCACGAGCACGAGTGTTCTGGAATTCCCATCCTTTGCAATGTTATTGATGACTTTGTTATGATCCACACAGTCAAATGCCTTTGCATAGTCAATAAAATACAGATAAACATCTTTCTAGTATTCTCTGCTTTTAGCCAAGACTCATCTGACATCAGCAATGATATCCCTCATTACAGGTCCTCTTCTGAATCCAGCTGGAACTTAAGGCAGTTCTCTGTCAATGTACTGCTGCAACTGCTTTTGAAAGATCTTCAGCAAAATTTTACTTGTGTGTGATATTAATGATATTGTGTGATAATTTCTGCATTCTGCTGGATCACCTTTCTTTGAAAGGGGCACAAATATGAATCTGTTCTGGTTGGTTGGCCAGAAAGCTGTCTTCCAAATTTCTTGACGCAGATGAGTGAGTGCCTCCAGTGCTACATTAATTTGTTAAAATATCTCAACTGGTACTCCGTCAATTCTTGGAGCATTGTTTTTTGTCATTCCCTTCAGCACAGCTTGGACTTCTTCCTTCAGTACCATAAGTTCTTGATCATATGCTATCTCCTGAAATGGTTGAACATCGACTGATTCTTTTTGGTACAGTGACTCTCTGTATTCCTTCCATCTTCTTTTGATGCTTCCTGCATTGTTCAATATTTTCCCCATAGAATCCTTCAGTATTGCAACTCAAGGCTTGAATTTTTTCTTCAGTTCTTTCAGTTTGAGAAATGCTGAGTGTGTTCTTCCCTTTTGTTTTTCTAACTCTAGGTCTTTGCACATTTCATTATAATACTTTACTTTGTCTTCTTGAGATGCCCTTTGAAATCTCTGCCAGAAGGCACTCAGCTCTCTTCTCTGTGAGTCCGCAAGCCTACCTCTACTGATAAGTGCTTGGTGGCACCCCACTCTGCCAGGAACCCTCCTGCACAAAGGCACTCAGCTCTCAATCCGTGGGTCAGCTCTAGCACTATCTTGTGCTGGTCTGCTGGTTCTGCTGCTGCCATTTCTCTGCTGCTGCTTCTTGCTGTCTGGAAAGTCTACAGTGTAACAGCTCTGCTCACTTTCTCCTGAGTGCTCACCAGATTGTCTTTTATGTCCATAATTCCATCAACAGTCTCTTCAAGACAATCTAGGCTTTACTATTAGGCACTTTAAAACTCTTCCAGCCTCTACCTATTCACATTTTCAAAACTGCTTCCACATTTTAGGTGTCTCTTAGGGAAGTTCTTCTGGTACCAAATTCTGTCTTAGTTATCTAGTGCTACTATAACAGAAATACCATAAGTGGATGGCTTCAACAAAGAGAAATTTATTCTCTTACAACCTAGGAGGCTAGAAGTCCAAATTCAAGGTGCTAGCTCCAGGGGAAGGCTTTCTCTCTCTGTTGGCTCTGGGGGAAGGTCCTTGTCATCAATCTTCCCTTGGTCTACTAGCTTCTCAGTGCAGGGACCTCGGGTCCAAAGGATGTGCTCCCTTCCTGGTTCTTCATTCTTGGTGATATAAGGTCCTTCTGTCTCTCTGCTGGCTCCTCTCTTTTATATCTCAATAGACATTGACACAAGACACAACCTAAGCTTGTAGATTGAGTCCTGCCTCATTAACATAACTGCCTCTAATCCTGTGCCATTAAGATTACAGAGGTAGGATTTAGGACACATAGGAAAATCACATCAGATGGAAAAATGGTGGCCAATCACACAATACTGGGAATCATGACCCAGCCAAGTTGACACACATTTTGGGGGGACACAATTCAATCCATAACTCTTCTGTTCAGCTTTTTTATTTCATTGTTTATTCACTTTAGTGCGAGTTTCAGAGTCTATTCTGATATCCATTTTGGTGTTTTCTTTTTTTCCTGTCTTTTTAACAACCTTTTGCTTTCTTCACGCATGATGTCCTTGATGTCATTCCACAACTCATTTGATCTTCAGTCATTAGTGTTCGATGTGTCAAATCTATTCTCAAGATGGTCTCTAAATTCAGGTGAGATATACTCAAGATTGTATTTTGGCTCTCACTACGAAGAATGATTGAGGGTCTGTTCTGCAGTTGGCCCTTGGCCTTGTTCTGACTGATGATACTGAGCTTTTCATCATCTCTTTGCACAGATGTAGTTGATTTGATTCCCGTGTATTCCATCTGGTGAGGTCCATGTATATAATTGCCATTTATGTTGTTAAAAAAGGTATTTGCAATGAAGAAGTCATTGGTCTTGCAAAATTCTATCATGCAATCTCTGTCACTGTTTCTAACACCAAGGCCCTATTTTCCAACTACAAATCCTTCTTTTTTGTTTCCAACTTTCCCATTTCAAACACGGGTGATTACCAATGCATTTTGATTACATGTTTGATTAAGTTAAGACTGTAGAAGTTGGTAAAAATCTTCAATTTCCTCATCTTTCGCATTAGTGGTTGGTGTGTAAACTTGAATAATAGTTGTATTGACCAGTTTTCCTTGTATGCATGTGGATATTATGCCATCACTGACAGCATTGTACTTCAAGACAGATCTTGAAATGTTCCTTTTGACGGTGAATGTGACGCCACTCCTCTTCAATTTGTCATTCCCCACATAGTAGACCATAGGATTTTCCATTTTGAAATGTCCAGTGCCAGTCCTTTTCAGCTCACCAATGCCTGGGATATTGATCTTTATGTGGTTCATTTCATTTCTGAGGACCTGCAATTTTCCTAGATTCATACTTCATACATTCCATGTTCCAATTTCTACTGGATGTTTGCATTTCTGTCTTATTTTGAGTCTTGCCACATCAGCAAATGAAGGTCCTGAAAGCTCGACTCCATCCACACCACTGAGGTTGACTCTACATTGAGGAGGCAGCTCTTTCCCAGTCATATTTTGAGTGCTTTCCAACCTGAGGAGCTCATCTTCTGGCACTATACTAGATAGTATTCTGCTGCTATTCATGTGGTTTTCACTGGCCATTTTTTTCAGAAGTAGACTGCCAGGTTCTTCTTCCTAGAGCGACATAGTCTGCAAACTCTGCTGAAACCTGCCACCATGGGTGACCCTGCTGGTATTTGAAATACTGGTGGCACAGCTTCCAGCATCACAGCAACTTGCAAGCCACCACAGTACGACAAACTGACAGACATGTTGGGGAAACATGGGTATTCTTCTCTTTTGCCTCAAGAGCACTATAATCATTGCTTCCAGTGGCTTCTCCAACTCATACCATTCTTTGTAAATCTAGGAAGCCTCTGGCCATGATAAGCAACAAATAGGCAGGGAAGAAGATAGGAAGTGGAAATGACGTGGTGTATTCTGTGAGGGTTGGCCCCACAAGCATAGCCCCACAAATAAAGCACCAGGGAATGGGATAGTGGGGAGACAGGAAGAATATTGTAACAGCAAATGCTGGGAACGGTAGTTTTTCATATGCATAGAAGCACTGCTATCACAAAACTCTACATTTCATGAAATACCTTTACTCAAACCTTCCAAATGCATCTTCAACATTACTGCTTTAATTATAATCAGAACAACTTTTGGAATTACTTAACATTTTTCCAAAATACATCATTTTCACTTTCATCTGAGGCTTTCCCTAAATACTTTTTTCCTCAAGTCACAAGTACCCATTTACGTAACATTCAGAAAAGTCTGTTTTCCCATTTATTCTGTAAATATACTCATGATCTTTAAGCAACAGTAACACCTTCTCAATTGTTCTTTTAAGTGATATTTAAAAGGCTTGTTTACAAGAACTTGTAACACTTGTAGTTGTGAGGTCATACCCTGAGGAATAAAATCACTTTCAATTTGTTTGTCTCTCTCTTTTTTTTTTTTTTTTACCTAACCCACCAAACCACTGCCGTCAAAGGATTATCCAATAGCTTGGTGCTTATCTTGCTTACCAGATCACCTGTAGGGGAACAGTTTCTCATTTTTTCACTACATCAAAGATTCTCCTAGGTGTGGCTGGCATCTGTCTTTCTCCCAACCCCACAATACCTTCCTACAGAATCAAACCCTTTTTTTCAAATTTACAATTCCGGACAGGGGCAGATCACCTGGCAAGCAAGGTAAGCAGGGGCTTACTTACTAATCTTTAGTGAGCAATTTCACATGGGTTTCACTGTATCTTAGATGAAGTTGTTCATTACAGATGATCTGATAAGCAAGGTAAGCACTGTGCTTACCTTGCCTATTAGATATTCTGCCCTGAAGACAGACATTTTTACCCATCTGTCAAGTGATCTGTATAATCATTCAACAGAACTATTGATGAGGTCATTTCAGGCTAATGCATCTTCCCCAAATAGTATTTGTTTTTCAAAGTAACAGAGAGAACAATAAAATCTGAAAAGCTTTGCAAGGGCTTTACTCTAAGAAGACTCTTTTGATAAAAAATTTTGTGGGAGAGGAAAAAATCTTGTATTTTATTTGGGCATATGTGAAAAGAACATGGCTAAAGGCATAGCAAGAAAATATGTACATAAAATTAAAGCAAAGATTGAAATATTAAGATCAGACAAATGCAACAAATATTTATTGAGAACATTTCAGTATTAATTTAGTCCAGCCTTTAGGAAACCCTGGTGGCATAGTGGTTAAGAGCTATGGCTGCTAACCTAAAGATTGGCAGTTCGAATCCACCAGGCACTCCTTGGAAACGCTATGGGGCAGTTCTAATCTGTCCTATAGGGTTGCCGTAGTTGGAATCCACTTGACAGCAATGTGTTTTTTGTTTGTTTGTTTTTTAGGGCAGGAGTTGCTTTCATTGATTTTAGGATTTGTATAGGAATAAGACCTTACCTGAGGTCAATTTGCTTCTCAGTGTTGTGACTTCTCTTTTTGTCTTCTTAGGTCTCTGTGGTAAATGAGAATTACCTCCATTTCTTTCATGACTGGCATCTGGGTCCGAAAAGGCATCTATTTGGAGTCCGATGAAAAAGTTTTTAATTTATAGGATAAATAGCTCTGGATGTAAATCTACAGAATAATCATTACATGTACATAAAGAAAACACAACTTATTCATTATAGGCACACAAGGAAAACACAATTTAGAGATTACTATCTAGTTTAAAAAAAATTTTTTTTTAATCTAGTTTAAAAAACAAACAAACCTAGGAATTCTTCAGAAGCCTTTTTGCTCTGGAGCGAAGTCACTTCACCTAATAATATCCAGCATCTCAAAATTAGGTCCACCAATTGCGTCACCATTGAGAAGACAGAGAATTAAATTCAGATTAAGATATAACATATTAGCCTTATATTCTCTGTATTGTAAACTCTTATTGTTACAAAAAATAAAGGAGGTTGTGGGCAATAACACTCTTGAATATGCCTCCTTGAGTACATTTGCAAGAGTTTCTTATGCATGCTGCTAAACATGATTAGAGAAAATCATCTAGCCATATTGGCTACATCTCAATTTAAATACAGGACTATGAACCTCCAGTGGCTTGCCTGGCGCTCATATTGTTTCCTAAATCTATTTACTCTTTGTGAGGTTAAGAGTTACTTTACCTCAAGCGGAGCCCTGATGGTGCTGTGGTTAAGAGCTCAGCTGCTAATCAAAAGGCTGGCAGTTTGAATCCACCAGCTGCTCCCTGGAAACCCTGTGGGGCAGTTCTACTCTGTCCGATACCATCGCTATGGGTCAGAATTAACCCAACAAAAATGAGTTTGGGGTTTTGGTTACCTCAAGCAGTTTGGCCTTTGTCCCTGGCTTCTGTGAAACAACTCTTACAGTAGTTGGTCTATTTTGGTCACACCTGAGTGTTTGTATTAATGGGTGAGAACCAGTCTGTCTGGGAACCCACCTAGTAATCAATAATGAGTGTGTGGGCTGGCTGATAAAAGCCTGAAACACTGAAACATCAAGAAGTTTTCTGAAGGAGAGAATCCTTGAAGGAGATCTTCCAGGGGAAGGGACAAGCCCTCTACTTTGAGGACCTTTCTGCCTTGCCTGAGCACTTCTTCATGATGTTCCTGAGCTAGTCCTGAGTTGTATCCTGTTATTCCTGCCTGTTCCTATCCTGAGTTACTCCTGAGTTGTATCCTTTGCTGTAATAAATCACATAACAGAATCATGAGTTTTGTGTGACATTGCAGGAATTACTGAACTCAGCAGAGAAACAGAGTGCTGTGGGGAAGGAAGATAGCAGCTAGTGTCTGCCTCCTAGGAAACAGCTTTGTGCTGATTCTTCTTCAAGAAATTATCCTTTTACTTGCCCACTCTCCTAGATAACTCTTTCCATTTCCTCCTCTCTACTCAATTTCCAGTGCCTAGGAGCCTTCCCTAACCTCACTTTCAGGTGATAAAATTGCTTTCTACCTCAAAGGAGAAAATTGAAGCAATCAAAAAGCCCTTCCACAGACTCCTCCCTCCAAATCCATCCATCTACCAACAACTGTACCTATAGATTCTGCCTTCTCTCCTGTTCCTGTAAACTCTGTGCTCCTACTCAAGTGAATCCCTCTAGCTCAGATAAAGTACATTGTTCCAGCATGTTATTTTTCCTGTGTTAAGAGACAGACAACTATTACTGGTCTCATGATCAGGAGTTCAATTATTCAAGTGTGATAATTTGTAACCTCAATAATACTGTATTATAATACTAAATATTTGATTTATTTTTTGAATGTTAAGGAAGACCTTTACAAACACTTCTCTCATTAAAATGTTATTTTGAAAAAAGCATTTCAGAAGTTCATAATAAAATATACAAACACTACTACATTAATAGTTATTTCTTAAAATTTCTAAGCAATTAAATTATCCTAATATGTTAGCTTCAAAGGTAACTAGCAAAGTTGGATCTTCAAGCATGCTTTCACTTTTGATATAAATGGACGGCCACCCAGGAGAAGAAAATAACCTTTGAAAAAAAATTAGAAATTGTACAATAATGTAACAATAATATAACAGCAATAATAACAATATTGTGCCAAATGTTCTTACAATATTTGATCCTCATAACAACCATTTGAAGGAAATTGGATTGTATAGAGCTTAAGTTACATGCCCAAGGTGCCACAACTGAAAAATCACAGAATCAAGTCTTGAATCCAGGAAGTTTGACTCCAGAGCCTGAGCTCTTAACCATGGTAACCTACTTCCACTCATTGTGGGAATGTAGGTTCAGAATTTGTATAATTTGCTTAGATTAATTGAATAGAATTTTCTCTGTCCAAGAGTGTCTCCAACATTGTATATTCCATAGCAATATTCTCCTGTAAGTATATAAATTATTATACCATTTTTATTCAAAAACTGAGATTAGCTGAGAATGTCTAAAAACTCTCAAGGAGTGAAAAATGAATGGATAAACATCATCAATTGGGCTATATATATTAGGAGTTGCTTTTCTAATTCTGGAGTTAAGTTGCACTGATTAACCTCCTACAAAGATGAAATACGGTTCACAAATGTAAGATGGCTGGTCAATATTAGGGGTGCAGTTTGTGAGGATGAAACACATGACCTCTTGATTATTGCAGAGATTAGGCTTAAAATTTCAGCCTCCTTAACGACAGCATGGTATACTGGGCAAACAAGACAAACAGATCACAAAGGGCTTGAAAAGCTGAAGAATGAGTGGCTTGAACCTATAAATTGAAATACATCGAGATATCAGGTGCTTTGAATATTTCTGTTTGAAGGTGATGCTTTTTTTCCCCTTGTTGTAATAGAGAAAGATTGCAATGTGTTCTGTTTTACTTACCCATAGATGCTTCAGATTTCAATAAGAATGTATTCGTGATTTTTTAAAAATCTGGAACAATACTTTCACCTAGACAATCTGAGACATCTTAAAGTCTCTGAGAATTCACTGAGCTCAGAATAAATGGTTTATGTGAATATGAAAGCAGAAACCACCATCAGGGAAAACATTACTTAGTTAAAAAAACAAAACAACTGGACAGTGGGTAGGAGAGAGATGCTGATGAAGAGTGAGCTAATTATATCAAGTGGACACTTGAGACTGTGTTGGCATCTCCTGTCTGGAGGGGGGATGGGAGGGTAGAGAGAGTTGGAAGCTGGCAAAATTGTCACGAAAGGAGAGACTGGAAGGGCTGACTCATTAGGGGGAGAGCAAGTGGGAGTACGGAGTAAGGTGTATATAAACCTGTATGTGACAGTCTGACTTGATTTGTAAACGTTCACTTGAAGCTCAATAAAAGTTAATAATATAAATAAGTAACAAAACAAAAACTATACACACACACACAGACAAATACATACATATAAAGCTTAATTCTGATCTATTTCTGAGGAAGCAAATTTCTAACTGATACCAGCTCCCTCCCTCCTCACCTTCTCTTTTTCCTACACAGTACTTCTCTCTTTTCCTCCTTTGCTTTTGTACTCTTCCCTCCAAAGCCCCAATTCCTAAATGGATCAGGGATGTACAGGTGGAAAATGTTGGTTGTCAATATAACTTTTCTCAAACTCCATCCGAGTTAAGATATGATGGTAATATCAAGGCACAGCTCTTTTCCAACTACTAGAGTGGGATGCACATGGAAGGCGCTCCAAATAAACAGAGTTTATCACTCCAGTCAAGATAATGAAAATCAAAATCCCTACATCCACCCTATGATCTATCACTCACAGACCATTTAACAAATACTCCCACATATTCTCCTTAATTAGAAGAGTTTTCAAAATTTAGGTCTTTGTCAGCATGTAGTTTTACCACTTACCAGCCTGGCAAATGAAATAATGCTCCAGTAAGCAGGAGTCCACTTTTGATAAGATAAAACTAGAGTTTCTGGACACGTAGGTGCAGTTGGTGGGCTTTGTGGCATGGTGGGCTGCAACATCTGTTGAAGGGAGACCACACCCAGATAAGCCTCACACTCAAAAGTCAGACATTTTGAAAAAAGTTAATCTGAAAACCAAATTTGAAAGCTTCCAATAGATGAAAAAAAACAGGATTTAGGATTTCCCCCCACATATTATAGATGGTTCATTTTTCATATTATGTGTTCTTTATCACAAAGCTTACTATTAATTTTACTAGGCTTTTAAGGAAGATGACAATGATGTAATAATGCCTTGGATTTTTCTTTAAGACTGTAAAGATTATGCTGTGTATTTTGAAAATATCTATGTAAGAAAAATAATAGCAGATAATTTCTCTCTTAGTTTCTGTGTCAGGAAACTTAGAAGTGAGAATAATGAAAAGATGTTTATCTATTAGAAAAAACATTACCATAAAAGGTTTCTCTCTTCATAGTCTTTCACAGTATTTTTAGTGAAATATTAGGCAAGTTAACTTGAGGTTAAAAATTTCATTTGAGAAAAATCTCATCACTTTCATTACAAAGACAAATCAAAGGCTGTAGCACAAAAATGGCAACATTTCAGAGGAATGATGGTGATGAAGTGACTTATTTTTTCTGTACACAAAAGCAGTAGGATTTAAATTTGTCTTCTTTTTTCCAGTCCCAGAGTAAAAGTAAGGAAGTTTCCTTCTTAAACACTAAATCTTAGAGCCGTACCTGGGTTGCTTTGTTGATGTTTTCTCAGTACTATTAATTTTTGCCCAATCCACCACTTCTTCCCTTCTTCCAAAAAGTCCCAGATGAGATCTTGAACTTCCTGGTTCCAAGGGTAAGCAAGGTATCCTCTCTGGGCATGACAGTAATCTTCTGCTTCCTTAAAGCTGCATTGAAAACTGTTAATCTGATAACAATTATTTTTTCCATGTTGCTCTGGGCTATTTAATCCACTTCCTAGAATGATACTTGTTCTGATAAATAACCAAAGCCAGGTTCTCCCTTTGAAGAACATTCTCCCTATGAGCAAGAAATGTCTGGGGGTCCAGCAGCTGCCTGGTCCTTTTAATATATTATTGGCGGGTGTGTCTTATTTATTAAGATTATTCTTTTTGGAATTGGGAATAATTTGTCAAGAAGACAAAAGGTTTTGTTTCGTTTTGTTTTAGGGGCCCAGATGGGGTTCCTGTAAGCTGAAAACAAATAGCAGAGATCAATAAAGCAATGGGCTATTACAGCTGGGACACCACCTGTGTCTACACAACTGGTTATGCCTTTAGCTTTGTAATAGATCTTTATTTGCTAAGTCTAAGCTATACGGGGGTAGAGGTTGATGAATATCCAAGTCAGTGTTGCTAAAAATTGAGTAATGTGTTTTTTTGAAGAAAATTATTTTTGCAGGGTTGATTTAAATTATTCTGTGTTGTTCCTTGGGAGCCCTGGTAGCACAGTGGATACATACTTGGCTGCTAACCAAAAGGCTGCTAACCCACCAGCCGTTCCATGGTAGAAAGATGTGGCAGTCTGATTCTGTAAGGATCACAGTCTTGGAAGCACTTTGGGACAGTTCTACTCTGTTTTATAGGGTTGCTATAAGTTGGAATTGACTCAAGAGCAATGGGTTTGGTTTTGGTATTCTGTTTCTTAAATACATGCAAGCATAAAACTTGGCATAAACTCTATGCTAAAGCTCTTATACAACCATAAAACCACAGAATAAATATTTGATGAAAGAATGAATAAAAATTGAATACAAAACTGAAAACCAATGAAATTCAAATTTTGCTGAACTAAATAGTCACTTGCCAGATAAATACAGTTCTGGCTTATGACCACACAGGTTCTTTTGCATTTGGCATTCACTCTATTTCATGCTGTAGAAGAAATTCAATTCTTTCACCACTTTTCTTTATTTAACCTTTGTTCATATAGCATGCCATCTGGTTTCTGCCTGTTGTACCCCCATCATTTATGTATTACAGCCAGTTTTCTTTCTTGGTGCCAAAATGTGATCATAGATGCAAAAAAACATGAGCACTGAAATCTCTTGGCAGGTTTCAGTGTTAAGGTGGTTATCTAAAGGATCCAGACTATGCTTATATTACTTTTTAAAATGACTATGGTAGTGGACACCAAAATCAAAAATTCTCTAAAGCACAGACCCAAGAATACATTTCTCAGTTCGAAAAACACTGCAGTCATCAATTAAAGGATATATATGGTGTGGTCTCTACTTTCAAATAGTTTATAATTTAACTAGGAAAGAAAAGACATAATAATTGTAATCGATAAAGACAGTGAAAAGTACCATCACAGTGCTATGAAAGTTCAGACGACGAAGAAATTATTTCCAGCACTTGAATGGGACATATAAGAATGGACATATTTAGGCAGATGAAAAGGACATCTTGGCAGAGGAGTCAACAGGAATAATGCACAGAGGTAGGAAAGTGGAAGGTCTCTATAAAGGGAAAGAAATAATTCTATGTGTGTGTAGTGGGAACTGAAACCAGAAAACTGAAATGTTTTAAATGCCAGGATAAAGAGTTTGCAATGTATTTGGAAGGTGTCCAAGCAGAAGAGTCAACCCTTACCAAGACTGTACTGCAATGGAATTACCTGGGTGCAGGATACTTCCAGTTCTCAAAGTTCACGAAGTGCTAATTTCCATATACATATACACACATACAGTCATGCGTCATATAACATCTGTTTGGGCAACATCTGACTGCATATACGTGTGTGGTCCTATAAGGTTATAACAGAGTTCAGACAGAAATCCTGATTGGAGAACTGAACATTTCCGATATAACCAGATGTAGCAAACACAACGGTTTCCCACACGCAGCGTGTGTACCTCGTGTCTCTCCTATACAAAGCGATTGTGCTGCCAGGCGTATAATGCTACACTACATACATAATTTATAATATATATGCCTTGATAGTCATAATAAATGCCTATGATACTGGCTTATTTTGTACTGTACTGTACTTTCTATCATCCCTGGGTTATGAATGTCTGACTTATGTATAACCCGTAGTTATGAACCAACCCCTGTAAAGCCTGTTATATTAAAAATTTGAGGTACATACAATGGTTTGTAATAACAAAAGGGCACTACTTTGTGACACGCATAAAAACATTATTACTGTATTAAAGATGTTCTAGTGTATCTGGAAGTATTTCTTTAATATTTTTTATGCATAGAAAGGTCACTACATACTAAGACAAACATCTAACTGATGTTAAATACAAACCGTACCTAACTATTCCGATTTATGTACAAATTCGACTTAAAGACAGAAATGGAACTCATTTGTACTCCAGGAACTACCTGTATATAATACGGTGTTCACACAATATCCAAATCACATAATGTACTATTTCACAGAAAGTATCGTGGTTATGAACCGACACATGTCTGTATATATATCTATACATATATATATATGTATATATAATTTAGACAAGAAGACAAAGGTGTTTGAAATGTGTTTAACTGAAGCCTTTTTGTGTACACACACATATACATATATAGTTTAATGTATTTTTATGTAAAACTTGATGCTGATAGAATCTTCTCTGATTGTCAGCTCAGGTATCTTACACAGTTCTGTAACCTACATTTCAACCCTTTTTCACAGTGCCTGATATATTCTCTTAACGTGTGCTTTACCTACAGCACACATACTCTGAATACAAAGTTTAAACAATCGAAAAGTTGGTCAGATCATTACTTAGAACCAAAGAATCAACATTTAAGTAGTCTTTTGTCTAGGTTGAGTAGTAATTTATGTAGACTAACTATGCAGAATTAATTTAGTACATTAAAATGTAAAAGGAAGGCAGACTGATAAGCATAATTATTAGCTTGATAAATATTTTCAATTATTTTTATTGTATGTGGACTCTGAGACACCTAGCATGTGAATTACTGCAGTAGAACCTATCTCTAAAGGTGTCAGTAGATCTATGAATTTATTTCCAATTAGCTACCTTCATAAAATGGTGAAATGAAAAAAATGGCTTCAGTTAAAAACGTTTCAAACACTCCCTCTTTTGCTCTAATTTCTATGTCAATAGCCCAGCTATTATCAGTTGTTTTCAGATGGGCATCAGTAAAAAAAAAATTTTTTTTTTTTTTTATCAGTTAAGCTGACGGAAGAGTACCTAGGGAAGAACAATACGACTGCAGGCAATGGCACCGGTGGCTGCAGAGCCTCCAAACAACAATCATAATTAATGCTGTTAACATTTAGTGTGTCTACAGAAGTTGTCCAACAACCAGGACATTGTTCAAAGTAAGGGCTTACAGAATTCCTGAGTGGGACATGATTGCTCCAGAGGACTGTAAAGTGACATGCTGTTGTTGGCTGCTGTGGTGTTGATTCCGACTCATAGCAATCTCATGCCACAGAGTAGAACTGCCCCAAAGGGTTTCCAAGGCTGTAATTTTTTTAATCTTTATGGAGGCACACTGCCACATCTTTCTCCCATGGAGCTGCTGGTGCGTTCAAACTGCCAACCTTTCAATTAGCAGCTGAGCGCTTAACTATTGCTCCACCAGGGCTCCTTAAAGTGACACATTGTATCAGCATAAATCCCTGCAATCTACCACACTCCAACAAAGCTGCGTTCTCATGGTTTTGATTAGAAACTTAGTATTCTTAACATATCTTCCACATCTGTTGCATCAGAATGTCATGGCAAAACCAAGGCCTATTTGTCCACTAGGCACAGTAGGCACAACACCAAGGCCCACAACACAGGGGCTCATGAAAATACTTTGATTTCTTTCAAAGTCAGAAAAAAAGATAAGTTTTTTAGTCAAATAATGTTTAAATAGGCAATATTAATATATTAATCTTTATATTGATGTACCTGCAAAACATAATTTTTAGTATAAATAAATAAAAAATAATTAAGCCCTCCACCACTAGCTGAAAAATTCGGGGTTCAAATCCACCCGGAGGCGCCTCAGAAGACAAGGCCTGACGATGAAGGTCGCAGCCTTAAAAACCCTACGGAGCAGTTCTACTCCGCACGCACAGGATCTGCCATGAGTCAGAATCCACTCCTTGCTACCTAACATCATATATATACAGATTTTTTTTCTTTTTATAAAGAGGGCTCACAAAAGTCATAGTGCGGCCTGGCCACTAAGATAAAAAAAAAAAATCGGGGACTTTTAAGGATGTAATTTCCGCTAAGCATTGGGGGCTTTACAGCCTCTTCAGTGTGCCCAAGTCAGAAGACTTGTGGCCACTTCAATTCTTCTTGGGGACCTCGGGGAAGTCCACTGTCACTTCCGGGGCTTCTACAGGCCGCTGCCCCCTCTCCGAGCCTCAGGCCCTCACTGGCTCTCGTATTCGAGGCCGCAAGCTGGCTGCTCAGCCTCCCAACTTCTGCACCTCGGTCCCTCAGCAGTTCACCCGAGGCCGGCACCACAACGCACCTCAGCCACAACGCCGTGAAGCGGGCCAGAGGCCAGGCCGGCGCCTTTGCGCACGCGCGCCAGCGCCGAACTAGCTCCTCGGCTCGGCGAGCGCCTTCGCTGTAGCTGAGGCGCTCGCCCTAGGAACGCTCGCTCCACCCTCCTTCCCGGCGACTGGTGAGTTGGCAGTTCCGGGGCGGGGATTGGAGGCTAGCAGCCATCTCCTCCAATGGGAGCGAGACTGGGGTGGGCCCAGAGGCAGAAGGAGCATGGCTTGGAGACTGCTGAAAGTGAGTTCAAAAAGTGGGGTTCTTGTTATAGCGAGGAAAAACGGGGGCCGGGAGAGGGGAGGTTGGAGGACTGGTCGGGGTGAGGTGTGGGTTTAAGGCGGCTCCAAGAGCGTGGGCCCCTTTGGGGACGTTCTTGTGTCTCTGCGAGCATCTGCAAATGCTCGTGCGTGTGCATTTACACGTTTATTTGTGAAAATGTGTGTGAAAGACCACGTACACATATAGGTAGTTGCCGATTTGTGTGCCAGTGCAGGTGGGCCAAGTTTATATAGAGCTTGGCATTAGGGACACTCAGTAAACACATTACCGCCTAGCATGCTGTGCTGCATGCAACGTGGAATGAACTTAGAATAAGACAGGGCCCCTGCCCTTCTAGACAAAGTTTTGTAAGGGCAGGGTTCTAGATGTGACCTGCGAATTGTTGTATTCCCAGGGCCTAGCACCTGGTTAGGAGCCCTGGTGGCGCAGTGGTTAACGGCTGCTGACCAAAAGGTCGGCGGTTCGAATCCATCAGCCGCTCTTTAGAAACCCTATGAAGCAGTTCTCCTCTGTCCTGTACGTTCGCTGTGAGTCGGAATCGACTTGATGGCAACAGGTTTAGTCTTCGTTTTTGAACACCTAGTTGTTGTTGTAGTTGCTGTTGCTGTGGAGTCGATTCTGACTCATGACGACCCCATGTGTAGGTGCTCAAATATTTGTTTATTGACATAGGGGGCTTCCTATAATCTGGAGGAGACTAGAACTGAGACAAAGACTGTTCGATCTACATTAACAGCTAGGAGTGATCCTTAAAAGCAAATCTGATCATGTCATTTGTTTAGGGAAGAAAACCCAGCCTATCCTTAGTTTCATTTTAAGCCAGGCTATCCCTCATTCCTTGGTTCCAAATTCCCCTCACCCCTAATTCCTTGGGTCGTCACATTCTATTCTGTCACTGAGAGCCTTTAGGCTTTTATCTCTCCCAGAAAAATGTGCTCCCTCCCCCTCCTGCCTCCTAGTTAACTCCTATTTATCCTTCAGATATCATCTTTAAGTCACTGCAGCAAGGAAGCCTCTCCCTACCTCTGATACTAGGTTGGGTCTGTTTTTACCCTGTACTTTTTTTCTTTATAGCACTCCTCATGTTTACATATTCGCATGATGACTGATTGCTGAGTGTCTCATCCTGAGATTGTATGCTCTTTGAAGGCAGGGATCAGGTCTGTTTGCCCACCTTGAAGTGCTCAATAAATATTTGATAAATGATTGGACTAATAAATGAATGAGGGACTCACCATCTGGTGTGGTAGTTAGAGAAAAGCATTGTGGATCACGTTTGAGCTAGGATAGTGGTTCTCCACCCAATAAGATTTGAAGCGTCTCTTTTTTATATCTTGCAACCCCTCTTTATTGTCCAGATATGGAATTATGTATAAGTATTCTATGTATAATTCTTAAAAATCAACACAATGTTCTAACTGGACATAAAGGAGAAATTAAATGAAAGTAACTTATAATAAAATAACATATTTCAATATGCAAATATTGGGGCATGACTCACCTAGATTTTGAGACAGTTGATTCCTTGAACCTGTACTTAAACACCCAATTGCTATAGGTATATTAAGATATGTTAAGGAGCCCTGGTGACTCAATGGTTAAGTGCTTGGCTGTGGTTCGAACCCACCCAGTGGCGCCATGGGAGAAAGCACTGGCGATCTGCTCCCTTAAAGATTAAAAAAAAAAAGATTATAGCCTAGAAAACCCTATGGGGCAGTTCTACTCTGCCATATGGGGTCACTATGAGTCGAAATCGACTTGATAGCACCTGAGAACAACAGGTATATTGTTAACCACCCCAAACACTGTACCACAATTTTCTGAAATCATGAACAATTCTTGGTAAAGTTCTGTACAGAACAGTACAGTTGTCCTTCAATTTACAAGGTAATTGCATTCCTGGGAAAGTCAATGTATATGAAAATCATACAGGAGATAGTTTGTATTTATGTGGTGAAATACAATTAGTTGTGGGTTCAGATAATTAAGAGAACAGAATTTTTTTTTACCTATGTGAGTGTCAGAGGGCATTCACAAGTTCATACAGGATGTGGGACAATTCATGTGTCATACTGTCTCAAGCATTCCAGGAAATCTGACCTGATTCTTGCCACTAAACCTGTTAACACTCCCCTATCACTGTGATGAGCAAAAATGCCCCTAAGTGCTCCCTAGGGGGCAGTGCTGTCCCTCCTGAAAATCCCTGGCCTGCAATCCTAAGAAAAACCTTCAAGGCCAGGCAAGTGTGTGTGAGCACAAGTGTAGATACAGACTCTGACTGTAGAGGCCAGTGTGTGAGCGAGACTAGAAATGAAGGAGACCAGTATCAGCAAAAGGCCAGGTACATCACTTCATATGGCATGCTGCCATGTCCTGTGTGTGTGTGGGAGTAAAGGGCTTAGAAGGTACTGCATTCTGGTGTTGATGGGGCCTCTGATGTATTCTTTTTTCCAGAAGCGGGCCCAGGATGCTGTGGTCATCCTGGGCGGTGGGGGACTTCTCTTTGCTTCCTACCTGACCGCTGTGGGGGATGAGCATTTCTATGCTGAACACTTGATGCCAGCTCTGCAGCAGCTGCTGGACCCTGAGTCAGCCCACAAGCTGGCTGTTCGCTTTACCTCCCTGGGGCTCCTTCCTCGTGTCACGTTTCAAGACTCTGACATGCTGGTAGGTGCTCCCAGAACATCTGTGCATTAGATGCAAGGTTAAGAGTGGCATCCCCTAGTGTACTCAGCTGGGGATGTCCCTTTTGGAAACCAGAGCCCCAAGTTAGTGGTGGGAACATGGAGTTCAATCCCAGTAATAATAATAGTAATTCTTAATATATTTAAGTCTTATGTGGAGCTTACTGTGTTATACAGTTTTCTCATTTAATCCTCACAACTATTTCATGAGAAAGGTCCTACTATCATCCCATTCACAGATTAGGAAACTGAGGCACGGAGTAGTTAAGTGACTTGTCCAAAGTCATACAACCAGGAGGTAGCAGAGCCAAGCTTCAGACTCATGGAGTCTGGCTCTGGCATCCATGCCCTTAGGCACTTTCTGCTTCGCTGATATCTGAGGTACCTCAGTCTTCCTCTCTGGAAGACTCAGATGGCTGACACTCTTCATAATCTCACCCCAACCTAACTTTCCAATTTTATCTCTCCATCATTCCCCTAAACTGGTGGTTCTCAACCCTGGTGCGTGTTAGAATCACCTGGGAGGCTTTTGGAATATATAGATGCTCAGGCCCTGTGTCAGACCACATTAACCATAATCTCTGGGTGTGAGGCTGGACACTCCCCAGGGGACTCTGCCAGGGTTGGGAACCACTGTCTGAAAGGAAGATTCTCTAGACCAGCCATGTGTCTTATCTCATTGTCCTCCTAAGGTGCTGCACGCATTCTTACCTTCATGTTTTTATTTTTATTATTCTTCCTTCTCGGAGTGTTCTTTCTACCTCCTCTTCCAGGATCAGATGGTACCCATCATTGGAGACCCTTGCTAGTGCCCTGAAAGTTTTTCCCGTCCACATCAGCTTACAGTGATGGATTCCTTTGGCAATCACTGGCTTTGTGACATCTCTTGATTTCTTTCATGCCTTTTAAAATATTGCTGCTAGATTTGTTGGCTCCATCAGCAATCAAGTCTGACCAGCTGAGCACTTTTCTTCCTCCAGCTCCCCACAGGGATCTGGGGATCGGAGAGGGAGGGACCTTGCTGGGGCCTCTCATTAGCCTGGCTGAGGAGGGTCATACCTGGGGCTGTCTTATTAAGCTGATTAAAGGGTTTTGCTGCTTGACACTCCCTGGGTTCACAGTAGCATTATCTAGGGGCTGACAACAACTAGCCATTCTCACCCACCAAGTGGAGTAGATAAAAGTGTACAAAGTCATAACCACAATTGGAAAAGGCAATGGCCATCCCCTGCTTAACCAGTGGTAGGAAACACTGAGTTTTTCCTCCCAGTCTTGATAATAATAATAGTGAGAGCCTACTGGTTCTCAACCTCAAGCGGGCGTCAGAACCACCTGGGAAGCACTATTAAAAAATAAAGCTTTCCCTAGTGCCTGTCTGTGCCAGATTCTGGTGCTATAGTCTGGTGTTGGGCCCTAGAATCTGATGTGTAACAAGCTCCCCAGGTAATCCTGATGTAAGTGTGCCAGGGACCACACTTTGAGAAGCATTGATATAGCCTTCTGTACCTTTGACTTTTGTCTTCTTTTCCCCAGGAAGTGAAGATCCTGGGCCATAAATTTCGAAATCCAGTAGGAATTGCTGCAGGATTTGACAAGCATGGGGAAGCTGTGGATGGACTTTTTAAGATGGGCTTTGGCTTTGTTGAGATAGGAAGCGTTACTCCAAAACCTCAGGAAGGAAACCCCAGACCCAGAGTCTTCCGCCTCCCAGAGGATCAAGCCATCATTAACAGGTGGGTGAGCAGCCCAGAGTTAATAAGGAACACCTTCATGCAGGGCTCTCAGGGATGTAAGATCTGCCTCTGCCTTTTCACTGCTGTCATATTATGGGCACATTTTTCTGAATTGTTCAGAAATCCTGTTGAGCATCTACTGTGGGGTAGGCATATATTCTCACACCAACCCTTATTTCAGTTTAACGCGTTTACCCACTGAGACTTAGAGAGCTAAATAACTTAGCTACAATCACAGAGATAATAAATGGAAGAGGCTGAGTATCGTCAGGCTACTTTGACTTCAGAACATGTGCCTCTTCCACATCCTTACTCCGAGGCCCTAGGCCAGTGCTGTCCAATACAAACATAATGTGAGTCCCATGGGTAGTATTAAGTTTTCTAGTAGCCACATTATAAAATTAGAAAGTAATATTTGAAACTGATTTTAATAATAAAGTTTATTCAATCTAATATATACTAAATATAACTTTAATATGTAATCTATATAAAAGTGATGAATTAGCTTTGAAATCCAGTGTGAATTTTACATACAGACTAACCACAATTCTAGTGCTCAGCCACATGTGGCCAGCAGCTTTTGTTTTAGACAGCACAACCCTAGCTGTCCAATTTTATGAAATAGGAGGATTTAACAATCAGCATATACAACTGCTTTTAGTAAGGGGAATCCTGGATTGTATGAAGCCCTTCTCTTTGTAATCCCTGGGTATTTTTTCAATACAGTAAATCCAGGAAGTGAAGAAATTCCTACTTTTTAGTAACATTTGAGAAGAGCTTCCTTGGGGAGATCTTGATAGGCATCTTTGGAGCCATTAATGGCCTTTTGGGAAACTAACTCATGGGAAGCTTATTTGGCTCTGCTTCTTGCTTTAGTGTGCTTGCTTAGAGTAAATCTGGTGGTGGTTAAGAGCTATGGCTGCTAACCAAAAGGCTGGTAGTTCAAATCCACCAGCTGCTCCTTGGAAACCCTATGAGACAGTTCTACGCTGTCCTATAGAGTCGCTGTAAGTCAGAATCCACTTGATGTTAACGGGTTTTAGGTGAAATCTTCAGGCATTAGAGATTGGGTTAATGATCTATCTGTCACTTTGTAGGCTGGGGTCAATATCTTTAGCATTGGCCAGGCAAAATATATATTTGTTTTTCTTTCAGCTGCCACAGGTAAGTACAGGTACTGAGATAGTGGTCCTTAGCAGTGCCCCATATACGACAAGTGGCATGTGATGGGAGTGCCTGTGCTTTGAGCACTTGCTCTGCCTGGAGCCTAGCATATAGTAGGTGATCAGTAAATGCTTGTTGAACATATGAATGAATGAATGAATGGGGTGGATATTCATTCATTTATTCATTAGATCAACAAATCCATGTGCCACTATATCTGTTACACTGCTTTTGGCTGCAAATAACAAAGACCCAATTAAAAGCAGCTTCATAATAGCCATTTATTATTTTCTTCTCATAGCAGGTAAAGCAGGTGGTTCCAGGGTTGGTTGGACAGCATGGCAATGTCAAGGCTCTGGGGCCAATTTCTCAGGGTCTTCATTCTTGTTTGCAAGATGCCTACCATCTTGTTTGCAAGAAGAATGGGAGAGATGAGGTCCCTGCCTTGTGGAGCTCTTGTGACAGGGCAATAGAGAAGGAAGACATGTCCCTTGCCTTCAGTGATTATAGTCTAGTGGGAAAACTTAAGCATGTACATTAATCCAAAAACAGTAGAGAAATAGGTACGAATCACTGTATGAATGTCAAGGGGTGAAGGAACACTTGTGACTGGAAGTTTTTTGGGGAGAAAGAGAGGGAGAATTTGATCTGGGTCAGGAAGCATGGAAGATTTTAATAGGCAGAAATGATAGGAAAATGGAGTGGAGGGATAGGTTCTAGGAGGGACATGACAAGGAGGTGAAAGCATGGGCTTATCAGAAAGGGTAAGCATTCAGTTGGGTATGAGTAGCGGGATGAGTAAGAAGGAGGGAAACTGGATCCTCACAGGCCTGGGGCTGCTTCCAACGCTAGTTGGCTGAGTGGCTTGTTTGCCGATTTTAATCTTTCCCTTTACGTTTGATGGTGGTCTGGCAAGTTCTGTACGAGTCCTGGTGTGTTTCGACTTTGGAATTTTAAGAATTAGCTCTGATTTTCTTTCTTTTTAAATTTAAGTTATATGTATGTGGTGGAACTGTAAGTATGTAGCCATGGAACAATCTTCCTGCCTTCTGGCAGAAGGGCTCTAACCTTGTCCCTTTACAGATACGGATTTAACAGTCATGGACTCTCAGTGGTGGAGCACAGGTTACGGGCCAGGCAGCAGAAGCAGACCAAGCTCTCAGAAGGTAAAGTGGAGTTGAATTGGAGGGGCTGTCTTCATTTTTTGGGAGGAAACATGTGGGATAAACATCAGGAATCTTAATAGTGAATAAACATGGTTGAGCAATAGCAAAAAAAAAAAAACACAACTACGTGGGGTCCTTTCCTTGAGGAATGTCCATGTTTTCACTATACCCTCCAAGATTTTAACTGAATTTCCCAATTTGATTGTTACAGGTTGAATCGTGTCCCCCCCCAAAAATGTATTATAAATTCTAACCTCCATACAAGTTGCAATATTGAAGGATTCTGTGGGGAAAATATTAAATGATGCAGGAAGCATCAAAAGAAGATGGAATGAATACTCAGTGTCACTACATCAAAAAGAATTGGTCGACATTCAACCATTTAAGGGTTAGCATACGATCAGGAAATGCTGGTACTTAAGGAAGAAGTCCAAGCTGCACTGAAGGCATTGGCGAAAAATAAGGCTCCAGGAATTGACGGAATACCAATTGAGATGTTTCAACAAATGGATGCAGCACTGAAAGTGCTCACTTGTCTATGCCAAGAAATTTGTAAGGCTGACTGGAAGAGATCCATATTTATGCCTATTCCAAAGAAAGGTGATCCAACCAAATACAGAAAGTATCAAACAATATCATTTACATTACACACAAGTAAAATTTTGCTGAAGATCTTTCAAAAGTGGTTGCAGCAGTACGTTGACAGGGAACTGCCAGAAATTCAAGCCGGATTCAGAAGAGGACATGGAACCAGGGATGTCACTGCTGATATCAGATGGATCTTGGCTGAAAGCGGAGAATATCAGAAAGATGTTTACTTATGTTTTACTGACTATGCAAAGGCATTTGACTGTGTGATCATAACAGATTATGGATAACATTGCGAAGAATGGGAATTCTAGAACAACTTAATTGTGCCCATGAGGAACCTGTACATAAATCAAGAAGCAGTCATTCAAACAGACCATAGGGGATACCACGTGGTTTAAAGTCAGGAAAGGTGTGCATCAGGATTGTATCCTTTCACCATACTTATTCAGTCTGTATGCCGAGCAAGTAATCTGAGAAGCTGGACTGTATGAAGATTGAGGCATTAGGATCGGTGGAGGACGCTTTAACAACCTGCAATATGCAGATGGCAGGACCTTGCTTGCTGAAAGTGAAGAGGACTTGAAGCACTTACTGATGAAGATCAAAGACTATAGCCTTCAGTATGGATTACACCTCAACTTAAAGAAAACAAAAATCCTTACAACTGGACCAATAAGCAACATCATGATAAATGGAAAAAAGATTGAAGTTGTCAAGGATTTCATTTTACTTGGATCTACAATTTACACCCATGGAAAGCAGCAGTCAAGAAATCAAAAGACACATTGCATTGGGCAAATCTGCTACAAAAGACTCCTTTAAAGTGTTAAAAAGTGAAGGTGTCACCTTGAAGATTGAGGTGTGCCTGATCCAAGCCATGGTGTTTTCAGTTGCCTTATATGCATGCAAAAGCTGGACAATGAATAAGGAAGACCGAAGAAGAATTGACACCTTTGAATTATGGTATTGGCAAAGAATATTGAATATACCATGGAATGCCAGAAGAACGAACAAATCTGCTTTGAAAGAAGTAGAACCAGAATGCTCCTTAGAAGCAAGGATGGTGAGACTACGTCTTACATACTTTGGACATGTTATCAGGAGGGATCAATCCCTGGAGAAGAACATCATCCTTGGTAAAGTGGAGGGTCATCAAAAAAGAGGAAGACCCTCAATGAGATGGATTGACACAGTGGCTGCAACAATGGGCTCAAGCATAACAATGATTGTGAGGGTGTTGCAGGACTGGGCAGAATTTTGTTCTGCTGTACGTAGGGTCGTAGGGTTGCTATGAGTTGCAACTGACTTGATGGCACCTAACGACAACAGCAATACCTGTGGTTATAATTCTATTTGGGAATGTTAATGAGACAGTATTAGAGTAGGGTGTGTTGTAAGTCAATTTCTTTTGAGACAGAAAAGAGATTAAACAAGCAAGTGAGGAAGTAGAGATGAGGAAGAGAGATGCCAAACCACATGAAGATCACCCAGGAGCAAAAGCTCAAACCAACAGAGAAAGAGAGACTTCCCCTAGAGCTGGCACCCTGAATTTGGACTTCTAGCCTCCTAAACTGTGAGAAAATAGTTTTGGTTGTTAAAGCCACCCACTTGTGGTATTTCTGTTATAGCAGTACTAGGTAACTAAGACATTAATGAAAACTTGCTTTGCTTTTGCCTTGTTTTGAACGGATATTATATCATAACTGGGCAAGCTTGGAAACAAGAAAAGCAATGTGGCTTGCCTCTGATCATAGAAGTAGTTAAGATTGGAGCAGGACTTGAGTGCTATTTTCTCACTTCCTGCAAGAAAATTAAAATTACTCACAAACTTCCCCATTCAGGCTAACTTCTTGGAACTTGAAGATATCCTTCTAGACTTGTTTCTGAGACTGCGTGCAGTTTTGAAGGCTTCTGCAATGCTAATGCACATTTTCTGCATTTCTCTACTTTGCTTTTTTTTTTTCCTCTACTTTGCACTAGGTGCTCGTAAGGCTATATGGAGTCCTGACATAACTTCCTGGGTGGCCTCTGGAATTGTGTGAGGCAGTGGCCCAGTAGGAATCATTTTCCTCTTTGATCCCTTCAGTCCCACTCTGGAGTGAAGCAAAATCCTATAGCGGTGCTCTGCACATATGTGTTCATCAGGGCAGATGGCCCACAGCTGGAAGCCTTGATGACAGCTTCTTTCTAGCACGGTGTCAAGGAATGTGTGTTGACAAAACCTATGGTATGCTTTCAGATAGAGTAATTCAGCAATTTCTTCTAACTGCAAAATCTTGTCAGTTTGGGCAGATGACTACTGTGTGGAAAAGAATTAAAACTTACAAATGAGCTTGTCTTGATGGGTGCTAGACTTGGGAAGCTTGGAGACCTTGCTATATAAGGAAAAACTAAACAAATCCATTGTCGTCAAGTTGATTCTGACTCATGGCGACCCTATGTGTTACAAAGTGGAACTGTGCTTCATATGGTTTTCATGGCTGTAATCGTTATGGAAGCTGTTTACCAGGCCTTTCTTCCATGGAGCCTCTGGGTGGGTTGGAACTGCCAACCTTTTGGTTAACAGCTGATTGCAAATACCTTGTACCACCCAGGGACATTTGCTACATAAGGCTTTTGTCTAATTGGGCCGAACTCCCCCTACCCCTCCACACCAAGAAAATAGCTACACAAATCTCATTTATTTTCAAGCTGGTGATAAAAAGGGTGACTTTATGTTTAGGGTAAGGGAAGGTGGTCAACAGTATAGATGTTGTTCTTTGATCCTGCCTGACCTGACATGTATTTTATGAGCTCACTTGGTGTTCCAGGTCTGTTCCCAACCATCAGATGGAAAAAAAAGTAGCCAGTACCATTTACCCTTTGCAGGATGATCCTAAGGATACTGTCTTTGGAGAAGAAAAGTACAGACAACCCCTTGCTTTCACACATATCATGTTTCTGAAAATATGTTTTTCTGAAAGTCCAAAAACAAGTCAGGTGATGAGTACCATGGATTTTTTTAAATAAGGTGGCCATATCACTTACTGTATAAATTAAGACACTTTTGGGGAGCAAAAGGGAATGTTAATAATTATGACCAGGCTACAGGAGTAATTATAGCCATCCTGGGAGAATCAGGGTGTCTGATCCCCCTAGTTATAATGGGGAGTCACTTCTCAGAGCACTAAAATTATAAATTATAAAATATTTAATTATACTTCAACATTTTAGACACGATAATTTTAAATATTTTCCAGTATTTTATACATTCTTTAATTTTGTTTTTTCTTTACAACTGTGTACCCAGTCACTTGACTGGAGTCCAACCAGCTTCTCTTCAGATTAAATAGTTTATCCTTACGACACGCCTACTGATTTCTGTCTGTTTCTCAGTTGTATTGAGTTTATGAGGTCTACTATTTTTTTTTTAGTCAATAGTATTTATATTCAATTTCTCCATTTTCCATATTTTTAAAAATAAAAAGGATAAAATGCAGTAGAACATCCCAGTAGTTGCTCAAATATTGCCAAGCAAAGATGGTGAGCAGGCAGCAGCACCATGAAGTAGTTCAAAATGTTTGCCAGCTGTTGTAGAAAAGTTTGTATGTGGAGGTAGAAGGCCCGAAATGTTCGTAGGCTATTCAGTCAAGGATGGGCTCAAATTCTTGATTGGCTATGTTTACAGATGGGCTGCTACTGGGAGTAAACCTGGGGAAGAATAAGACATCCGTGGACGCTGCTGCGGACTACACAGAAGGGGTGCGAGTCCTGGGCCCCTTGGCTGACTACCTGGTAGTGAATGTGTCCAGTCCTAACACGGCAGGGCTGCGGAGCCTTCAGGGAAAGGCCAAGCTGCACAACCTGCTGACCAAGGTGGGCAATTACATCTCTTCTCCATGCCCACTCCACCAGCTTGGCCTACTGACTCCTATTCATTCTCCAGGGCCAAGCTTAGCATCATTTCTGAGAGCCTGTCTTTAACAGCTGGACCAGTTAGGATTCCTTACTATTCCTTGCTATACTCAATTAATTCTCGCTGTTAATTAAACAATTATATGAGAGCAGGGACTGTGTCTCTTTCATTTATGAGTGTATCCCTGGCACCTAGTACATGGAATGAATGAATGAACTAAATGATTTTTCATCACACAGTACTTGTGATGGTCTTTCCTTGTCATCTCTTTTAGGAATAAAAGTCTAAATAAATCTCAATACACCACTGCCAGCTATAACATTAGGGACTTAATCCCTGGGTTCAAAAGAGCCTAATCAGATCCATTCTAGAGGGAGTCCCTTGCATGACTGATGACTTTGTTTCCTGAAAAACAGAAATCCTTCATGCTTTCTTGTGTAAAAACACTGATTTGTGGCTGCAGGTCATGGCAGCCCCATTGGGCGCAGTCTCACGGTCCCCACTCTGTGGCTGTGTTGCTGTAGGTACTACAGGAAAGGGATGCCTTGAAGGGAGCTCACAAGCCGGCTGTGCTGGTGAAGATCGCCCCTGACCTCACAGCCCAGGATAAGGAGGATATCGCCGGGGTGGTGAGAGAGGTGCAAGCCAGGGCCCGCACATGAGGGATGCTTCTCGTTGTCTGTAAAAATCATTTGGCCAGCTGGACTAGCCCAGGATGGTAGCCTTTGTGATTTCCTCCCTGGATATTGGAAGGCTGGTTTGGTGTCTGTCACGATGTAATTAACCACAGAACACAAAGGGAGTGTTTGAATAAAGGTCTGAGTGAATCTTTTTCTCATGTCTCTCTCCTCCTCTCTTTCCTCATCTTCATCCAGCAAGGGCATTAAGACTTCTGCTTGCATCCTTGGCCAACCTCATTTGGAACTGAATTCTCTCTCTCGCTCTCCCCAGCCTCCAACTACCAGGTCTCTGTATCATAGGACAGTAGTGGAAACACAATCATGGAGCCCAGCAGTCCTGGGCTGAAGTCCTTGTTCTACCACTTATTACCTGAAGGCCTTGGACAAGACACTCTAAAGTGGGTTGTTGTGAGGATTAAACCCTATCCTAGTGGAACACTGTGGGTGATCAATATGTGATGGCTGCTATTGTTATACTGAAGCTTAATCTGTGGACTCATTCAAGAGATACAGTGAGGTCTGATATAGTGCTTGCTTTCTGGGGGTTATAGGTGTGGGCACCTGGATGGCTACCGCGTGAGACCCTAGGGAAGCCTTTTCCGACTCCTTTGGCACTGGGACTAGAGGGTTTTTCTGCTGCCAGCAGGCAAGTGGTCCATTTCTCTCTCACTCTGCAGCTGGGCATCGATGGTTTGATTGTCACAAACACCACCTTGAGTCGCCCTGCCAGTCTGCAGGGTGCCCTGCGCTCCGAAACAGGAGGGCTAAGTGGGAAGCCTCTTCGGGACTTGTCAACTCAGACCATTCGGGAGATGTATACGCTCACTCAAGGCAAGGATTCTGGTGTTTGTGTCTTCAGATTTGGGTGTGGTGGGGTCTGTGAGCTCCTGGTTCTCCCAATACCTGTCCTTCCTCACAGGGTGGCCATGTGCTTCTCTGTAGGGAGAGTTCCCATCATTGGGGTTGGCGGTGTCAGCAGCGGGCAGGATGCGCTGGAGAAAATCCGAGCAGGGGCCTGCTTGGTGCAGCTGTACACAGCCCTCACGTACCAGGGCCCACCTGTGGTGGGCAGAGTCAAGCAGGAGCTGGAGGCCCTTTTGAAGTGAGTAGGGCCGTGAGTAGGAGCTATAATTATGGTACAATTCAGAATGATTCAACTCAAGGAGATGCTACTCATCCTATTTATTCCTCATTCAAAAAGGATTTGAGGGTACATGCTGAACCCAGGGGAAAAATCAACCTGTGTTACTCTTTGACAAAGGACAAACAGAGCCAAGAAATTCAGGGTTAGCTTCCAAGGCAGTGGTGTTTACAAGGCAGGGTTGTCCATTTATGTGAGGGAGAAGGGCCTGAGGAATCCTGGCAACATTCCCACTAATTAAGTCACATTGGTTTGATGTGAGGAAGCAGTCAGTACTTAAAATCAGTCCCTTCTTGGTCTGAAGGCCTGGGCAGAAATATCTCCGGATCCCTGGGTGAAGACAGTGTAGGGGGCAAGAAATGTGCTCAGGATGGGGCAGTGCAATTGGGAGAGAGGGGTGGGTCCTTTATTGAGCTTACAGAGCGGAGATGGGCTGAGGGCTTCCTGTGGGAGAGGCCCATCCTTCACCATGGACTGAAATTGCTTTTCTTCCTTTTCCAGAGAGCAGGGTTTTAGCAGCATCACAGAGGCCATTGGAGCAGATCATCGGAGGTGAGGATGCTGTCTGGTGGGAAGCCGTTCTGTAACCTTCCCACTAAATCAGATGAACCCTGTTGCTGGATCGTGGGAGGAGGGACTCTCTTGAGCCAGATACCCCAAACCATAAGATTCCTTCCTTGGTGGCCTGGCTGGACTTAAAAGACAATCATGAAAGTCACTAGAATCAACAGATGTTCTACAATCACTTGGTCAGACCATAAAGTGCCATTGTGATTCTTTTCTATATTCAGATTCTAAGATCCTTCAGTATTGCAGAGACATTGGATATTTGGTGGTGACCATGGAAAAAATAAAGCTGTTTAAAGCCTGAATTTGAACTGTAGTCCTTTCCGGAGGACAACTGGCTTTGTTACCTGGGGACTGTGGGGGGCTTCCATTTGAGTTTGACTGTCTTTCATTCTGTCTTTATTTATTTTAGTTTTTAACTTAATTTTGAAAATATTTCAAACATAGACAAAAGTCGCAAGAATAGTACAATGATCTTCCATATACCCTTCACTTTGATTCACTAATTGTTAACATCTTTCACATTGGCTCTCTCTCTCTCTCTGTGTACATTTGCTGAAGCATTTGGGGATAAGCTGCAAATATCATGACCATCATCCTAAAGTGTTTCAATGTCTATCTTCTTTTTTTTTTTCGATGTCTATCTTCTAAGAGATATTTTTAAATTATAAAACTGGTATGTCTTCATTATTAACAATTCAAGTAATACAGTATTTTTAAAGTATAAAAATTTCTAGTCCTCTTTCTCCAGAATTAGCTATTGTTTGGTATATACCTTCCCAGCATTCATTTTATACATATGAACACATACATGCACACACTCACGCATATGTGTATGTATATGTTTGCATATCTATTTGTACATGCCATAATACTGTTTTCTATGTTTGTTTTATATTCACATTTTATATCTGCACACCAATGGGATCATACCATCAATATGATTCTGCAGCTTGCTTTCTTCACTTGACTATAATATCATGGACATTGTTCACGTTGGATCCCATCATCTTACCTCATGCTTCTTAATGGAATATATTCAATGAATCCTCTGTTGATGATCCCTTGGGTAACTTCCAGCGTTTTCTTATCACAGACAGTGCCTCAGTGAACATCCTTGTATATGTGTCTGTGCCTTTATTTAGGTGTTAACGCAGAACAGATTCTGAAAGGTAGGATACGTATGATAGAGGGTTTGTGTGTTTTAAATTTTGATGGATACAGCCAAATTGCTCTCGTAAGCTTTTGAAGCTGCCATTTCCCACTGTGGAAGCAACAGCAGAGGAATGTTCCTAGCAACTCTGGCTGTGCCTGTTCAAAGTTACTGCTGTGACACCTGAAGAAAGAGGCACCATGATAACAACTAATTCTCCCTGAACATCGACTGTAGGCCAGATGCCACTCTACAGGGAGAAGATGGGGGAGGTACAGGCTACCAACTTGTTCAGGGTTACACTGCGTGGAGGCTGCCGAGCTGGAGTTGAGCCAGGTAGTCTGACTCCAGAGTGTGTGTGCTCCTAATTGCTCTACTATGAATCACATGATGGTAGGTTGACCACCCTCTCTGCTTCTCCATATTCATCTCCACTTAGGTAAGGAAAAGCAGTACACTGAAGGAGAAATGGGAACGGGCAAAAAGGAAAGGTATATGAACAGGCTAATAGAAACTGTACTGTTGTGTTACATACCAGGCAGATACTTGAAGTGAAGTGTACCTGAAGGTAACCACCTTCCCCTCCCTGTGACAAACTGGAACACCATCCTGGAGTCAGAACCACATTTACTATGGGCTCTGTGGGATTTCTGTTGTGGAGTGGCCATCTTTTAGATTTATAGTGGTTCCAGCTAGATGTTAGGTGCAGCTGTCAGGAGAGAGCATAGTTGCTTTGGGAAATCTACTTGCTGCCCCACTGCTTTCATATTTCTGTGATTTGGGGTGCCACCAGCAGACAAGTTTGCAAAGTTCTTGAAGACATTAGACAAGAAGCTATTGGGGTATATAGTCGTTAACTACAGAAATAGAGAAATGGCAATCTTTTCAATACCAAAGAGCAAATGGTGAAGTTGGAAACTCTGGGAAGTGCTGTTGATGTCTGGCACACCTTGACAGCCAACGCAAATTTACCTTTGTTCCCATAACCTCAGTACAGATTTTCTTTTGAAGAGCCATGCAACTGTGCAGTAGAGAGAACACATAGTATTGTCTGTCCGTGGTTTCAACACAGGCTCAGTCAGAGCCCTCTCCCTTTGCCCACTTCATGCTCTGCCAAGGAACCAACAGCCAGGATCCTGCTTTCCTTTTCAAAAATCTCTTTCTTAGTTTTTATTTTATTATGAAAATAATACCTAGTCATAAATAAATTCAAACAATACAGAAAAATATTGTTGTCGTCGAATTATCTGCAACTCATGACAAGCCCCCAAATAAAAGTCTATTTCCTGCTCCCTCAAACAATTCCACTCCCCAGAGGTAATCAGAGTTAACTTTAGAATTTATCTTTCTAGGTTTTTCCAGACAGTTTTCTTTGTATATACAAATACATGTGTCCATAGCTAGTTGCCTGTATACTCATATATAGAATAATTTTAAAAATAGTTCAAAGACCTTGTTTTACACTGATTCACGTGACAGTAAGTTGCTGTTCTGATGCTCCAACACCTCAAATATTTTAGTGTGTGTTTTTTGTAAGCAGGTACATTCTGCTACGTTGTCAACAGTACAACCATCAAAATAAGCAAATCAGCACAGATGTTTTTCTTCCATCTAATCCTCAGGCTGTATGATAGTTTGAATTTTTAAAATGCCCCCACCCCTACCCCCACCCCAAAGATATGAATCCCCAGAACCCAGAATAATCCTTTTCTAATCCCCAGGACCTGTGAATATGAATATGATGAGTATCACTTCTGTGATTGTGTTATGTAAACTGACCTTAAGATAGGGAGATGAACTAGGTGGGCCTAATCTAATTGAGCCCCTTGAAGAGGAGAGAGTTTTCTCTGGCTGGGGGCAGAAGAGGACATTAAAAGATTCAAAACATAAGAAGGACTCAGTGTGCTGTTGCTGCTTTGAGGATGCAAGGGGCTACATGTGGGGGAATGTGGGTGGCCTCAGTGAGCTGAGCAGCTCCCAGCAGACAGCCAGCAAGGAAATGGGGACCTCAGACCTACAGCCACAAGGAACTGGATTTTTCTCAGAGTCTCTAGATAAGAGCCTGACCCGGCCAACACCTTGGTTTTGGCTTTGTGATACCCTGAGCCTAAAGCCCAGCCCAGCCCATCCGGACTTCTGATTTAGAGAGCTGTGAGCTAATAGACGGATGCTGTTTCAAGTTGCTATGTTTGTAATAGAATAGAAAATTAGAACAAGCCCTCTTCGTGTTTTACCAGTTGTCCCAATAATGTTCTTTAAAGTAAAACTATCCAGATCATAATCACACATTGCATTTGGTTGTCACATCCCTTTAGTCTTCTGTCTGGAAAAGTTCCTATCTGTCCTTGACTCTATGTCCTGGACACTTTTGAAGCTGATAGGCCAGTTAGGGTGTAGAAATTCCTTTTTTGGGTTTGTCTGGTGTTTTCCTGCGATTGGATCTAGCTTTGGTAGGGAACACTACAGAGGTGATGCTGTGTTCTCATTGCATCCTACCAGGTGATGCACAATTTTAATCTGTCCCATTACTGATGATGTTTGCTTGGGTCACTTGAAGGTAGTGTCTGCCAGGCTTCTGTACTGTAAAGTTACTCATTTTTTCCTTTGTAATGAATATGTGTTTTGTAGGGAGGTACTCTAAAACTATGTACACCTCCTCACTTATCAACTGTCTCGTTATCTGACATTTTGCATTTATGACGATAGTAAAAAATCTATCTGACTATTTTGCTCATTAACAATGTACATTTGGCAGTAACAAACACTGAGGTGCTGGCTTTGATGATTAAGGTTATGCGTCAACTTGGCTGGGCCATGATTCTCAGTGGTTTGGCAGTTAGGTAATGATGTGATTTGACAGTTATTTAATGATATAGTCATCCTCCATTGCGTGATCTGATGTGGTCGCCCTCCGTTTTCCCATGACACTGATTTCACATAATGACCTGGTCTTTGGAAGCTAACCATGTTGATAAGTAAGGAAAGGGTGTAATTATCCTGTTCCTCATCAAATTTTCAATTTATTCATTTATTTATTAGTGTTAGTATGGCTTCATAGTTTTTAATTTTATTTAATGGTTCATAATCCATTACTATCATTATATATTTTGATGCTCAACTTTTCCCATATTTGGCCAGTGGGAGCCTCGTCTGGTGGTTTGTGTCCTTTGGGCATGGTCTCCATCATTCTCTGAGCATATCTTTGCTTTCTGACACAAAATATTCTGGGCTCATCAGGTACTTTCCCTAGCCCAGGAATCTGCAATTTCTCTCAGGAGCCCTGGAGAATGATATTTGGAGGTCAAGATTTGGGTGTACTCGCTGCTATTGGGGTGTTGCTGTTCCCAGGCCTTCTCAGTGGACAGAAAAAGGGAATATACATATGTATATATATATTTTTTATATGCATATATATGTGTATGTGTATATATGTGCACGCACACATTACATATATATTTCTGTGTCTATATATTTGTCATGGATTGCACTGTGTCCCCAAAAATATGTGTACCCATTTTACTAGGCCATGATTGCCAGTATTGTGTGACTGTCCACCATTTTGTCATCTGATGTGATTTTCCCATGTGTTGTAAATCCTACCTCTGTGATGGTGATGAGATGGGATTCCGTGGCAGTTATGTTAATGAGGCAGAGCTCAATCTACAAGACTGGATTGTGTTTTAAGCCAATCTCTTTTGAGATATAAAAAAGAGAAGCAAGCAGAGAGACACAGGGACCTCATACCACCAAGAAACAAGAGCCAGGAGAATAGTGTGTTACTGGACCTGGGGTCCCTGAGCTTAGAAGCTCCTTATCTGAGCAAAATTGATGACATGGACCTTCCCACCCCTCCACCCACACCCAGAGGTGACAGAGATAGAAAGCGTTCCCCTGGGGCTGGCACCTTGAATTTGGACTTCTAGACTCCTAGACTGTGAGAGAATAAATTTCTTGTTAAAGCCATCCACTTGTGGTATTTCTGTTATAGCAGCACTAGATAAATAAGACAATATTGAAAACCACAAGTTCAGATCCAATACCTTCAATTCCAATCGCAAACCATAGGGTTTCTTCTCCTCTCATATTTGTAGCTCCCTTCTCTGACCATGAAAAACCTGACCCCCCTTATCCTTAATATATTTAACTATTTCATCAATCTCCTTGTATGTAACTAATTTCCTGTTGCCACTCTTCTACCATGTGTGGCTGTCCTTTTCCCTTGCTTGGGTTCTGACATTCTACACTGCTCCCTTCTTCCCCCTCCAAAGATACCTTTCTCACCTTGTGCAGCTCTGACACCTACTCCAGGCTGTTGCCCTAGGCAGACATTCTCCTCACCCCTTTGAGGCTCTGACACTTGTGCTGGGTTGTTCTCTGTGTGGTTGCCCTCCTCACTGACTTGGGCTCCGATACTCTGTGTCGAGCACCTATACACACACACTTCATGGACACCCTGCTAATTCTGTTCAGGCTTTGTCATTACTCTGGGGCACCTGTCCTCCCTTTCCCCACAGTGCAGGCATCTACCTTGATCTGCCCTAAAGGCTCGAGGACTGAATTGTTCAGGAAAGGGGAAAAGTTACCCTTTGGAAGGCTCCGTATCGGAGACAGACATTCTGTCTCTCAGTGCAGCTGTAAAGTCTGCTCTTTCCTTGAGCACCAGACTAAGTAGTTGGCTTGCATTTAGGGGCCATGGGGTATAGGAAGTACCAGTTTTTCTTAACACTAGAAATCACACTCAGAGCCCAGAGAAATAATGCGTGGAGACATGTCAGAGAAGCAACAGACTGATGCCACCTGTCTCTTCCTTTGGGGGCCTGGGATCATTGTGAGAATGGTAAGCAGAATTGCTAAAGCTTTTAAAATTATTCTCTCATGCTTTTTGTTGGGTGGATATTTGGCATCACTTGCCAATTTTGCATTAGTTAAATATACCAAAACTCACTGCCAACGAGGCAATTCTGGCTCATAGTAACACTATAGGACAGAGTAGAGCTGCCCCATAGGGTTTCCAAGGAGCAGCTGGTGGATTTGAGCTGCTGACCTTTTGGTTAGCTGCTGAACGCTTAGCCACTGCACCACCAGGGCTCCAGTTAAATATATGCAGTTAATAAATTAAATTTTATCCTGCAAGTTGCTTTTTTCACATATCACGGACTCTTCCAACGTCAGTCCTTTAGATAGATCTACCTTGCTGTTTTTAACAGCCCTTGTGTTTTCTACAGAATAAATATATCACCATTTACTTGTGGGGAGACATGTAGGCTGTTTTCAGTTTTGGGGATCACAGACAGTGCTGCAGTGATTACCCTGGTTTATGTATCTTTGTACTCATCTGGTAGAATTTGTGTACTAGATTCCCAGAAGTGGTATTACCAGAGCAAAGGTTTACATACACTTAAAACGTCGATAATTATTGCAAAATGCCCTTTGAAAGGGCTGTACCAATTTATACTTTCCACCAACTTTGTAGGCAAGTGGCCATTTCCTCTTATGTGTACCCACACTGGAATTTCCCAGTACTTCGTCTGGAATAAGCTGTTCTTCCTTTTCCACTTTCCTACTCTGGAAGCTCTGGGAATCTCTTATATCATGGTTCTTGTTGGAAAAAAGATAAAAGGAACCGTGGGTTTAGCAAGCCACTTGGGCTACAGCCAGAGTGATTACCACATCCACCTCTGTGTGTTGTGTATGTATGAGCTTCCTCTAAATCAGACCACAGAGAAGGACAACAGAAGGGATATAGTTTTCCTGGGTTCACCCATTCTCACTTGTCTCAGGAGACCTTGCCAGTCTTCCTCCTGCCAATAGGGCCCACCAGTAGGCTTGGCTCTGTATCAATAAGGGCCGGGTTCTCTAATGCAGCAGTCTCTTTCAAAGCATTGGGTATATCAAGTCATACACATTTGGTGTTTTGAAAAAATCCATTTCCTCGCCAATCTGATATGCTGCTTTTGGCTCAGGTTCTATGGCTAATACTTTTTTGTCCAGTTGTCCATGAGAGCCAGATCAGGGAAATATCCCATTGGAATGAGTGTTCTCCAGGAAACCAGGAAACGGAGACACAGAGTGTGAGATAATTTGCTCGTTTTCACCTTGGGGGCTAACGGTGTCACTTGGATGGAACAGTGCGGGGTTCTTGGTGGCATTCGCCCAGTGCTCTTTGGCAGAAGAATCAAGTTTGCTCTTTTCAACAGCCTTTGGTTTCCACAGTATAAATATATCCATGTTTACTTGCAAGTTGTGACATAAGCTGTTTTCATGAAGCTGAGGGCTCATACTGCTCTGCTGTCAGTGGCAGACAGGAGGGCAAAGACTCCATCTAGAAGAGCCAGTAAAAACCAGTTGCTATCGATTTGTTTCTGACTCATGGTGACCCTATAAGAGTCAGAGTAGAACGTGCTCCATAGTGTTTTCAACAGCTGCTTTTTTTTTTGGAAGTACATAGCCGGGTCTTTCTTCTGAGGTGGCGCTGGGTGGACTCAAACCTCCAGCCTTTTGGTTAGCAGCTGAGTGCATTAACCATTGGCATCACCCGGGGACTCCCAATCTAGAAGAGGACCTTGCTATTCAGTTCCATATGACATGCCATGCAGAAGAGCCAGCCAGCTTCTAATCTGACAACAGAAGGCAGAAAGCTGGAATTTTTAAAACGTGAAATCTTCAGTTTTAAAATTTTGGGCTGGTATTGTACCAGTGGGCCAGATGTGAATTACAGCCATCAGTTTGGGTGCTATGGTTCATACGGGCTCTCAGCAGCAATTCCTAATTCCCTTGAGCCAGGAGGACCAGTAGAGGGAGGGCAGAGGGTAAAGCAGGAGAATGGCCAGCCCAGTCAAGTGGGGCAAGAGGGCACCAGGGGATGTGCTGGCTGCCAACTCTACCACCCGTGGTGGAGTGAAAAGAGAATGCAGACTCTGGATTCAGACAGTCCTGCGTCCTCCATGTGTTTCTCCTACATGGACAGTACACCTTCTTGCCAATCCAATCACAGATTTCTCTTTTGTCCCTCAGGTACCCAGACTTCTGCTCATCCTACTGATATGAAAGAACCTCACAATGCCAAAGCTCTCAGAGGAAGGACTCAGGATGTGAATGGGCTAAGTTTCAAACTCAGGGGAAAAGTAGGCTGAAAAGTCTAGTTGCCTACTCTGCTATCTATCATCCCTTTCTCTCTTTGTAATAGAACCTTCACATTTCAGCCGGACACATGGCTTCCCAGAATAAAGGCTACATTTCTGGCCTCCATTGTAGCTGGCTATGGCCATTTGACCAAATTCTGTGCAATGAGATATACATGGAAGTGTTGTATGCAATTTCTGTGAAGTCTCCTGCTGCCTGGAACATGTGTAAGATAGCTGGAGCTCTAGCAGCCATACTACACCTGGGGACAAGGGCCATACTCTAGGGATGGTAGAGGCAAAAGCTGGAAAAGCTCCATGGAACTGCCATACCAGCTGTGTCTACTTCCACACCTCTTTTACTTGAGAAAATAAAACTTCGTGTGTGCAAGTCAATTTAATTGGGATTTTCTCTCATATGTAGCCAAACTTAATCCCAGCTAATAGAGAAACCAGGTTGAGGCTAAGACACATTTCAGGGTTTCTCTTTCCTCCAGGCCCAGATCTCTAGTGCCAACACACCATAAGAATACGCTTGGACTATCATGCTACTGTCTAGTCTTGGCTTCCTATTGTATCCAATGAATCACAGCAGTCAGGGAAATTTTCTCTAAGGACCTTGTGTTATAAATGTGGGAAGTGAAGTTAATGTGGCTTGTCAAGTGTAAAAGGACACCAGGGCACAAAGCTGAGGGGCGTGTGTGCTGGAGCAGAGCGAGAATGATCTGGAATTGGCACACATGAGTTTGTGAAATACCCGGGCAGTAACACAGGGGTGTGGCTCCTGAGGGCAGGGCTCTCAGGAGAGGAAACACAATAAACAGGCAAACCCCTCCAATTCCTGCCAGCCAAGGAGAGGTTTCCTGGGTGTTGAAAACTTCCTTATCTGGAAGATGTCTCCAAGGACACAAAAGGAGCTATAGCAGGTGAATGCAATCTGGTGGTGTACCACCTGCCACCATGTTAATCACCAGAGTTGACCTGGTCGGTCCTGGAAGAGTTGCTGAAGACATTCACCCCAGTAGTAACCTTCACATTGTTATTTCAGTCTAGAGAATTTGTAGTCCTTAATGGGTCCTGGGAGCCCTGGCGGCGTAATGGTTAAGAGCTCGGCTGCTAACCAAAAAGTAGGCAATTTAAATCCACCAGCTGTTCCTTGGAAACCCTATGGGGCAGTCCTGCCCTGTCCTATAGAATCACTATGAGTTGAAGTCAGCTTGATGGCAATGGGTTTTTTTTTTTTTTTAAAATGGATCCTGTGAAACATCATCCTATCCCAACAGAGTGAAAAATGTGGATCACTCTGGTTAGATCAAAATTGCAGCTATATCCCTTTCAACCACTGGGCCATATAAGTGCCACTTCCATTTGTTTGCCTCTCTGGTTTCTTGGGATGCTAGTATCCTGTCTAGTGGCGACATGTATAACTGAGTAAAACTGAAAAAATGTTCATTGACACCAAATCACTGTGTGTGTAGGTTATTATATGAGGTGGTATATCCTGGAGGCGCGATTGGGTGAAACTTTCATCTCTTTTGGCTTTTGTAGAGTGAGATAGTGTGTCAGGGTTGTATCCTTTCATCATACTTATTCAATCTGTATGCTGAGCCAGTAATCCGAGAAGCTGGACTATATGAAGAGCAGGGCATTGAGATTGGAGGAAGACTCATTAACAACCTGTGATATGCAGATGACACAACCTTGCTTGCTGAAAGCAAAGAGGACTTGAAGCACTTACTGATGAAGATCAAAGACCACAGCCTTCAGTATGGATTACATTTCAGCATAAAGAAAACAAAAATCTTCACAACTGGACCAATAAGCAACATCATGATAAACGGAGACAAGATTGAAGTTGTCAAGGATTTCATTTTACTTGGATCAACAATCAATACCCATGAAAGCAGCAGTCAAGAAATCAAAAGATGGATTGCATTGGCCAAATTTGCTGCTAGAGACCTCTTTAAAATGTTGAAAAGAAAAGATTTTACCGTGAGGCTAAAGTGTGCCTGACCCAAGCCGTGGTGTTTTCAATCGCCTCATATGCATGTGAAAGCTGGACAATGAATAAGCAAGACTGAAGAATTGATGCCTTTGAACTGTGGCGTTGGCGAAGAATATTGAATATACCATGGGCTGCCAAAGAATGAATAAGTCTGTCTTGGAAGAAGTGCAGTCAGAACACTCCTTAGAAACAAGAACGGCAAGACTACATCTCACGTATTTTGGACATGTTATCAGGACGGATTAGTCCCTGGAGAAGGACATCATGCTTGGCAGAGGGTCAGCAAAAAAGAGGAAGACCTTCAATGAGATGGATTGACACAGTGGCTGCAACAATGGGCTCAAGCATAGCAACAATTGTGAGGATGGCGTAGGACCAGGTAGTATTTCCCTCTGTTGTGCACAGGGTTGCTATGATTCGGAACCGACTTGAGTGCACCCAACAACAGGAACAGCAATGAGATAAGCCTTGTATTTACGGTGTCCTGTGTTACTTGCAAGTTGCAGTTTTCATGATCTAATTTAAAAATGAATAACATATTTTCAGGTGCAATACTTTATAAGCACATATTATAGTATCCTTGGTGTACTGTGTGTATGTTTCTTGCATCAAGGACTTCTAGTTTATGAGCTGTAAGTAGGTCATTTGAGATAAAAATTAACTCACTGTAGTAGTGCTTTTTCTAGGACTCCAGATCCTTTTGATGCTTTTATTTTTACAGGAGGCTGGAATTATGCTATGTCTCCCCTTGTGTATTCTCATTGGTTTGGAAGTATGGTACTGGTATTATCCTGGCTTTGCTGAACCTTGAATTGTTTTTTCCTGAAAAATTCCGTTTTCAGAAATAGGCTATTTGAAGGACAAAGAAATTCTAGATTATACCTACTCCTCGCTTATCGACTATCTCATTATCTGACATTTCACGTTTACGTCAATAGTAAAAAATCTACTGATTATTTTGTGCATTAGTGATGTACACCTGGCAGTAATGAATGCCGAGGTATAAGGCAAGAGTAACGCTGGCTGCAGTGGCATCACTAGGGTTGGTGTCACCCTGTGTGGTAACTCATGGTGTCAACCCCCCCCCCCAGGGACCTTCTCTTGTACCAGCCCCAGACTGGGCTCCCAGGACTCACCTGTTGGCAGTGCTGCAGGGCCCAAGTGTCGGCAGCTTGTGGCGGCTCCTGGCTCTGGGAGGCACGGAGCAATGGCAGGGAGCCAGAAGGGCTGGTGGCTGTCTGTGAATGGGACAGCCACGTAGGAATGGCCCCTGGCCCCTGGTTTGCAGCTTCTGTGCAGTCCTGCCCCAGGCCTGCTCCCACTGTGCTCAGGTCTCTCCAGCGTGGATGACCTGCCCAGATCTGCGGAGCTGTGCTCTGGCACCAGCCCCTGAGTTCCAACGAGCTCCCCATCCGGTATGCTGGAGAGCAGAAGGAAGAGGAGACCAAGGGGGTAGAAGGAAGGATGGAGAGACAGTGGGGGAGGAGTTGGGAGTAAGAGGAGAAAAGGAGGGTGTCATGGATTAAATTATGTCCCCCCAAAAATGTGTGTATCGATTTGGCTGGGCCGTGATTCCCGGTATTTCATGATTTTCCTTATGTTGTAAATCCTGTCTCTATGATGTTAATGAGGGAGGATGGGCGGCAGTTGTGTTAGTGAGGCAGATCTCAAATCTACAAGACTGGATTGTGTTTTGAGGCAATCTCTTGAGATATAAGAGACAGAAGCGAGAAGAGAGACAGTGGGACCTCATACCACCAAGAGAGCAGTGCTGAGAGCAGAGGGTATCCTTTGGACCCAGGATCCCTGTGCAATTTTCCCCTACTATTTTTTTTTTTTTAGTTAGGGGGAACATTGATGAGAAGGCCGACAGAGACAGAATGCCCTCCCCTGGAGCTAACGCCCTGCATTTGAACTTTTAGCCTACTTTAATGTGAGGAAATAAATGTCTCTTTGTTAAAGGCATCCACTTGTGGTATTTCTGTTATAGCATCGCTAGATGACTAAGACAGAGGGGAACAGGAGTGAAGAGGAGGAGGAGATTGGAGCAGACCTGCCATAGCAGGCACATCACCTGCCAGCCCTGAGGTGCTGTGGAAGAGCACATCCCTGGTCATCTTCCTTTTTGCATAACACTGACTTTTGCATAACAACCTGGCCTTTGGAACCTAGCCAAGTCGATAACTGAGGAATGGGTGTATTTCTTTTCTCTACCTGAGAATGAGGATGATTCTAAGGAGGAGTGTGATGAAGATGCCTCGAAGGAGCTTACCCATTTTGTGGAACCTAAAGCTCATTTTGATAGTAACAAAGACACTAACACATTAGAGGTACTAGAGGATGATGACACACTCAATGTTGCAGAAGAAAGGGGCGAACCAGATGATGATGCCCGTGATGAAATTGAAGAAAACAAAGGTGAATGATGTGAAGATGTCTCCTACTTTGAAAATATAACGAACTCACTTCAGCAATATGCCAAAGTTTACCCTAATTTGATCCATGAAGATGCAGAAGTAGGTTATTTTTTGGCTGTATTTATGGAAGAGATATTGGAAATTATATATATATATATATATAAAAAAAAAAAAACCCAAAACCGAACCCAGTGCCATTGAGCCGATTCCGACTCATAGCGACCCTATAGGACAGAGTAGAACTGCCCCATAGAGTTTCCAAGGAGTGCCTGGCGGATTCAAACTGCCAGCCCTTTGGTTAGCAGCTGTAGCATTTAACCACTACACCACCAGGGTTTCCACTGGAAATTATAAAGGGCCAATAAAATCTTTATGCAACCCAGAAGCGCGCAAGGTAATACAGAGGGCGGGATATTAGAATGTCAAGTAAAAACCGGCAGCCTACAACTGTAGAGGAAATAAAGACATTCATTGTAGTGCATATACTGATGGGTATATACATCCTGCCAGAGCTCAGACATCATTGGTCCACTGACCTCCTCTTGGGTGTAACTTCTGCGACAAACCTTATGACTAAAACAAGATACAAGAAACTGACCAAGAACATACGCTGCAATGACAATTCAAAAGCTGTGCACAAAGGAGAACCTGGCTATGACTGGCTTTACAAATTGTACCCAATTATCAATGCTCTCAATAGCTGCCTAAAAGAGGTGTATGTGCCATCACATGTCATGGCAGTTGATGAAAGCATGGTGCTATTCAAGGGCCATTCATCAATAAAACAATACATGCCAATGAAGCCGGTCAAGCGTGGGTACAAAGTATGGTGCTTGGCTGACTCGTGAACTGGCTTCGTAAGTCAGTTTGATATCTGTTCTGGTAAAAAAGGCATAGACCATGACTCATTTCTCTCCCTCGGTAAGAGTGCTGTACTTGGACTGTGTCATTCTTGCAACCATTCTCATAGTATCATTGCCTTTGACAATTTCTTTTCCTATCACTTGATGAAAAGCATAAATGTAGACACAGCGTGAACAAACAGAAAGGGGCTACCAGAAATGATGAAGAGGAAAGATAAATTATAGCGGGCAGAATTCCTGTTTCGTATGAAAGGATGTGTGTCGGTGGTAGTGACAATAGACCTGTGACAGTTTTGTACATGTTCCACAATCCAAAGGACATCACTAACGTCAAAGGAAAGAACAAAGAGGGTTCCTCCTCAGTAATCCCTTGCCCAAGAGCAGTTGCAGAATACAGTGCAATTTTGGGGACAGTGGACTGCTTTGACCAGAGGCATGAAAGGTGCGCAATCGGAAGGTGCTCTCTCAAATGGTGGCATTGACTGCTGTATTTCCTTATTGACCTTAGCATTATAAATAGTTTTACAATGCGGAACTGTAACAGTGGGGGCAGATGTGACCAACTTTCCTTCAGGCTTGCTCTTATTAGGCAACTTACTTTGGGCCAGGAAAGCAAAAGAAGAGGAAGACCCTCCTTTCTTGTGAAGACCAGGCCAGGAGCAAGCAGGGTGCCAAATGATGTATGGCTCCAACAGGTTGGAAACTGTTTACCTGTCAAGGGATGTAGAAGGCAACGCAGAGAATACAGCACTAAGAAGGAGACTCGAACCACAATTATGTGCAACCATTGCAGGGTGTCTTTCTGTGTTACCCCATGTTTTCAAAAGTTTCACACAATAAAATAAAATTGTTAAAATGATTTTTTTCATGCCTCATTCTACTGATTCTACCGCTAGAGTCCAGTGACATATATGTGTCCCATATAATATTTATCAAAATTCATCTTACCTAACAAAAATTTAAAAACTCAATGATTTAGCATGCATTCCATTACTGAAAAACATCTTATCATCAAAAACTTACAAACAAAAAAATAATTTGGTCATAAAAAGGTGTTTGAGACTCTGATATAACCATTTAAAAAACACATACATATATGAATATATTTTTACACACACGAGTATATATTTTTATATTCACATACATACACACTTGTGTGTACGTATATATAAATGAGAAGGGTCGACCCACATTCATCTTCCCTTTTCCTTCCTTCCTTCCAATTAGTCATTTATTGGGAACCCACTTCATGGTCATGGCTGTGCTACATGTTGGGGCTGAAGGTAAGTGAGTTTTCCGGTACCTCTTTCAGAAGAGACAAACACAAATACAACTGGCCAGAATCCAGTAGGTCACAACCTACAAAAGAGAAAAACAAAGTGCTTCTGCAAGGATTCACTTGGAGGCTTAGCAAGATACAGCTGTGCTGATTTTCCTGTACGGTCAAGACTAACTTCACGCTATTTCCTGGGACCACAATTATGCAAGTTCCCCAATTTCTTGCACTGACTGCGCAAAAGCATGCCATTTTAACACCATTCCTTCCAGAGAGGTCTGTCATAGGACCTGGGTAGATGGTTCAACTCTTCCCAACACCTGGCTGGCACCCAGGGGTTGCTCAATGCTCTTTGTCCGGGAATGTTCCTTGGTCTGTTTCCTAATACATTTACCACCCGGGGACCGCATGCTCTTTGCCTGCTCCCTACAGCCTCCCCGCGGCAGTGCCCCCCACCCTCAAGGCCTGTACAGAGGATCATGCTTGGAAAGTCTCCACTTCTTCCCAGCATCAGACTCCTTCACCCTGGGGCCTCAGTGCTGTAGGGTCTCCTTGTTCTCTTTGCTGGTTATCAATGCCTCGGTCATGGTTTTAATCAGATGCATATGGTTCTTTATGGGCTGATACCATAACCTGGCTAATGTGGTTAAAAAAAAAAATTAGTGGCCAGTTTATTATTCCTCCCGGGTAAGTGATGTCTTAACCCAGTCAAGGATATGTCACCAGTTGACCCTTAAAAGCCTCTCTAATCGTGAGAACTCAAGGCCAATTGCTGTGTAAAGTACATCGTGCAGAAAAGGCAGCAGCTCAGGGCACTCAAGATCTCAGCCTGGGTTTGAATCTTGCCTCCTCTACTTACTAGCTGTGTTACTCTGAGAAAGTTCCTAGCCTCTCTGTGCCCTATTTGTAAAAATGGGGTTATTAGATAATAAAAAGACCTACCGCTTCAGGGTAGTTGAAGAAATAAATGAGTAAACACACAGAGCAGCGCCTGGCACACAGTAAGCACTCTGAAAGCTGTTAGGATTGTGAGGTGACTGCCCATCCTAAGGCAGATACAGGGCTGGCTTTGCCAGCAACTTTTGTGCCTTGAGGGCCTAAATCTCTGCCATGACATGGAGCATTTAATTATGTTGTGTAGTATTTATTTCTTCTCCGACTCTGAACTTTTTGAGGACAGAGACTATGTTTATCATCTGCTCAATTCAGCAAACACTGACTGAGAGCTGAGTGTGCCAGGCATTGCTGGGTATAGCAGTAAAGGCAAATAAGCAAATAGCAACATGGTCCCTCCCCTGTCTCCCAGGGCCTAAGGGGATGTCTGTCTCATAAACATAGGATGGTGAAATTGAGGAATGTTGATATGAACTCTTCTGAATAAAGATTCAAATTTATCTTATATTTATCCCCTCACACCTTTGGCCTCTGACCAATTTCACACCAGAAAAGGCAGATTTTGTTTGAAGTCTTGACAGACCATGTGGGTTCACCATCTCCTATAGGATGTCTTTGTAGGGAGGAAGTAGGTCTGAGGATAACATCTGATTTAGAAGTCTGGAACTTGGTAGTTCCTCATTTATACAGTGCCAGAGTTGATGCTACTTTTGAGCACCTTTTGAAAGGTTACAATATCAGCATACATGGTACTGTGAGCATATTCTCCTTGAAATTTCATTTGATTGTGAGTGGCTCAGTTTTCGAGAAGAGAGTTGCTGGCACTAAGGAAGTACAGTTGGGAACTAATCCCAATATTCCGGGCACAGCAGGACCTATCTCTGTCGCCTGAGGAAAAGAAAGAGGTGTAATAGTGAGAAGGTCTTTGTTTAGTTTTCTTATCAGGACAAACTGGAATTATGAACAAAATGTGCTGTCCCAAATTCAACTCGACTATCCATTCTGTTCTAAGGTCATGTACACTCCTGGGAAAATCTATTGGTTCCCATTCCATGGCTGGGCATAACTCTGACCACAGCAGTTCATCAATTCTGAGATGCTATTTTCCTACTTTAACATCTCTGAAATGGAGATGTCTTAAAATCAATGGTATCTTGAGCATTTTGTCAGAGGTTAACTGGCAGAGTTTTCTTTCTTACAACTTATAGCATATTAAATGGAAGACTTAGGGCAGTGGTTCCCAAACTTTGCTGCACATTGGAATCACCTGGTTACCTTTAAAAACTACTGATGCCTGGCATCCACCACCAGACATTCTGGTTGAATGCATGTGGGGCACAACGTAGGCATCGGAATTTTTAAAAGCTTCCCAGCTGATTCTAAAATGCAGTAAACATGGGAACCATGGAAATACAGCATTTCTGCTTTATTCAAGCTTTATCCAGCTCCTAGATTCCATGGACAGCATCCTTTACAGGTTCTCCTTCAATGTATTGAGCACTTCTCCATCTCATTTAAGGATGTTTTTTCAGCTCTCCATTAATCATCCTTTATATTCAGACAAAGATACTTTATGGCAAGAAGAATTATTAGACATAAAGGACATTTCATAACAATAAAGGGCCAATTTAATAGGAACATAACACACCTAAAATTGTATGCTCTTAATAACAGATCTAAAAGAGAAAATAGACAAGTTCACAATCCTTCCACTAACTAGTATAACAAGCAGAGAAAAGTCAGTAAGGATACAGAAGACTTGAAAAAGGCAATTAACAAAAATGGACATATATAGAACACTACGCCCGAGAACTGCAGTCTTCTCAAGTGCATGTGGAACTTTTATCCGAGTAGGCTATATGCTGGGCAATAAATCAAGCCTCAGTGAATTTCAAAGGACTGAAATCATATGGAATGGGTTCTTGACCACTGTAGAATTAGCTAAAAATCAGTAACAGAATGGTAATTTTAAAATCTCCAAATGATTGGAAGTTAAGCAACATATTCCTAAGAAAACCATGGAACAAAGAAGACACAAATGGAAATTAGAAAACTTTTTAAACCGATTGACAATAAAAATACAATATATTAAAACATGTAGGATATCAGTAAAGCCAATATCCTTTGTCTCACATACTCTAGACATGTTACCAGGAAGGACTAGTCCCTGGCGAAGGGCATCATCCTTGATAAAGTAGAGGGTCAGCAAAAGAGAGAAATATCCTCAACGAGATGGACTGATACAGTGGCTGGAACAATAGGCTCAGGCATAACAATGATTATGAGGATAGCGCAGGACCAGGCAGTGTTTTGTTCTGTTGCATGTAGGGTCACTATGAATCGGAACTGACTCGATAGCACCTAACAACAATTGGTAAGGCAGCATGTAGGTGGAAATGCATAGTTTTTTTTTTTTTTTTTTTTTAATTTTTATCGTGCCTTAAGTGAAAGCTTTTTTAAATTAATTTTTATTGTACTTTAAGAGAAAGTTTAGAAATCAAGTCAGTCTCTCATACAAGAATTTACACACATCTTGCTATACACTCCTAACTGCTCTTCCCCTAATGAGACAGCACACTCCTTCCCTCCACTCTCTCTCCTCGTGTCCATTCGGGCAGCTTCTGGCCCCCTCTGCCCTCTCATCTCCCCTCCAGACAGGAGATGCCAACACAGTCTCATGTGGCTACTTGATCCAAGAAGCTCGTTCTTCACCAGTAACATTTTTCATACCATATTCCAGTCCAATCCCTGTCTGAAGAGTTGGCCCCGGGGAATGGTTCCTGTCTTGGGCTAACAGAAGATCTGGGGACCCTGACCTCCAGGGTCCTTCTAGTCCCAGTCTGACCATTAAGTCTGGCCTTTTTACGAGAATTTGGGGTCTGCATCCCACTACTCTCCTGCTTCGTCAGGGGTTCTTTGTTGTGTTGCCTGTCAGGGCAGTCACTGGTTGTGGCCAGGCACCATCTAGTTCTTCTGGTCTCAGGCTGATGTAGTCTTTGGTTTATGTGGTCCTTTCTGTCTCTCAGGCTCATAGTTACCTTGTGTCTTTGGTGTTCTTCATTCTTCCTTGCTCCAGGTGGGTTGAGACCAATTGATGCATCTTAGATGGCTGCTTGCTAGCGTTTAAGACCCCAGACACCACTCTCCAAAGTGGGATGCAGAATGTTTTCTTAATAGATTTTATTTATGCCAATTGACCTAGATGTCCTCTGAAGCCATGGTTCCCAAACCCCTGCCCCTGCTTCGCTGGCCTTTGAAGAAAATTCATAGTTTTAAATGCAACTAATAGAAAAGTTAAAATCAATTATGTAAGCTTCTACCTTAAGTGCAAAAAAGAAAATTAAAAAATTAAACCTAAAATAAATGAAAAAAAAAGAAAAATAATGAAGAGTGGGAATCATTGAAACAGATACGAGACAAACAGTAGAGAAAGCCAGCTAAGCCAAAGTTTGAACGGTAAAAAGATTAATAAAATAGGCAAATCTCTAGCAAGATTATCCAAGAAAAAAAGAAGGAAAACACAAATATTAATATCAGGAATGAAAGAGGGGACATTATTAATCCTACTGATACTAAAAATATAACAAGATAGTGTTGAGAATAGCTTAGTAAATTTGACAACTTTGCTAAAACGGGAAACTTTCTAGACAAATACAACCTACCACTAGAAGGAACAGAAAATACGAATAGCCCTTTATCTACTAAAGAATCTGAAATTTAACATATTCCTACAAAGAGAACTATTGGCCCATATGGCTTCACTGGCAAATTTTTCCAAACAATTAAGAGAGAAAGAATGTTAATCTTACATAAACTCTTACATGAAATAGAGAAATAGGGATCACTCCCCAACTTGTACTGAGAGATCAACATAACCTTGATATGAAACCGTGATGAGGACATTACGAGAGAGGAAAACTGCAGGCGAATATTTCTCATAAAGGCAGATGCAAAAATCCTTAAAGATTTTAGCAAATCAAACCCATCAATATATAAAAATTGTACCATATTATGAGAAATTGAGGTTTATTCCAGAAAGGCAAGATTGGTTTAACATTCCAAAAACCAATCAGTGTAATTCACCACATTAACAGAACAAAGAGAAAAACTATATGATGATCTTAACAGATAAAGAAAAAAGTATTCAATACCTGTTCATGGTAAAACTAGGAATAGAAAGGAACTTGCTTAATCTGATAAAGAGTATCCACAAAAAATTAAAAAATACCTACAACTAAGCTAATACTTAAGAGTAAAATCTTGAAAACCTTCTCCTTGAGTTTGGGAATATGACAAGGATGTCCACGTTCCACTTCTATTGAACATTGTGATAAAAACCATATTAAGGTGAGAAAAAGAAAGAAAAGGTATAAAGACAAGAAGCGGTAAAGAGTGATTACTTGAAGATGACATGGTTATGTATCTAAAAAATTCAAATCATTAACAAAACTATTATATTTAATTAGTGAATTTACCAAGGTTTTGATGGATACAAGCTCAATAAACAAAAATCAATTATACTTCTATATACTAGTAATAAACATTTGGGAAATTAAGTAAAAATATTTACAATAACATAAAAATAAAATAGGAATAAATCCAATGAAAAATGTACAAGAGCTCTATACTAAAATCTGTAAAGCACTGAAATTAAAGACAACCTGAATAAATGAAGAGATGTACCATGTTCAGGGATTGAAAGATTCAATATTGTGAAGATGTCAAGCCTCCCCAAATTGATTTAGAGATTCATTGCAATCTGAATCAAAATCCCAGCAGGACTTTTTTGTGAAAATTAAAATGCTAATTCTAAAATTTATATGCAATACAAAGGATCTAGAATAGTCAAGACAATCTTGAGGAAGAAGAATATATTTAGAAGAATTATAATACCACCCAGTAAAAACCCAGCGCCGTTGAGTTGATTCCAACTCATAGAGACCCTATAGGACAGAGTAGAACTGCCCTATAGAGTTTCCAAGGAGCACCTGGCGGATTCAAACTGCCGACCCTTTGGTTAGTAGCCATAGCACTTAACCACTACACCACCAGGGTTTCCTACCAGATAGCAAGGCTTACTATAAATTCCAGTTAGGACAGCGTGGCATTGGCCCCAGATTAGACAAATTGACTAATGAGACAGAATAGAGAATCCAGACACAGACCCATACATATATCATCACCTAATTTATAACAAAGATACCAGTGCAATTCAGGGGCAAGGGACGGTCATTTTAGTATATGGTACTGGATCAATTGCATATGCATGTGGATTAAAATAAGCCTAGCCTCCTAGCTCACTTTCCTGTGTATATGTAATAATACCCCTCCTAAAAATAATATCCACAGAGGTCCTAATTATAACACAGAAAAAATAAAATTAAATTCTCAACAATGAGGGCATGTTCACGTATATATGATACAGCCTTAAGGTAGGAATTTTCCAACATGGAAAAGTCCTATAACATTGGATAAAAAATGCAGACCACAAAAATTCTGCATAAACAATGATCAAAACTGTGCAAAAGTGTGTACAGAGAAAAGCCTGCAAAGAAGTAACACTAAAATGTTAACACTGGTTGTTATGGATTGAATTATGTCCCCCCCAAAAATGTGTGTCAACTTGGCTAGGCCCTGATTCCCAGTATTGCGTGATTGTCTACCATTTTGTCATCTGATATGATCTTCCTATGTGTTGTACATCCTACCCCTATGATGTTAAAGAGGCAGGATTAGAGGCAGTTATGTTAATGAGGCAGGACTCAATCTATAAGATTAGGTTGTGTTTTAAGTCAATCTCTTTTGAGATATACAAAAGTGAGCAGAGAGACAGGAGAACCTCATGCCAGCAACAAAGCAGCACTGGAAGCAGAGCTCGTCCTTTGGACCTTCCTGTGCTGAGAAGCTCCTAGACCAGGAGAATATTGATGACAGGGATGTTCCCCAAGAACCGAGAGAGACAGTCTTCCCCTGGAGCCAACACCGAGTTTGGACTTCTTTCCTCCTAAACTGCGAGGGAATAAATTTCTCTTTGTTAAAGCCATTCACTTGTGGTATTTCTGTTATACCAGCACTAGTTGACTAAGACAGTGGTTATCAGTTGTCTTGGGGTAGTGAAGTAATGGGTGAGCTTTTCTTTTCTTTTTATTTTTCTGTAACTTCTGAAATTTCAAAACTTTCATAATGACAGAATAAATTAAAAAAAAAAACTTTTTTTTTTTGCATCTGTAATCAAAACACTACCCTTCAAGCTCCGCCAACTGCTTTCTTTCTTATTAATCTCTCAAGCTCTCCTGCTTTCCATTTTCCCTACAAAATATATTCATTACTTCCTGTGGCTGGGTACACTAAGGCTTTCACTTGCCACTTCCCCACCTAGCCCCACCCTACCCCCAATTAAGAGAGAAAGTGTTTGGGCTACTCTTTGTCATCAAGTTAATGAAGAATGCCCAGGCAGGGAGGGTATAAATACTCCCTTGTTGCAAAAGGCAAAGGGTCAGAGTAATGGAGTCCAGGTTATGTTCATAGGAGGAAGGACAGTTTTCATGTACCTTTGTTGAGTAAGCAATTATTCAGTGGTGGTGAGAAATGTTTCATTTTAGATACTCTTTTTTTTAGGAGGGTACCAGCTGTAGCCCAGAGTGGAAGTTTCCCTTCTGTTTCATGGGACTGGAGTTCTGCCCACTTCCCTGGGGATTCATAGATCCACAGAAATAAAGCCCATTTCTTCACTCTGTGGAAAAGTAGCAGCAGCTGGGCAGAAAAGAAAGGAGCCTAGGGCTGTGACATTTGCAAAACACCAGTGGTTAGAGACTGAAGTTAGATGATTTCTGTAAGGAAGAGTGAATGATTGAATGGGGTGGGAGGCAGGGAAGGAGGGAGATGGGGACACTAGAGGAGGAAAGGTTTTCAGGCTCTATGCTAAACCTGCACAGCCTTCAGTGTGTTCTCTTCAACAAAAGGCTTTGGAAAAAGTAGAGAAGTAGCTCCTCTTTCCTGGTTATTGAAGGAAACTGGGTGGCAAAGAGCTGGTACAGAGGAGCTGCTACAGAAGACATAAGGGAAATGACTTAGGGAGCAGATTCAGCCAGAGTAGTTCCATTTTCATGTTCCATATACTGGCTGTATCGCTTAACACTTGCAACCTAACACACCTTCCTAAAACTTTGTAGCTTAAAGCAGCAACCCTTCATTTAGCTCATGATTCTGTTGGTCGGCAATTTGGGCTGGGCTCGGGCCAGGCTTGGTTTATCTCAGCAGGGGACTACTCATGCAGCTGCAGTCAGTTTGCAGGAAATTAGAGCTGGCTGGCTAACGGGTGGGACTTCTGGGTTCTCTAGAGCCAGCTCAATCACTTGGTGGTCCGTGGATTCCAGGTGCAGTCAGAGAAGGCAAGCACCAATTCACAAATCATGTCTCTGCTTGTGTTACATTTGCTATATCATTGGCCAAAATAGTCACTCAGCCAAGCCCAGATTTCAAGGGGTAGAGAAATGTGTTCCACCTTAAGACTTGAAGAGCTGTGGAGTCCCGTTGCAAAAAAAAGAAGGCTGAGAAGAAGTTATGGACATTTAAAATGCAGATTCACAGACCCCACTCAGACCTACTAAATCTCATCAATTCAAGTGGGGCCTGGGACGCTGATTCTTAGTAAGTCCTTCAGGGGCTGTCCCCCTCCCCCTCCTTTATGTTTTTAAACGTGTTATTTGATACTTATAAATATACGTGATATATACAATATATGTAATACTTATTAAAAAAAAAAAAACCAAACCCATTGCTGTCGAGTCAATTCCGACTCATAGCGCCTATAGGACAGAACTGCCCATAGTTTCCAATGAGTACCTGGTGGATTCGAACTGCTGATATTTTGGTTAGCAGCCATAGCACTTAACCACTATGCCACCAGGGTTTCTGTAATATGTATATAAATTAAAAAAATAAAGCACAATAATATGCATTTATAAATCTATCACCCAGCCCAAGAACATTAACAATAATTTATTTATACTTATATCTACTATGTGCTTCCGTTATCCCTTCCTCCTGCCTTCCCACAAGAGGTAACATCTTATATTTTCTGTTTTTCCTTCCCTTAAAATTTTTGAAAGTATAGTTTTTATCTCTTTAGTATCCATGCCTCTATAACACATTGTTTAGTTTTGCTTGATTTTGAGCTTTATAAAAGTAGCATCAATCTGTATGTAATCTTCTGAAACTTGCGGTTTTCACTCAACATAGGGTTATCTATATTCTGGATGTGGAGAAACTGGAACGCTTATTCATTGCTGGTAGAAATGCAAAGTGGTACAGCCAGCCGCTGGGGAAAACATTTTGGTCGTTTCTCAAAAAGTTAAACAAAGAGCTACCATAAAAAAAGAGCTACCATATAATCCAGCAATTCCACTCCTAGGTATATACCCAAGAGACTTGAAACAGCAACTCAGACAAATATACACCAATGTTCATTGAAGCACTATTCACAATAGCCAAAAGGTGGAGACAATCTAAATGTCCACTACTGATGAATGGATAAACAAAATGCAGTATATATATACAATGGAGTATTACACAGCTATAAAGAGAAATTAAGTCCTGATACATGCTACAACATGGATGAACCTTGAAAACATTATGGTAAGTGAAATAAGTCAGTCATAAAGGACAAATATTGTATGATTCCATTCATATGAAATATCTTACCAGTACCAGTTGCTGTCAAGTCAATTCCAACTCATGGCGACCCCGTGTGTGTCAGTGTAGAATTGTGCTCTGTAGTTTTCAATGGCTGATTTTTCAGAAGTAATCATTAGGCCTTTCTTCCGAGGTACCTCTGCGTGGGCTCAAACTATCAAGTGTATTAACCATTTGTACCACCTAGAGATTTCTAGCTTCCAGATTAAGACAGACTAGGAAGAAGGACCCGATGGTCTACTTCTGAAAGGATTTAGCCAGTGAAAACCTTATGAATAGCAGCAGAACACTGTTTGATATAGTGCTTGAAGATGAGCCCCCCAGGACGGAAGGCACTCAAAAGATGACTGGGGAAGAGCCGCCTCCTCAAAGCAGAGTCGACCTTAATGATGTGGATGGAGTCAAGCTTTTGGGACCTTCATTTGCTGCTGTGGCACGACTCAAAATGAGAAGAAACAGCTGCAAACATCTATTAATGATCAGAACGTGGAATGTACGGAGTATAAATCTAGAAAAAATGGAAGTTGTCAAAAATGGAATGGAATGCATAAACACTGATATCCTAGGCATTAGTGAGCTGAAATATGTTGGTATTGGCCATTTTGAATTGAACAATCATATGGTTTACTCTGCAGGGAACAGCAACTTGAAGAGGAATGGCATTGCATTCATCATCAATAAGAACATTGCAAGATCTATCCTGAAGTGCAACGCTGTCAGTGATAGGATAATATCCATACGCCTACAAGAAAGACCAGTTAATACAACTAGCATTCAAATTTACACACCAACCACTAAGGCCAAAGATGAAGAAATTGAAGAATTTTACCAGCTTCTGCAGTCTGTGCATTGATCATTACTGGAGATTGGAATGTGAAAGTTGGAAACAAAGAAGAAGGATTGGAAGTTGGAAAATATGGCCTTGGTGATAGAAACAATGCTGAAGATTGCATGATAGAATTTTACAAGACCAATGACTTCTTCATTGTAAATACCTTTTTTCACCAACATAAATGGTGACTAAACATGGACTTCGCCAGATGGAATACACAGGAATCAAATTGGCTATACCTGTGGGAAGAGACAATGGAAAAGCTCAATATCATCAGTCAGAACAAGGCCGGGTGCTGACTGTGGAACAGACCATCGATTGCTCATATGCAAGTTCAAGTTGGAACTGACCAAAATTAGAACAAGTCGACGAGAGCCAAAGTATGACCTTGAGTAGATCCCACGTAAATTTAGAGACCATCTCAAGAACAGATTTGATGCGTTGAACACCAAAGAGTTGTGGAATGACATCAAGGACATCATACATGAAGAAAGCAAGAGGTCATTAAAAAAACAGGAAAGAAAGAAAAGACCAAAATAGATGTCAGAAAAGACTCTGAAACTTGCTCTTGAATGTGGAGTAGCTAAAGTGAAAGGAAGACGTAAATGAGCTCAGCAGAAGATTTCAAAGGGAGGCTCGAGAAGACAAAGTATTATAATGACATGTGCAAAGACCTGGATATGGAAAACCAAAAGGGAAGTATGCACTCTGCATTTCTTGAACTGAAAGAACTGAAGAAAAAATTCAAGCCTCGAGTTGCAATACTGAAGGATTCTATGAGGAAAATATTAAATGACTCAGGAAGCATCAAAAGAAGATGGAGGGAATACAGAGTCACTATATTAAAAAGAATCGGTCAATGTTCAACCATTTCAGAAGGTACCATATGAGCAGGAACCAATGGTACTGAAGGAAGAAGTCCAAGCTGCACTGAAGGCACTGGTGAAAAACAAGGCTCCAGGAATTGACGGAACACCAATTAAGATGTTTCAACAAAGGGATGCAGTGCTGGAAGTACTCACTCGTCTATGCCAAGAAATTTGCAAGACAGCTACCTGGCCAACCAACTGGAAGAGATCTATATCTATGCTTATTTCCAAGAAAGGCAACCCAGCAAATGCAGAAATTATCAAACAATATCATTAATATCACATGTAAGTAAAATCCTGCTGAAGATCACTCAAAAGTCGCTGCAGCATTATATCGACAGGGAACTGCCAGAAATACAAGCCAAATTCAAAAGATGATGTGGAACCAGGCATATCACTGCTGACGTTAGATGGATCCCGGGTGAAAGCAGAGAATACCAGAAAGATGTTTACTTGTGTTTTACTGACTATGCAAATTATGGATAACATTGCGAAGTATGGGAATTCCAGAACACTTAATTGTGCACATGAGGAACCTGTACAGGGATCAAGAGGCAGTCATTCGAACAGAACAAGGGGATACTACAAGGTTTAAAGCCAGGAAAGGTGTGCGTCAGAGTTGTATCCTTTCACCATACCTATTCAATCTGTATGCTGAGCAAATAATCCAAGAAGATGGAATATATGAAGAAGAATGGGGCATTAGGATTGGAGGAAGATTCATTAACAACCTGTGTTATGCAGATTACACATTCCTACTTGCTGACAATGAAGAGGACTTGAAGCACTTACTGAGGAAGATTAAAGACCACAGCCTTCAGTATGGATTATACCTCAACAGAAAGAAAACAAAAATCCTCACAACTGGACCAATGAGCAACATCAGAATAAATGGAGAAAAGATTGAAGTTGTCAAAGATTTCATTTTACTTGGATCCACAATCAACACCCACGAAAGCAGCAGTCGAGATGTCAAAAGACGGATTGCATTGGGCAAATCTGCTGCAAGAGACCTCTTTACAGTGTTGAAAGGCAAAGATGTTACCTTGAAGGTCTAGTGTGTGCCTGACCCAAGCCATGGTGTTTTCAATCACCTCCCAGACATGTGAAAGTTGGACAATGAATAAGGAAGACTGAAGAATTGACACCTTTGAATTGTGGTGTTGGAGAATATTGAATATACCATGGATTGTCAAAAGAATGAACAAGTCTGTCTTGGAAGAAGTACAATCCGAATGCTCCTTGGAAGCAAGGATGGGAAGACTACTTCTCACATGCTTTGGGCATGTTGTCAGGAGGGATCAGTCCCTGGAGAGGGACATCATGCTTGGTAAAGTGGAGGGTCAGCAAAAAAAAATGAAGACCCTCAGTGAGATGGATTGACGGTGGCTGCAATGGGCTTAAGCGCAATGATTGTGAGGATGGGGCAGGACCAGGCAGTGTTTTGTTCTGTTGTACACAGGGTTGCTATGAGTCAGAACCAACTTGACAGCACCTAACAACAGTGATTCCCTGAGATATCTGGAATAGGCAAATGTATAGAGATCAAAGTTTATCAGTGGTTAGGGGTGGCAAGGAGGGGGAAAGGGGAGAGTTACTGTTTAGGAAGCACTGAGTATCTGTTAATGGTGATGGAAAATTTGGCAACAGATTCTGGTGATGGCTGCACGTGACTGATGTGACTGGTGACACTGAATTATAATTACACGTCAAAAAATGTTGAATTGACAGATGTTGTGTTATTTTTACCACACATACATACAGGCTGTTCTTGCACAGTTCATTCATTTTCACTGTGTATGTTCCATTATATGAATAGATCACAAATTACTCATTTTCCTACTGACATTTGTGTTGTTTTCAGTTATTTTGCTGTTTTATCAGTGCCACTGAGTATCCCCAGATACGTTCTTTGTACACTCTAAGAATCACTGACCTTTAATGACTATTAAAAAATGGTTAAAGTGATCTTTTATTGAGTTGCTATTAAATAATACCTGGGATACACAGGTGCAGATACTTGACTGAAACGTCTGCCTATCTGAACTAGTTACTAGACTACAAAATCATGAGAGCCACTGCCATTGAGCATGCATGCATCAATCTACACCATAGCTTGAATCATTTTGTGTGATTTCTTGCAAAAAGCATTCAGAAAAAAACATAATAAACACCTTTTACTGGCTTCAGGTTGGAAAGATTAAAGGAACAGGGTGATGTTAACATACAGGTAATGATTGTGAAAAGGAAATGCTTTCTTAAGAGGTCCTCCTACGTAAGGTTGGAGGAGTGTCTAAAGGGTTTGAAATGACCCAAGGAGGGTCTTTTTCTAGTCTTGAAAACTCTCAAAAACAGAGAGACATTAATTGACGGTTCTTCCCCTAGTCAGCCTAGTTGCTGATTTCGGGAAATACTTTTCCAGCTACATGGGGGTACAACGTTGGAGGGTCTCTTCAGGGTTTGTAAAAGAACACTGGGGGAAATCCAAGTGTGAAGCAAGAGCTCAACTCTTGACAGGGATGATGTTTGTGGTTTTGTTACTGGAAAATATCAGTGACCTTCACAAGGCCAGTGTTGTGTGGACAGAGGAATTAGGAAATCGTGAAGGGGTGGGTGAGATGTGGGAGGCATAAAAGGACCAGCAGGTGCCCTTCACAGCCCTGTTCTTCCAGAGGCAGACGGACCAAAGATGAGGTGAGTCTCTGGCTTTGACCTCCCGCTTTCTCCGGTTTTTTGCATACAATTGCCATCTGCATGATGGGCCAGATACGGGAGAAGCCTATAGGAGAGAATCAGAAAACACAGAAAAGGAACACAGCAAATTAACTAAACTGCAGTGAGGTAGAGGGCTTTTAAGAGCTATGGATGCTAGCCAAAAGGTCAGCAGTTCAAATCCACCAGCTGTTCCCTGGAAACCCTATGAGGCAGTCTGTTCTGTCCTATAGGGTTGCTATGAGTCAGCATCGACTTGAAGGTAACCAGTTTGGTTTTGGTGGTCAGAGGGCTTAGTGGTTAAATCCTGTCTTTTTCTGCGTCCATAAAAGAGAATGCTCTCAGACAGTGCTGTTGTCTCTCCCGGAAGTCGTTACTTACTCTTTGGTGTATCATTTTTCTTGAGGTGATGAAGTTTTCACCTTTGCTAGGGGATGCCAGCATCTCCCACGGCATCTTGAGTATATCTATTAGATTTTTTTTTCCTTTTTTAAAAAATTATTATATGAAAGACCAATAGTGACATATTAGAGGAATTAAGGCACTTAAATTTTCTCAAAATAAAAAGTTTTTTTGAAATGTTGAAATATCAAGACTAGGAACGTAACACAACCAAGCAATTCTTGAGTAGATATCTGCCACGAGATGTTTAACTGTTCATGCTTTCAGGAAGCCACTTATTTTCTAGGCAGCCTTCTGGCACTTTGGGGCTAGAAACATCATTTCCTAAGGGCAAAGTATCATAATAGACACAACCATGACCATGTACTTGTTTTAAATTACAGAGTTAAAAAAACTTTTTATTATGAAAAATTTCAAAAAGTAGAGAGAACAGCGTAACAATCCCCCACACATCCTTCTTCAAGTTATCCACATTTTATTGGCAGTTATCTTTGTAGCCTGGCACTTTAGGGGTGTCTGAGAGAGGCTTCTCTTTGCTGAAGAGTACGTATATTACTGCCAAATTAACATTAACTGAACGCTGCCAGAAACTAAGTCCTACACACCCACCTGCCTTCGTATCTTGGTGGTCCCTCTCTGAAGTGTATGTAAAATTCCCAGCAGCATAGAGCTTGCTGGAACCTGGGTGTGCTGGGAAGCTGCTAAAGTGTGTGGGTGAATGGGGGCTACTTCTTGGTCCTATCACTTCCATGTATCTGTTTTTCTTTTCTGGCTGCTTTATGGGAGGGGTGTGTTGTGGACAGACCAACTTTGCCCTCCTTTCCTGTCTTGTCTCTGTAGCGCCCTCGGAGCTGTCGTTGCCCTCCTGCTCTGGGGGCAGCTTTTTGCAGTGGACGTTGGCAATGAGGCCACAGATATTGCAGGTGGGTATATTTGAGTCCCCAGCACTGCTGCATTCCAACCTGGCCCTATCAGATCTGTATCCTCTCTTTGGGAAGACCTAGTCCTTGCTTCTCATTCCAGTTGCTGTGCTTTCAGTACAGCGAAAAACACTGGGGATCTTGCCAGAAATTAGGGAAGACTGCCCTTCCTTGGCTTCCATTTGGGCTGGAGGGAGGCTGATGTGTAGAGCAGCTTCCTCTCCTCAGATTTTTCATGCTCTCTGGGAGCAACTCCTGAATATTAGCCTCCTCTTCCTGGTTCTTTTTCTTTGTAGATGATGGCTGCCCAAAACCCCCTGAGATTGCGAACGGCTACGTGGAGCACTTGGTCCGCTATCACTGTAAGAACTTCTACAGACTGCACACTGAAGGAGATGGTAAGATCTGGAAAAGTGTCTCCATCCACCTTCCATCTGCCCACACTCCTCCTCTTGGCATTTCCATGATGAATGGAGCCAGGAGTGATTGGCCAGAAAGTTCACATGTTCTCCATGGAGCCAGAAGACTGAAATCCTAATAAGGATCTTGTCACCAGTAGCTGTGGCCCATTGGACAAATTAGTTTTTCTCAGCCTCAAGTTTTTGCTTTTGTTAAGGGAAGGTGATGCCACATAGCCCCCCCATCTGAGTCCTACAAAAGGAGATGCGGTAAAAGAACAAATGATGATGGCAATTATGCCAGGTAACCCTTACCTAGTGAGTACCAGGTTCCTGGCACTGTCCAAGTGTTTTACATTCATTAGCTCACTTAATACTCACAGCAACCCTATGAAGAGCTAGTGTTACTATTCTCATTTTGCTGATGAGGAAACTGAGGCACAGAGAGGTTGAATAATTTGCCCGAGTTCAGGTAGCCAATAAGAAGTGGAGTGAGGATTTGAACCTGATCCCTACCCAATACTGCCTCCCTATGACTACAGTTCTATCCTGCTGGATTTACTCAATAGGTGCTCTCAGCACTTAGCTTCTAGTGTGGTGCTCCTCCTTTTTCCTCTCCTCCCTTGCCTTTCCTTCTCCTTTTTATTTATTTCTAAAAACCTCTCTCCCTATGCTAGGTCCAGACCTGATTTCTCTTTTGACGCACCTTTTTCTTTTTGTTTCAGGAGTGTACACTTTAAACAGGGAGAAGCAGTGGGTAAATAAAGCCGTTGGAGAGACACTTCCTGAATGCGAAGCAGGTAGGAAGCCAGGGGCCAGGGAAGCAGACTAAGGGTGGACGTGGAGGGTTCAGCTACAGTTAGGCATCTAGGTGGAAATGTCCCAGAGGCGCATCCCTCCTGGATGAACTCCTCAGGGCACGTGAGGGTCAAGATGGGGGATCAGGGAAAAATGACTGGCCAGGCAGTCGTGGTTACACCATGACTTCTTGATAGAGCTCACAAAGGATTTGGGCTTAAAAGGCAGACTGGGATTCACTGTGCACACTGCCTCCAGAGGACCAGGCACAGGGAGACCCTCTGGGCACAGACAGACAGCCCGCCTAGGGAGTCCAGAGTCAAAGGTAAAGCCAGCTCCAGAAGAAAAGCCAAGGGAGGATATAACAAAATGCTATTACCTGGAAGCTAAGACAAGAGATTGGAGATGGGACTTCTGTTTCTTTTTATTAAGAAGAGCTGCTACTCTCTCTCTCTCGGAACAGAAGGTTTTGCCTCTTCTTTCTGTGCCACTAGTGCTGTGGATCTGTAAACCTGCCTTATATTAACTACAACATCTATAAAAGCTGAGTTTCAACCAATGCTGCAATACATTCCTCTTTATTGAGAGAGAATGAGTTAACAACTCCAAGCCCTTACAATGAACTTCAAGGAACTGTGAGAATTCCGTTGTTGTGACAATTTCTGTTTAAATATACAGTTCATCCACTAGGGTTTGAAAATCTCAGTCTAGTTAGTTACAAAAGCAGGAAATAGAACTCTATCTTAGCGATGTAAAGATTATTAAAGAGCATTTAAATATTTCCAGGTCAGAAAAAACAAACGAGGGTAGTTTAGATAGTAGCAATGGCCAATGCTTTTACCCCTTTTTCCCAGATTGGGAGACTCTTCCATATTTTGCCTCATGATTTTCTTGCTCTCCTTGACAGTATGTGGAAAGCCTAAGCATCCAGTGGATCAGGTGCAACGGATCATAGGAGGACTACAGGATGCCAAAGGCAGCTTTCCCTGGCAGGCTAAGATGATCTCTCGCCATAATCTCACCACGGGGGCCACGCTGATAAATGAAAAATGGCTGTTGACCACAGCTAAAAACCTCTTCCTGAATCATACAGCTAATGCAACAGCAAAGGACATTGCTCCTACTTTAAAACTCTACGTGGGAAGAAATCAGCTTGTGGAGATTGAGAAAGTGGTTCTGCACCCTAACTACTCCCAGATAGACATTGGGCTCATCAAACTCAAACATAAGGTGCCTGTTAATGAGAGAGTAATGCCCATTTGCCTACCTTCAAAGGATTATGCCGAAGAGGGACGTGTGGGTTATGTGTCTGGCTGGGGGCGGAATGCTATCTTCAATTTTACTGAGCACCTGAAGTATGTTATGCTGCCCGTGGCTGCCCAAGATAAGTGTGTAAAGTACTATGAAGGCAGCACAGTACCTGAAAAGAAAAAACCAAAGAGCCCTGTTGGGGTGCAGCCCATACTGAATGAACATACCTTCTGTGCGGGAATGTCCAAGTATCAGGAAGACACTTGCTACGGTGATGCTGGGAGCGCCTTTGCCATCCATGACCAGGATGACGACACCTGGTATGCAGCCGGGATCCTGAGCTTTGATAAGAGCTGTGCTTCGGCCGAGTATGGGGTGTATGTAAAGGTGCCCTCCATCCTGGACTGGGTTCAGAAAACCACAGCTGACAACTAACGAAAGGCACACTGAAACTCTTGCCTGAGAGCAAGATTTCACTCTGGAGGAGGGGAAACAGTGGGAGTGGATGGGAGACTTGAAGCTGATGGGAGCCAGCCCTGCATTGCTGAGTCATTCAATAAAGAGCTTTCTTTTGACTCATTTCTGTGCTGTTTTTAATTTTAGGCTGTTTTTATCCTTTCCTTTATGGTACAGGGGCAGCCAAGTAGTAGAGAGTCTACCAGGAGTAAGGAGAAAAAATCCCCAGCCAACTAGCAATCCCTAAGTTGATAAAAATTGTCCCACCTTGGGGCTCATGCTCACTGATTGAATATCTACTGAATGCCAGGCCTCAGTAAGGCAATTGTTATCCTTGTTTTATAGACAAAGATAAAGAGACTCAGAGAAGTTAAGCAATTGCTTAAGGTTATACAGCGAAGCTGAACCTTGAACCTTGGTCTGTCTGAAAAGACCCCTGAGCTCTTTTCACTGTCCCCTGTTGCCCCTTTGAAGTGAACTAGGCCTGGTTTGGAAGATGTTAGCACAAAGTAGGTTGAAGAAAAAGTTCGACGGAGACAATACTTTGTGCTCCAATGCACCAGCACTCCAGAAAATAAGATGGTGTAAAGGCAGGGACTCTAGACTTACTTGGCCCAAATCATATCCCAGCCACAAATCTGCCAAGTGCTTTAAGCTCCCTGGCCATCTGTATCCCAGACAATCTCTAAAGTCCCTGCCAGCATAATGTTCTGGGACTTCGTCAAGAGTCTCTTCCTCAACAGGAGCTGGTTTTACCACTTGGAACAAATCCACCCTTTACCAGAAACCAAATGGAAGTTGTCTGGGTCTCCTGTTTCACAGAGATAAGGGTCTTGCTATTGTCTCCCTGAAAAAAGGTTCCAGAACTCTTGTAACTAGGAAGCTCCTCTAACTGAACTCTTTTTTTTTATTAACTTTTATTGAGCTTCAAGTGAACGTTTACAAATCAAGTCAGTCTGTCACATATAAGTTAATATACATCTTACTCCTTACTCCCACTTGCTCTCCCCCTAATGAGGCAGCCCTTCCAGTCTCTTCTTTCGTGACAATTTTGCCAGCTTCCAACTCTCTCTATCCTCCCATCCCCCCTCCAGACAGGAGATGCCAACACAGTCTCAAGTGTCCACCTGATATTATTAGCTCACTCTTCATCAGCATCTCTCTCTCACCCACTGTCCAGTCCCGTCCATGTCTGATGAGTTGTCTTCGGGGATGGTTCCTGTCCTGGGCCAACATAAGGTTTGGGGACCATGACTGCCGGGATTCCTCTAGTCACATACAGACCATCAAGTATGGTCTTTTTATGAGAATTTGGGGTCTGCATCCCACTTATCTCCTGCTCCCTCAGGGGTTCTCTATTGTGCTCCCTGTCAGGGCAGTCATCGATTGTGGCCGGGCACCAACTAGTTCTTTTGTTCTCAGGATCTGAACTCTTTCTTGCTATAAGCCTTTAGTACACTGACTCTCCACCATTATATCTTCTTATACCAAAACATGGCCTCTCCTTCTCATGGTGTAAAATGCTACCTGATGCCCTGATACTCTCACCAGGATCTGGCCTTCACTGTAAAGTTCTCTTCACATGTACCCTCATGATTTATCGATAAATTTCAACAGGTTAGAGCTAGTGGCCCAATGAAGGACACAGACTTCTATGCTAGAAGATGTAAAAGAGATAATATCTAGAAACTCGAAAACAATATACACCAAAAAATTGAAACAAAAATAAAACAAAAAATGCTCTCAGAATGCCATCAGTTATGTCTTTTTCTCTTGGGAGTATCTTCAGCACTGAGTATTCAGTCCCTGTTTTTCTTAAAGGATAATCTGATTGCATCAAGTGGCTTCAAGTCATTAATCAGGAGGAAAATAATAAAACAAAACCTTTGGTATTTTCTAAATTCACTTACCTTCTCTGCCTTCCTCTCCAGTAGTACCTTCTACCCTCTATGGTCCCAACCTTTGGTTTTTGGTGACACTGAACTCTGCACCAAACCAAAAAAAACCAAACCCGCTGCTGTTGGGTTGATTCTAACTCATAGCGACCGTACAGAACAGGGTAGAACTGGCCCCACAGGGTTTCCCAAGAGTGGCTGTTGGATTTGAACTGCAGACCTTTGGGTTAGCAGCGGAGCTCTTAACCACTGCAGGACCAGGGCTCCTCTCTGAATACTCCCTGCTGTGTCTAGCCCTTGTGCCTGCTTTGCTCTGGGGCCCTCTGCTGAACTGCCCTTCCCTTTTCTGCATAAGCACCTCCTACTCTCCTCTAAGAAGGCTTTTTTTTCTCTATCCATGAGTCATTTTTATTTACGTACCATTTAGCATAGAATGGGGCTTTCAGCACAGACTTAATACACTTGTAGAACAGAATGCAACTAAGATAAGAACAATAATATAAATCATGACTTCAGAGAAAGAGTCTCTAAAGCCTGTGGGAGGAGAAGAGATATGCAGATTTTACACAGGCCAGTTCTGAGTTTTTGTTGGTATCTGAGCACTTACCATACATCAAACACTGTGTGATTTGGGCTGTAACAGAAGACCTGACTAACGTGACTCAGAGTGAAAACATTTAGTTCTTTTGCACAAGTCTGGGGAGAGGTGAGCCCTGAGTTCACTTAGCAGCTCAATACCATCACCGGAGGCCAAGCTTTTTATTGTCCTCCTCAGAATGTTGATGTTTCATCCTGATGCTAGCTGCCTCGCGGCCATATGATGGCTGCTGCAGTTCTGAGTCACAATTACAATCCAAATCAGAAAATGGGAGTGGAAAAGGCAGAGGTGGTGACAAAAGAGTTTTGTTTTATTCCTGGAGTGACCTCTTCGTCAGCGAAGGACACAAAAGCACCCAACAGCCTTCCCTCTATACCTTGTTAGCTAGAGCCAGGTCACGTGGTTACCCTTGCTTCAGAACGGACTGGGGAAAAAACCACTTGGCAAAGAGGGATGGACTTGAAGCGACAGTGCTGCCCTGGCCAGAGCTGAGTTTCTGTTGGTAAGGAGGCCAACAGCTGCCAAGTAGGCCACAAACTGCTGGGCCACTGCACTGGGGCTCTGTGTTCATGCTCTCCCTCTATAAAGTCAGTAAGTCAGCCTCATGAGGTTTGAGAGGAGTCATAACTTGCCCCAGTGGTGGTAGGTTGTGCCTGGAAGAGCAAGGATTCTTCATAAAGCTATTAAAACAGGCCAATCCCATGAAGATGAGATTCTTTCTAACAATTCTGAGATCTCTTTTCAGTCTTGAGCCCTTGAAATTCAATTTTGTGTCTCAGGAAGAGGCAGAAATTCTGTGTTCTGGGAAACATCTGCCCCACTTACTAAGGGCAGTTAATTCCTTGCTTAGCTCAAGGTGGGTGCTGGGTGGTGAAGGTTCAAGCTTACTCCTTGGGCAATTTAAAAACCTAAAAGCTAGTACAATGAGTAAACCGATACACTGTTTTAAAAGTCTGAACTTCAGGGTAAGAGGCTCCAAAACAAAAACAACTTGACTGCTATCAGTAGACAATTATTTTTTTCAAGAGAGACTGGAGTAATAAGGACTGGGAGATAGGACAGCATAAGGAATATAAGTGGAGGAATGGGCGAGGGGTGTGTGTGTGTGTATATATATCCAGGGTAGAAAATAAGTATTTTTGCTCTTATAGGAACTGACTTCCCATTTTAATTGTCTATCTCATAAGCATGGTTAAATCAAATTGTACTAGCCAATGTCCAGGAGAATCCTGTTTTAAAGAAAAAACAAAAACACAATATAAAGAGAAGGTAACAAAATCACTCTGGGGAAACTTAACTCTGTGACTTGACTGCTTTGAGGTTTGCAGGTAGTAGAAATGGAGGTATCCCAGATCATCAGAGTACCAGCATGGTCTTCTAACCGGGGACCAGGTATTTTACATACAAGTCAAACCTCTTCTTCTCCGCTGGGATGCTGAACATGTTTCCAAAGGATTCCAGAAAGTACACAGCTGGATTCAGGTGCTGTTTCAAGATGTGCCATTCTCTTTGATGCTGACAGTAGTTAATGAGCTAAATGTCTTGATACAGTAGGTCATATTTGGGAATATTTTTAGGATCAATAGGGCTTTGGACAATCAATTTTCCCCTCATTGCACCTCGATAGATTACTTCAATCAAATCTATGAAGTCTTGTTTGGTTTTGAAACTTCCCACAAACTTAGTGTGATCTGGGGACCTGGACAGTGTAACAGAGAAACAACCTCTTTTAGAACTTCTAATAATTACTTCAGGATAAACAAAACGATAGTAGCTTTTTTATTTTCTTCTTGTCAGGGAAGAAGACACAAAGCACAGCACTGATTTTTCAATTTGTGACTATAGGGCCATTTGGTGTATAACTAAAACTAGTGCTGTGGGTCACTGTGGGAGGCTGAAAGCTGTCATGTGAAGGGCTTCTGCTTCAAAATCTATTTTAAACACTGTTCAGATCATTAGCAAGAAGAGTTTTCTGAGTGTTGGCATAAGCTTAGTTGTTTGTTGGTTTTTTTGCTCAGCACTGTGCAAAGGCCATTAACTAGTCATGATCCCCAAATTCTACTCACTAATGCTTTGGAATGGAGGATATTAAATATTTATATGTGTGCTTTTTTTTTTTCAGTATTACAAATACCAGATCTGTTTATATAGACATTTTATACAAGGAAATAAAATTACCAGTGAGGCCAGTGGTCGTATTTTAGTGTATATCCTTCTAATCCTTTCTACGTATGTTTTTTTATGTATGTATGTGTATATGTGCGTGTGTGTGTGCTTAAGTATATTGCATGTATGTTTTTCACAATAATGAGAACCATACCCCACAAACTATTCTGTGATGTGCTTTTCTCAGCTACCATATTTTTTTTGAAGTTGTTAAATATGCATCTACAGCATCCTATCGATACATAGTAGCTCTCTGTGGACATCTAGGTTCTAAGTCTTCGCTTATAAAGCAAATGAACATCCACATAGCCAATTTTGTCCTCTTTCATGATTATTTTCTTCAGAGAAACTCTTAGAAATACAATTTCTAGGTTAAAGACACTGTTAAGACTTTTGATATGTAGTATCATAAATTGGCCTCTAGAAAGTTTATACCAAATTAATAATTACATTAATTGTGTTCCAGGAGAATAAATAGCTTGCACTTTACAACAGATAATGACAAAGAGATATACAAATCTATGCAAGCAGATAATTCAATTAAAGCAAGAAACAATAAGAATTACGGATACACTCAATAACAAACACTGGGATGCTGACTGGATGGAGTGGAAGGCATTAAAGAAGGCTTGAAGCAGTATGACTTCAAAATTCCTCTGGGTGGCTTAAAACAGGAAAGTTGGCAAGAGAGAAGCATGTCTTAGTTTGCTGGAAGGAATGCTTCTTTTACAAATACAACCTACCAGTCCCAAGAGTTTAAGAATAATCACATATTTTGCTTAAAATGAAATTCCTAAGAAAAATTTTAAAAGCTGTTCTATATTTAAAAGCTGAAGAATGGCTAGTGCTTTGTAAACTGTACTATTCTTCCATACTTATGCAGGAAATTAAAATTTACCAATGCTACATGAAACACTCATTTTACACGAAAAATTAGAAAGTGCAATTGAGGAAACAATCCTTTTAAGACTCACAGGGCCAACACCACATGCAAACAGGTAAGCTGCTGAAACTGCTTAAAGGAAACTTTTAAGGCTGCAATAACGTCAAGTCAACCTCACTTACCCATAATCCACTTTCATATGCTGCCCATTGAAGAAAAATACAGTAGATGGAATATAACTGATGTCAAAATATTGGGTATAAACTGGAGTCTCGTCCACATCTACCAGGTATATAGCAGCCATTTTACTCAGGTGAGACGAGGTCTTGGAAAGCTGCGAATGGAGAGAGAGATGCAGGTTACAATGTGAGAGGAAGCTAATGTCTGTTCTGTAAAACTTTTTACTAGGACAGAGTATCTTATTTGAAAATTATTCCTGGGCCAGGAATCTAGTCCTTTTGGGTTTCACATTAGGCTACATTAGACATGGTGTAACTACACCACCCAGTCTGAATTATGGCTGACAAGGGGTTCTGGGTAAAGTTGTGTGAATAAATTTTTACTCTTATTTTTTCCCTAGTTTCGATCACATGGGTTTCCCTGTTTTGACAACGCGTTATAAAAATAACACGTTCACTTAAAAACAAAAAACTCTGAAATATATAATGCAGATACCGAAAGCCCCCGTAATGATAGCAAATACTTTATCTATTTGGTACTTTCTATTTTTTTTATGTGCTAACTGTTCTAAGTGCTTTCCTTCTGTTAACTCATTTAATCCTTACCATATTCCTTTGAGGTATGCACTATTATAGTCCTCATTTTATAGACGAGGAAACTGAGGCACACGGAGTAAAGTAATTTGCCCAAGGTCATATAGCTAGCAAGCAGTAAGGCTGGGATTTAAACTCCCATTTTGGCTTCAGAGTGTGTTTTTGACCTCTGTGATATACCTGCCTCCCTATAGCTAAGGGTATGCTTTTCTGGTCATTCCCTTTCTCCCACCAAGGTTAACACACACACACACACACACACACACACACACACACACACATTCTTAATCACAGCAGTGAGGATCCTAACACCTGATGCACACTGTTGGTGGCAGTAATAGAAATGGAGGGAAGAGGTCTCAGTGTTGGGTTAAGGCTCTGTCTTAGGCTGGGTTCTCTATAGAAGCAAAACCAGTGATGTGTGTGTGTGTATGTGTCTGTGTATTTACATACACACATATATATAGGAACCTTGGTGGCACAGTGGTTAAGAGCTTGGCTGCTAACTAAAAAGTCACCAGTTCAAATCCACCTGTTGCTCCTTGGCAACCCTATGGGGTAGTTATACTCTGCCCTATACTGTTAACTATAAGTCGGAATCAAGTCGGCAGCAATGGGTTTAGTTTTTTTTTTTTAATACATATACGTATGTATACATATGTGTATTTATCAAAAAAAAAAAAAAAACCTGTTGCTGTCGAGTTGATTCCAACACATAGCATCCCTATAGGACAGAACAGAACTACCCCATAGGGTTTCCAAGGAGCGGCTGGTGGATTTGAACTACCGACCTTTTGGTTAGCAGCTGTAGCTCTTAACCACTGTGTCACCAGGGCTCCAAGTATATGTATATCCCCAACCCAGTGCTGTCAAGTTGATTCTGACTCATAGCAATATTTTTTCTGGTTTTTAAGATATATGTAGAGAGAAAGGGAGCGAGCTGGAGACTTCTCCTGACTTACACACCTGCAGGGGCTGGTGAACCCAAGATTGGCAGCTCAGATAGCAGGCCTCTGGCTCACAGGTTGCAGAGGCTGATGAATCCCAAAATCTGAAGGTAAACCGGTAGCTCAAGTTCCAAGAGCCAGAGGTCAGATGACAATCCAGAGTGAGCAAAAGCCAGCGAGCTTTGCCAGAAGGTCCACATATATTGGATGCAGGCCAGACCCCCAAGGAAACTCCCTTTAAACTGACTGGTTGATCACAGCAGGTCTCATCATGGAACCGATTACATTATGTCAGATCTCATTATGAAGGTGTTTACATTATATTAGATCTCGTTATGGAGGTGATTTTATCATTACGTAGCTGCCAAACTACATCATAACTGCCAAACCACTGAGAATCATGGCCCAGCCAAGTTGACAAACAACCTTAACCCTCACAGGCTATCTCCATAATAAATGGGAGACAAGAATAAACCTAATCTGTTCCATACACTCCCTCCCTACTCATCAGAGTGTGAGGATGTGTTGTGAAATCAGATATTATAATCAAGCACATACTGGAGGCAGCAATCTAGATTGAAAAGAGCATCTGCAGCCAGTTCAAATCCAAGCTGTGCAGTTTAGTGGGTCTATGACAGTGGCAAGTGACTTGACCTCTCTGCTATTACCCCATCTGGGAAATGGGGCTACCATTACCTCACTATTTTGAGGACTGAATTAGATAATGTTTGTAGACACTTGTTAATAATGTTTTCTCCTCTTATACTGCGTTGTTGGTGAAACTGAGATTCAACAGCAAGTAGTAGGGAAGGACACCCAGGACAGATTCAGCACAACCACAGCTTTGGGGATTCAGCTCAGTGGAAGGAACATCATCAGTCTTTAGTGAAAGCGTGCTGAATAGTGAACAGCTATAGCCCCAGGCTCTGCCTGCTCCCCTTCATACATTTTGCAGAAAATGTAATCATTTTTAATAAAAACCATTTATTAAAAAAATTCACTTACAATATCATCTAGCTGCAGACAGACAGGATCCTCGTCTCTCCCAAACCTGAGAACCAATACTTTCTCTGCAGTACTTTTTATTGCCTGGTCTACTTCTTTTTTGCTGATCAGCTTGGGCAATAGGAAGCTCATCTTGAAATAATCCAAATATTAATTCTCGCTGGCAATCCTGAAATAAAGCTGCAATGTTTAAAGACAGTTTGAGTGCATGAGTCCTAACTATGTAAAAAAAAAAAAAAACTTTTTGGAATAGGTAATTATATTTACGTGGTATAAAAACAAACAATATAGAAATTTAAAGTGTGAAAAGTCTTCCCTCCTTGCTTTTCCCTCCTCCAGCTCAGTTCCCATTTCCCAATCTCCCCCTGAAGCCCCCATCAGGTATTATTTTTATCAGTTTTTTACATATCTTCCAGAGTACAAATATGCATTCCTATATTTCTTCCCTTTTCACCCAAAAGATAGCCCACTCTATCAATGTTCCAGCAGGAAACAGATGGCACCCTCAACTTTGGTAATTTGAAGACAGTTTAGTGAAGGCAGGATGTAGGAAAACAAGGTATAGTGCAAAACTTTGGGGCTAGTAACCGTGGAGACATGGGAGGGAGTAGTTACCAGAACTGGATGGTGGAGACAGCTGAGTGGAGAGTGCTGTTGGCTAAGCAATCAGCCTGCAGTTAAGGGATGCAACCACTCTCCTCCCTCCTACTAGTGCTCCCATGGCTGCCTCCAAATGAAATCATAGGGCAGGGGACCTGCTGAGGCAGGCCAGCCTCCGGGTCACAGAACAGTCTAGAGGAGGAAAGGCATGTCGGGAGAGCAGATGGAAGTCCAGCACACACTTTATCCACTCTTCGCGCTTTGCATTTTTTACCTAACATACAAAGATTTCATACTTATATAGAAAACTTCCACTTTCTTTTTCATAGCTGCGTACTACTTCATATCATACTATTTAAACAGTCCGTTATTGATAGACATTTGTATTAGGGACATGGCAAACAGATCAGCTGAAGGCGTGTAGGAAACAACAATCAAAAAAACACAGAAAATACTGAGATAGAAAGGGCCTTACCCATCCCCCTCATTTTACAGACTAGCTTGCTTATAGTTACACTTCTAGCTCTACAAGGACTAGAATTCAAACTACCAAATTTCTACTCCAGTGCTCTTTCTACTATATAAGCTTCTACTTTTATTATTGAAGAAATTTCATTTCTAAGGAACTTCTTAACAAGGAGTTTTTTGTTTTTTTAGGCCAATCTTGAGAGATTTCATTGAGATATACTTGATATTTTGAATTCAGTTCCAAAGCTGGCTAATGTTAAGAAAAAGTGAGAATTTCTTTCATTGTATTTTTTGATATGTCATATCTTAAGGTATGAATAAAAATTCCTGCAATAGGTCATACTTTAAACAGGGAAGCTGATTGTCAACAGGGAATTCACAAACTGTTGGTATCAGAACAAATTACCGATGAAAAGTCAAAGAGAAGATGAATCTGTCCCACCACTAGATTGCAAACATTCAGAAACTCCTCTATGTTGCTGATAAAGAGAAGAAGGTGAGGGGAGGGCAAAGTTGTCAAAAAGGAAGCCGGGGGGGGGGGGGACTGGATGGAATGCTGGAAGGAGAGGGAAATTGAGATGACACTTAAGAAAATGTCCATAGCAAAGGATACTAACAGGGAATTCACAAAACAAGAGGTACAAATGGCCAATCAATCATAGTTAAACTGTGATGCGTTAAGATTGTGTGTCAACTTGGCTGGGCCATGATTCTCAGCGTTTACATGTGATCACTCCCAAGATGGGATCTGCTGTGAGTAACCGAGCAGTTGAAAGGAAGTTTCCTTGGGGGTGTGGCCTGCATGAGAATATATGCAGCCATTCTGGCTTTTTGCTTGCTCTGGATCCTGCGGCTGCCTCCTGTTCGTCTGACCTCTGGCTCTTGGGACTTGAGCTAGCAGCTTGCCTACCAATATTGGGACTCAGCGATCTTCACAGCCTGTAAGCGAGAGCCCTGCTCTTTGATCTGCCCATCTTGGGTTCACCAGCCCCAGCAGCTATGTGAATCAGGAGAAACTACTATTCTGATTCACAGACTTGGGACATTCCAGCCTCTACAATCAGTGTGAGCCGTTTCCTTGATATAAATCTGTGCATTCATACGCTCTACTGGTTTTGCTTCTCTAGAGAACCCAGCCTAAAACATAAACTTTACTAATAACTAAAGAAAAACAAATTAAAAGATAACTTTAAAAATCCACTAAATTTGCACAGATTAAACAAGATAATAATATACAACAATCACACCAAATGTGAATGTTGGGGCTGGTATTAATCATCCCTGCTGGAATGCAGAGAGGCAAAACTATTCTGGAAAGAAAGCTATTCTTTGACCAACTATTCCATTAAAAAAAAAATTAATACATAGGAAATAATCATACACGTGCAGAAAGATTTATTGTGTAACATGTATTCATTACATTTATAATGGTGAAAAATTGGAAACAACCTAAATGGCTATCAATAGGGGACTGATGACATAAATGAACACAGTCCTGCAATGGGCCACTATACAGCCACTAATTTAGAGATGAACAATTAAGATACTGAAATATTCTCATGATACATAGCTCAAAAAAAGTTACAAAACGGTATGTAAAGTATAAACCCAATTTTACATGAACCGTAAATATAATGTATGTGTACATATTTGCATAGAAAAATTGCTGGACGAGTAAACATCGTAAACACCATCAGTGGTTATTTCTGGGTGTGGATAAACGGGTGATTTTTATTTATTTCAGGGTGTGCCTCTGTCCAAGTATCCTACAATAAACATGTATTATGAGAGAAATACTTGATAAACTTTTTAAAGATGCCTGTGGTTAGACTGGGAGCCCTGACGGCGCCGTGGTTAAAAGCGCTGGCTGCTAACCCAATGGTCAGCGGTTAGAACCCACCAGTGGCTCGGCAGAAGAAAGATGTGGCGGTCGCCTTGGAAATCGTATGAGGCAGATCTACTCTGTCCTTTAGGGTCGCTGTGAATCGGAATCAACTCGAGAGGGCAACCGGTTTGGTGGCTGGGCTACTCCTGGTCTACAACTGCCAGGGAAGACACACTTACTTTACTTGTACAAGTCACCTTCTTCCACTTCAGGGCTGTCAGCAAACGGGACCCCTTCTCGGAAGAAGCGGGACACACGTGGCGCTTTTCTTCTGCCCCAACTCAGGCAGCGACCCTAACGCCAAGTAACCGAGGGGCTGTTGCCTAGCAACCCTCCGCTGACCACTTCCGGGTAAAGAAACGAGGAAGAAAACGCACTGGTGTAGTAGATACTGAGCGGTCGCTGGTCAACCTCCGTTTAACCGCCCAATATGCAGGCGAGATTATTCTAGTGACCGCCCACTTTACCGGCTCTAACCGGAAACCCTAGAGTCACTTCCGCCCATATTAAATATGATTCACCTTTCTTCTTCAGCTCTTCCCCCCCTCCCCCATACTAGACGTTGGATAGTACCTTTGAGACTAAGCGTGATTGGCTCGCGAGGAGACTCAAAAGTGTCTCTGATAGAGCCCCAGAAGAGGATAGTCTAGCCTTGCCAGCCAGGTCGCGCTTTGTCCCACTCCTGGAACCAGGAACCGGCGTTTGGCGGACTGCTCTCGGTGGTATCTTTGGGCGGATAGAGAAGGCCCCGCAAGGTATCATGGGGGTAAGAATGGCGGCTTTCAAGGTGCGGATTTTGGCTCCCTGAGGCCGCCTGAGCGTAGAGTGGCGGCGCCGACGCCCCACAGTCCGGGACCGAAGGGCCCGGAGAGTTGTGCTCGCTGCGGTGAGTGTCCCTTCTTTTTCCTGCCCTTGCCACTCCGGGCCGCTCCCGCGGCGGATATCGATCCCTTGCTCAGGTCCGGGTTTGAAAAGTTAACTTTTTCGGTTGTCACCCAACTCGCTTTTTTCACCTCAGGGATGCGTGCCGGTCCTTCCTGCCCTGTCCCCTTTCTTTGCTCCGGTCAGATCCCTCACCCCTCCTCAGGCCCCTGCCTTAGCTCACTCCCTGACCGATGATCAGCCGGAGTAGGGCCCCGTGTGTCTTCCTCTGTTTTTTCACGCGGCTGTCGTTACCAGACAACTTCGTGGGCGATCACCTCTAGATGTCAGCTTCAAGAGTGCGAGAATTTTTGCCTGTTTTGCTTTCTGCTCTGTCCCTATTGCCTAGAACAGTGTGATTGGCTCAGAGAAGGCACTCAGTGAACAATTGTTGAATGAGTTAATCTAGCTTTTTCTTCACTGTTTTTCTCATACCTTTTGTGGCGTCTTTGTCATTAGTTCTCCAGAATCTAGCCTCTTCACGCCTTATTTTTTGTTCTTCAAAGCTAGTTAAGGCCTCTCTGTCAAAAACCTTTTCGTGTGCTCCTTTGCTTGATGTCTCCATAAACTTGTGGCGTCTGGTTCTCCTTTGATATGTTTAAACTCATTCATTTATTCCTCAAACGTTTGTTTTAACTAGGTGCTGGGCTAAAGCAGTCAACAAGATAGACGAGGTTCCTTTAGTTGTATAGAATGGTATTCTAGAGGTAAATTTTCTAGTTTAAACTACAGCTACTCAAAGCCTGTATGTTTCTACCTCCCTGTTTGGAGTGTCGCACATGTATACAGGTGTCACCAATATGCGTCCATCTCTTTTATATTCTGCCTAATATTTTCAAAATGCAGCTCTTGCATCTGATTGATAATGTGTGTCCAGTCTGTTTGACTGTACTCTCAGTGTAGAGCTGGGTGTGTTCATTAGAGCTTGGCAAAATATTTTGGATTCTGGTGGCACCCTACCCTTTCCTCTGCTTCACTGACTTGTTGGAATGAGGGGAATTATGCAAGCACTCAGAATAGGTGTATGTTTGCAATGCCGTGTAATGAGAAGTAAGAAGAATTTGTTACTTGTTGAAGGTCAGGAAGTCTTACAGTCACTTAAACAAAATATTTTTCAGGAACACCGTTCCCTAGAGTTTCTCATCAATGTTTTTGGTGAACATCAATAGTTATTAAACAGATTTTGACTGCTGTGAGGTAATTCTTTTCTACAAAACACACTGGTCTGAAAAAAAGCCACCAGAGTATGGATAATATGGATGGCAGCCTAATACCCCAACATCTCTATGTACTCTGTTGTATCTGTAGTTTAAAGAGAGGGATAGAGTAGAAGAATAGAGAGTACATTCATGAAAAAAAAAAGTGGCAAGGGACCCACTCAGTATATAGGAGTGTGGTAAATAATGTAAAAACTTTAGTTATGTAACTGTTTATGGTTATAAAAGAGCCCTGGTGGCACAGTGGTTAAGTGATAGGTTGCTGATCGAAAAAGCAAGGGCCCTTTGAACCCACCAGCTACTCAGCAGGAGGGGAGAAAGATGTCATAGTCTGCTGCTATAAAGATTTGCAGCCTTGGAAACCCTATGAGGCAGTTCTAATCTGTCTTATAGGGTCACTGTGAGTCAGAATTGACAGCAGTGGGTTATAGTTACATAGAACTTTCACATGTACTTTCTTGTCTGATCCTCATAATAATCCATATTTTAGGTAAAGCAAGCATCGTTTTCACTTTATAGACATGGAAGCGATGGCCAGCCAAAGATTAAGTTATTTGCTTGTAATCACGCGAATAGACAGTGTCAAGAGCCTGGATTCTAACTCAGGTTTTATGACTTCAAACCTAGGGGTGTTGCCACTATATTGCCTGTACAAATGCTGCTAGTCCCTCATAACTGTTCCTTAGTGAAGTCTATTCTTGTCTGGATGATACCCTTTTGGATTCTGGGGGGATGTTTGTGTGTTTCTGGTGTGTGTTTGGATTCTGCAAGGGGGTCTTTCAGGATTGTCAGTGACTTGACTGAAAGTTTTTTGCAAGATAAGCTAAAGATATCCTGGTCTTGTTGCAGGGATGGGGAGAATTAACCCCTAAATATACCTGTAACTATAGGTATTCTGGTATATTTCAGAGCCTAACCTTCTCCTGTTTTATGTCTTGTCTTAAATGGTTTATTCTCCTGCCAGGGAAATCCCATAGCCTGTGATGGAGGACAGCAGCGAGGATGCTTCGATCCATCGACTGGAAGGCACTGATCTGGACTCTCAGGTTGGTGGTCTTATTTGCAAGACCAAAAGTGCGGCTAGTGAGCAGCATGTCTTTAAGGCCCCTGCCCCTCGCCCTTCATTGCTGGGACTGGACTTGTTGGCCTCCCTGAAACGGAGGGAGCGAGAGGAGAAGGATGACGGAGAAGACAAGAAGAAGTCCAGAATCTCTTCCTACAAGGACTGGGAAGAGGGCAAGGATGACCAGAGGGATGCTGAGGAGGAGGACAGTGACCAGTCCGGCCGAAGTAGCCGAAAAGACAGGTAAAGGCCTTAAAAAAAAAAAAAAACCGAACCCACTGCCATCAAGTTGATTCTGACTCATAGCGACCCGATAGGACAGAGTACAACTGCCCCATTGAATTTCCAAGGAGCGCCTGGCGGATTTGAACTGCCAGCCTCTTGGTTAGGAGCAGTGTCACTTAACCACTGCGCCACCAGGGTTTCCGGTAAAGACCTTAGGAAGGATTAATCCAAAGGGAATGAAAATGGAGACCAGAAAGTAAAATCCAGTGTTTATGCTCATTTTTTTTTTCATTGCTTTTTTTACCTGGTTTTTTATTTATTATTGTTTTTTTAAGTGAAAGTTTACAATTCAAGTTAGTTTTTCATATAAAAATTTATACACACGTTGTTATGTGATCCTAGTTGCTTTCCTTATAATGTGACGGCATACTCTTCTTTTCCACCGTGGATTTCCCGTGTCCATTCAACAAGCTCCTGTCCCTTTTTGCCTTCTCATCTTGCCTCTGGGCAGGAGCTGGCCATTTAGTCTCGTGTATGTACTTGAGCTAAGTAGCAGTCTGTTCGTGTATCTCTCAGTTTTTTTTATTGGCCATTTAGAGCTTTATACTTTTGTTATGATTCTGTAATGTTCAGAGTAGGTAGGAATTGATATTTTCTTCATATTTGTGGGGAGAGTTCAAAGGTAACTAGAGAATAAATGATTGAAGTTAGAAATGCTATGGGTTGTTGCCATATGTAAGACTGGGGTACCAGGGAGATAAAGTGGAAAAGGACAGAGCACTTGTTTGGCACAGCCAAGAACTTCTTTTGGGCAAGGTTTCTTTCCTGCAGAGGGGTCTTTTATCGTTACCCTTACCTTTCAGACATTATCGATGTGCCCGAGTAGAGACACCATCCCATCCTGGTGGTGTGAGTGAAGAGTTTTGGGAACGCAGTAGGCAGAGAGAACGGGAACGGCGGGAACATGGTGTCTATGCCTCATCTAAAGAAGAAAAAGATCGGAAGAAAGAGAAATCACGGGATCGAGACTATGACCGCAAGAGAGACAGAGGTAAACTGGCATAGCACTTATTGCCTATTAGACATTTGAATAAACATACTGCCTTTTTCCTGTTGCAGTTTTCATAATGCCCAATAATTAGGGAGCCCTGTTTGCAAGATAGGAGTCCCTAGGTGGCATAAACAGTTAAATGATTGGCTACTAACTCAAAGATTGGTGGTTCTAATCTCTCCTGAGGTGCCATGGAAGAAGAGCCTGGCAACCTACTTCCAAAAGATCACAACCCAGAAAACTGTATGGAATATAGTTCTACTCTGAAACACATGGGGTGACCATGTGTTGGAATCAACTCAGTGGTAATTGGTTATTTGCAAGATGTTAGTCTGGTTTATTTTGACCCCACTGGGATTGGGAATGATAGGCAATTTAAGAAAATTTAAGAAAAAAAGCAACATAGCTGCTTTGCTTAAGCGTATGGTTCTTATTTTATTATAAAAATTGCTGAACAGGTGATAATGGGTAAGATGTATGAGAAAATCAGATTTTACAGTATTATTGGTGCTAGAGAAAGGACAGTGCTCTGGAGCAAAGCCAGACGTAAAATCCAATGCTGGCTTTGCTCAGTATTAAGTTCTATAGCTTATAAACTTGTAACTATTAAAAAACTAGTAACTATAGAGTTATAACTCTCATTTTTTGAATTCTTGCAGGAAAATAACTATTACTGTGAATTTGAAACTTTCTAGCCAGTAACTATTTTTTCCTCTTGAAAGAGTGGGAAAATGTGAGTTTCAGGAACCCCATGGATGGCATAATAGCAGTGCAGATTGCACCTGTGAGTGAGTGGTAGAAGGCCTGTCCTTTCTCAAGGGTGAAGATGGGTGTAAGTTAGGGCAGGACACGTTTTCTAAGCCTTGCGTGTGGCTCTCCACAGATGAGCGAGATAGAAGTCGGCACAGCAGTAGATCGGAGCGAGATGGAGGATCAGAGCGCAGCAGCAGAAGAAATGAACCAGAGAGCCCCCGACATCGACCCAAAGGTGGAATTTCCTGCTTCCTGGCTGTGGGTTGTGGAGGTTCACGTGTATAAAAGTATAGAAAGGCAGAGGAAGTGACTCCCATCCTCAGTGGGTTCATCGTGGGCAATGATTCTACCATGAGCCTCTTGGAATACTTGGTTTGGAGTCGGGTGGGCATAGCCCTGACCTCTTGAGATGGATATGCTTCCTTTAGGGAGATAAGCACGTTTGCTGAACAGGCAATTTTCCAACTAGCAGTAAAGAGTGGGGAACTGGGAGGCAGAAGGATTTATTAAAAAGAATTCTTTGTACTCAAGAGAGATATTTACAGAGACAAATTCAACAATTCTTAAAACGTTGTTATAAACAAAATGAAAACTAATCCATTAAAATCAAAAGCCTTTAAAAACTGTCAAAAACACCTTATCCATTAGAAAAAGGTGCAAGATTTATAAATAGTAAAAGAAATAAATTTGGGAAATTGACTTTTGGCTGATTGTTCTAGCACTATGTCTTGGTAAATGAACTATTTCCTGTGGATGTGTCTTTCGTGGCTTTAGATGCTGCCACTCCTTCAAGGTCTACCTGGGAGGAAGAGGACAGTGGCTATGGCACTTCAAGACGTTCGCAGTGGGAATCACCCTCCCCATCACCTTCCTATCGGGACTCCGAAAGGAGCCATCGGCCTTCCACTCGAGATCGAGATAGGTGATGTTCTGGTTGAAGCATCTGAAGCATCCCTGTTGCTCTGGGTGGGTGACAAGGGGTGGGTGTGATGAGGCAGAGGGATCTAAGATGGAGGAGCAGCTGGCAGCTGGGGAGAATGTCTCAGCTTAGTAACTGTTTAAGATGCTGGCAATCCTGTTTCCCAGGTCCGTGAGGAGTAAGTACTCCGAGGACACACCTCTGCCAACCCCATCCTACAAATACAACGAGTGGGCGGAGGACAGAAGACACCTGGGGTCCACCCCGCGTCTGTCCAGGGGCCGAGGTAACTCAGTGGGAGGAGGAGGCAGGAAGCAAGACCTCTGATCCTGGTGAGGCTGAGCTGAGGCTGTGCTTCTGGGGCTGTGTGACTTTCCAGGTCTGGTCTTGGCCACTGGGGATAAGTTAGGCTCTTGTGGACTGACGTGCTACGTGTTCTCCTTCAGGAAGGCGTGAGGATGGTGAGGAAGGAATTCCATTTGACACAGAAGAGGAGCGGCAGCAATGGGAGGATGACCAGAGGGTAAAAGCTTAATGTCTTTAAGGGGCTGAATAAGAGGTGGCAGAGGAAAGTGGGGTTAGTGCACAAGAGCCACAAGTGACACCCTAGTGGTTTTGGACTTTGATGAGATTGTTAACACTAGCTGAGTGGTTCAGTGCTGAAGTCCTGGAATCTCTTTCCAGAGGACTGGCTCCACAGGAAAACTTCTTGCCTAATGCTGTAGGCCAGACCTAACTTTCCTTGTTAGGTGCTGGCGCCACAGTGTGGTAAGTCTAAGAAGTGCTGTTATGATGGGCTGGATGACTCATGGTTCTTTACTGCCCTTTAGTTGGGGAGCTCCATGGCACTAGTGACTTCTTACCACACGTTTCCTCACCTATTGGCTAAATCTTGCACGTAAACTTGACCTGCTTCTTGTTTCTGTCACTTTGTCTCATGCTTTTCAGCAAGCTGACCGGGATTGGTACATGATGGATGAGGGATACGATGAGTTCCATAATCCCCTGGCCTACTCTTCCGAGGACTATGTGAGGAGGCGGGAGCAGCATCTGCATAAACAGAAGCAGAAGCGGATTTCAGCTCAGCGGAGACAGATTAATGAGGTGAGGTCACCTACAGTAGTTGGAGTGTATTCAGAGCTGAAGTTGGATGCGTATGGGAAAGGTCGTGTTCAAGGATGATACCATAGTTTGTCTCCCCATTGCCTAGAGACCAGATGTACATACACATCTGGAGGTGGAAGAGGGCTGGGCACAGACCTTTCAGTAGCTTACAAAAACCCCAGCACGTGACTTCTCTGCTTTACGGTACTTCCTTGAGGGGTGCTGTTGATGGGTGCTGTCATCCACTCACTCATCGATATGGTGGGCCCTGGCTCAGTGGTCTGTGTCCTTTGTGTCTTAGTGGTCAGGACTGATAAGTCGAGCCAGGAACTGTCACCATTTGTGTCTCCATATGGAGGTTCTGACCTTGAGTAAGGTGCTGCTTCTTGGATAAAGTAACTGCAGGTAATTTGAGATCAGCGATTCTTCAGTCAAAGGAGCTGCAGGGTTGAAAGGCCTGTGACATCTCTTGGGCCACCCATGGTCCTCCTGTCAGGACTCGAAGGGTGGACTTGCCTGGTGACCTTTCTGGATGACCTTCTGGTTACAGTCTGAGTGTGGCTTCGCATTGTGTCCCCACAGGATAACGAGCGCTGGGAAACCAACCGAATGCTCACCAGTGGTGTGGTCCATCGGCTGGAGGTGGACGAAGACTTTGAAGAAGACAATGCAGCCAAGGTGCATCTGATGGTGCATAATTTGGTGCCTCCCTTCCTGGACGGGCGCATCGTTTTCACCAAGCAGGTGAGGCTCCCCTGTGCGTAGAGGTGGAAAGAGGAAGACTCAAAAAGAGGGAAGAAGGGAGTGAAATGGACCCTGTTGATTTTAATGATCAGTGAGGGATTTCTTTTTCCTCAACCTCCTGCAGCCAGAACCTGTGATTCCAGTCAAGGATGCCACTTCGGACTTGGCCATTATTGCTCGAAAAGGCAGTCAAACAGTGCGGAAGCACAGAGAGCAAAAGGAACGCAAAAAGGTTGGTTTCTTATTACCTGGGGCTGGGAAGTCTGCGTATTTTTCTTTTTTCTTTTTAAAAAACTTGTTAGACCTCACAGACAGGATTCCTGTTGGAAGTGAGAGGACACTCACCAAGCAAGGATCTGCCCTAGGAGGAGCGCACTGTGTTCCTCCACCAGGTCCAGTTAAAACAACCACGGGGTATGGCGCTTTCAGAGCTTGAGGCTCCAGAGCTGGAATGCATGGCTTGGTGATTTTGCCACCTGCTATGGGGATTTGCCATGTGCTAAATGGAGACTCCAGCATCATTTCTGTCACCAAGGCCATATTTTCCACCTACTGATCCTTCTTTGTTTCTAACTTTCGCATTCCAGTCATCAGTACTTTTCAGTGCATCTTGGAACACTGAAGATAACATGATAGGAAGTTGCAAGACCAGCGACTTATTCATTACAAATATCTTTTTTCAACAACATAAATGGCGACTATATATGTGGACCTCACCAGATGGAATACACAGGAGTCACATCGATTGTATCTGTGGAAAGAGATGATGGAGAAACTCAATATCATCAGTCAGAGCAAGGCTAGGGGCCGACTATGGAGCAAACCCTCAGTAGCTCACAATCAAGTTCAAGTTGGAGCTGAAGAAAATTAAGTCCATGAGAGCCAAAGTACAGCTTTGAGTATAACCCCCCTGAATTTACAGACCATCTCAAGAATAGATTTGACACATTGAACGCTAATGACCAAAGACCAGAGGAGTTTTGGGATAGCCTCAAGGACATCATACATGAAGAAAACAAAAGATCACTAAAAAGGCAGAAAAGAAAGAAAAGACCAAAATGGATGTAAGAAGACACTCTGAAACTTGCTCTTGAACATACAGTAGCTAAAGCGAGTGGAAGAAATGATGAGGTAAAAGAGCTGAACAGAAGATTTCAAAGGGCAGCTCGAGAAAACAAAGTGTTATTATAATGAAATGTGCCAGCACCTGGAGTTAGAAAACCAAAAGGGAAGAACGTGCTTGGCATTTCTTAAGCTGAAAGAAGTGAAGGAAAAATTCAAGCCTTTAGTTTTAATACTAAAGAATTGTATAAGCAAAAAATTGAACGATGCAGGAAACATCAAAAGAAGATAGAAGGAATACACAAAGCCACTGTACCAAAAACAATTGGTCGACATTCAGTCATTCAGGAGGTAGCATATGATCCGGAACCAGGGATAATAAAGGAAAAAGTCCAAGTGCACTGAAGGCATTGGCAAAAAAAACAAGGCTCCAGGAATTGACGGAATACCAATCGAGATGTTTCAACAAATGAATGCAATGCTGAAGTTGCTCACTCATCTATGCCAAGAAATTTGGAAGACTGCTACCTGGCCAGCCAACTGGAAGAGCATTCCAAAGAAAGGTGATCCAGCAAAATATAGAAATTATCGAACAATATCATTTATCACATATAAGTAAAATTTTGCTGGAGATAATTAAAAAACGGTTGCAATAGTACATCATCTGGGAACTGCCAGAAATTCAAGCCAGATTCAGAAGAGACGTGGAACAGGGGATACCACTGCTGATGTCAAATGGATCTTGGCTAAAAGCAGAGGATACCAGAATGATGTTTACCTGTGTTTTTTTGACTATGCAAAGGCATTCGACTGTGTAGATCTTAACAAATTACGGTTAACGTTGTAGGGAATGGGATTCCAGGACACTTAATTGTGCTCATGAGGAACCTGTACATAGACCAAGAGGCAGTTGTTCAAACAGAACAAGGGGATAACTGCGTGGTTTAAAATCTGGAAAGGAATGCATCAGGGCTGTATCCTTTCACCGTACTTATTTGATCTGTATCTGAGCAAATAATCTGAGAAGCTAGACTAAATGAAGAAGAGTGCAGCATCAGGATTGGAAGAAGACTCATTCGCAATCTTCGATATGCAGATGATACAGCCTTGCTTGCTGAAAGCAAAGAGGACTTGAAGCATTTACTAATGAAGATCGAAGACTCCAGCCTTCATTATGGCTTAAACCTCAACATAAAACAAAAATCCTCACAACTGGACCAATAAGCAACATCATGATAAATGGAGAAAAGATTGAAGCCAAGGATTTCATTCTACTTGGATCCACAATCAATGCCCACAGAAGCAGCAGTCAAGAAATCAACATACTGCATTGGGCAAATCTGCTGCAAAAGATCTCTTAAAGTGTTGAGAAGTATAGATGTCACTTTGAGAACTAGATGTGCCTGACCCAAGCCATGGTATTCTTAGTCGCCTGGTACATCTGGTATGCATGCGAAAGCTGGACAGTGAATAAGGAAGACTGAAGAGGAATTGATGCCTTTGAATTATGGTGTTGGTGAATATTGAATGTACCATGGGCTGACAAAAGAACAAACGAATCTGTTTTGAAAGAAGTACAGACAGAATGTGCCTTCATCTCATGGAGTTTGGACGTGTTATCAGGAGGGACCAGTCCCTAGAGAAGGACATCATGGCTTAGTAAAGTAGTGGGTTAGCAAAAAAGAGGAAGACCCTCAATGAGATAGATTTACACAGTGGCTGCAACAGTGGGCTCAAACATAGCAAGGATTGTGAGAACGGCACCGGGCTGGACAGTGTTTCATTCTGCTGTATATAGTGTCACTCTGAGTTGGAGCTGACTTGATGGCACCAGTAAATGGAGCTGGTCATCAAATCGGCTGATTTTCTTTTGCCCACAGTAGTGTTACAGGATGGAACAAACTTGCTTTTCTTTTTCAGGCCCAGCACAAACACTGGGAATTGGCTGGGACCAAACTGGGAGATATAATGGGTGTCAAAAAAGAGGAAGAGCCAGATAAAGCTCTGACAGAAGATGGCAAAGTGGATTACAGGTAGGCCATCTCAGGCCAGCAGTGGGCTCCCCAAAAGACTGGGGGCTGTCAAAGGCAATGGCAGTGGAACTCATAGAACGCATGGCTTGTGAATAAGATGATAAGATGTTACTGAGTTTAAGGCAAAAATTCTTCCATCACTTCCATCGCCTTTCCACCATCTTCAACTTCTCCTAGATATGATTCCTGTCACCACCATAGCCCCTACCATAGGAATGCTTTCTCTGTGCCAGGCAGTATGAAACATTTCTCAGTAGTCACTCATTGGATTTTCACAACAGTTCATGAAATAAGTGCTGTTCATACTTTTCACACGAGGATACTGAGATCCAGGGAGGTTAAGTAACTTGTTTGAGCTTACCTAGCTAGTAAATGGCAGAGTTAGGATCGCCCCAGGCAGTCTAGTGTCAGAGCCCAAGCTCGTAGCCACTCCGCTCAGCTGCCTGTCAGATGTTCAGTGTAGGAGGCTTTGTTTTGCTAGCTCAGATTTCAGTTCAATATAAGGAGAACTATTTTTAACAGACGTTCAAAAATAGAAAGGGTTGTCTCATCAGGCAGTGACTTCCCTGTTCACAGGGGCATTTAAGCAGATGTTTGATAACTGCTTGTTGGGATTCCTGCATTGGGCAGGTGGTTGGACCCAAATGTCTTTTGTCTCATTCTTTGAACACTGTGAGGTCCTGTTGAACTGTGTCATGAGTTAATAATTCTCTGTACCCCTGTGAGAAATGTCCCAAATGAGAAGCTGGTAGTATTGATCAAACTTCGTCAGTATCTAGTTAATTTAATCCCTTAGGTGTGCATTGTGAGGTGATTAGGGGGACTGACTGAATTTAGAAATAGGAGGCTTGACTGAGCTTGGTGTAGCTATGACAGAAGGAAGTCTTTTGGGGGAGGCGTAGTGTGAAAGATTGCAGAGACTCATGTAGCACTGAACTAGTATCTTTTTGCTGTGCAGTTTTGGGATGTGTACATGTGTCAGAGACTTGAGTGTTTTCAGGAGGAGTTATAGGTAAATATTAAGTGGGTCCGTCCTTATAATTCTTTGAAAATGAAGTTTTACAGACCCTGCCAAGAGGAGGGAGGATGCCTGACCTAAACGCGAGTGTTCTGCGACCCTAACTTCCTCAGAAGACCACTGGCTATTTTAGCCCTTTAAGTGTTGTGCTGAAGTCGTCCAGGGGTATATTCTGTACAAGTTAATAACCTGGTGATTTCATCTCCTCTCTGGTCAAAGTCATTTTAGGTTAGAGGGTTTGCCCACTCAATAACCTGTGACTCCTTTGATCCATATTAGCTGTTTGACCCTGGGGTGTAGAGTGTGTTGTGGATGATGGATTCTTAGATAGCAGTTCCAGTCCCTTTGGCCCGAGGTGAAGAGAAACATCTCTGACTACCTGGCTGCTATTGTTTGTTTGAGATTTATTGCTTCTCATAGAAGTAGTTCTCATTCTGGGTGTAGGAAGAAGGGTGGTAACCCAGTCAGGAAGGGAAAGAGTAGGAAGTTATGCAGGGGACTTACGCTGCTGTGTATTCTCAGGACAGAGCAGAAGTTTGCGGATCACATGAAGAAAAAGAGCGAAGCCAGCAGCGAATTTGCAAAAAAGAAGTCGATTCTGGAGCAGAGGCAGTACCTGCCTATCTTCGCAGTGCAGCAGGAACTACTCACTATTATCAGGTAATTCCACCACCGAGCCCAGCAAGTCCAGTGTTGAGTCAGGTGTCTCCATTGTCTCTGGTGTTGATTGCTAGTTTTTTCTTTTGTGCGTTGCATCTGATGGAGAAGGGAAATCATTACTTTTTCTGTGTCCTGGGTGTTCTGGACAGCACCACATAAAGTAAGCAAGATAGTATCACTTGTAGTTCACTTGTTTAAACTTTAGTGTATTCTAGACATTTTTGATGGTATCTTGGTATGAGGCTCTTTTCCCTATGAAATCCTCCTTTCACAGCAAGCATGCTCTTGGGATAGCTAGGCATGGGGACAGCAGGTGGCCGAGTCCGCTCAGAGTCTTGCATTTGGCCTTCCACTGGGTTGACTAGCCGTTTACCTTTCTTCCTTGTAGAGACAATAGCATCGTGATCGTGGTTGGGGAGACGGGGAGTGGGAAGACCACTCAGTTGACCCAGTACTTGCATGAAGATGGTTACACGGACTATGGGATGATCGGGTGCACCCAGCCCCGGCGTGTGGCTGCCATGTCAGTGGCCAAGAGAGTCAGTGAAGAGATGGGTGGAAACCTTGGTGAGGAGGTAAGTGGACATGAAGGTGTGCTATGTAGTTTATTGCATGACAGTTTTTTATCCATTTGTGCTGAAAGGTGTCATTTGTTTAGCTATTAGCATGGGCTGTGCTAGTGACAAGCTGGTGGTTGGTTTTGAGCCATCTCCCTGACCTCCCAGGTGGGTTATGCCATCCGCTTCGAAGACTGCACCTCAGAAAACACTTTGATCAAGTACATGACTGATGGGATCCTGCTCCGAGAGTCTCTGCGGGAAGCCGACCTGGATCACTACAGTGCCATCATCATGGATGAGGCCCATGAGCGCTCCCTCAACACTGATGTGCTATTTGGTCTGCTCCGGGAGGTGAGGGCCGAGGGGTCCCAGTCCCTCTGTGTCTGTATAGCTCTGACCAGAGCACTGGTGGTAGTTAGAAGCTGAGGAGTAGCTAAGTGGGCTGGGTCTAATCTACAAAAACTGAGGGGGCTTCTGACAGGCCATAGTTTGCCCTGAGGCCTCGGGATTGCTGGGTTCAGATCTGGTTTTATAATTGAGTCTGTTCTAGCTCAGCTTGGTAACTTATAGTTCTCTTTTGGCTCTGGCTCCATCTGGTCAGCCTTCAGGATTGCTGTGAATCTAGTATGGCAGTTCATCAACTTTGGCTTCTGTTTTGTTTGGAGTAGTGCTGATGGACTACAGGGAGAAAGCCCAGGGTCCTGATTTTGGGGACACCTCTGACGATCCTTTCCTTTTAGGTGGTAGCTCGACGCTCAGACCTGAAGCTTATTGTCACATCAGCCACTATGGATGCAGAGAAATTTGCTGCCTTTTTTGGGAATGTTCCCATCTTCCACATCCCTGGTCGCACCTTCCCTGTTGACATCCTCTTCAGCAAGGTACTGAGGCCTCTGTTTTTTAACTGGTCCCGACCTCTGATGAGGAGCCAGTGGCAGGGCATCAAGCAGGGTACTTAGTTGGGGAGGATTTCGTGGGTATGGTGGGGCTGGTGGGGAGGCCTGCAGCCCCAGGGCCCAGGGGAACAAAGGACCGTGCTCTGGGAGAGGTTTTGTTTCATTGTTTCTTGGAAGCTGAAGTACAGGGCCCAGGGAGGCACCAGGAGTTCTCACAGGGTCTCACGGCCAGCCTATCCACAGGTGTGGCACCCTGAAAGTTAGCAGACTTCAGCCCCAGAGCAGTATCTGGGCCACTGGGTTTTAGAAGGATGCCTGGGGCGCATTCCTGAGACGTGGCCTGTTGACGGCATCCCTGCTGTGTTTCAGACGCCACAGGAGGATTACGTGGAGGCTGCAGTGAAGCAGTCCTTGCAGGTGCACCTGTCGGGGGCCCCTGGGGACATTCTTATCTTCATGCCTGGCCAAGAGGACATTGAGGTGTGCGCCTTGATCATGACTGATGAATGAGTGTATCCTGTCTCCAAGAGTTTGGGGCTCCAGTTTCTCACAGCTCCCCTCTGCCCTTAGGTGACCTCAGACCAGATTGTGGAACATCTGGAGGAACTGGAGAACGCTCCTGCTTTGGCCGTGCTGCCCATCTATTCCCAGCTGCCTTCTGACCTCCAGGCCAAAATCTTCCAGAAGGTGCGACAGCAAGAACGTCTGTCCAGGGTCCCCACCTTTGTCCCTTGTACCCGCCAAAGCAAGGCAAGAAAGACTTTGGCTCTTAATTAACCTCCCAGGAAAAAGCAGAAAGGATGGTACTCTTCAGGCAGGGGGCAGGGTGGGGGGTGGGCTGTGCCTCCTGTGGAATCTTTTCTCATCTGGGGCACTTTCCCTCCCTGCACGTCACCTCTGCTCTAGGCTCCAGATGGAGTTCGCAAGTGTATTGTTGCCACCAACATTGCTGAGACATCCCTGACTGTTGATGGCATTATGTTTGTTATCGATTCTGGTTATTGCAAATTAAAGGTAAGAGAAGACAGAGGGGTCGGGGCCCTAAATCTCCACCCAGAGCGAACTCAGTTGGGAAGTTTGGCCCTGGGTTCTTGGCCCTGGAATGAGAGATGCACACAGAAGTGGTGATTTTGCATAGGGCACTAACGTGAGTGTTGATTTTGCTATGTGCTTTTTTAAAATTTAATCCTTGTGATGATGTGATGAGGTAGATGATTTAAATAACAGTAGAGATAACAGAGCTGGTATTTATGGGTTTAGTCATTTCTCAAGGTGCCTGGTTCCAGAAGGATGCATGGCCTGCATTGCTGAGGCATTTCCTCTGTGATGTGTAGGAACTAAAATTTTTCTCTCTTTGCCTCAGGGCTGCCTTGCTTTCTTTCCCCTACTCTGTTCTCAGACAGTTTTTTACTGACTTTCCCTTTATAGGTCTTCAACCCACGGATTGGCATGGATGCTCTTCAGATCTACCCCATCAGCCAGGCCAACGCCAACCAGAGGTCAGGCCGAGCTGGCAGGACGGGCCCAGGTCAGTGTTTCAGGTAGGAGTCCTGTGCTAGCCTGCCTTCTGGGGCAGTGCTGGGATTGCTGCATGTGCAGCCCGGGCGGGGCTGGTGAGGTGGGGGTGGGCAGGGATCCAGCAGCGGGTGCCTGCTCTAGAGCTGACCCCCAGGCTGGGGGGTTGGTGACCTCAGTCCTCTGCAGGTAGCTCTGAGGTCCGAGTGGCCTTGGGTCCTAGGCAGACCTGCATCAAGTGAGTTTCTGCAGTGAAAGAGCAGTAATTACAGCAGGCCTCTCCGCCCTGCAGAGTATAAATCTAAACGAATTACATCACTGGTTCTTTTTCACTTCTCAAATTTTTCTTCTTTGTTCCGATTTTTTAAAATAACTGTCACTATAGGAATTCAGAAAATACCGAATATAAAGAAGGAAATAAAACTCAGTTATGATCCTACTCCCCAGGTGGATTGGTTTCAGATATGAAACAAGCACATAGGGAGCTCCACCCGAAGAGCTGAATTGGCGGGACTGAGTTCTGAATAGATCGAACAATGTGATTAAAAGAAAAAGTGGGAGGAGAGGAATGAACAGTTCTCCCCCTCTCTGGGATCTTACTTGTACCCATGTGATCTTCGACTGCAGGGGTCCTGGGTGGGCAGCCTGGCCTTGTAAGAGGCTCACCAGGGCGGCACACTCAGAACCAGGGTTGTCTTTCTCTGCAGGCTCTACACCCAGAGTGCGTATAAGAACGAACTGCTGACTACCACAGTGCCTGAGATCCAGAGGACCAACCTGGCCAATGTGGTGCTGCTGCTTAAGTCCCTTGGGGTGCAGGATCTGCTGCAGTTCCACTTTATGGACCCACCCCCAGAGGACAACATGCTCAACTCCATGTACCAGCTGTGGATCCTCGGGGCCCTGGACAACACAGGTGATGTGGCCCTGGAACCTGGCATGGGCTCTGGGGTTTGGGTTTTCACTCTCTTTGGCACCCTGTTCCCACTGAATGTCTGGACTTGTTCCTCTTTCCTAGGTGGCCTCACCTCTACTGGGCGGCTGATGGTGGAGTTCCCACTGGATCCAGCTTTGTCCAAGATGCTCATTGTGTCCTGCGACATGGGCTGCAGCTCAGAGATCCTGCTCATTGTCTCCATGCTCTCAGTCCCAGCCATCTTCTACAGGCCCAAGGTGGGAGAGGATGTCTAGGATCTCAGGGCGTGTTTTGGAAATTTGCAAGAATATTTTTTTTCATTTTCTGGTAGAGTTTTGCCTGTGTCCTCACATTTTAGAATAAATATTTTATCATAAATTATGTTTATTTCTCTTGTAGCATAAGCATAATACGGTGGCATGTTTGCAGTTATGTGTGGGTAGAACCTCTGGGATATGTTCAGTGGGCCTAGATGTTCCCTGGGCTTAAAGATTCTCTTTTCGTTCCTAGGGCCGGGAGGAGGAGAGTGATCAAATCCGGGAGAAGTTTGCTGTCCCTGAGAGCGATCATCTGACCTACCTGAATGTCTACCTGCAGTGGAAGAATAACAATTACTCCACCATCTGGTGTAATGACCATTTCATCCATGCCAAAGCCATGCGCAAGGTGGGGCTGTGGCCCAGAGGAGCAGGTGTAGGACAAGGGGTGGGAGTGAGGGGAAAGAGGGGTCCACTCTGTTGGCCCTGTATCCTGTTGCAGGTCCGGGAGGTGCGGGCTCAACTCAAGGACATCATGGTGCAGCAGCGCATGAGCCTGGCCTCGTGCGGCACCGACTGGGACATTGTCAGGAAGTGCATCTGTGCTGCCTATTTCCATCAGGCAGCCAAGCTCAAGGTGAGCGCAGGGAGCAGGTGGCTCTGTGGCCCCTCTCCTGGCCTGGTGCCTGCACGAGGGTGAGGTCCTTTTGCATGCAGTTCTGTAGGTCTGTGCTTCCCCCAAGAGCCTGTGTCAGGGTGGTTTTAAGGGACCGGGAAGCTGCCCAAAGGAGTAGAGTTTCCTTGACATGCCACCTGTTGTGTTTCTTCTCTAGGGAATTGGGGAGTATGTGAATATCCGGACAGGGATGCCCTGCCACTTGCACCCCACTAGCTCCCTTTTTGGAATGGGCTACACCCCAGACTACATTGTGTATCATGAATTGGTCATGACCACCAAGGTGAGTCTCTTCCAAGAGTGCTGGCATAATGTGTGCCTCCCGCTGGGCAGGCTGTTGTAACCCTTCACTGTCTCTGGTCCACGCTGTTAGCTGGGGAGACTTGAGGTCACATGTATTGCTTCAAGGGGAGTTTGAGGTTGCTTTTCATTTGGGGATTGGGCAAAGTTTAGAGAGTTAACCTCTAAGAGACAGTGACCTCAGCTCTGCAAGCAGGATTGTTACTTAGCTGCTGCCTAGGATGAGCACCCCCTTTTGCTGTCATTAGGAAGGTGTTCTGAGGAGCTGGACCTTTTTTCTTGGATACTAGGGGACATTTTCTCAACTGTGGACAAATTTGGATGGGAGAAGGGATTAAAAGTCCCGTCTTGGGGGTTTTTCTCTGCCTGTTCCAGCATCACAGGCTGGGCTAGGGCTCCTTTCCACTTAGCTGCCAGTTGTGGAATCGCTCTGGGGAGGTACAGCCTGAAGCATTGGCCCTTCCGTGATCACTGCTGCTGCTGCCTTTCTGTCTACAGGAGTACATGCAGTGTGTGACCGCTGTGGATGGAGAGTGGCTGGCAGAGCTGGGCCCCATGTTCTACAGCGTGAAGCAGGCAGGAAAGTCACGGCAGGTAAGGACCCTGCAGTCATTAACATTCTGTCTCATTTCAGTTATCTCCCCTCCCCCACAGCCCGTCCACACACCCCATTTATTTTTCTGGAACATATTAGCTCATGTTTCAGACATCGTGTTGTTTCACCTGTATGTGTCTCTGACTAAATGGGCTGTTTTTTTTTAATTTTTATTTTTTAATGTAAATCTTCCTGCTGTTATTTAAAAAAAAAAAAATTCATTATTTAACATCATTTATGTCTTCAGTCCTCATTCAGATTTCTCAGATTTCCCCATTTATCTCAAAGACAACTTTTTAGGATTGGTTTGCTTGAATTAGGATCCAGACACTGCTTTTGGTTATTATTATTATTCTAAAGTAGTCATCGTCCCCATTCTTTTTCAATGACATTGATTTATTGGAGAAATGAGGTCACTTGTCCCATAGACTGTTCCATATTTTGTATTTGGCCGATTGCTTTCTCATAGTGGTATTTAATGTGTTCCTCTATCTTGGGTGTTTTCTGTAAACTAGTAGTTAACCTAAAGGCTTGATTAGACCAGGTTCTGTTATTTTAGGAAAGGGTGCATAGATGTGGTACTGTGTGTACTTCTTTTATCTCCTATCAGGAGGCATGTAAGATCTGGTGTTCCCACCTGTAATGGTGCTAAGATTGATCAGGTGGCGTCAGCCTGATACCTCCATTATCAATTCTCTGTCTGCTGCTTCTCAAGGTTTCAGTGTCTATTGATGACCGTTACCTAGATTGATTGTTTGGGGTTGTAAATGTTTCAGGTTTTTGCTTCCCTCCCTTTGTCAGCATACTCCTTCCCACACTGGACCTGCACACATCTTCCTTACATTTATCCTTTCCAGCCCCAGGTGGTAGTATTTTCCCTATTTCCTGGAGTTGTGAACTGGATAAAAAAAATGTAAGCACTTACTGAATTGAGTGGACTGCTGAGGTCAGGTCTAAATTTTCCAATTTCCACCTTGAATCAAAGAAGAAAGTGGGCTTTGGCCTGAAAAGCAAAGGTCGCCTTGGTGTTGAGGCAAAGGATCATGTGGCTCCTGCTTCTGAGAGGTGGCTTGGTCACACAATGCCTGGTTTGCAGCAGGGAGATGGATGCAAGCAAGGTCCCCTCATCAACGGTCCCCAGTGGGCTCAGCCAGTGCTCTCTTCCTCTCTAGGAGAACCGCCGTCGGGCCAAAGAGGAAGCCTCCGCCATGGAGGAGGAGATGGCGCTGGCTGAGGAGCAGCTGCGAGCCCGGCGACAGGAACAGGAAAAGCGCAGCCCCCTGGGCAGTGTCAGGTGAGCCCACCCCTGGGAGGTTGCCAGACCATCTTAATAGGCTCACCCTGCTGGAACATGTGTTTCAAGGCTTGGATACAGGGTCATGACTTAAGAGAAATTGAACGTGTGAGGAGTAAATGAGTAATAGAAGCTGTTCGCGTATAAGTGGTGCTTTGTGGCGGTATGACAGACACTCCTTACAGTACGCATTTGCAGGCTCTGTCATTGTCTGTCATGTGTGATCAGGGCCTGAGGTGGCTTGGGTACAGGGTAGGTCTTACAGCTTTACTGACAAGCTAGGAGCTTGGAAACCACAGTGGAGAGGGGAGAAGAGAGCCTTGGGCTTGTGTGTCTCTGTGGTGCTGGAGTGGTGTCCTGGAGAGGTGGGTGGCAGGCTACCTCCATATAACCTAGAGGATATGAAAGGAGTTTAAAAGAAAAAAAAAAAAAACCTTTATCTTACCGCATTCCTTAACGGAGATCAGAATGAGGTGGGCATCCTTTATTTTGTTCTCCTGCTTCCAATCAAAAATGGGGAAGGAAAGTGGAGTGGAAATGTGTTGGGGGATAAGATCCTTTAGCTCCACAGCCTCTTTACACCCCAGTTAGGATCAGCAAGGCTCAGGCTATTTATCTTGTGTCCTGGGTTGAAGTGAGGAGCAAGTGTTTCCTAACTTCTTTCCTGTGTCACTAGGTCTACAAAGATCTATACTCCAGGTCGGAAAGAGCAAGGGGAACCCATGACCCCTCGCCGCACCCCAGCCCGCTTTGGGCTCTGAACTGTCTCTGGAAGAGGATGGGAGCCAGGTATTGCCCTGAGCCCTCTGGCTGGATGGTGTGAACCTCCGGACAAAGCCCCCTCATCTGTATACTTTCCTCTGTATACGTCCACTCGTGGCCCTTGGGGTCTGCTGCCGAGGAAAAAGGAGTTCCTCAGTGCAGGCACTTGGAAGGGGCCGAGGCTGCTGTCTGGCCCAGCAGAGTAGCTGAGAAGCTGCCAGAGCGAGAGGTGGCCAGACCTATCTTCTCCAAGTAAGCAGCCTCTGGGATGCTTGGTGTCTAAGTGTCTGGTGTGACCATGCCTTTTTTAATCCTTGTGTAAAGCAGTAAAACAGACCTAGAGGGAATTGTAATTTGGTTATAATTCAGGATTTGGAGATAAATTTATTGTTTGTAAAATGTTATGCACTTCTGCCTGTTTCTTTTCCCCTCACTGCCAGGAGAGGAAGGGCAGAACCTCCGACCTGACTTTGCTTTGATGGATCTTCCTAGAGCCTTAGTTCTGCCCTAGTTCTTTAGGTAGTGCCTCCCAGAGGAGGCTTTGGGAGGGTGGGACACAGGTGGACAGGGAGGGAGACCTGAAAGTGGCCTGGGGCACAAAGCACTGGGCAGGCCTAGCCGGGGGTGCCCAGCTGTCCCTCAAGGCTGGTGGGTGATGGCAGGGCCGCTGTTGAGGCCAGGTAGTAGAGGGAGGTGAGCAGGAGCTGGCTGTCCGGCCTTTCCCAGGGTGCAGTGGCTGCTTTAAAGAGGCTCACTCTTTTAGTTCAGGATGGTAGAACTTGGTACGCTTTGCAGGTATAAGGGCCGTGTTGCTTACTGATTTTCATGTAAAAGGTAAGTCTATATTCTGGCATCACTAGGCTTTTCTCTTGTTAAGCAGCCTTTTTAAGTCTGTTGAGGTAGCTTTTTTGGTATTTGGCCCTTTTGTGCCAGCCATTATTCTTACTCTGTGATTCCCTATAGTTGGGCTTCTACCAGGTATGCTGGTTGGGGCCAAGTCACCTACAGAATTGGGGGTCAGAGGCACTTTCATACCAGACCAGGGCTCAAAGTGAGCTCCGTGGTACCTGGCTCCCTTTGCTGACTGCTGGTTCCAGTCCTTTTTACACTGTTGCTGGAATTTGAATTTTCATGTGTTAAATTCTCAACCTAAGGCAAAATATAATTCAGTTTTGTGGATGAGTTTAGAAGCCAAACTTTGCCAGCACCAGCTACCACCTCTACCGTGCTTCCATTCCTTTTCCTTCTGACCTCCTTTATTGGAAATGCAGGTGAAAACAGTCTTTTTAGGGCTCTGGAGTGAAGAGAGAGGAGCCCTGGTAGTGCAGTGGTTAAGTGCTCAGCTGCTAGCTGAAAGGTGAGTGCTTTGAACTCACCATCCACTCTGCGGGAGAAAGATGTGGCAGTCTGCTTCTGTAAAGATTTACAGCCTTGGAAACTCTGTGGGGCAGTTCTGCCCTGTCCTGTAGGGTAATTATGAGTTGGAATTGACTTGACAGCAGTGGGTAGAGTGAAGAGAGGGCTTCCAGCTGCGTGGCTGGGAAGCCTTATCTTGGCATCAGGTTGAAGGGTGAGGAGAAAGTATCTGCCTGCTTGGCAGGGAGGAAGTGGCTGGGTTTGTGAGCTGCTCACAGACTTAGGCTTGGGATGCAACAGAATAGGAAGAAGATTCAAATTGCAGTTAACGGCTTTCTTACTAACAAGATGTGACCTTGGTCACAAACTCACCTTCAAGTCCCTTAGATAAAAAAAAAGATGAAGCCAGAAAGGTTATGGTCCAGTCCAACCTTGCAATTTAAAAGCTAGGAACACCTGGTGAGGGACACACTTGACACACAGGTGCTACAAGATGAGCAAGGAGGCTCACTCAGCCCAGCAGCTCTACCGGAATCTTAGTTGATATTGGGGTTTCTGCCTAAGATTTTGTCTGGACCTGTGCTTCCAATGTTTTCCTTTTAATTACATACCCTTTCCATTCAGCTCATCCTAAATTTCCTTCTAGCTTTAATACTCTGAATCTTACTGTCTTTTTTTAAGATGATAACCAGTTCTTTTTCTAGAAGGGCAAAAGCGTTTCTATGATGATAGTCCTGTGGCTTCTCACTAGACCCTGGACCCCCCAAGTGGACTCCCAAGTTTGGTTTGATGCTTTCAGACTTCCCAGTGTGAGGAAACAGAGTGTTGAATTGGACACTGTCCAGGAGATAACCCTTTGTGGGGCTTGGGGAGTTTTGCTCTCGGTTCACTCGCATTTATCCTTTAGTGCCTCGTTGATGGGAACAGGATATTTTAGACACTAGAAGTATCTGAAGTTGAGAGAGGGAGCTCGTTCTGGGGACCCCAGAGCTTGCTTGACAGGCTCGTGTCACAGCAGGAAGCTTTCTCCTCAGTTTGGGCTTGCACAGAGAAAGCTCAAAAGGCATGTTCACATGTGGCAAAATGATGGTTCAGGGAGCGACCCTCTTCTCAGGGAGGGAGGAACAAGGAACTTTAGCAAGGTGGGCTGGGTGTGCCTGCTGTTTGCTCTGGATTCCTTGAATTCAGGGGGAGAAGGATTATACTCAGGGTTTGTAAAAGAAGATCTGCCACGAAGAGGGTTCTGCTGGCAGCAGTTCCCGGAATCTGAGCAACATCCTCCCACTGGGTGGTTGAAGCATTTGGCTAAGTCCCATCTCATAGCCATTTCGTTTCAATATAAACTGTTCAAACTACTTTTTGGGAATTCTTCTTCTTTGGTTATTTCTTAAAGGATTATGAGCAGGCAACACTTAGTTTCCCTGCCTTTCTTCCTATCTCTTGCAAACTAGAGGCTGGGTGACATAGATGTTTTTCTGGCTTTGCTGCCCCATTGCTCTCCCGTAACTTCCTACCTGCTTTGCTCTGGTGTCATCACCCCACAAGACAACGCTGTAAAAATGCATAGCATTCGAGTGTCCAGATATTGCCACTTGGACCAACATATGGGAAAAATTTTATAAATTACCGAGAGAATATCTCTTCTTAGTAGACTGTACAGGTAGAACTTTTGTTTGACTAAATGGGCCACTAACTGGAATTAGGAAGCCATTTCATTAGAATCAGATTCTTCAGTATTTGGTTTTTCTAGAAAATTACCCTTATTCTAAACCGAAGGGGGGAACTTAGCCAAAACAGCATAAACAGGCAACAGCCATCACAACAAAACTACCAGAGACACCAGTCACTTCTTCCTTATACTACGCTTGTGAAGAACTTGCCCTTCTGTCCTGTCAGGGGCTTCCTACATAGCATGTCACTATTAGCAGTGAATTTTTTTGGTTCTTATTTGGCTAGGGTAGGAGGTAAAACTATTTAAGAATCATTGACAACCAGTGCTGTTTTTTCTTCCACTCCCCCTACCTTTTCAGAAATGCAAATTCTTTGCTTTCTTTACCCTACTATGTATTTCTCTCAGTTTCCTACAGACTAGACATATAAATTCTAGATATGTACTCAGTTTAACAAAATCCTACTCTAAAATAGTTTAGCTGTACTTGGAGTTTGTTATAATGGAATTTTACTTGCACTGAGCTGGCGGGGGAAAAAACTGTAAAAGGAAGAATGAAATATGGTGGTCAGGGAGAATGCAGATGGCTGTCTCTCCATCTCCCATTTGGAAAATGCATCACTTATTTCTCTTTCTTTCGTTTGGGTCTCAGGATTACCTTCATTCTTGGGGTTTTTATAATTTAAAAAATTCCAGACAGAGATGGAAAGAAAAAAGTTGCTAATCATCTCTTGTTGGTTTAGAGACACATCCAGATAATCAAGAAGCTTGTAATATAGGGAGTTACAGCTGCTCTATGTGAGTAAAAGGGACCTGTATCCTTTAGAATCTAGAGAAAACAGGGATGAACACGTTGCTGAGTGCTTGAGGGGCAAGGTACCAGGAGCTCACTGAGACTGCTGTGCTCATGTTTTTATTTTAGATTTTGGACCTGGAGATGATAGTATGGTTCCAAGGCTCACTCCACTGCAGGAAGTGGACAAATCTCAATAAAGTGTTAGCATCTTGTGAAGTAGGCTGGGACCCTGATATATTTCTGTTAAGAGCTGATCCAGGTAAAGAGAGAGATGGGAACTCGCTTGTCCTCTGGAAAAACATGCGTGGAAATGATGCTTAGGGCAAGGCGACGGTTCTAGCAAAATGAGGAACCTGAGGGAACAGGGAGGAAATGAAAGTTTTGATTTGAGGGGAGATTTATGGTGATTCCTCAAGGACTGGCCTCTTGACCAGGCAACTCTGTTGTGGGATAACTTCTTTCCCCTGGGGTAATACGGAGTTTACAAATGGCAGGAAAGATAGCTGTGCGCCCCGGCTATTGGGGAGCAAGGTGCTCTCGCATGGTTCCCAGAACACATAACAGGAAGAAGATGTCTGTTCTGCCTGTTTCCTCTTGTCCCCACACTCCCCAAAAGGGACTGGGGCTGGGGCTGGGGGTAGGCCTGAGGTTTAGGCGCTTGAGTATCATTCAAGGTTCTCAAATCAGAATGTATCTTAATCCATCTCCTCACTCTGCATAAGTCATTATCTTTGAAGCCCAGAGGAACTAAACATATGACTTGAGGTCATGCAAGATCTGCTTTCTTTTCCCTATTTGAATTCTCAATCCAGTGATCTTTTTAAAGATAATGTCATGCTCTTGTTATTTTTTGACACAGGAGACTAAGAAAGAAGACATTGACAGTAGAGAAAGACAAGTGGGGGACCTACCTGAGCAGTGGGGCATCCCCACTAATTTGTTGTCCATTCTTTGGCCCAAGTCCTGGGGCATCCCCCTCCAGCCCATTGCCCCGCACACTTTCCTCTCCCTTTGTAAGGGCTCCATTTTGCTCAGGAAGCCAAAGGGTTTGCTGTATAATTTTGGTTGCCCTACATTCAGTTTCTTCTCCTCTATCTCGCTCTTCAGCTTCTTGTTTTCCTGCTGCAGATGCACCATCACATTGTGGAGATGGCTGTGGGAAGAGAGGGAAGGGCAGGTGAGTGTTTGGTCTGCTTTATCTGCTTGCTTCTCTGCTGAAAAGACAAAGGTGTCACAGGAAAAAGGATCATGGGTGCCCAATTCCTTTCAGAACTGGAGCCCTGTTATGGATTGAATGGTATCACCCAAAGATATGTTGAAGTCCTAAATCCTGGTGCCTGTGAAGGTGGCCTTGTTTGGAAATAGGGTCTTTGAAGAGGTTATCAGTTAACAGGAGGTTCTGCTGGAGTAGGGTGGGTCCAATCTAAGCGGTGTCCCGAGGAAAGAGAAAAGACACAGAGAGACAGACAGAGGAAAGACAGCCATGCGAAGATGTATCTTCATGCCAGAGAATGCATAGGACTACCAGAAGCTGGGAGAGAGAAGGAAGGATCTTCCCCTAGAGCCTCTGGAGACAACATGGCCCTGCTGATACCCGGAATTTGGACTACTAGCCTCAAGAACTGTGAGACAATAAATTTCTGTTCTCATAAACCACTCAGTTTGTGTTATTTTGTTACGGCAGCCCTAGGAAACAAACATAGGCCCTCACACAAGTTCTGTGGAAATGGTTGCCTGTGTGTGACCAGTGGAAGAAGCCCGGGCCTGGGGTCTGGGTAGACCCAGAAGTAGAACTTCTGACTCTGTCAACTTTGTGCCTGTTTTCTTATCTGTTAGATGGGGACAGTCAAGCCTGACCTACCTGCTTGGGTTAATATAAGGATCCAGTTATACAAATGATATAAATTTGACTGGAAGAGCCAGAAGGCCATTATGAACTGCGATTCTGATGTGTCCTTGGCAGCTCACGGCCTTGCCTCGGAAACACTTTCACCCAGTTCTGATGCCAAAGTCCATGTTCTCTCCGCTTCCCTGTGCTGAAGGGTTGGGAGCACAGGACATCCCAGCTCTGTTGGGAGCTTGGGCAAATTGCTTATCCTCATTTCATGGATGAAGGCACAGAGGTTGCATTGTAGGAGAGAGGGAAGATAATTTAGCACATTTCCCGTAGCTCAGTAAATTAGTATCAACAGTCATATTCCACCCAAACCAGAGTTTAGAGCACGGTGGATGATAATGGGCTCTGAAGCCAGAATTCCAACCCAGAATTCTCAGGTTGGAATTCTGGCTGTGCCACATACTAGTTATGAGACCAGGAGTAGTTTTTTAGCTTTCAGTTTCTTTCTGTTCTCCTCTGTAAATGGAGATCATAACTTTATTGAACTCATGAGCTCTGATGAGGATTCAATAAATTAATACATGTAAAGCACTTAGAACAGTGCCTACCTGTACTGTACCTGTTGCCGTGCAGTCGATTCTGACTCCTAGTGACCCTATAGGACAGAGTAGAACTGCCCCATGTGGTTTCCAAGGAGCATCTAGTGGATTCAAACTGCCAACCTTTTGGTTAGCAGCCTAGCTCTTAACCACTATGCCACGAGGGTTTCCGCCTAGCAGAACAATAAATACTAGTTGAGCTATCATTGTTATTATAAAAGATGGTTTTCTTTGAAAGAGGTTCAAGCAAACTCAAGAATGAGTGTGAAACAGACTTTCTAGAACTTGGCACACTAAAAAAAGTCTAGCGTTCTCTGTTATATTAAGATTCTGACATATCACATGGGACTGAGAAAGAAGACACGACAGTAGAAAAAGACTTAATTCTGGTTCAACTCTTTCAGAAAATGTTTCTAGTGAAAAATTTCATGGACTTTTCTAGAGTAAATCACATAAAGACTTCATCCTCAGCTTCTTCTCTGGGCATATTTTTTACCTCTTGCTCTCAACAAACCTGACTGGCTTTGAAAATACCTGTTACCCTGTAGTCCCTCATATGACAGCCACTCCAGGTACCAATGGGCCTGTAGGTAGGGTCCCAGCATTGTTCTCATTCCCTGGCTCTGCCACTCTGTCTGGTGCCACTTGTGTTAGCATCCTCAGGGCCTTCAACAGTCCAACTTATATCCTGACCTCTCAATTCCTTGACCTCCTCACTTCCAGCGATCTTGTCTTCCACCATAACCCAGTCACCCCTCTTAAGGTGAAGGTCTAGAACAGAGTTTTCCAACTGGGTGCTGTGAATAGGTTACAGGTGTGTTGAGATACTTATGTCCTCAGTCGTTGGGGCAGCCTATAGGTGAGCAACCCCATTCCAGACCATTCCAGTGTGCCATACAAATGTGGCCATTTTCTAAGTGTGCTCTGACAAAAGTGGGAAGTATTTCCCTAGAGCTCGTTAGTATACCACTTCTAAAACCTTAATTTTAAATTCTTGCCTTTACCGCTATCCTCAGACTTCCATCTCTCATCCCCATACTTCACTCCCAGCTGAGCCAGCTTTGACTATGCAGTTGAAGCAAGACTACAGGCAAAAGAGTGAAGCATCGAGTAGAAGGAATCTAGGTTCCTGAATGTTCCCATGGAACAGAGGAACTCCATCAACTCAGACTGCTCACCTCAGACTGTTCCACGAAGAGAGAAAGTTCTGTGTACCTTCATTTGGGGATCCCTTTGTTATAGCAGCTTATCCGTACCCTCACTAATGTAGTCTGCCTTTTAGTGCCTGGTCCCTTTGTAGCATTCTTGACCTCTGAGAATCACAGCAGGTGAAAGTGGTAAGGGGCACAGAGACTATTAAACACTCTCCATATTGTTGGTGAGGAACTAAGGCCCAAAGAGGTAAAGTGACATGCCCAATGTCACATAGTTGGATGTAGAATCAGGACTGGGTAGCCTTTCCAAAGTAACAGACCTATCCTTGCTGAACCACATATCCAACAACAAAGCCAGCCCTGGATCCTTGCTGAACCTTCCTCTTAGGTCCCAAGAAGCAGCCAGGGTGGTGTGGGATGACTTACTCCTTCTCACCAGTCAGTTTGGCGATATATTTGACCTGTTCACGGAGCTTGCTTCCTAGTTTCTCATTGGCGATCCTGTAAGAAAATCCACAAAAGAGCAGCCAGTTCCCTAGCCTCCTGTGAGCAAGAGCACAAGTTGGTTGAATGGGGTACTGGATGGTCTCAACAGCTTTCTGCTAGGTCTAGACCCCCACTCATCACCCTGCCCCCAGGCCTAGATAGAGCCTTCTTAGAACCCAGCAATTGATAGGACTCTGTACTTAACTCCTATGCAAAATCAAGTTGATCTCCAGGTGCGTTTAAGGCATCCAGGCAGTGAGCTGGATTGCAGGTTGAGAAGAGGAAGTGTGACTTATAGCTAAGCATCCCTTCCATCTTGGGGACTGGTGCATTTCAAAGTCAGCAGGGTTTCTGAAACCACTCAAAGAGTCAAGCCCCTCTTCTTATTCCAAACCCTTGGGTGTGGGCTGAGACTGGGTCAATTTCCTTGGAGGGTAGGGTGTACGCATGTGCTGTGTGTGTGTGAGTGACACTTCTCTGGCACATACGTGGTTCTCTAGCTGAGCTCAGGGTGTGGGACCTTCCTTTTTTCCTTATACTTACTTCTGCTCTTTAGCCCATTGCTCCATGTTGGTCATAATCTGATCATTTTCTCGGTGGAGTCTACAGTCTTCTTTGGGCATAGAGCGCTGGGTGGATCTAAGGACTTCCTGAGGCACGCAACAGGGGTTTGGTGCAAGCAGAAAAAGAGCTGGTAAGGGAGTGGAGGCACAGGCCCATCACCCTCCTACTCCCCATCAGGCCTCTTCTCTCCTGCTTGGAGGAGAAAAATCAACTCTGCTGTCCATCCCCTAGGCCAGAGCTGGAGTTGCCACCCCAGGACCACCACCCAAAGCTCTTGCAGTTACATCCCACACGAAGGTGACCCCTAAAGAGGCACCATTTATATCAGAGACACAGTAGATTCGTACATTTACAATAATGACTTTCAGGCCAAAGGCATTAAAGTGGCTAGTTCTAAAAAAGCAGCATGTTAAGCCAATTTTCCAACAGATGGACGAAAAATATCTTGATGCCTTTTTTTCATTTGCACAAAGGCCCTGTGGCCACCACAAGATGTCCTGTGGCCTCCTGCTCTGAACCTCACTGCTTGGAGAGCTGGTGATGGAGGCATGCCCAGGTGGTCTCTTAGCAGATTTTACTGCCAGTTCCATGGCTGCTGAAAGTGTCGGGAGGACTCTGGAGGGGAGTGACCAGTGAATTTTCTAAGTCAGGGGAGGCTCATGTACCTGGCAGGGAGGCGGCACCAGTTTCTTCTCTGGACCTGGGCATTTGCTCTGTGGGATGTCTCTCTACCAACAAAGCAACAGGAAGATTGTTGTGTTGAGACAGCTGCTGTGGCCCAGAGTACCCAGGCCCTGCTTTGTGCTGAATACAGTGGGGTTGGGGTGTCCCTTCGCTGCTCCCAGACACCCTCACCCCCACCACCACCCCCACCCAGAGCTGTTGGTCATCCGGATGGTTGATGTGTCAGAAGGGCTGGAGGAAGCCACAGAAGCTGAGGAGCGCCCATACCTTCTCGTCCTCAAGGAGTTTCTCTTTCAGAGCGGCCATTTCCGCCTGGAATCCCATGAGCTGCTCCTCTTTGGCTGCCAGCATCTTGAGGTCATTCTTGTGCTGCCTCTGCCACTGCAGCACCTGGCTAGTCATCTCCTCCAGCTTCTTGTCGAAGACGTGCACCTGCTCAGGGATGCAAAGTGAGGCGGGAGCGTCCGCCTTGCCACCCTGGACCCAAGAGGGCTCATGGGAAGGTTGGAGGTTCCTTCTTGACCTTGGGAGAATCTTTCCAAAAAAATCAAACCCATTGCTGTTGTTGTTTCTGACTCTTAGTGACCCTATAGGGCAGAGTAGAGTTTCCAAGGCTACAGCAAGGCTATGGAAGCAGACTGGCACATCTTTCTTGCGTGGAGTGGCTGGTGGGTTTGTACCACTGACCTTTTGGTTAGCAGCTGAGCGCCTAACTACTGTGCCACCGGGGAGAATCTTTAGGGCGTATTTTATTTCTAGTGACCAGCAGAGGGCACCCCTACCCTGTGATCTTTGCTGCCTTTGCCCAACCACGTAAGAGGACGGAGAGAGCCCATTAGCCAAAGGGAATGGTTTGGTGGTAAATAGTTGGTGCAAGAGGCAACCTTTTGGACTGGCTAGGAAGGGCCTCACCTCTAGCTCACTCTGCTGCTGGAAGCCCTGGAGTTTTTTTAATTCCATATTGAGCTTTTTCATCCTTTCCTCATAAGCAGTGATTTCATCTTCCAGGTGAGTTTTCCTCTCTTGGGTCTGCATCAAGCTTCGGTGCAGATCTTTTGTCTCTGCGGCTGCTTGATTGAGCTTCCAGTAAAGACAAAGAGCATGAGAGTGGTGGCCAGAGCCCTTTGGCCCTATCTGTTGAGTCCTTAAAGGAGACGTTTCCAGTCCCTCCGTCGTCCTCTACTCAGGGCAGTACAGACAGACCCCTTGCCTAGTGTCCCAGAGCGGGGTAGGAAGTGACAGTGGCTGGTCTATTTCACATCCCTATACCATATCATTGCCCCCTTACCTACACATACACACACACGCACACACAATCTTTTCAGTCCTAGGGATTGATTAGCCAGGTAGGTAATCTGGAGCGCAGGGATGGGCATGAATTCCCTGACAATCCAGGCTTCAGGAGTATCTTGCCTCAGGTTACCCATGAGCAGAAAGACTTGTTAGATTTGGCCTCCATCTTCCCTCTCCCACCCCAAAGACTCGTGAAGAGGAAGCACGCTTTCCCTGGACTGAAATCCGTAGTTCATGCAAGAGTTTGTAGATTTGAGACAGCCCTGGGGAAAGCCAGCTGGACAGGACACGTTTCCCGCCCTCTGACACTACTGTGACATTTCTCTGCAGAACAGCCTGGAGGTCAGAAAATGTGGCCCCACCTTCTCCAGGGCTTGAGTCAGGTCCTCTTGGCAGGTGGCTGCCTTCCGGGATAACTCCTCATAGGCCTCTTTACTGACCATGCTCTGGAGACAGTGCTTCTCTTTCTGCACAGCCTTGTCCAGCTGGGCCTGCAGATTCTTCATGGCCTCCTTCTGCTGGGCTATCTTTAGGGAGGAAAACATCACGGTCACAGCACCAGCTTATCACCTTGGAGGCATCTCTGTATTTATAGCAATTGGACAAGACCTGGGCTCTGTTCTCTCTGCACTAACCTTCAGAACAGTCAGTTATAACCCCCACATTTTCACCTTACTGTTTGTTGTCAAAGGAGAGCTGCCATTTCCAGGTACTTCTGTATCCCTCCCCCACCTCCCCACTTCTAGTTAGCATATCCCCAAATACAAGGAATACTGGACTCTGCAGCCTTTCATAAATATCCAGAATCCAATTCTAGGTCAGGAGATGTGATACAACATTTCATTTGTGTGTTTTATGCTTCACTTAGTTCCTAACAATTTGCTAGACTTGATGCAGCAGGAAGGCAGGGACCACATGCATTTTGTTCATCGCTGTATTCCCACCACCTGTAACTCAGGGCATGGTACATAACAGGTGCTCAGTAAATGCTGAATGACTTTTTCAGATTGAATGGAACATTGCACTGAGCAATGTTTGGAGTTAGGGATGAAATGACTATGTTAGCTTTGAATTAAAAACATATTTTTGGAATTTAAGTCTATTAAAAAACTTAAGTCTTTGCCTTACGCTAAGTAATAAGGATTCCTTGTACAGTTACAAGGGAATTGAGATGTGGAGTCAGAGGATCTGGGTTGAGATCCTAGTTCTATCATTTACCTAATTTCTCTGAGCCTCAATTTCCTCATCTGTAAACTGGGATAATTTCAACTCCTTCACAGAGTTTTTGTAATGATCAAATGAGATTATGTATGTAAAAAGGGCTTTGTAAGGTGTAAGTCACTATATAACTGAGTTATTATCATGAATATGCTGAGTAACTAGTTATCTTGTATACTTCAGTACAGGAGAGAGTCTATTTCTAAATCTGGAAGCAGGAGGGAGACCTTAGACTTCTGTTCTTTGGTATTCTAGCACACCTGCGTCCTCATGTGGCCACACACACAAACGCTTTTTGGGGCTGGGGGTTTATTGCTTTTTTCCCAGTAAGTTCTCAGTGCTTGAAGTTTATTACTTTTTTAGATGGGCGTTTGAGTTTCTTTGACCCCAGGAATTAGTGAGATGAAAAATGTTAGATTGGGCTTCTGACCTGACATTTTCCATGCTCTCAGAGTAAAACTGTTTCTAAAGTTGAAACAATTTGGTCTTGACGGCACTGGGTGTGGCTGGGTTATAGGAATAGAAGTGCATCTTTTCTGGGGATTGCTGAAAAATGTGGTATTAACTAGGGAGTCATTGGAGAAACCAGAATTTACTAAGTTCTTGATAAGTGGTGGCTGAACTGAGAAATGTCACCGTGGAGGCAGGATACCAAAAAGAACGGTGGTGAAGAAAATCATAATGTCAGAAGCTAAAATGGAAGCTTTATTCTAAATTTCTCTAAATTTATTCTAATTTAGTTTAGAGAGAAATATACCTAAAATATATATGTAAACTTATATAAACCACAGAATCAGGAGTTCTAATAAAAATTCTAATAAAAGATCTACTCCCTCATCAGCCAAAGTCATTAGGCCTAGATGGTTTTATAGGTGATTCTACTAAGCCATTCCTGATTGCTCTTATTCTCACATCCATTCTATCAGCTATCCTGGTCAATTCTACTGCAGTGTACATCCTGAATTTGCTTACTTCTGTCTTCACTGATACCACTCTACTGTGGACTGCAGTAGCCTCCTAAGTGGTCTCCTCACTTCCACACCTACTCCTTTCTCCCAGTACATTTGCACACACTAGTCAGTTATAGTTTAAAAATGTAAAGACTTACCAATGATTTCCCCCATCCCTTTGAGGAAATCCCATCAATGGAATTCTGAAATTAATGCTTTTATTTCTACTTTTACATGGCTATACATTTTCTGGCAAATGTGACCCATAATAAATACTTTAAAGTATTCCTTATATTCAGGGAAGATCTGAGGGACTCGGGCCTCAACTCTGCATCACGGTAATGGAGAAATTTATATTTCTGGAGAACGAAACTACAGAAATACCAGTTCCTTAGACTTGTGCTGTCTAATATGGTAGCCACTAGCCACAAGCAGTTACATTTAAATAAAATTAGTTAATATTAATTAAAATTATACAATTTAGTTCTTTAGTCATATTAAGCCATATTCCAAGCACTCACATGTGGCTAGTGGCTACTGTATTGGAGAACTGAGATATAGAGCTCTTCCAGTCCCACTGGGCTGCGCTGTCCTTATCCTGGCCTTAGGGTTAGGATGTTGTGGTCATGTGTGGTCAAGTTGCTTTAGATTCGCAATGACCTCATATGACAGAGTGGAACTGCCCCTAGAACCCTAGGCTGTAATCTTTATGGGACCAGATCTCCAGATCTTTTTCTCCCGCAGAACTGCTGGTGGATTCAAACCACCAACTTTTTGGTTAGCAGCTGAGTGCTTAACCATTGCACCACCAGGGCTCCTTAGTATAATCACACCATTTTAGGATCCTTTTTTTTTTTTTTTTACATTACAAAAGAATCAGAGTTGCTTGTTCTCTTGTTTGTAATCCAGAGACCATCTACCAAGCTGCTATATTTATTTCTTGCCCAGAAAAATTACTTGTATTCAGCTGAGGAAAGTATTGTCATTCATGATGAAGGGGAAAGAGGACAAGCGTTACAGCCAGATGATCCAAGCTCGGATATTGGTTTATCCCATCACTAATTAGTGACTTTGGGCCTTGGCCATTCCTTCATCTGTAAATGGGGGTTGACACAGTAATGTATATCTTATTGGGAGTAAAGTGCATGGTAGGCATGTAAAGGACTTTAGTAGACAGTCGATAAATGATAACTGAATTTAAGCACAGTGCCTAGCGTAGGTCACATCCATTCCCTCTGTCATCCTTTGTGTAATGAAAAATAACCATCTCTCCTTCAATCCCTTTTTTGTGCTTTAGGACTTGTTTTGGAAGTATTCCCTAGAAAATTGCCTTGAACAATGGACTCACTCAACTCTGGTCTAACATGCAACATTGGAAGGACTGATACCAAAGCCCAGGTAGTTTGAGGGCTCCACTAAATGTTAAAGAAAACCTTCTTGGTTTCTTTAAAACATGCGAAAGAAACATATTTTTGGCTCAGCAACTGGGTGCTGAAGGTTACCCTACTTTAAAGAGAAGGGTGGAGCTGCAGGTGCCATAGGAGGCATTGACAGCTAGCTGGCTGGGCAGTGAGTTGCATTTCTGTGGTGGAGGAGAGATGGATGCAGGTTCAGGACAAGGGTCACAGGGCTCAAGTTTCTCACCCTCTAGGGTTCCTATCTACTACTCACTTCTTTATTCAGCTCTTGGACAATTTGCTGGGTGCTGTTATGTTTGCTGACAGAGGTATCTAGTTGTGTAGAATAATTCAGCAGCTCTGCTTGAAGATTTTCATTTTCCTCCTGCAGCTTCCTCAAGTTGTCCTTAGACTGCTCCGCGATTCAAGAACAAAGTCCACAAAAGAAGTGTAACCACAAGCTCCTATAAAAGCTCCGCTCCTCCCCTCACTCGGGGCTCCATTCTCCACCCTGCAGAACCTTAGGCCTCCTCTTCCTCCTCACTCACCTTTTCTGCTTTCCCACAATTGTCCTCCCTTCTCTTCTGCTGTCTGAGCACCCAAGGCTTGTGCACCCATTGAGGACTGGCTAGGTTCATTTTGCCCCCGGGTTCATGACCCTGACTCTCCCCAGATTCTCTTTCTCACCATCTTTTCTCTCTTTCTTTCTTCCTGTCGGGATGCCTCAAGTTCTTGCTCCAGCATTTTCTCCTGTTCTTTGCTCTTTTTCAACTGCAGCCGTTTCTCCTCCAGTAACCTTTTTACCTCCTGAAGCTCATCTTCTAGACTGTCTTTGGTGGAGGCTTGCTCTTTGTTCTGAGAAAATAAAAACTGGGCTGGAAGATAGTCTTAGATTATATTGTATTTGGGAAAAAATATAAACAATTGCACACAGGGAGTGGCTGGAATAAATATGAGGAAAACTCCATAGTTATGTGTTGTTATTGTCATGAGGTGCTGTCAAGTGTCTTCCAACTCATAGCAACCCTTGTACAACAGAATGAAACACTGCCCAGTCCTGTGCCATCCTCATAGTTGTTGCTATGTTTGAGCCCACTTTTGCAACCACTGTGTCAGTCCATCTCGTTGAGGTCTTCTTCTTTTTTGTTGACTCTCTATTTTACCAAACATGATGTCCTTCTTCAGGGACTGGTCCCTCCTGATAACATTTCCAAAGTTAAGTAAGCCAATTTATTTAATTTATAGATCCAATTCCTATGGCATCAACCTTCTCTCCCACTTACCCACCAAATCTTTTCACATAAAATACTTTGAATAAAGTTAAAAAAAAAGAAAACTTAGAAGAGAACAAAAAAGAATAATTCAGACATCAAAGACTTTAAATTGAATGACAAGGATAGCTTTCAAATCCTAGACAGAACAACATCATCCTGTGCCTACTTCTAAGCTTAACCCTTGGAAATGCCTATTATTGGCTGTGACAATTGGTACTGAGTGGGGGACTTACCATTCTAACACAAATTCTGGACAATGAGTTTGGAATAGATTGGTGGTGACATCATCCTGAATAAAGCCCAATATATTTTAATCTTAGACAAAGGACATGTTTGGGCTGGCTGCCTACTTGCCCTTCATACCTGGTGCTGAATCTGTTTCATACGCTCTAGGGTGTCATTCAGCTTCATTTCCAGCTCATCCACTGTCTTCTGAAGCTGCTTCTTTTCTTTGTCTGAAATTTCAAACTTCCTCTTGGCCTCAGAGAGTTCTGATGTCAGCTCATCTATTTGTTTCCTAAAACAAAATAACAAACCAGAAGCAACAGGAGGATGGACTTTAGTGCTTGTGTTGGAGACTGTGGAGATGATCCCATGGGGAGTCCGTCCTGTCCCACTCCTGGGCACCTATCCATAGGTGGCCCTGGTCAGCTCACAAGGGATGGCCTCTCTCTGGGTGTGAGCCCATGGTACCTGTTGGACGCTAGTTGTTCTTTTGCTATCAAGAACTCCTCCTGCTGCTTCTGAAGGTCTTTCTGTAGTTCTTGGATGGTATCTTCCTTCTGCCTGTCCAGGGCAATATAACTTTGAAGTTTCCTCTGGGAATCCTCCAGCTTGCTCTCAGCCAGAAAGGTCTGCTCTTTATATTGGGCTGCTTGCTGAGCTACAGAGACAGGAGACAAGCCGGGGCACATGCATGTGGGAAGGGAGCATGTATGAAGCTCTCATAGATCAGACTCTCAAATGAGACTGTCCCAAGAGTCTGTTCTTTCATTTTTTGACCTACTTCAATTCTTAGTCTATCTTCATTTCTCTTCATTTCGTTATCACTCCTAAAGAGTGCTATTAAATTATCTTTCTTCAACTACCCCCAGCCATGGACTCCTTCTTCACAAAAATTAAGCAAACTGGTAGAAAATGCTCAGTGTCTCCTGTGTGTCTTGTTATGTCCTCAGTGACCAGTCCTGACCCTTGTAGAGTTTAGAGTCTAGTGAGGGAGCAATAACTGGCCAACCTGGTGTAGAGAACACTGTAATGTTTAATTCATATGACTGTAAATGCAAGAAGAGTGATCAATGTGTTTCAGAATAGTTGGAGATGGATTTATGGAGGAACAAAAGTTGAGCTGAGCCTTAGAGGAAGTAGGAGGAAGGGAATCCCAAGTGGGAGAATTGCTAGGTGAACACGTGGTGGAGGGAGTGGGGAAGGTCTGTGGGAAGCGCGTGAAAAGAGACCAGTTTAATTGGAAAGGAAAGTGAAGAGGAATGGTGGGAAATAGAGTTGAGTAAGTGGGTGGATAAGAGGGGGCTTTGGAGGACTTTGCAAGTCTAAAAGAAATGTTTACACTTAACTTAGTGAATTCTGAAGCAGGGAGCTGGCATAAAGGAAGAGTGCGTTAGGAAAATCGGAATGGATCAGAATGGAGAAAGATTTCCTGCAATGTCCTTTTAGTCGACATCCTTGCCTCCACTGAGTATGGGGGAAAGCACCCAAATATGTTGCTTATTGGTGCTCCTCTACACCCTACATGCTTCCACATCCAGTACTCTCTACTATAGTTTCTACTTTAAACACCACTTTCATCTCTGTTTTCTCTACCAAGTTTTCTAGCCTGGGTACCAAAAAGAGAAGGGTGTAATTACGGAAATAATGACACATTTTGGAAGAAGAGTGGAGGAGGATTTTTTTTTTTTTTTTTAGGGGCGAAGATAGTAGGTTCCAATTGGAAATGTTGAATTAGAGGTGTTGCCCAGATGGAGCAACTCCTTAAAGATAAGACTGACTACAGGTGTGAAGTCAGGGCTGAGGCTCTCAGTTTTTAGAGTCATCTGAAGAGAAATGTACCTACAAGGAGGGAAGTTCTCCAAAGAATGAGTGTAGAGAGAGGGGGAAAAGGTCTTAGAGGAGGGACAACTATAGTTGGGACGGGGGGGCAGGTAGGAGAGAAAATAATGGTAAGATTTGTGGGAGAATAAGGGATCTGCTGTGTCTCCAAAGATGATAAAAAAATGTTGAGGCTTAGGTGGCCATTAGTGTCACACACTGACACGGAGTTAAAGGAGGTGAAGAAGAAGGTCAGGTTTTAGATTTTTTTTTTTTTTAATTGGATACACTTTACATATAAAAAATTTTACCCTTTTAAAGTATATAATTCAGTGTTTTTCAGTATGTTCACAAAGTTCAGCAATCATCACCCGTATCTAATTCCAGAACATTTTCATCACCCCAAAAGAAATCCTATACCCAAGGCAAGAAGTTATTGGTGACCCTTAAGAAAGCAGTTTCAGCAGAGAGGTGAGGACACAACCCATAGTGCAAGCTCTGAAGAGAATGTGCTCAGAGGCAAAAAAGGAGAGAGAGCAATCCAAAAACCAGGGAAGGTAAGAGAAATTGTGTGATGAAGGATGTAGTACAAAGATGCAAAGGACAGAGCTCTATTTTTTTTTTCTTTTGCAAAAAAAAAAAACAAAAACACTCTTTTATTGTGCTGTAAGTGAAAGTTTACAATTCAAGTCAGTTTCTTATACAAAAACTTATACACACATCGTTATGTGACCCTAGTTGCTCTCCCTACAATGTGACTCCTTCTCTCTACCATGTATTTCCCATGTCCATTCAACCAGCTCCTGTTCCCCTCTGCCTTATCTCGCCTCTGAACAGGAGCTGTCCACGTAGTCTCATGTGTCTGTCTACTTGAGCTAAGAAGCATACTCCTCACCAGTATCATTTTATGTCTCATAGTCCAGTCTAATCTTTGTCTGAAGTGTTGACTTCAGGAATGGTTTTAGTTTTGGGCTAAGAAGAGTCCAGGGGCCATGACCTCTGAGGTGCCTCCAGTCAGTACAGAGCCCTATTCTTCCTGTGGGGTGTGTGAGTCCAGGAGTTCATTTTCCCAAACACAGTGCCTGCTATGTGGTGGTGTCTTCTGAGAAGAGGTGCAGTTGGGGGTGAGTGAAGGAGTTTAAGAAGGTGGTAACCTCTGGGAGATGTAAGATGAGACCAGAGAAGGTTTGGAGTGAGAAATTGGGGAATGGGGGGTAGTGGCAATTTAGAAAGAGATGGGGGCTGTTCTAACTCAATGAGTTAGAAGCATAGTGGGATAGCTACTTGCTGGGAGCCTCACCAGCCAGCTTCTGCTGCTGTTTGGCTTCTTCAAGACTGTTCTTCAGCTTCTGGAACTCTGCACGCAGAGCCTCACAGTTGTCCTGATTAGCATCCAATTTGCGTTCTGTTGCTAGGAGTTGCTGCTTCTGGAGCTCCATCTCCTTGTTTTTGAGGGCATCCCAATTCTGTGCTAGTTCCTTCTCTAGCTTGTGTAGCTTTTCATCTTTCTCTTGGAGGGCCTAAGAGGAGTAAAATGTGAATGCTGATAAAGGCCTGAATGGCAGCATAGTGAAATCAGCTAGAGATTGTCGTGAGCTGTTATCTAAGCCAACCTCATATAAGCCACCTTCATCTCTCTCTTGGAAATTGCAGAAGCCTAACTGTGGCCCCTGCCTCCACCCCTGCTTCCTTCTAGGCTGTTCTCAACAGAGCAGCCAGAGGGGTCCTTTTGAAGTATAAGTCATACCTTCTTACTCCTCTGTGCAGAACCCTCCAGTGACTTCCATCTCAAACAGAAAAAAGGCAAAGTTTTACAACAGCCTCCTGGAATGCTCATAACCTGGTCCTTGGCTACCTATATGATCTGACCTCTTACCATCCATTCCACCCCATTCAGCCACATTGGCCTCCTGGAACACACAAAGTAGGCTTAGGGCACAGAGTGTTTGTACTTGCTATTCCCTCTGCATGGAATATTCTTTTTCAAGACCTTTGCCTAGGTGGCTCCCTTACTTCATTCAAATCTATGCCCAAATGTCACCTTATCTGAGAGGCTTTCCCTGATCACTCTGTATAAAACAGCCACCAAACTACTCCCCCCATCCCCTTACTCTGAGTTATTTTTCTTTATAGGGATTTATCAATACTTAACATTATACACTAATTTCATTGACTTGTTTGTTGTCTGTCTCCCCCTCCCCCCCCACTGGTATGTAAGCTGTAGGAGAGTAGGGATGTTGTATGTTTTGTTATATTCTTAGTGCCTAGAACAGTGCTTGGCACATCATACAAACCCAGTGCCATCGAGTCTTGGCACATCATACCAAACTAAAACTAAACCTGTTGCCATCGAGTTGATTCTGACTCATAGCGGAACTGCCCCATAGGGTTTCCAAGGAGCGCCTGGTGGATTCAAACTGCTGACCTTTTGATTAGTAGCTGAACTCTTTTTTTTTTTTTTTTTAATTTTTATTGTGCTTTAAGTGAAAGTTTACATATGAAGTCAGTCTCTCATACAAAAATTTATATACCGTGCTAAACACTCGTAATTGCTCTCCCCCTAATGAGACAGCACACTCCCTCCCTCCACTCTCTATTTTCGTGTCCATTCGGTCAGCTTCTGACCTCCTCTGCCCTTTCATCTCCCCTCCAGACAGGAGATGCCAACATAGTCTCATGTGTCTACTTGATCCAAGAAGCTCATTCTTCACCAGTATCATTTTCTATCCCATTGTTCAGTCCAATCCTTGTCTGAAGAGTTGGCTTTGGGAATGGTTCCTGTCTTGGGCTATCAGAAGGTCTGGGGACCATGACCCCTGGGGTCGTTCTAGTCTCAGTCAGACCATTAAGTCTGAGAATTTGGGGTCTGCATCCCACTGCTCTCCTGCTCCCTCAGGGGTTCTCTGTTGTGTTCCCTGTCAGGGCAGTCATCGGTCAAAGCCAGGCACCATCTAGTTCTTCTGGTCTCAGGCTGATGTAGTCTTTGGTTTATGTGGCCCTTTCTGTCTCTTGAGTAGCCAAACTCTTAACCACTGCATCACCAGGGCTCTTTATACCACTCCGGGACTCCTAAAAGTTAATACTATAGGATAAATGCTACATAGCCCCATCAGTATTTCCAAACTACATGATTTGCATAGTCATAAGATATTTGTAATTAAAAAGATTAAAATTTCCTTGAAATTCTTAGTAAAGCTAAGAAACTACTACATTTTTTTATAGTAGTTCCCTCCTCTATAGAAAAAGAAAAAAAGTATGAGGGACAATGCAAGTAAATGTGCCCCAAACTTTCTTGGTAACTTGCAGGGCTGGGGAAGAACCTCTTTTGTAAAGAGTCAATGTCTCTGTTATGGTCCCTGGCTAATCATATTGATTCATGCTATAAGAAATACCAGAGAAAGGCTCAGGATTATCTCTGGGCCTGAGAGCCACATGTCATGGGCATGTGTTGATGATCCCAAGTCCATTACAGTGGCTGGAGACTGCAGTTCTGGCTATCCCCCAGGCACAGCCCTTAGGCCTCACACCTGCCCTATTGGGGTCTCCCACCGGACTGCTTCTTGCCTCACCCTGTCTTTCTCTGAAGCAAACTTTTGGATCTCACAGAACCGCCACTCCATCTCCTGCAGCCGCTGTTGCAGGTGGAAGGCCTCCTTATCCTTCCTCTCTATCTGGGCAGATGTCTCCTCTCGTAGCACGTGCAGTTCCAGCTCCAGCTTCATCATGTCTACAATGGGATGAGACAGAGCACTGCCCTCCTCTGAACCCCTCCTAGCTCAGAGGAGGGCTTAGCTTCCTTATAGTTCCCCCCATGCAACCCACCAACCGTGGCTTACCCTTCATGATGTTCTTCTTCTGTTCCGACACGACTTCTAGCTCCAACCGCAAGTCCTTCACAAGGTTCTGGTACTCCTCCACATGCAGGCACTGGCTGTCTTTCTGCTCCTGCAGGTGCTTCAGTATCTGGCAGATGAAAGAAGAGAAGGGCAGGATGAGGACTTGGGGGGAGAACATTTTCTAAAATGTCCAATGTCCAGAATAGGCAAATCCATGGAGATAAAAAATAGATTAGTGGTTGCAGGGCCTGGGAAAGGGAGGAATGCAGAGTGACTACTCTTGTTAGTTGCTAGAGTCAATTCAGACTCATGGTGACTGCATGTGTTACATGTGTTACTGCTCTATAGGGTTTTCTTGGCTGCAATTTTAGTGGAAGCAGATTGCCAGGCCTTTTTGACGGTAGAACAGGAGGAGGTAAGAGAGGTCGTTGGTAGTGAGATCACATAGGCCTTATAGTCCCTTGGCAAGAACTTTGGCTTCTACCCCGAAGGAGAGGGGAATGGGCTTTAATCAAGAGAAGGCAAAAACATGTGGATGAGGAGGAGCAATTAGTTGCCTGGGCATTAGGGGATGCCTGGGTGTTTTTTTTTTTGGCGGGGGGAGCATTATTTTCATAATTTCAGAGTTGAAGTGAAGGAGGGCTGCAGCATGAAGACAGGAAGTGACAGCTGGAGAAATACAGAGCCATCACCACAGACCCAGGCATGAGCCCTGCAGGGAATCAAAGCCTCATGCCAGCTGTGCCAGTTTAGGGGAGGAGAGGACTGCTGGAGTAAACTGTGATATGGATAGTCTCATTTCTAATAGAACATTCAGGTAACACGAAGGCTTTGGATAGCAAATATAAAACGGTTGGGGAAGGTGTATTCTGGTTCTTGGAGGTCTGTATGGCTTTTAAAAATTGAGTGTTATGAGATCTTGCCGTAGGTTGGAATGTGGAGCTGACCTTTAAAAAAAATATTGACAGAGGTCCATGGAGGAACCACAAAGTCCAATATTGATTCCTCATTCATCCAAACTTTCTGGGACCAGGAAGTCCTGGAAAGGGAAGAGTCTCTGCCTCTCCCCAGTTAGGAGAGCCCTTGGGGAGCTTATATGTCTTGTTTGGTCCCTCTGCCATCCCCCTTTGGCCATATTTCAGTATCACATCTTGGAGCATGCAGGTATGCCATCATCTGCCCACAGCAGGACCTGTGTGGTTGGCTTTGCCTTGTATCTCGGGTTACAGGCATGACTTACTTAAGACCTCACCTACGGTGGAACCTGACCCACGTTCAGGGTTTTGACTATTGGTTCGTCAAATCTTGACATTTGTTTACATCGTCTAAATGCTTATTCATGATTAGAATCAGCGTTTGAGATTGCTTTGAATTTTGCAAGCATCGAGTTTTAAAAAAAAGGAGGGGGGATTAAATTATATACTCTTTCATAAATTTGCTACTTTTCAGCTCCTTCTATCTGAGACTTAGCATATATTATGTATACCATGTAATGTGACAGTGCCAGCCAAGGTCACAGAAATTTTAAGCAGAAAAACCCAAAATCAAAGCCAGCGCTGCTTGACTCCACTAGGGACAAATAAGCAAAAGTTGGCCACCTTTTTCACGTCTTCACAGTCTTCGGAAGAGCAAGGAGGATGTCTGTGCGTGGCTTTATAGGAAACAAAGTCTGCTTGTAATTTTATCAAAGACTCTTCACGCTCCAAAACCTGGAAATGAACACAGGTCAGTTATGCTGAATTACCAGTGTAACGTGTTTATTACTACTATTTCTGCAGGGTGCTCCTCTTTAAAGCTTAAAGTTTGTCATAGCATTACATAATTCTTCACGTAATTCCTGTGGGGTTGATAGGGAGAAGGAATTATGTTCTCGATTTTATATCAAGGTTCACTAAGGCATGAGAATGATTTGTCTAGAGTTGTCAGTAGCCACGTTTTGCACTGTCTCCTGAACTCTGTGTGGCCCAATTTATGAGGCAGGAGAAGATTCTTTGGAGGCTATGATGGAAAGATGAAAACTACCATATTTTAACGCAAATAACATGTGCCTTCTACATTTGTTTGCCAACTGCTCCCTCCCTCCTGCAAGGTATTTTTGTAAGCATGCTATATTGATTTTTTTTTTGCAGCAACATGTAAAAAATTAGCATAGCGGGAGCTTATGAAAATATCTCATGGGCAAAAGGAGCAAGGGAGTGGTTGACAATCAAATGTAGAAGGTGTGTGCTATTTGAGTAAAAATATGGTAATTACCAAAGGACAGTATTCAAGATTCAAGAATTAAAGAAGGAAGTTTCTTATGGAGCAGATGAGTGTGTATGTAATTATTTTTGAAAATTAAAAAAAAAATGAAATTTTTGTTTGTTGAAAATAATTCAAACAAAATCCGAGCATCTAAAATAAGAAGTGAAAATCTCCTCTCCACTTATTCTTCCCTCCCTCACTTCACTTGGAAACCCTGATGGTGTAGTGGTTAAGAGCTATGGCTGCTAACCAAAAGGTTGGTAGTTTGAATCTACCAGGTGCTTCTTGGAAACACTATGGGGCAGTTAAACTGTGTCCTATGACAACAGAGTAGAATGAGTAGGAATTGACTCGACCACAATGGGCTGGAGTTTTCTTTTTTTTTTTCACTTCACTCAGGGTATTACCGATAATATAGTACATATGTACTTCTACATTATGATCAGAGTTTTTAAAAAATAAGGTATAGTATAAGACATTTGAAGAGTCTTGGTAAAAGAGATTTAGGTGATTCTTTTCCCTCCTTCCTTTCCTCACGGTTTTACTTTGGGTCTCTGAGAAGAATGTTTTAGAAGACAGCACTTACCAATGCATTACTGCAGGCCAATTTATTTCGAAGTTCCTGGATTAGATCATCTTGTTCGGAGACCTTTTGCCAGACTTCAGACAGTCGCTTCAGGGTCTCCTGATGGTCTTGAATCAGGCAGGGAGAAGAGTACATACGCACCTTTGGATGATCCCCCTTGTTCTCGGGCTCCTGAGATATTTAAAAATAATAGGTTGGTTTTGTTCACAATTTGTGACCTAACTTCAGAATACCTTAAGCATGGAAAATCTCTAGACCTATATTCTAAAAGTATACATTCATATTTGTGAATCATAGTTTCCTTAAAAAAAGAAAAAAAAATTCAGCCAGTGCATACTTAATGATAAAAAGTTGAAACAGTTCACAAGTTCACAAAACAGTTCACAAAAGTAAGTTTTCCTCCATCCTGACTCTGTACAACTCAGGTCTTCTCCTCCAAGACAGTCCACATTATCAGTTTTTTTTTGGTATCATTCCAGGTATATTTTATGCATATTTGAGGATAAGTGTGTATAATCCCCTAGTTTTTTTTCCAGCACAACTAAAAATCTACACACTACTTTAAGCATTGTGTTTTCACTTGACAATTTATTTTAGATATTTTCCAAATTATTACCTGTAGATCTGTCTTGCTCTTTTTCAAAAAAAATAATTTCAAATTATACAAATAGTACAATTATCTTAACTTTATAAAATATGGTAACATTACAAGTAAGTCTAAATTTCTTTTTGACCACCACCTCTAATGCCAGTCCCTGCTCTGTACTCTAGTGATAACAATTTGTGCATATCATTCTAGAACTTTATCTGTACATTTACATACATAGAAATGTATCTGTAGAATACATATATTGTCTTTTTAAAGCATAAAACTTGATTTTTTTTCACTCCACAAGATGTCTTAGAGATCTATACACGATAGCACGTGCTTCTATACTGCTCTTTTTAATTGCTTTTAAATGTGTTTATCTAGTTCCCAGCTGATGGACATATAGATTATTTCTAGGATTTTGCTAAAACAAAGCTGAAATGAATATTTGTGTACCTAAATCTTTGAGTACCTATTCTGGTATATGTGTAGATTAAATTCATAAAGTAGAACTGCTAGAACAAAGGATATTATATTTCAAATTTTGATAAATATTACATAATTGCCATTCAAAGCGATTATACCAAGTGACACCCTCATCAATAATATATGGGTATGCCTCTTTTCCTAAAACGTAGGTTTGTTTTTTTTTTTTAATTTTTCCCTGGATCATCTGAAATCATGTATGAAGGCTACTACCCTCTCATTTGTCTGAACTAATAACGAGAGTAAAAAGTTCATTCATTTACACTTTACATTCTAGTTTGGAAGGTAGTTCCTTTCCCTGTTGAACTTGCCTCCCTAACTGCTCTTTTTCAGGCAAAGTTAGAATTAGTTTGTGTTTGCTGAGCATGAAAGCTGCCCATGAGCATGCTGTAGGAAGGTCAATCAGAAGTCTAAAATTGACCATAAATTATATATATAATTTAGTGTGTAAAAGAGCAAAGGAATAGGAAGTGTAATAGAAAAGTTAAGAAACAGAAAGACAAGATATACAGGTTCTAATATTTTTTTAATATTACAGGATAAAAAATAGGAATTAATTTAAAGTAATAGAAGAAAAATTTCCTGAATTGAAGAAGAATGTTAAGTATTTAGATTAAAAGGGTCAGTTAAGTGTTGAGAGGCTTAATGAAAAGCAAACTAAAACCATCCTGAGTCTAAAAACCTCTAGGGTTCAAAGAGATAAAATAGGTGACCTACAAAGAATGAGAAACAGATTGGTATCTGACAACCCTTTCAAATACTGGACGGTATAAGACAATGCAGCAATATCTTCAAAGACTGAAGAGAAGATGCTTTTGAAAGTATCTATACACAGCCAAACTAGCACTCAAGGATGATGACAAAATAAATCTTATTCAGATACAGCCGTATTGAGAAGTTGTACGCCCACAGCCGTTTCTGAAAGAATTAACAAAGAGTTATTACAGTCAAGGCGGAGGTCCAAGAATGCTGAAGATGTGGTGTATACCGCTGAGCTAAGTAATGGGTAAAACCTGGCTGTATCTGTAATAGTAAAGAAAACAGATATTTTCTATGTTATACAAACAGTTCCAGAGAACAGAAAAAGATAAAAGTTTCCAACTCTTTGTATTACAGTAGCGTAGTTCACACATCAATATGAGATGAAAGCACAAAAATTTGTCATAAAACGAATCTCATTTTTGAAAATAGATGCAAAAATAAAACTTTAAAAGATTTAGTATAGCAGTTTACTAAAATAATAATATATCATGATTAAATAGGGTTTATCCCAGGAATGTAAAGATTGTTCTATTTATGGAAATCGATTAATATAATCCACTTCATTAAAGGAAAAACAAAATACTTTGTATCATCTTGGTGGATGCTAAAAAACGTATGATAAAATTCTTGACAAAAAGTCTTGATAAGCTAGATGTAGATAGTACATCTTAAACTTGAAAAAGGATATTGTCAAGAAGCCAAGAGCAAATCTTATACTTAATGGTGAAATATTTAAAAACATTTCCTTAAAGTGAGGAGCAAGGCAAGAATGCTATGATTCTTCAGTGTTCTGGGGGTCCTGGTCAATGCAGCAAGATGGAAAAGCAGGTTTATAAATATTGAAAGGGGAAGTTACTTAGAAAAATCCAAGAAAATCAACTCAGAGAGCTCAGTAAGGTGGCAGGATAAGAGATAAAATACATGGTTTTCCTGTATATCACTAGCAATTAATAAAATTAAATGTAAAAAAGATCCTATTCACAAAAGCAATAACAACTGTAATATACCTAGAAATAAACTTAGAGAGAAATATGTGAGATCTATAAAGAAAACTGTAAAACCTTAGTGAAGAACATATAAGAAAACTTGAATAAAAGGAGACACATACTATGTTCCATAGGGCATATTTCCCACAAATTAATATATAATTTGAAAGTAAGAACCATAAAGGAGGACCTGCCTTAAATGAGGTTATCAAAAGTTACTTTAAATTGAAGTCACTAAAAAAACTCAGACTGGTATAGGAACTAGCAGGTAGGTCAGAAGAATAAAGAGAGTCCAGAAAGCCATGTGTATATAAGAATCAGTGATTCAAATCAGAGAAATCAGGCATTTCAAATTAGTGGGGAAAGGGTGGGTTGTTCAATATGGTGTTGGGACAATGGAGATTCATTTATAAAGACATAAAATTAGAGTTTTATACATACATCCTAGATGAACTAAAGATAAAAATATAAAATTATAAAAGTGCTAAAAGGCAATACACATTTTTATAATCTTGGGAGTAGAGGAAGGCCTTCCTAAGTAAGACATAAAACCTAGAATCTATAAAGGAAGACTAACAGATTTAACTACATAAAAATGAAAAACTTCTGTATGATGAAAAATAGCATTAATTAAGTAAAACAAAAAGTTACAGACTAAGAGAACATATTTGTAAGATAGGTAATGAATCATTATTATCTGTAATATATTAAGTTCCTATAAATCAGTACAAAAAAAGACTAACAACCCAACAAAAATGAGAAAATGATTTAAACAAATAATGCATAAAACAGATCCACGTGACTGACATACTTATGAACAGTGCTCAGTACTTTGTTTGCATCGTACATACTGGGATGTATCTTTCAGACCCACTTCAGGAATGAAGACATAATCCCCCAGCTGCTGGGAGTGCTGCTTGCAGACAGCCCTCAGCGAGAGAAAACTGCGTTGCCCAAGGTCACTCCTGCTCCTAGGGGCAACTCACATCCCATAACTGGTGATCAGCATAGAGGTATAAAGCCCAGTTCCCTCCCCCTAATTTAGGATGGATCTGAAGGTCCATCCCAGCCCCAGAGTGTCTCATGGGGTGGGCTGAGGCTTTCACACAGCTCAGTTTCTCCCTCTGCCCAATCCTATTTCCTTCTCCTTCCTTTCACAGGTGTTGATACCAAGAACTCTCCCTAAAAACATCCTGCACACTAATCTGTGTCAGAGTCAGCTTCATGTCTATTAGAGCTAAAGCAAATGAAAGTTGTAATGAGAAAACTTTTTTATTTTGCCCATCAGTGTAGAATAACTTAAAAAGACTGAAAAATACAGTGTGGATGTGGTGAAATACACTCCAATTATTTTAAGTAAAAGTGTAAACCAGTAGAGCCTATTTGGTATATAATTTAGCAGTATCTTTAAACATTAAAAATAAGCATATCCTTTGACCCAGCTATTCCACTTCAGGAAATTGTTGTTGCTGTTGTTAGGTGCTGTTAAGTTGGTTCTGACTCTGAAACACCGCCCAGTCCCATCTTCACAATTGTTGTTATGCTTGAGCCCATTGTTGCAGCCACTGTGTCAATCCATCTTGTGGACGGTCTTCTTTTTCGCTGACCTTCTACTTTACCAAGCATAATGTCTTTCTCCGGGGACTGATACCTCTTGATAACACGTCCAAAGTATGTGAGATGTAGTCTCGCCATCCTTGCTTCTAAGGAGCATTCTAGTTGTACTTCTTCCAAGATAGACTTGTTTCTTTTGGCAGTCCATGGTATATTCAATATTCTTTGCAACACCACAATTCAAAGGTGCCATTTCTTCTTCGGTCTTCCTTATTCATCGTCTAGCTTTCGCATGCATGTGAGGCAATTGAAAACACCATGGCTTGAGTCAGGCGCGCCTTAGTTTTCAAGGTGACATTTTTGTTTTTCAGCACTTCAAAGAGGTCCTTTGCAGCAGATTTACCCAACGCAATGCGTCTTTTGATTTCTTGACTGCTGCTTTCATGGGTGTTGATTGTGGATCCAAGTAAAATGAAATCTTTGACAACTTCAATCTTTTCTCCATCTAACATGATGTTGCTTATTGGTCCAGTTGTGAGGATCTTTGCTTTCTTTATGTTGAGGTGTAATCAATACTGAAGGCTGTGGTCTTTGATCTTCATCAGTAAGTATATCAAGTCCTCTTTACTTTCAGAAAGTAAGGTTGTGTCATCTGCATAATGGAAATTACTCTATAGAAATAAGGATGTTAATTGCAGCTTGTGTGTAACAGAGAGAAAAACAGGTCAATAAATGGTACATCCATACTACATAATACAAGGTAGCAACTAAATGAAATTGTTAAGATATACATTTAAAAAGCAAGTTATAGAACCACATGTATGGGATCCATTTACGTAAAAAAGAAAACCCTAACCATTTGTGCATATAACTGCATGGCAAAAAGCCCAGGAAGATTCCCAAGACATTGTTTAAGTGATTGCCCAGGGGGAGGAGAGTGTGGCGAAGGAGGCTGAAAGTGGGCTTTCACATTTTAATCTCCATACTTCTGCCTATAGAGACTATATCATTGTATTACTTGTATAATTAAAAAAAAAAAAAAGAAACAAGGGCCATTAAAAGAAAGAAACAAATACAAGTGTTTTGGTTTTCTTCCTCCTGTCCCCTGGCTTTCTCTTCCTGTTCAATCCTGAAGTCATGGTTTACATGAGCCCTGTAATCTAGAGGTGTCCTCACTCATCACTCTTCCTCCCCCCAACCGCTCTGAGGACATAGAAGGTTTGGTAGCTCATTTGGTAATTCTCTTTCTTCCTAATTTGAAGAGGATAGCTCTTTATGTTAATTAAGGAACCTCAAGATTGCTAAGGAGCAATCTTAAAGGAGATGTCAAAGCTGGAAGGTCAAAAGCCGAGGGCTACAAAATTCGAAATGATGTCTGCTTAACGGTATGGGTTTCCAGTGGAGGAGGCTGGGACTGTTACAGGGGACCACATGGGAGCATGTCCATTTGCTAGAGCTCGTGGTCTGAGAGGTCTGGTTTAAACCCTACCTGACCAACGATTCCGTTGAGCTCCCCCTCCAACATCTTCACTTGACACTCTAGTAACTCGATGTTGCTCAGGGACATTTGGTATTTATCCCTGTAGAGATTTAAACTCCTTTCTAGGGAAACAATCTTGTTCCCAGCCAAGGCAAGTTGCTGCTGTGCTATATGCAGCTTCTCCCCTGTGTTCTCCTCATTATGACTTCCCATTTCTTCCTCATAGAGAATCACCTGTTGGGGCAGGAATAAAACTGCACTGAGCCCATAGAAGCAAGCATCTAATGAAGAAAGGATATGGCTATAAGATCCCATGCAGATGAGTCTTATATCTAAACTAGAAATCTAGGTGAACAGAATAGGTCCAGCACAGATCTAAAAGCTATAATATGTGATATCAGAATGTTAATGATTAGAAACAAAAAGATAGTCCTGTTTAGATAATAAATTTCTTGAAGACAGGGACTATATCTATTTCCTGGTCTGCTTGGTATTGGTAGGAACTCAATAAATAGTTGTTAGTTGATTAATAGGATTGAATTTGTATAGCTCCAATTTTTTTAAGGGCTTGCAAAACTAGTATTGTTTCTATCCTCAGTGTTCCTTGGGAGTCTAATTTAGAAAATGCAGAGCACCTTGTGCACACAAGTCCACATCAGCCAAAATCCCAAGAGGTAGTGGAGGGTGTGATGCAAAATTCCTATGGGATTTGCATGAACCTTATTTAGATTGTTCAGTCAAGTGAAATTTCTGTTTTAAATATGAACAATGTGGTGGGTGCTGAGGGGATACAGATGTATAAGACAGTGGTTCCTCCCTCATAGAATTTACCAACTCCTAAATCTTGGGGAGATAAGATATAAAAATAGCAATAACTGTATAAAGTTGAGTGTGATAAAGTATATGACTTCAATTATATGTGCTGAAGGAATTAAGGACAGAGAGAGTCACCAAGGAAACCTTCATTTTGGTTCAAATAGTTCAGTGTCAAATTTTGGTACAAGTTTTATTGATTTAAGCTAATTATATGTGCTGTCTACCATTTGAGATTCTTCTTAGGAAAGAATCATTTAGTCTGAGATGTTTATTAGGTAAGAAGAAGAGAGGAGTATTTTATATTCAGGTGTTTATAACAGAAGCTACCAGTGGCCCGCTCATATACCATACACACTGAACTCATTCCAGCTGCAAGCACCTTTGCATCTTTGCCTGGGCTTCTCTGGCCTGAGGAGAACATTTAATCAGAGGGGTAAGATAGTGCAGGGCAGAAGTGCTGGGGAGTTTGTACCCCCAGGTACAGCCTGAACCAATGACTCAGTGGGGTTGGTTGGGATCACTCTGAGGTGTGTTCTACAGTCTCCCAGAGTTCCTCAGAGGGATTTAGTCCCAGTTGTCCACAGTGATAACCTGCTCAATAGTGATGTGTTTATGGACCTCCTGCCCTTTCCTGTCAGACTACCCTACTCCCTCACTGTACTTCCTGGGATCACCTCCTGAATTAACTACTTGTATTCATATCCTTGCTTCAGGGTCTGCTTTTGGGAGAACTCAGCCTTAGACAGAAGTTTGATGCTTCTGTGTAGCTAAGAGTTCACTCTGAGAGAATTTGGCAGAATGCCTAGAATCATTTTCCAATGCTTTCCTCCAGTCTTCTGAAGTTTTCCCAGGTTGGAATCTGTGGCAGTGACTGTTGCTTGCCAAATCTCATATTAATTCTTCCTTTCCTCCTTAATAATAGAACCCTTCCTAGACTTTGGGAAGCAATACACCTAACTAAAATACCTCATTTCTGAGACTGCCTAGCAACTGGCTGTGGCCATGTGACTAAGTTATGGCCAATGATAAGTAAGTTAAAGTGTTGTATGGTGTTTCTGAAAAGTGTCTTTAAAAAGGAAGATTGTGCCTTTATTGCATCCCCACCCCTTCCTTCATCCTGCTTATATGGAAAAAAGATGTGATGGTTGGAGCTCCAGCAACACTTTAGGTGATCTAGAGAATGGAAGGCTTGAGCTGGTGATGGTGGAGCCAAAGGATAGGAGCCTGGATACCTGATGATACATGAAGCCACCATAACAGTACTAGATCACTTACCTCCAAACTTCTTTTGTATGGCATAGGAATAATCTTCTATCTTATTTAGGCCACTATTACTTTGGGGTTTTCTGTTATGCAGCCAAAAAGAATCCCAACTAATTGAGGGTTACTTTATCCAGGCTGGACTCTTTAAGTTATGATGACCAAAACCAAAACTAAACCCAGTGCCGTCGAATCGATTCCGACTCATAGCCACCCTATAGGACAGAGTAGAACTGCCCCATAGAGTTTCCAAGGAGCACCTGGCGGATTCGAACTGCTGACCCTTTGGTTAGCAGCTGTTATCACTTAACCACTACGCCACCAGGGTTTCCAAGTTATGATGAACTAGCCAGAATTAACATAGGGCTGTACTAGCTTTATTAAACCATAGTTATGCCCACAGGCTTTGTCCCACCCTTCTCTGTTCCTCCTCCCAGTCATTTTCAGCAAATTCTCATGTCACTAGGCCACAATAGTCCTTTAAAAAAAATTCTATGTTCTTCAAGACCCTCATAAAGCCCCTGGAGTTAGTCCTTAAGCAACAGCACCATCTAAGACACTCTTTGGAATTTTATCTTTAAAGCTGAAGGAAGAAAATGCCGGGAAAACTGCAGAATGTAAGAGACTGCCTGTTCCATTACATAGGACCCATGGTTTTATTGCCCCTAGTGTCATCACTGTACACCTGGTTTTAATTCTGTAGCCTTGGTTTTTGGAATTTACTTGGGATTCTACAGGGATGTACTCTCTCATTAAAAAATACCGCCCTGGGCCATTAGAAACAAATGTCCAGAATATACTTAAGCTAAGTCTATATGCTTTAAAACTCCAGTTTGGAAAAATGACTGCTCTGCTATTCTTGATGATCGACTCAGATTCAGTGTCTGGTTATCTTATCAACAGCGCTGGTGCCAGGAATTTATATGTTATCAAAAGCTGATTTTCTAAAAATGGTTGATTTAATGGACCTTAGTCCTACTTTATAACCCTTAGAGACCTAGAGTCTTTTGTAATAGATAGAAAAGATGGACACATACACCCCCCACATACACTAATACTGGAGCTCTCACCCAGTTATGTCTGTTCAGTTTCTTTCTGCTCAGCTTCAGAAAGATCAACAATTAAAGAGGGAAAGTTTATAAAACCTGCTGAAGATGTTGTGATGCTCTCCTCTTTAAGTCCAGTGTTTGCTTTCTAGTAGGCTTGGTCTGATTTCTATAGGTACATGGGCATATGGGACATTTCCATAGCTATTCTGTCTATACCTCATGTTCTTTCAGTTTGCAGTGATGGTGAAGTTGAACCAGGTCACAAGTCTGCTTCTCTAGGATGGACTGATACTGCAGGAGGGAACAGTAAGAAGTCTGTAACTCCTCTGTGCGAAACTCCAGTTCCTGCTGAAGGGCCAGCAATTTTGTCTTCAGTTGTTGGAGTTGTCTCAGATGACATTGTTTGCTGGACCCAAACTCCATCTCTGACTCCTCGAATGCTAATGCTTGCTTCTTATTCTTATTCTGCAAGGTAGATTGAGTATACAGAAAAGGATTTAGATGGTCAAGAAGCGTGCATTCATGCTTGATATTTTTCATCTGTGCAACCATTCACACACCCATCTATCCATTCTTTTATCATTTCATCTACAGAACATTTATTAAGCATTTCACTCTACTGGCAATAAAACATACCAATTTACATTCCCACAGTGGAAGAAGAAGGAGGAGGAGGAGAAGAAGAAGATGAAGGAAAAAAAAAAAAAGGTTCTTAGTAACCAAAAACTTTCCAGGTCATGGACCACAACTATCACAGCCTCCACCAGACTGAGTCCAGCACAATGATGGTGCCTGGCTACCACCACCAACTGCTCTGACAGGAATCACAACAGAGGGTCCCAGACAGAGCTGGAGAAAAATGTAGAACAAAGTTCAAACCCACAAAAATAGACCAGTAAGTCTTACTGGCCTGACAGAGACTGGAGAAACCCCAAGAGTATGGCCCCTGGACACCCTTTTAACTCAGTACTGAAGTCACTCCTGAGGTTCACCCTCAGCTAAACATTAAACAGGCCCATAAAACAAACATGTATATGAGACTAAATGAGCACATCAGCCCAGGGGCAAGGACGAGAAGGCGAGAGGGGACAGGAAAGCTGGACGAATGGAAATGCGGAACCTAAGGTCAAGAAGGAAAGAGTGTTGGGGTTGAAAACCAATGTCACAAAACAATATGTGTATTGATTGTTTAATGAGAAACTAATTTGCTTTGTAAAACCTTCATCTAAAGCACAATTAGAAGAAGAAAGCTTACCATGTCAGAAGAAAAGACACCTAAAAGACTTAGGGAGTAGTATAATCGTATATTTTAGACACATGGTAATATGCTTATGTTTTGCCTTCATGTATAAAGATGACATAATTGACCTGGAAGGAAATGGATCTCTGCTCATGGTCCTTGGACTGAACACAGTACTAGAAAAGCTCAGACAAAAGGGCATTGAAAGAAGTCAAGGGTGGACTCTTGGGGAAACAGCTTTCTGGAATGTTGAGAATTTGGATGCAGGCATATTGTTCAGGGGCATCTGAGTACTGACTGTGTCTCTTCCTTCAGAAGGAGGATGTGACCTTGCATATGCTGTGTGTGTGTGTGAGTGTGTGTGTGTGCATGTGAAAGATCTCTTCCTGCCTATCCACAATTCACCTGAAATGCTGCAAGACCCATTCTACATTTTCATTAATTCGTCCAACAAAAAGGTGTAGAACGTCTACCTTCTACCAGGTATTCTGCTGGTAGAATATATCCTGGAAGTTTTTTTTTTCTATTACAATTAAAGTTATCACACTGATGCTGCTATATTCTCTTGCCTAACATTCCTTTTATGAAATGACATATGAAAGAGAGGTGGATGAAGAGGGTAGCCTGTGTACAGTTCTTAGTTCCCATCTTTGCTATTCTCCTACTCATTCTTCAAGATCCTGTCCAAATCCTGCTCTCCTTCCTGTTTTTCCCTGAAAAGCTGTCTTTGCACCAGCACCATGGACTCTATGGGTATGTATTTAATGTGGCATTTCACATTCTGCCTTGCATTATAATTATTTCTATGCATCTTAGCGCTGGTGGCACAGTGGTTAAGAGCTATGGCTGCTAACCAAGAGGTTGGCATTTCGAATCTACCAGCTGCTCCTTGGAAACCCTATGGGGCAGTTCTATCCAGTCCTAAAGGGTCACTATGAGTCGGAATCAACTCGATGGCAATGGGTTTGGTTTTGGTTTTATCTCCTAATTAAATTATACACTCCTGGAGGGTAGGAGCTACGTCTGCCCCTGTAGTGCCTAGATTACAGATTCAAACACAGGCACTAAATGAAAGGAGGGAATAAGAGACTAAGGAAGCTCACTGGCTCCTGAGAATTTGAGCTTTTAGTCTTGGCCTCATTAACAGAATACTTTTAAAACAGTGGCTTTCAAACTTTTTAAAATTAACTTTTTTTTTTTTTTACAGTTTTATTGAGGTATACTTACATATTGGAAAATTTAAAGTAAATGGTTAACTTAGAAAATTTATAGAATTGTACAACTAGCATCATAATCTACTTTTAGAACATTTCCATTACCCCTCAAAATTCCCTTGTGCACAGTTGTAGTTACTCCCTGTTCTTATCCCCAGCCCCAGGCAATCACTGATTTGTTTCTTGCCTCTAGAGGTTTGCCTTTTCTGGATACTTCATATAAATGGAATCATCTTTTGAGTGTGGCTTCCTTCACTTAGCATGGTGCTTTTCAGGTTTATCTATGTTGTAGCAAGAATCAGTATTCCATCTTTTTTTTTTTTATGGCTGAATAGTATTCCATTATATGAATATACCACATTTTATCACCAGTTCATGGATATTTGAATTTTTTTTAGGTTTTTGGCTATTATGAGTATTCTTCTATGAAGATTGATGTACTAGTATTTGTGTGGTCACATGTTTTCATTTCATTTAATTAATTTGCTCAAAAAATTATAGTGTACCTACTATGTGTCAAGCACTGTACTAGTTTCTGGGGATGTAGCAGGGTATAAAAGAGACAAACTCCCTGCCTCCATGGAGTTTTCATCTCATAGGAAGAGAAACAGTAAACTAAACAAGTAATTTATGTAGTTTATTATCTCTTCTCTTTAAAAAATTTTATTGTACTTTAGATGAAGGTTTACATAACAAACTAGTTTCTTATTAAACAGTCAGTATGCACATTGTTCTTTGACATTGGTTAACAACCACACAACATGTCAACACTCTCCCTTTTCAACCTTGGGTTTCCTATTACCAGCCTTCCTGTTCCCTCCTGCCTCCTAGCCCCTGCCCCTGGGCTGGTGTGCCCCTTTAATCTCTTTTTGTTTTATGGGCCTGTCCAATCTTTGGCTGAAGGGTTAACCTCAGGAGTGACTTTATTACTGAGCTGATAAGGTATCCGGGGGCCATACTCTCAGGGTTTCTCCAGTCTCTGTCAGGCCAGCAAGTCTGGACTTTCTTTTTGAGTTAGAATTTTGTTCTACATTTTTCTTCAGCTTTGTCCAGGACCCTCCATTGTGGTCCTTGTCAGAGCAGTCAGTGGTGGTAGCCAGGTACCATCTAGTTGCACTGGACTCAGTCTGGTGGAGGCCGTGGTAGATTTGGTCCTTTAGTCCTTTGGACTAATCTTTCCTTGTATCTTTAGTTTTCTTCATTCTTCCTTGCTCCCGAAGGGGTGTGACCAGTGGAGTATCCTAATGGCCGCTCACAGGCTTTTAATTTGTGTAGTTTATTAGAAGGTTAAAAGCTCTATGGAAGAGAATAAAGCAGGGGAGAGATGAGGACTGCCTGGATAGAGGAGGTGGCAATTCTGAATTACGTGTTCAGGGAGGTCCACGTTGAGAAGGTGATATTTGAGCCAAGACTTGAAGGCGGAGAGGGAAGAAGCGTGCTAGAAATCTGTAGCAGGAATGTTCCAGGGAGAGATAATAACAAATGCAAAGTCCTGGAGGTAGGAATGTGCCTGGTAGTGTTTGTGGAGCTATTGGAGGCTCCAGCCACTCTGTTCTGGCCAGAGCAGAGTGAATAAGGGTGAGAGTGGTTCCAGGTGACATCAGAGAGGACGTGGAGGTTAAAACGATCCTTAAAAGTCATGGAAACCATTCACTTTTCATTTCAGTGAGATGCAAGATCACTGGAGATGCTAAGCCTGGGACTGACATGATAGCCCTTGGATTTTACGAAGGCACACTGGCTGTTCTACTGAGAATCAACTGTAGGGAGGCAAAGACAGAAGGGAGGCTACTGTAAGCATCTAGGCATGAAAGGATGGTGGTAGGGACCAATGTGGTAATAGTGGAGGCTGGGAGAGTAGTTGGATTCTAGAAATATTTTGAAAGTAGACCCCTTAGGATTTGCTGCTTTGCTAGATGTGGAATAGTGGGAGAAAGAGGTAAGACAAAATGACTCTCGGATTTTGGTCTGAGTGACTAGAGAGATGGCGTTGACATTGTAATGAGATTAATTCAGCAGAAACTGGGACTCAAAAGAGAGAATACCTTCTCTGGTGCGGGTGAGTGGTGACAGCACAGATAAGGTAAGGAAGACTCAGTCCAGCTCAGAATCAGAGAGACAATAACTGATTGTGTTAGTTCAATCTCAATTACGCTTTTCTGGTCCTCCTAGAAGTTTATCTCACTCTAAATGCCTCAGAATGGAGAAAACAGAGAAAATGGATCACAGTAGTCACTAGGCAAAAGAAATCGTAGAAAAGACAAGCTGAACTCTTGGCATAAATATCCGGAGTTTGTGGCCGGAGGGAAGTTGATGAGACTCCTTTCCTAAACCAAATAAAGCTGAGTTTTGTATTTACTTTGTGTAGTTATAATTGCCAACATTTATATTAAGTAATTTTGGTTTACTGCTTTCATTCTTTTCAAGATGAGAATGTTGTTACTCTCACAACTCATCTGTCTATAAATGAGTTTTGGAGATAAGGGAGTTGGGAGTAGTGTGTGTGTGTGTGTGTGTGTGTGTGTGTGTATAGGGAGATTTTTCTCAAGAAAAAGACATGATCAAAAATAAGCACTTAATGCAGACAGAACTTAAAGCAAAAGGGTGAACATTCTGGTTCGGGGTAATTCGGAAGGGCTTATTTTAGTGAAGCAAATAACCAATAAAATCCTTATCAAATTTTGCAAAAAATTTTTTTTTCTTTTGTCTTCATTGCAGGTGACCCAATCTCTGAAAATTAAGAAACTGGATTCTGTGTGCTTCTGGTACTAGTGTATAATTGTTGATTTGGACCTGTCTTGCCACTGCTGGACGTATATGACTCAGTTGAAAACTAGCTGTGGTCCCCTTTGTTCTTGTCTGTTCTTTATTTGGCTCCCCTTCTTTCCATGTCCCCATTTTCTCTTCATTGCCCAAAATGATGAGAGAAATGCTTTTCTTTTAAAAGAAGTCAAACTCTTTCTTTAGGCCTTCCCCTTTTAGTACTTGAAAAATTATATTTACTTAGGTGTATTAGGTGTAAAGAATGTCCTTTCCTATGTGGTATGCAGAAAGCTTAGCAACCTGGCAGTGACATTGGTGAACTGCTAATAATTTCTCTTCCCTAGAGGTCATGTTGAATCTTCTGGGTTTGATTCTGGTCTGAGGTAACATGATGGACCAGCCAGATGATCAGAGTTCACCCAAACCCTCCACAATAGGGCAAACATAGCAACTGACTTAATTTTTCTGGTCATAAAGATCTAAGAACTGCTTCTATATGCAGAGAAACTGGAGTTTTCTAAGGTGTAAATTTCAAGCATTTGGACACTATAGACACCTGTGGGTTTAAGAGGAATCCAATTTCAAAGAGGTGGAGAAATGCCCAGGCTTATTTGAGAGCTATTAAATTTCTACTTATTTATCCTTAAGTAATCAAAAGGTTATTTTTCTTAATTCTAAATTAATAGAAAATGACATGCTATGGATTCAGCCTGAATTTCACTTGTATAGGTGCCAAAGAGCAGTATCATAAAGGCACTAACACATTTCCTCTTGCTGCTGCTGCTTTCTTTCTAGAGAAAACACAAGTATTTTACTAGGTTCTTTTTGACCTTTAAGGTGAAATCTGGAGTAAATGATTTTGTGGCAATAAAATTAATTTCTAAACTGAGAGTCCTAAGGTAGACATGTTCTAGAAGCCATCTGGTCTCCCATGTTTCTCAGATAAGTTTCTATCTGAGCCTTAAGATGTAGAGTACTAGCTGCCCGTAGGAACCTGTTCCCATATTTAGTCAACCTTTCAGCCCTACTTATGGTCAAAGAGATTATAGCTATTGCTCCCTCCTTGTCTATGTGGCCACTTGATCATAGAATGAAATTAATTGGCCTGGCATGATCTGCCTTTTGAAAAGTCACGTTGGTTTCCACCTAATACTTTGTGCTTTTCAAGTTGATGCTAATTGATTGATGTTAAGTTCTGTATTTTCCCTGATATTGAAGTTAAGCTGACAGGCCTACAATTACCAGGATTGTCCTTTTTCCCTTTTTAAAAAGATGAGCACTTCATTTACCCCTTTTCAGTCTACAGGGACTTTTTTTTATCCTCTTGAGTTCTCAAAAATAATCGCTAGCAGCTATGTAATAACACCTGCCAATTCCTTAAGTACTCTTTGAAGTATGTCATCAGGCCCTGCTGATTTGCCTAAAGCCACCTTTTCAAAATACTTTTTAACCATTTTATTCCCTGTTCTAGTTTTCTCTAATGCTCTTCTCTCACAGGTTGCCATTGTTCTGATAACTGGATTCCTATTGATTTTTTTTTTTCATTTAAGAATTGAAAGTCTCATTGCCTTTGTTCAGTCATTGTTATCAATTTCTTTCCTGTCTTTGAGGTGTTAAGTGAGATATTTTCCTTGTAATTCCAGCTTAGCCTTCTATCACTAGATAGGTTTATCTGTTGCTTTTTATGTCTTCTACAAATCGCATCTCGTACTTTGTGGGAGAGTATAGAATTGTGTGTCTAAGTAACACGCGTTTCTTTTGGACACATCTTTGTGGTTTAGATGCTCTTCTCGTCAGTGACCTCTCCTTACCAGAGATTTACTTTTATTAAAATATACTTTTTATTTTAGAATAATTTTAGATTTACAGAAAACTTGCAAAAATAGTAGAGAGTTCCTGTATACCCTTCACTCAGCTTCCCCTAATGTTAACATCTTACATTACTGTGGTACATTTGTTCAAACTAAGAAAGTAACATAGGATAGAATACTATTAACTAAATTGAAGACTTCCTTTTTTTTTATTTTCGTGTTTTTCTACTAAGGTTTTTTTTTCTATTCCAGAATCCAATCTTCAGTCCTACATTGCATTTAGCAGTTTAGCATTAAAAAATTTATTTTTCATTCCCAGTGATTCCAAATGATGTCTGTATGTGATGATTTCCACCAAGATTCCATTAATCTTTACACATTCAGCTAATTACTTTTATCTGCAGGAATCAAATTTGCTTTACATAATTTTGTGCTAAAAATAATATCCTTCATATACTCCAAAGATCACTTTCACAATCTAAGCCCTACTGAATCTCAAGGTTTGCTCTTTGAGACCACTGGGGCCAAAGAAGCTCGAGAAAATTACTCAGAAGGCTTTCTCTTTTGGGGTTTGATCATCATTTTATTGTGATATCTCTTTGTCCTTTTCTTTTCTCACTTTGAGACCCTCTTTTGATTTCTGGACAGGGCCAAGACTAGGGTGAAGTAAGCGAGGTTCAAATTTTAAGGTGCAATTAGACTAATAAAATGTGGTTTAATACCTTTCTCCTTCCAAGTTGCCAAGTGCATTTATAAGCCATATGGCTTCTCCTGACTGGAGGAATAAGTAAACTCAACAGCAATAGTGAAAATGTTCTAAAATGTTAATATTTATACTCCCATGGTCATGTAAGTGCAGGGTTGGTTCTCAAGAGTGAGTGCTCCTGTAAATTTTGCACTCTAGGCACCTCACCTGCCTCACCCTAGATCCTGTCCTACTCCTGGGTTTTGGAGCATAATGCATTCTTGATTTACAATATCATATAATTTTCCTTCCTCATCACTCACCCTTCGCACACCATTCCTTTGGCTACACATAAAATGTGATCAAATCTTTGCGTTTTCTTGAATAACTGTAGTCTTGAACTATGACCTTCTGATTATTTTCCCAGTGTGCTTAGATATTAGCCAAGATTTCAGAAAGTCTTGGGTTTCTCCTTTGTTCCCATATTATATTTCCTTGTGGAAGGCAGATCTTGCAGGGATTTTCTGAGTGGAGGAGTATAAGTCTACATGTAATTGTGTATTTGTATGCATAGTCTACAATTTAAATTCTGCACTAAGTGCTAGGGAAAAAAAGAGCCGTTTTTAAAGCTTGTTTCAAGCTGTTAGAGCTTCTTCTAGGCAATTAGAATAATAAAATGCAATTTAATACCTTTCTCCTTACAAGTTGTCAGGTACATTTATAAACCACATGGCTTCCCCCATGACAGCAGTGGTGAAAATATTCTAAAATGTTAATATTTAGAAAGAAGTGAATTATGATCATCTTATTCCTGAGATTCATTAAAAAAACCAATGTATTTTTCTCTGTCTGTGACTTTCTGGGGAAAGGACAGCAATGCTCAGTAAGTTGAGGTAGAACTGCCATGCTAGTAAGATTTTTAGGGCATTGTAGAGGAACAATTCGTGGTTTCTCCAGTGAGGCGCTAAGTCCTGGGAGAACTCTAATAGACATAGTTAAAGGAGACTGGATTCTTCACCACAGATATTAACGAGCTGGTTGCTTAAACAGCAGCTGATAGGATAACTTGGAGTCCAGGAACAGGTCTGTGCAACCAGGACTTGCTTTATGTTTACCAAGAACTAAAGTCCCTAAACAGAAATGAAGACCACAAGCAGGCAATTCTTGGAAAGCCAAAGTTTTTAGGGAGCTGTGGGAAAATATCTCCCAGCTGGCTCTCCAGCTTGTGTGGATAAATTTACAGACTGGTTTAACAATCTTAGATTTAGAGTCTCCAAAGAGAGAGAAAACCTGAAACTGAGATGAAGTGGCCTCAACCGATGAACTGTCTAGACTCACATAAAGATTGGTTCAAAACTAGTCTCGAGAAAGATGATCATGCCAGGATGTCTTAACTGTTTACACAGGCACAGGATGAGTGTGACTGAGTGTCTTGACTTGGGTACCCCAGAAGCAGACCCTGTGACAAAGAACTGAGTGTAAGTAGTAGTTTATTTGGGAAGTGAAACTCTGGTAGAGGAGCTGGGAAATGAGACAGGGAAGGGAAGGAAGCTTATAAAGGGTGTGCTATCATCAAGGCAGTTAACCACTGCAGGCAACTGGAGTTTAGTCTTATCGAAGAACTCTGGGAGACAACAAAGGAGTTATCTCTCACAGGGACGCAAGGGATATGTGTTATTTCATCAACCACCTCCCCATCTGTCATTGGTTAAGGGCTGCTTCTAGGGTTATTAACGCTTTGGCACTTCCAGCTTGTTCTAGGATTGAGTTCCTGCATTCAGAATAAAAGCTTATAAGCAGAGAGTGGAGGATGGCAATGAAAACATCTGTTTCACTGATGAGCAGTGATGCCTTGGAGCAGGTGGGATGATTTTATTTTCGTGGTTGACTTACAAATTTGTCTAAGATTCATTAGGAGAAATTACTCATATAACCATGATCTGGTATTTTCAGGGCAATGGACTTCAGGTGCTGTTAGTCCAGGTGTGATGGATCAGAGAAGGAAAGGACAGCTCCTCAGATGTAGATTATATTGGATAGCTAGATTGCAAAATCCTGAGAACAAGCATGGCGTTTTCCATTTACATGTGTTTTAGGGTGTGTGTGTTTAATGATCTTTTATTGCCTGCTCCATTAATGCTCTTGACTGACAAAGGAAAGAACTTTCTATTGTTCCTGTTAAAGGAAGCAGAGGTACTTGGGAGCTGCTGAGTCCCTCACCTGGCTGCTGGTCATCATCTCCTCCACACAGAGCTGATTCTCCTGCAAAGTCTTCCCCTGTCTCTTGCAGACATTATGTAGATTCTTGATGTCAGTTTGCAGGTTCAAGAGCTTGTTGTTCAGGCTGCTCACTTCTCTGTCACTCTCTCCCATCTAGGCAGCCAGAAAAACAAAAGCATAAATTGTAAACTATCAAGAAAATGCTTACTTTAACTCAGTTAACAGGTTGACAGAAACTCTAAATTTGCTGGAAATTTGTCCATCAACCTTTAGCTGTTATTACTCATCCTGTGTAACGTTTACACAGGACCCATTGAAAGGTGTCTGAGTGTTCTGCATTATTCAGACAATTACTTATTTATATCAATTAATCTTCACCACACTGTTATGGGTGCATCACATACATTTGGCAGGTTTCTCAAGAGGATGTCAAAGTAGAATAATTCCAGGCACCTAGTGGACTGTCTATAAATATTAATGGTTCTACCACTGATAAATGAACATATTGAGGTGTCAAGTGAGCTTGTCAAGGCTATAGTGAATCAGTGACAGAGTCCATGTGGGATTCTGAAGTCTCTTAACTTTCTCTTCTACCTGCTAAGTCCAAAGACCATCCTCACCTAGAAACCTATTGCTTTTCTTTGAAGGTATACACCACTAGGAGTAAAAGTAGACTGATTGCATAAGTTGCCTGATTTTGATTATGAGTGAAAAGGATTAGCTAATTATTGCTAGGTCAGAATGGAAATTAGTGACTGAAATAAAAAAAGAGTGGGGAACAGCAACTTGGGTGGTGGTAGGAGTGTAGGGCAGGAGCTCTATCACACCAATATGCCACCCTCCGCTTCTGTGATGTGGATGCCAATGGTGTGGAAAGAAATTAGGAAGAAGCCTTTTGTGTTCCTGTATAGTGCTTCAGGAAACCCTGGTGGCGTAGTCGTTAAGTGCTACGGCTGCTAACCAAAGGGTCAGCAGTTCGAATCTGCCAGGCGCTCCTTGGAAACTCTATGGGGTAGTTCTACTCTGTCCTATAGGGTCACTATGATTCAGAATCGACTCAACGGCACTGGGTTTGGTTTGGTTTGGCTTATAGTGCTTCAGTTCTATTACCATGCTGGCTTTTCATAACCCCTGTGAGAATGGGCATTACCATCTCCAAGTTTTAGATCTTAGAACCAGGGCTGGATTACCCAATAAGTAAGGTATACATGGGCTTACTTGTGTGTACTTACTAACCTGTAGTGAACAATTTCACTTGTTTTTTTTACCACATCTTTGAAACCCATTTGAAACTGTTCACTACAGATTCTAAGTAAACACAAGTAAGCCCATGCTTACCTTGCTTAATGTAGGCCAATATGTAACTTGCTTACTGGTTAACCTGTCCCTGCTTAGAACTGAGTCCGAGTGCTTTTGTAGAGGTGCCTTTCTTAGATTAGATTACTCAGAAACAGGGTCTGCGGTGAGGATTCATGAGGTCATTAAAGAAATGCTCCCAAGAGAAACCAGTAAGCAAGTGAGGGTAGCAGGACAGGGAAGGGGAAAAAACCAAGCAAGGGTGCTATTTCAGACAAAGTCCTGTGGGCAGTAGCTTTAGCTAGATCCCACAGGGAACTCTGGAGTATAAGTTATACCTCAGAGTTTGTCCAGACTGGAGACAATGAAAGCTGCACTGTCAAACTCATGCATCAGTCAGTCAATGGCCAAGAGTAGCCCTGTGGGATCTGAGCTTCTAAGTACTTTCTGCTCTCTGTTTCTGTGGCCAAAACAACTCCAATAACCCTCCTCCTAGTAGTAGTCCTCCTAAGAGAGTTGCAGCTGTAAAAGCAAGGAGAAACCAGGAGGGTGGGCGCACAGAAATGGTGAAGAGATCAGAGCCACAGGGCCAAAGGTCCCATAGCTGGTTAGCAGCAGAGCCCATAGCCAGTGTTCCGCCATCATATCCCACTGACTGGTCTGGCCTTTTAAGTATATGAGATATATAACCCACATTCTCAGGGGTACTGGAGACCTGATACGGACATCGTAAATCAAGCCTTACTGGACAGGTCAGTTTAAGAAACCTCTGTGCAAGGTCAAAGGGTGGGGGTGGGGGGTGGGGTGGGCAAGGGATAAATGCGAGAATCGGACGCTGCAATGTCAGAGTATTCGGAATTCAGAAGGTTTCCCAGAAGTGCTGCTGTCTCAGCTGATTTATTTCTTCATTTCCATTTAGTACCTGGATTTTTTTTTTACCACTTTACAGTTTAATTAGGTTAACGGCATGGCTCTGTCATTAAAAGGATTTCATTATCTCAAAACTCTCCCTCCTCCTCTCTTTCTCCCTTCCCTTGTTTCTCACTTCCAGAAAAATAACAGTGGATGTCAACTGCCCTAAGCATGTAATTACCATTAAGACAATTACCAGGGACTCTCTTAAGAGAATATGTGTGGAACAGCTGAAAAAATGGTGTACAGACACTTTTCTAACTTGAAAACAAACTCCTTGACCCTGCAAGGAGCAGCAGTTTGATTCTACTGCTTTATGTACTTTTTCTCATGGTTGCCACAGTGGGAATAAACTACGGAGCCTTGTTGAGGAGCTGGACCCTAGGGATCCTCTCCATTCTTGCCACAGGACTCTCTTTCCTTACCACGTATGAGAAGATTAGGTGATCACACAATGCCTGCTGTAGCCAAGTACCCTCTACTCTTGTCTTAATATAGAATATATGCATCCTAAGGCGAGGGCCATGTCACCAGTTTGTTCCGTATGGTGCTAGCACAAATACCAAAAACAACTTGAGCCTATCTAAGTTAAAAGCTAAATGCTCTCTCTCTTTTAGGCCAATTAAAAAATCCCTCCTCCCTCCAGTTTGGATGTCCTCTGAGCAGAAGGTGCACTAGCCCAATTTTGTTGCATTACCAGAATTTCAAAACTGGATCTTTAATTTAGATGATCTCATCTAATTTGGACATTAGCATTGACTCTGAGTCTCTGAGGCAGTTTCTTCATTCGTAAAAGAGGTTTGGACTAAATAATCTTTCTTTGAAAATTCCCTAAATCATTTGAGTACATACAGTAATGGGTTTTGCTGGATGTCAAATCAAATTAGTTTTTGCAATAAAAACCTGACCATTTACTCCTAAAGCCCAAATCATAAAGAGCTTTCGATTCTTGCGAACAGCAGTGAAAGCTCTGGGAGAGCAGTAAGGTGATTTCCATGACCTACAAACCATTTTTTACTGTGGGTAGTTGTAAGAAGAGGCTGTGTTCACTACAGAACTCCAGAAAGAAAAGTGCTTCCGGGGTCCCAGTAAACCTAATTTCTTGCTAATATCTTGCACAGAGTTCAAATCAGGCTGTTTAGAATCTCATCTATTTTATGAAGGCTAATTCCAAGCAGATGCCTTTAGAGTATCAATATGCAGTAGAAATTGACTTAATCTGACATTTCATCAATCATAGCTCTATAGCCAGTACTGGAGCATGAGATAAACTGGAAGTCATGATGGTGACCCTTAGGCACCATCTGATCCTGGCATGAATCTGAAGTCATTAAGGATGGCTGAAATCACAAGCCTCCGGCCGTAGATGAATTTTCATTACATAAGCCATGTACGTAGATTTTAAATTTGTTGGAAGTAAGAGGTTGGAGCCTGGTCATTCTGCTTGAGAGCATGTGACATCATCAATAGCTACCAACCCACTGGCAAACTGGTGAGCGCTGATACTGCAGTTGTGACCATACTCATGATAAATATTAGAAAATAGGTTATTTACTGAAGCAAGTTTTTCTGTATTGATTAAATGGGTCTTTTTTTTTTTTTCCTCCAAAGAGCATGGCTTCTTGAACATATATTTCAAAGAGGGGAAGAAATTTTGTTGTAGGTTTCAAAGTATTGAAAGATGGTCTCATGCTTCTTCTTGGGGATAATTTGGAAGCTAATGTTAAATTGAAGCTTGTGATTCAGTAGCATTCTCAGAACTCAAGCACATTAAAAAGGTTCAAAATGGCAGCATTCCCAGTGATTCGGCACTTGAACAAGAAAGCTTGGGTGGCAGTTTCCAGAGTTATTTTGAAGTCAACCAATTAGGACAAAATCATCTTTGGAAGATTATCTTCTTTGACTTAGGAGGAGGACAAATTTTCAACAACTAAAAACCACTTTTAATCACCACTACCATCACAACCACTCAATAGATACCAATTTATGGTAAGAGTCATGCTTTAAAAAGCATAAAATCTTAAAAATTAATGCTTCTTCAGGAATTTTACTCGTATAATAGAGTTTACAGTTATCTACAGTAATTTCCAAAATTGTTATTGATATTACTAACTTGATTCCTGAGTTTACTTTTCCATTTATGGAAACATTGCAGTTTTTGCATTACTTATGATGGGAATTAATGGGCATTTACACAAGGTTTTGCCTGTGAGCAAAAATTCGGGAATCAATTACGTTCATACAGTGAAGTATGAATATATTTTATTGTGTTCTAAGTTCTTTAAAAATTGGCACACTGTATAAGTATGTGGTTTAGGCATACCCATGGCATATGGCAAAGGTCAGCCACGTATGGAATGTGGGCTGATTTTTACTGGTGCTTGGGCAGTTGCCACATTTCTCCATCACGTCCTTGGAGAATTTATTCCTCTAGAAGGTAAGCTCTGCGAGAGCAGGGATCTTTATTTTGTTCACTGCTTTATCCTCAGCTCCTAGAGCAATACCTGGCACATCCAAGGTGCTCCAAAGATATCAGATGAGTTGAAGGAAGGGCCTTCTACAAAACCCACACCTGATCCTTGCTCCCTGGCAGTGAGTCCATACAGCTTCTTCCAGTAAGCCAGCAGGAAGGGAGCTGAAACTTGTCACACCTGTTTTAGAGGCTGCTCACCACTTGGTAGGATGTCTGCGAAAAAGCATGTCATAGGTTATACTCTATCCTCTTGTATGTTGCCAGTTGCCATGGCAACAATGAGGGACCTTGACAAATCACGTACTGATTCTTAAAGTGGAAGCAACACATTTTACTTCTGTGTTTCATTGGCCAAGGTCAAGGTGTTTGACAACCCATTCTAACCAAAATAAAATAGCCACCTTAAATCCTTTCTGGAACAAGTGAGGGAATATGTCACCACATTTGGACCAAAATATTAGACTAATCGGAACACTCCATTTTCATACCATTCCAGATAAGAGAGAATGTTGGCAACAACAGCTAATATTTAGTTAAGTGCTAACTATGTGCCAAACACTAATAAAAAATTAGTATCTCATTTAATCCTCTCAGCAAGCCTTTGAAATAGGTACGCATTATCCTTGTTTTTTAGGTTCCAACCAAAACCAAACCTGTTGCTGTTGAGTTGATTCCGACTCCTAGCGACCTTACAGGACAGAGTAAAACTGTCCCCTAGGGTTTCCAAGGCTGTAATCTTTTTTTTTAAATTTGTTTTGTTGTTGTTGAGAATATGCACAGCAAAACATACACCAATTCAACAGTTTCTAAATGTACCACTTAGTGACATTGATCAAGGCTGTAATCTTTACGGAAGCAGACTGCCCCATCTTACTCCCGAGGCGCAGCTGGTGGGTTTGAATCGCCAATCTTTTGGTTAGCAGCCAAGTGCTTAATCACTGTGCCACTGGGGCTTCTTCTTCTAGGTTGGGCAAAGGAAATTCAGAGAGGGTAAGTAATGTGCCCATATCATACTGTATTGGAAATGGACCCAGACCCTTGACTGGAGGAGTCTGGGTTCTTAAACACTATGCTCTGCTGCCCCCCTCTGACCGTGGTTGTTTGTAATTCTTACTACTGGAATTCTGAAACCTGATACTTGAAAAAACAAAGGTTCAACTCCTTTTACACAGAGGAATTAGGAGCCTTACCTCATCTTTCACTTCCTTGGCAGCTCTCAACTCTTCTTTAAGCCTTAGCATTTTCTGAGCTTTGTTATAAACCTGAAAAAGTCCAAGTGTTTAAGGTGGAAAAAGTATAAATGAGCCTGGCCCTTTAAAAAATTTTCTGTCTGGATCTGTGCTCTCAGTATGGGGTTTGGAAAGTTTTCCTAAACTGTTAGCAATACCTAGTTGCCTATCCATCTGTCTGTGTTTTCAAAAGTGTTAAAATCTTCACCAGGGAACCAGGCCCAAGGTTTTACATCTTTTCCAGAAAACCACTACTCAGTGAACCAAATAGTTTCTCAGTTCACCCTTCTTGGAAAGTGAAAGGTCTGAACTGATTTTACTTTCCAGATTTTTAAGTATTCCGTGGCTCAAATATAGTAAATATTATGCACTAGTTATGAAGTTGGCACTGTATTAACCATTCTGTGTGCATGACCCCACTTCATCCTCACAGTAACCCTGCAAGGCAGGCAGTATTACTACCCTAATTTTACAGAGGAGGAAACTGAGGTCCAGAGAGGCTAGGTGACTTACCCAAGGTCACACAGGCTCTTCTACTATTCTGTGAAGAGTTTCCATTAACTTATTACTATTGATTTGAAAGGATCCGATGGGTGCTTTTGAAGCAGTGATTTCACTTAGTGTTGGTGCTTATAATTAGGAAACTTGTAAAGTGTTAAGAATGATCTAGATAAAAAGCCTCAAAGAAAACCAGAGGATCTTGCTCATGTATGTGTGTATAAGTACAGGATGAGTGTTTGAGGTCAGAGTGCACTGAACGTATTAAAATAATTTCATTCATTATGTTTTTAACTCTAAGACTAGAGGAAATGTCCACCAGAGACTTACCTGCAGAATAGTTCCAAGAATGAGAAGCTATCAAAATGCTCATTCTTTGTAATGAACCACATCCCCTACTCCTAAAATGAGCCAAGAGGAAGAAAGAATGTGGGTGAGACTTAGAATTTGGAATGTTTTATGGAGTTGTATTCTGATTTGCAGCATTGTTTACCCTCTTAATGCTTCATGCACAGAGATGCATCATGGGAATGATGATGTAGCTCAGGTTTGCCCAATAGAAATAGGTTAGGTTATGTTGCAGTAACAGACAACCTCCAAATCTTAGTGGCTTAAAAACCATAAAGGTTTATTTCTAACTCGACCTATATAAGTCAACCTATACTACATGACCTATACGAGTCAACTGGGGCTCTGCTCCATATTATCCTCACTCTGCTCCTCATTGTCCCCTGTTGGTAGAACCTCTAGCAACTAGTATGTTGTCTGTTGCCATGGCATAAAAAAGGGAATTTGGCAAATCACAAACCAGTTCTTAAAGTGGATGTGATACGCTTTACTTCTGCTCACATTTCATTGGCCAAAGCAAGTCACGTGGCTATATCTAATTTCCTCCTATGTGACCCAAAGGAAATACTGGTGAACATAACAAATGACTTCCACACCAGGAAAGAGAGAAGATTAAAAAGGACTATGACATAAAAAAACAAGAAATAGGGCTTTACACCACCAAATTAGGTGGTTCAGCACCTAATGTGAGGAATGGCCTTAAGGAAGGCACTCATCTCTCTGAGTCTTCGTTCTTGCCTCTGTAAACTAAGGAGATTGTAGTAGATGGCCTTTAAGATCTTTTTCAGATCCAAGGTTTACTGATTCCATGCTCTACCATAATAGGCATCTTTCTTTAGTAGGAACAATGAACTCAACAAAAGCATCTACCAGACCCTGGGTAGTCAGGAGATGATTCCTAAATCAAATGAAATCTTGTCAAAAAGAGAGAAAAATGATTTTTAGATTATGATCATTTCATCTACAATGGAGTTATTGTACAGCTAAAGGTGCAAGGGCCAAGAGCTTTTGGAAGGAAGATATTTTTAAAAGTGGAAGGTATGTGTTCTAATATTTGCATGAAAATTCATTGGACTTTACTAAGTAAAATAAGCCAGAGTAAAAACAGAGAACTGAATTTTGTTCCATGAAGGAGATATGGAATCCTATGAATCATTAACAGCAGCAGGCAATTTGGAAGTGCTTATGATGGAAAAAATGGAAGGGTTATATGACAAATTTTAGATGCATTTGCCAGTAATATTTGCCAGATAGATATGGAAGAGTGCTTTGAGGGACAAAAGTGCTTCATTAAAACATCCCGTGACCCTTCACAATACTCTGATGAGTGTAGCTGGACAAATGCTTTGCAATGGGGAACTTACCACAGAGGGAGAGACTGTCTACCTGATCTGTGAATACTGATTTCTGTGGGCCTGGAACTTCATCATGTCCCCTTCTTCTGCCTTCTGTGCTGTCTTGTGTATTTCTGATGAGATCATTTCCTCAGGCCTCATTTCCTCCACAGGCATCTCTGATTCTGCTGTACCTGCCCAGACAACCACTTTCTTGTGTTCATAAATTCTGCCTTCTGCTTTCCCAGCAGGCCTTCCCTTGGTGACAGCTGTGCCCATGAAAAAATGATCATAGTGAAAACAAAAACCCAGTCAGAGCAGTGAGTGATATTTTGTGCCTTCCCAGTTGGTCCCAGCCTACACTCAGAGCACCTTACAGATTCCTAAGAAACACCCAGAACTGCATCTCACATGGATGACCAGTGACTGTAGCAGGTATGAACTCAGGTATTCAAAGAAAAAGTCAGTTTTTTTTTTTTCTCTCATTCACCTCTTTATTGAGTACCATTCCCACTAAATGGCAGAAAACATAGTTATTTCTGAAAAGCTCCATGATTTTTAGGTTAAAAATGAATTAGTTCATGATTTCTTCTACTTCTGTAGGTCTCTCCAGAGTGTGCCTAAGTTCTGGAGTCCTAGGTTGGATCCTAGCATTAGGGGTGGCTTCCGGTTCATGGTCATGGGCATCTCTTGACTGCAGTGTGCTGAGATGTCTGTGTCTTGGTCAAGAGGCCACGCATAGTGCATCTTCATCTTGTGGGCTTTGGGTCTGCTGGGCCTCTCTCATTCTTGGAGGATGTTCCGCTATGCCCCTGAAGTAGACATGTGAGAGCAGTCTTAGGCCCTCTCTTCATACACCCACCATTCTAAGTTTTTGCCTGGTAAAGTATTGAGAGGAAAAGGATAGGGTGCTAGGATCTTGCTGACTTTTCTAACTCCCAGCCCTGGTATTGATCAAAAGTCCCTTCTGGATTGGTAAAAGTATCTGGGAGTTCTATTGTTCCCTCCACTTTGTTGCCATCTCATAGATCCCACCAGGGTCTAATTCTCTTGCACATATTCAAATTCCCCTTTTCTTCCCCTTCCTAATTCAGAGGGTTTCAGTTTGTTTCGTTTATGGCTATTTGTAATTTTCCTTGTCTCGCCTCAAAGATGGTAGTAGTTTACTCTTGTGAAAGAACAGGAACATACAGACCTTTCTGAAATACTTACAGACTTCTAGAAAAATTGGAAAAAAGTACAGAGTTCCTGTGTGCCCTTTCCCCAGCTTCCTCTAATGTTAACATCTTGCACAGTGATGACATAATTATGAAAACTAAGAAATTAACATTAATACAATTAATTAAACTATAGGCTTTATTTGGATGTCACCAGCTTTTCCACCAATGTTCTTTTCATGTTCCAGGATCCATTTCAGCATCTTAAATTGCATTGAGTTGTCATATCTCCTTAATTACCTCTCACCTGTGATAGTTACTCAGTCGTTCTTTGTCTTTCATAACCTTGATACTTTTGAAGAGAACTGGTCAGTTATTTTGCAGAATGCCCCTCAATTTGGCTTTGTCTGATGTTTTTTCATACTTAGATTAAGGTTATGTATTTTTGGCAAGACAACCACAGAAGTGATATGTCCTTCTCAGTGTATCGTATCTGGGGTACATGATGTCAATATATCTTATTATTGGTGATGTTAACTTTGTCACTTGGTTATGCTTGTTTCTTCTGGGTTTATCTACTATAACCCAGTACCCAGTGCCATCAACTCATAGCGACCCTAAAGGACAGAGGAGAACTGCCCCATAGAGTTTCCAAGGAGTGCCTGGTGGATTTGAACTGCCAACCCTTTGGTTAGCAGCTGTAGCCCTTAACCACTACACCACCAGGGTTTCCTTATCTACTATAGAGTTACTATTTTACCATTGTCAGTAATAAATATCTTGGGGGAGATTCTTTAAGAGAATACAAATATTCTGTTTCTCTTCAAATATTAACTATTTTTTATCACAGTGGCCTGTGTTTGCAATAATTATTACTGTGGTGTTCTAGTAGTGAGTTTGTATTTCTTTTACTCCTTCTACATTTATTCATTGGAATTCTTCTGTAAAGGAGAGCTGTCCTTTCTCCCTCATTTAATGAATGATTTTTATCAGTATAGATTCATAGATATGTATTTTATTCTATGGATTATAATCTAGTATTCTTATTTATTTTGTTGCCCAAATTGTTCCAGCTTTGGCCATTGGGAACTCTTTCAGATTGGTGCCTATGCCCTTGCAACAAGCCCTCATCCTTTCTTGAACACTTCCTTACTTTCTGGCCTACAAGATACTCCAGGTTCTTTTTTTTTTTAATTTTTATTGTGCTTTAAGTGAAAGTTTACAGATCAAGTCAGTCTCTCACACAAAAACTTATATACACCTTGCTACATACTCCCAATTGCTCTCCCCCAAATGAGGCAGCCCGCTCCCTCCCTCCACTCTCTCTTTTCAAGTCCATTTTGCCTGCTTCTTACCCCCTCTACCCTCTCATCTCCCCTCCATGCAGGAGATGCCAACATAGTCTCAAGTGTCCACCTGATCCAAGAAACTCACTCCTCACCAGCATCCCTCTCCAACCCATTGCCCAGTCCAATCCCTGTCTGAGGAGTTGGCTTCGGGAATGGTTCCTGTCCTGGGCCAACAGAAGGTCTGGGGGCCATGACCGCTGGGGTCCTTCTAGTCTCAGTCAGACCATTAAGTCTGGTCTTTTTATGAGAATTTGGGGTCTGTATCCCACTGCTCTTCTGGTCCCTCAGGGGTTCTCTGTTGTGTTCCCTGTCAGGGCACTCATCAGTTGTAGTCAGGCACCATCTAATTCTTCTGGTCTCAGGATGATGTAGTCTCTGGTTTATGTGGCCCATTCTGTCTCTTGGGCTCATAATTACCCTGTGTCCTTGGTGTTCTTCATTCTCCTTTGCTCTAGGTGGGCTGAGACCAAATGATGCATCTTAGATGGCCGCTTGCTAGCGTTTAAGACCCCAGGCGCCACTCTCCAAAGTGGGATGCAGAATGTTTTCTTAATAGATTTTATTATGCTAATTGACTTAAATGTCACCTGAAACCATGGTCCCCAAACCCCTGCCCCTGCTACGCTGGCCTTTGAAGCATTCAGTTTATTCAGGAAACTTCTTTGCTTTTGGTTTAGTCCAGTTGTGCTGACCTCACCCCTATTGTGTGTTGTCTTTCCCTTCACCTAAAGTAGTTCTTATCCACTATCTAACTAGTGAATATCCCTCTCTCACGCTCCCTCCCTCCCCCATCTCATAACCATCAAAGAATATTTTCTTCTCTGTTTAAACCATTTCTTGAGTTCTTATAATAGCGGTCTTATATAATATTTGTCCTTTTGCAACTGACTAATTTCACTCAGCATAATGCCTTCCAGATTCCTCCATGTTATGAAATGTTTCACAGTCCAGGTTCATCCTGTATTTTCCCTGCTCCAGCCATTTTTCCAAGGAGCCAAGGCTTATGTGTATATTTAAAATCATGGTATAATACACATAACATAAAATTTACCATTTTAAAGTGTACAATTCAGTGGCATTTAGTAAATTCATAGTGCTGTGCAACCATTGCCACTATAGAGTTCCAGAACATTTTGACCAACCCCAAAGGGAAATCCCGTACCCATTAAGCAGTCACTTCATCTCTTCCATCCCTCATTCCTGGTTACCATGTATCAGTACTTCATTCCTTTTTATGGCTGAGTAATATTCCATTGTATGGATATAACACATTTTGCTTATCCATTCATTAACTGATGGACATTTGGGTTGTTTCCCTTTTGGCTCTTATACACAGATGTTCATAGTAGCAACATTCACAAGTATTTGTTGAATACCTGTTTTCAATTCTATGGGGTATATACTTAGGAGATGAGTTGCTGCATCATATGGACTTCCAGAACAAACAAATCTGTCTTGGAAGAAGTACAGCCAAAATGCTCCTTAGAAGCAAGGATGGCAAGATTTCGTCTCATGTACTTTGGACATGTTATCAGGAGGGACCAGTTCCTGCAGAAGAACATCATGCTCAGTAAAATAGAGGGTCAGTGAAAAAGAGGAAGACCCTCAATGAAATGAACTGACATAGTGGCTGCAACAATGGGCTCAAACATAAGACCCCGCAGTGTTTTGTTCTGTTCTACACAGGGTGGCTATGAGTTGGAACCAATTCGATGGCACCTAACAACAACATGGTAATTCTATGTTTAACTTACTGAGGAACCCACAATTTGTTTTCCACATGGTTGCACCATTTTACAATCCCACCAGCAATGTATGAGGTTTCCAATTTCTCCATACCCTCGTTAACACTTGTGTTTTTTTTTTCTTTTTAAATTTTTTATACAGCCATCTTAGTGGTTGTGACGTGATATCTCATTGTGGCTTTAATTTGCATTTCCCTGATAGCTAATGATATTGAGCATTTTTTCATATGCTTGTTGGTAGGGCTAACATTTTGACTGAAGTGATTTTCTCACTTGAAAAATGAAAATAATACTATTAACCTTGCAAGGTCCATCACTCATCTGTCAGTTTGTCATACTGTGGTGGCTTGCGTGTTGCTGTGGTGCTGCAAACTATGCCACCAATATTTCAAATACCAGCAAGTCACCCATGGTGGACAGGTTTCAACAGAGCTTCCAGACTAAGACAGACTAGGAAGAATAACCTGGTGATCTGCTTCTAAAAAAATTGGCTAGTGAAAGCTTTATGAATAGCAGCTGGAAGATGAGCCCCTGAGGTTGGAAGGCACTAAAAATACGACTAGGGAAGAGCTGCCTCCTCAAAGTAGAGTCGACCTTAATGATGTGGATGAAGTCAAGCCTTTGGGTCCTTCATTTACTAACGTGGCATGACTCAAAATGAGAAGAAATAGCTGCAAACATCCATTAGTAATCAGAATGTGGAATGTATAAAGTATGAATCTAGAAAAATTAGAAGTTGTCAAAAACGGAATGCTTGAAGATCAGTATTCTAGGCATTTGTGAACTGAAAATGAACAAATCTGTCTTGGAAGAAGTACAGCCAGAATGCTCCACACAAGAGAGGATGGTGAGACTTTGTCTCACTCACTTTGGACATGTTATCAGGAGGGACCAGTCCCTGGAGAAGGACATCATGCTTGGTAAAGTAGAGGGTCAGAGGAAAAGAGGGAGACCCTCAATGAGATGGATTGACACAATGGCTGCAATGATGGACTCAAGCATAGCAATGATTGTGAGGCTGGCACAGGACCAGGCAGTGTTTCGTTCTGTTGTACATAGGGTCACTGTGAGTCAGAACCAACTCAGTGGCACCTAACAACAACAGTGAGCTCAAATGGACTGGTATTGGCCATTTTGAATCAATCATATGATCTACTATGCAGGAATGACAAATTGAAGAGGAATGGTGTCACATTCATTGTCAAAAAGAGCATTTCAAGATCTATCCTGAAGTACAACAATGCTGTTAGTGATAGGATAATATCCATATACCTACAAGGAAAACCAGTTAATGCAACTATTATTCAAATTTACTCACCAACCGCTAATGCCAAAGATGAGAAAATTGAAGACTTTTACCAACTTCTGCAGTCTGAAATTGATCAAACATGGAATCAAGACGCATTGATATTTACTGGTTATTGGAATGCAAAAGTTGGAAACGAAGAAGGAAAATATGGCCTTGATGATAGAAATGACACCAGAGATCGCATGATAAAATTTTGCAAGACCAATGACCTATTCATTGGAAATACGTTTTTTCAACAACATAAATGGTGACTATACACATGGTCCTCACCGGATGGAATCCACAAGAATCAAATCGACCACATCTGTGGAAAGAGATGATGGAGAAGCTCGATATCATCAGTCAGAACGAGGCCAGGGGCCAACTGCAGAACAGACCATCAATCACTCATATGCAAGTTAAAGTTGAAGCTGAAGAAAATTAAAACAAATCCACAAGAGCCAAAGTACAACCTTGAGTATATTCCACCTGGCTTTAGAGACCGTCTCAGGAATAGATTTGACGAGATGAGTTGTGGGATGACATCGATGACATCTTACATAAAGAAGGCAAAAGGTCATTAAAAAGACAAGAAAGAAAGAAAAGACCAAAATGGATGTCAGGAGACTCTGTGAAACTTGCTCTCCAACATAGAGTAGCTAAAGCAAATGTAAGAAATGATGACGTAAAAGAGCTGAACAGAAGATTTTAAAGGGCAGCTTGAGAAGACGAAGCATAGCATTATTATAAAATGTGCAAAGGCCTGAATGAAGTTAGAAAACCAAAAGGGAATAACACACTCAGCACATTTCAAACTGAAAGAATGGATGAAAAAATTCAAGCCTTGAGTTGCAATATTAGAGGATTCTATGGGGGAAAATATTGAACAATATTGAACAACATAGGAAGCATCAAAAGAAGATGCTCCAAAAGAGGATCAAAAGAGGAATTACACAGAGTCACTGTACCGAAAAGAATTGGTTGACATTCAGCCATTTCAGGAGGTAGCATATGATCAAAAACCAATGGTACTGAAGGAAGAGGTCCAAGCTTCACTGAGGGCACGGCAAATAACAAGGCTCCAGGAATTTACAGAATACCAAATGAGATGTATCAACAAATGGATGCAACACTGGAGGCACTCACTTGTCTATGCCAAGAAATTTGGAAGACAGTTACCTGGCCAACCAATTGAAAGATATTCGTGTACACGCCCATTTCAAAGAAAGACGATCCAACAGAATGTGGAAATTATCAAACAATATTATTAATAGTATATTTCAGCAAAATTTTGCTGAAGGTGATTAAAAAACAGTTGCAGCAGTACATTGACAGGGAACTGCCAGAAATTCAAGCTGTATTCAGAAGAGGATGTGGAACAAGAGATATTATTGCTGATATCAGGTGGATCATGGCTGAAAGCAGAGAATACCAGAAAGATGTTAACCTGTGTTTTATTGACTATGCAAAGACATTTGACTGTGTGGATCATAACAAATTATGGAAAACTTTGCAAAGAATGGGAATTCCAGAACACTTCATTGTGCTTATGTCAAACCCGTACATAGACCAAGAGGCAGTTGTTCAAACAGAATAGGGGATGATGTGTGGTTTAAAATCAGGAGAGGTGTGTGTCAAGGTTGTATCCTTTCACCATACTTATTCAATCCGTATCTGAGCAAATAATCCAAGAAGCTGGATTATATGAAGAAGAACACGGTATCAGGATTAGAGGAAGACTCATTAACAATCTGCAATATGCAGACATGACACAACCTTGCTTGCTGAAAGCAAAGAGGACTTGAAGCATTTACTGACAAAGATCAAAGACTATAGCCTTTAGTATGGATTACACCTCAACATAAAGAAAACAGAAATCCTCACAGCTGGACTAAAAAGAAACATCATGATAAATGGAGAAAATATTGAAGTTGTTAAGCATTTCATTTTACTTGGATCTACAATCAATGCCCATGGAAGCAGTCAGAAAACAAATGACATATTGCACTGGGCAAATCTGCTGCAAAAGGTCTCTTTAAAGTGTTAAAAAGGAAAGATGTCAGTTTGAGCACTAAGGCGAGCCTGACCTAAGCCATGGTATTTTTAGTTGGCTCATATGCATATGAAAGCTGGACAATGAATATGGAAGAATGAAGAAAAATTGATGCCTTTGAATTATGGCCTTGTCAAAGAATACTGAATATACTATGGACTGCCAGAAGAACCAACAAATCTGTCTTGGAAAAAGTACAGCTAGAATGTTCCTTAGAAATGATGATGGCCAGACTTCGTCTCAGCTATTTGGACATGTTGTTAGGAGGGACCAGTCGCTGGAGAAGGACATCATGCTTGGTAAAGCAGAAGGTCAGCGAAAAAGATGAAGACTCTCAATGAGATGGACTGACACAGTGGTTGCAACAATGGGCTCAAACACAGCAATAATTGTGAGGATGGCGCAGGACCAGGCAGTGTTTTGTTCTGTTGTACATAGGGTTGTTATGAGTCAGAACTGTCTGAAGAGAAGCTAACACAACACCTTACGGAATTGATATGGGAATTAAGTAAATAGGATATGTGTTACGGGGGTGATATTTTAAAAAATTTAATGGGCTTTTCTTTTTTTGCTCTTTTCAGCACAGAATCTGCTTCCTGAGTTGCCCTTGACTGCTGTCTGCCTGGTACTATGCAACAAGACGACTGTCTCAAGAAAGAACTTTCTAATATCCTTTAACCCCCACCCCCACCTTCGTCCCCTCTACCTTCTCCCAGGTTGCCAAGGGTTCAATAAAAAAGGAAAGGCTTTTGCCAAGGTGCCTTTCTCCAGCAGGAGAAGGGTTAAATACTTTGTGATAACTTCAGCACTGAACTGTCAAGTCTCTAAGGTTCAGCTCAGCAATCAAACTGCATAACCTAATAGAGCCCCTGGTGCTATGGGAAACACAAGACACTGATTTATATTTTAATATCAGTAATTTCCACAAGAGCAACATTTCTGAGTGTCATTTTACAATTTCTGTCAAATGCCAGCTCAGTTTTTCTTAATTCTGTTTATTGTGTCTGAATTTGCAACCTCATCCGCAATGCAGATTCTTAGCTCCCAGGAGAAAAGAACATTTCCATCTTTCTCTAGAATGGGAGGGATGGGGACAAGGGGCAGAAATAGGCATATACAATAATTGGAAATGTTAATGCAGTACTGTTTATTAAGAATGGTTATGAAATATTTTAGTTAAAAAAAAAGGCAGTATCAAACAAACTTTGCAAAAAATGACACAAGGCGAGCTTGGGATCCAAACTGGGATCTTTCCTTCTAGAAGGCAGAGCTGTCCTGGGCACTGCAAAACTGAGAAGAGGAAACTAGGATGGGGAGTATTTGGCCACATTTACTGTAAGATGGTTGCTATGGCCATTAGCACTATAGCAGGTTGTAATGGGCTTTGGGATCCTCAAGTATCAAAGCTGCATGGTCACATAAATACAAGATGTTGCCATTAATAACAGGGAGCATGGCTCTTTCCTGTATTCTTTGAACATCTAATAAAAGTAAGAACAAAGCTGGTGCTGTTGGCACCAAACCACATCTACTCGGTGTGTTCAGGGTAGGGCTGTTTGTGACATATGTACATCCAGGGTCCCGACGAGCTAGTTTCTGCATCGGTCCTTTTCTGCGCAGTTCCACGCAACCTCCTGTAATAGCTCAACATATTGCTCCCCTTTGAGGCCTGAGATTAGCTCTGGCTTGAGAGGATTGCTTCCTGGGTTGTTATAGAAAGGAGGCCAAGAGTCAGAGCAAGGCGCCTACAACGTGGTGAAGCTTCTTGCATGAATACTCAGAGTCTTTCCACATGGGAGCGTTCTCAGTCTCCACAATCCTTCTTTTCTCCAAAGCCACAGCTCCAGTAGGTCATAGCAACTCCATAGCTCTGCCTCCGGTTGATGTTAAGATCTCATGGCTTCTACCGGCATCCTTCATTTTCATCCACTCTAAATCCAACATCATGTCTCATTGCCAAACCCCTGGCAGAAGCCGTGTTGAGTTTCTCAGTGGAGCTATCGACCACATTGACTGAAGCCTCAGCAACGTGTTTCTCCCCGTCCAAAAGGGTAAAAATAACAGGAACAAGTTGTCGGAAATGAAATTTCAATTCATCCACGCCCTTTCTACACTTCTGCTGCGACTCCCAAGCAGGGATCAATAGTGTTTAGACAGCCAAGGAGATTTTTTCCCCTCTTAAAGCACCAGATCAATAGTGAAAAAAAAAAAAAAAAAATCCTCCAGCCCTCTGTATGTGTTGTAGTAAATGTGAACAAATCAGAGGCCTTCGGCTAAACGGATTGACTGAAGGCAGCAGCAGTCCAGTGCTTTGTAACTAAGAGCGCATCAGCTGCACAAGTGGCAACGAGGGAAGGAAGCCAGCTGGGTGAAACCCCCGTTCTCCCATGCTTCCGATAACAAGGAGGCTTCAAAGGGAATTTCTGTCCCCAAAATGAATAGAAGAAATGAAAAGATTCCTGTGCACTGTAGTATGTGGGAGTGACTCTTTAAAAAATTAGAATTACTCAGGATTACCTAGCCCTCAGTGGAGTGCATGTTTTGGGAAACAGTTTGGACTTTGGGGTACTGCACACTTCCTCTTCATTTTGTCTTTTGCTTTTTAAAGACTTAGCTACCTATGGCTTTTTCTCATTCCTTCACAACTTTTCTCCCCATCATGCTATCCAGCTCTCAAACATTAACTCTTAGAAGGATTCTGAACCCTGGATTTCTTGGCTACCTGTCACCTCAACACATTAATTTCTCTGACTCAACTGGGTTTCTCATTGCTGCCATTGATGTTCTCTGAGGCCTGTTTTTTCTCCTGCTCTTAATCCCATTATCTTCAAGAAAGAGAAATTAGGTCGAAGCTTAATTCTGATTTTCCTCAAATGATTTGCCCATGAGTAACCTTTTCCCCCAATTATGAAAATTTCTGTACTTTATTATGTCCCCTCTTCCCATCAAAGATAAATAATACAGTGTGAAGGTATCACATGGGTTAGACTGACTTCCAAATTTGGGTATTCTGTTTCAAGGACTGGGAAGCCAATGAATCGAAGCCCTAATTAGAGGATGAGATGCTAGTGACTTCTGAGACAAACTATCACAAAACAATTCCTTCATTGTGCTTGAAAAAACCAAAAGAATTCAAAGACTATTACATAAAAAAAAAAAAATTTAGCTGGTCCTATTTTGTGAAATTAAAGAGTTATTCAGGTTGCAAAACCCAAAGGTGAACTACTGTGAACATGTGGACGTCAGCTTTCCTTATGAAGGAATGGTTATTGTTATCAGGGATTATTGTGCTAATCTCTATAATGAATTAAGATTATATTTGAAATAAAGCATTGGCTAAATTTACTATAGAAACATATAAAGATGATAGCATAAAAAAACCAAACCAAACCTGTTGGTGTTGAGTTTATTCCGACTAATAGTGACCCTATAGGACAGAATAGAACTGCCCCATAGGGTTTCCAAGGCTCAGCTGGTGGACTCAAATCACCAACCTTTTGGTTAGCAGCTGAGCTCTTAACCACTGCACCACCAGCTCCAATGACAGCATAGTCAACATATATTAACTTAGATAATATAGTCTTTTGTAGTAGGTTTAGTTAAATAAATGTTTATAATCATAATAAAAGAAGTGGTTCTTACCAATTGTGCTATAGCTAGAAGCTTCTCTTGAAGTCACTTCCTGCCTCTTATGAGTCCATGTTTTAAAATAGACCTGTTCTCCTTATGGTCACTGGCATAACCCAAAGGTATCTGTTATGGATTGAATTGGGTCCCCCCAAAAATGTGTGTTAACTGGGCCAGGCCATGATTCCCAGTATTGTATGGTTGTCCACCATTTTGTGATCTGTTGTGATTATCCTGTGGGTTGTAAATCCTAACCTCTGTGATGCCATTAGGAAGCCCTGGTGGTGCAGTGATTAAGAGCTACAGCTGCCAACCAAAAGGTCAGCAGTTCAAATCCACTAGCTGATACTTGGAAACCTTATGGGGCAGTTCTACTCTGTCCTATAGGATCAATGACTCAATGGTAGTGGGTTTGATTTTTTTTTTTTGGTTATGATGTTAATGAGGCACGATTAAAGGCAGTTATGTTAATGAGGCAGGACTCAATCTACAGGATTAGGTTGTATCTTCGACAGTCTTTCGAGATATAAAAGAAGGAAGTGAGCAGAGGGGGGTGGGATCGCATTACCACCAAGCAAGAAGAACCAGGAGTGGAGCACGTCTTTTGGACCAAGGGTCCCCATGCTGAGAAGCTCCTAGACCAGGGGAAGATTTGATGACAAAAAACCTTCCCCCAGAGCTAACAGATAGCCGTCCCCTAGAGGTGGCACCCTGAATTTGGACTTCTAGCCTCCTAGAGTGTGAGAGAATACATTTCTGTTTGTTAAAGCCATCCACTTGTAGTATTTCTGTTATAGTAGCACTAGATAACTAAGGCAGAATTCTAGGAGAAGGGAGACACATCTCAGTCACTTCCAATAGTCAAGAGGTTAGGTGAGAGTAGAAAAAGTTCCTCTCAATGAATAGTTCCAAAAACAACAGAAGAGAAAAATAGAGCCTGTGATTTAGCTAGAAGCCCTAGGGAGTCACTGAAGATTATTGAGCCAGGGAGTAGCACATCAAGAATTGCTTTAGGCAGATTAGCCTGGCCTCTGTGTGTAGGAGACAGAGTAGACTGAAATAGGAGAAAGAGTGAGAAGGCCCGGAGATTTAGACAGGAATTAAACCCATTGCCACTGAGTCTATTCCGACTCATAGTGACCCTATGGGATAGAGTAGAACTGCCTCATACAGTTTCCAGGTCTGAAAACTTTGCGGAAGCAGATTGCCACATTTGGTGGGTTCAAACCACTGACCTTATGGTTAGCAGCCGAGCACTTAAACTGCTGCACCACCAGGGTTTCTTAGACAGGAGTTAGTAGAGGACCGTTGTCAAATAAAAATATTCAGTTGAGCAGAGTGGTAGGTAAGGTATCTGTTCTGTTAATTTGTTACTATAACAGTATAATATTATATCCAAATATATAAACACACCAAATAGAAGTTTACTAAGCACTGTTGGATTCTGGGTGGGTTTAAAAACAAGCAAACAAACGAGCTTCATTTTTGAAGAAATATTTACTAAATGAAGACTGGTAGTTAGTGAGGTTTAACACTGTTCCATTGGGGCAATACTGTGTTTCTAAATGGTTCATTTTCTTCCATCACTACATGAGTATGCAGATTAGATCTGGTTACATTGGGCTCCAAGAACTCTCCACATTCATCTGGTTGCATTGAAGTCAACTGGTCAAAGAGAGCAGTCAGGACTTGGAAACCATTTTGGTCTAAACAATTTCTGTTGTATCCAACCTGTATCCCATATGATTGTTTGCCAAACATTTCATTTATAATCGTAAAGGGTCGAGGTGAGATGAAGGTGGAGGGGGAGAAGACTACTAATATTAAACCCGTTTATTTCTCAAAGTCTTTTTTTTTTTTTTTCCCCATAGCTGTTCTTTAGTGATCATGTTGCAGAGGAGAAGGGAGAGTGAGGTGGTTACATATGGGTGCTGCTATTGTTATGTTGGAAAATACTTTTTGATGAACAGTCATTTCCTTCCACTGCCGGAGGGTGTTGATAATGAGCAAATTACCTTTTACTCCCTCTGGTGTGGATGTGAAATTGGCTGTTAATAGAGTTGCTAATGCTACCAGGTTAGCATGTGATTGTTCTATTTTAAGCCAATTTAAGTTATATTTGGGGAGTAGCCAATAAGACATCTCACTAAGAATGTGGGCCCAACTGCAGCATATAATACCAAGAAACCTGCCTCACCCAGATGTGGCTGTGAGCCCAAGTGCTGACCATGCTGTTTTAATACAATGTCTTTTTTTCCTTTGTAGGTATAAGAATGGTCTCATTAGGCAAATGCTAAATGTTTTCATCATAGGATAGGACCCATTTCAAACTCCAATAATACAGAATGCTATCAGCCAATGTACTTTGTTTAACCTAACAATGGGTTAATAATGGTCATTTCATTACTACTTGTTATGCAGTGAAACCTTACTAGAAAATGAAATGTTCAGAAATTAGTTGAAAGGAGCAAAAAAGGTGAGAGATTTTACTCAGTTATATGCTCAATTGGGCTAATTAAAGGTACAAATGCATTAATGGGTTATGGGAATATCTTTGATTTCTAAAGATGCTTGCCTAGGAGGGAAATGGTGTGTTCCAATCGTGTATGCACTGTGCTTGCCTCAAGGGGAGGAAGCACAGCTTTTTTTACTTACATTCTCCAGGCCTTCCCGCTATAGCACCTATTGCCACCTGGCACCTGGTGGGCGAATTGAGTGCAGTACTTGGGAAAGTTTCTTGATTAAATAGGATATTCCTGAACAAAGCACTGTTGATTGTGATTTTCATGTTTTATTGCCTTTTCATGTTTTAAATGTAAAGCTCATTAACTACACACAGAGGGGGATACAGGTATGAAGGATGGAAAATAAAATTCAAATGATGTGATACAGAAAGATACAGTGTGTGCCATACTGCTTTGGATTAATTGGTCTGGACCCTACTATGACTCCTGTCACCTGATCAGTTTACTGGGCTGAAAAACCTGTGGGAATGGGAAGTTCTGGTGCCTAGCAAATACCCCTACATCACCTCTTGACAAAATACCTCCCAAGGAAATTCCAGGCTTACACTCTCTAATTTGCCATTGAGATCTGTAGCCATGGAAAACTCATCCCTTACAATGTCCCGCTAATTCACCAAACATTTACTGAGAGCCACTTGTGCCAGGCAGAGGTGACTGGGACAGGGTTCCTGCCCCTGGAGCTCAGAATATACTGGGGGAGACGCTTATCTAAAAAAATATAATACATGGTGAAAAGTTGGCCAGTAAGAGGTGATTAAAAGCTTGGGCATTTGGAAAATATGTTAGAGGTGACTTTTTTTTCCTTAAACAAACACATGTGGTACTCAGTGTGCTGGGCACCACTCTAAGGACTTCACAGATATTATTAACTCATTTTGGACATCACGCTTGGTAAAGTGGAGGGCCAGAGAAAAAGAGGAAGACCCTCAATGAGATGGATTGACACAGTGGTTGGAACAATGGGCTCGAGCATAGCAACAATTGTGAGGATGGCACAGGACTGGACAGTGTTTCATTCTCTTGTGCATAGGGTTGCTATGAGTCAGAACCGACTCAATGGCACCTAACAACAACACTAAACACAACAACACTAACTCACTTAATTCTTATAACAATCCTAGAGGTACATACTATTATTATCTTCATTCTATAATTGAGGAAACTAAGGCACAGAGAGGTTATATAACTTTCTCAAGGTAACACAGCTCATTGGTACACAGGATTTGAACCCAGGCCATCTGGCTCCAGAGTCTGCCCCCTCAGCTACTACATGCTACCCTCCTTTTAAGCCAGTCCCAGGAAGATGAATGGGATTTGGGCAAATGGAAAGCAAGGGGACTGGGTAGATGGGAAGACCAAAGAGGGCATGCCAGGAAAAGCGACAAGCTTGCACAAGGACACTGTGACTATGTGTGGCACATAAGAACCCCCAATGATCAGAGCAGCAGGATCAGAGAGGGTGTGGTTTGGGGATGAGTGCCCATCCTGGAAGGATGGACAGAGAACGGGGAGCTGGCAAAGAAGGCAGAGCAGGAGGCCACAGAACGAAAACCAAAGGGGAGAAGGCAGAAAAAACGAGGCTGTGGCCACGGTGTCAAATGCTGCAGAAATTCAGGATAAGGAACACCAGGCCATTGTGTTGGAGATTAGGCTGCTATTGCTGATTTTAGTGAGCACACGGCAGGTAAACAGAGGGCTGAAACTACACTGTGGTTGTTGAGGAGTTTCTGGAGGAGAGAGTGGTGTGAATGTTTTCCAAGAAGTTTTATAATAAAGGGGAGGAAGGGGACAGAGTAGGAAGGGAAAGGAAGGGAAGGAAAGATAGTGAGCCTGGCTTAGGAAAAGCACAGAGAGGGAGAGAGCAACGGGGTGAGGAGGCAGATGAGATGGCTGAACTCAAGATACAGAACTTCTCCCTGGGATACCCTCAATGTGAAGCACTCTCTGGAGGACAACATAATTTTTTTTTTTTTTCAGGCAGTACGGGATAATATAAGAAGGTTCTGGTGCAGATATAATACGGGTAGTTGATACGACATCCCAGACTGTGACCACTTTGAGGGCAGGACATGGGTGTCCCTAGCAGATTACTTGGCATGGAGCAGCTTCTGAATGTGTGTACACTGAGTGAATAAGTGGGTCTCATTTATACTGTTACTGTGAATATTACAAAAAAAAAAAAAAAAAAGGTACTGGTTTTGAAATACTTGGAAACACAGCTATAATTTTTTTTTTTTAATGGTTTGCAAGTCTTTTTATGAAATGTGTCCAAGGCCTTGAGGTACTAGGACAATAATATGATTTTTCACTGGGTCATCAAAAAATTTTTGCACTCATATGTGTACTACTTCACGGACAGACTCTGTATTGTGTTTTTTAGCTGCTTTTATTAAAGGCAGGAAAAATAAATTGTTTCTGAAACATAGGGTATATATAGTTAAAGGTGTTAAGAAAATGTAAAAAATTTTACTAGTGTCCTGACTACTAATTTGGATGAATGTTTATTCTCAAAATGTTCTGGCATTATCTTTCTTTTTCCAGAAGGGTCAGGCACATGCCACTACAAATACATTAAGGACATCCAAGAATATTTTTCAAGTGATTTATTGGGGTAATGTAAAGACTATTTGTTTAAATATATCTTGTATTTCCAGTAATGCTGCAGCATCATTAGAAGTGACTTGGCTCATTGCGTAAGGAAAATGGTTTAGCTATTTAGGACCTCTCCTTTAAAAATAGGCTATTTTCCTCTAAGAATTTACCAGAATTGTGCAGGTATTTTTAGAAAAGTGTATGAGGAAGGGTAAGGTTATAGCCTTGAGCCTCTAGAGAATTCCTCCAGAAGTCATGTCCGCTGTAAGTTCTAGTTCATTTTTTCTCCCTTACTGATTCTCCAGAGAAGAGAGAATTCCCCTCTTGAGGTATTAGGGCATAGCTACATCTTTGGGGAACTGTGGAACTCTCCAGAGAGGCTCTGCACTGTATTATCAGTGTAGGCACCCAGCCAGTAAGATATCAGGCCTGGTTCCAGAAGTGAAAAACTGCTTATACTCTTTGGGGCAGTAGAACTCTATTTGATGTACAGAAAATGAAATCCACTAAATACTGAGCACGTGATACATAGTCTCTTCTCTGGTAGGCTCTGGTCAATAGTGTCTTTAATATTCTTCACACATGTAATTAAAAAAAAAAACCCATTGCTATCAAGTCAATTCCAACTCATGGTGACCCTACAGGACAGAGTAGAACTGCCCCATAGGGTTTCCAAGGAGGAGCTGACGGATTCAAACTGCCTACCTTTTGGTTAGCAGCCAAACTCTTAAGCATCGAGCCATGAGGGCTCCACACATGTAATAGTGGATACATACAAATGTTTATAGCATATATGCAAGTTTATAACAACAAAATAAATACCTGTGATCCTACCACCAGAGCGTATGACACCCAGGTGTTCCTTCTTGTCCCATTCTTCTGACCCCTGTCTCCCCCCATACAGGGGACCACCATCCTGAATTTTGTGTTTATTCTTCATTGGATTAAAAAAAATACTTTTATTACATGTATCCCTAAGTAATACATTGTTTGTTTGCTTTTGAGCTTTATAAAAATGATATCACATTGTATGTAATCTTCTGCAACTTGCTGTTTTTGTTTACCATTGTTTCCAAGATTCTCGGATGTGGCTGTATTTAGCTGTGCGTCACCCATTGCACTGCTGTATGATATTCCACTGTGGGAATATGGCATAGTTTATTGATTCATTTTCTGCAAATGTACACTTGGGTTGTTGGCAGTTCCTTAGCCATGACATACAGCACTGCCATGCCCAGCCACGTGCATTCTCCTGAAGCTCCCATGCATGTGTTTCTCCAGTGTGTATACCTATGTCAGAGGCTTGCAAACATTTAATTTTATGAGATAGTGCTAAACTGTCTTCCAAATTATGTTATTCTCAACAGTGCCATTTGGGTTTGTTACTAAACTTTATGAAAAATATATCCATATATCAATGTCGTTATGATTCAAGAAGAAAGAAAGAAAATAAGAAAAAAAAAAAAAGGTAATTCCTTAAATAGTTTAAGGCCAGTATAAAAAGCACACAAATTTCCTCATGTGTTTTGTCCTATCTAATGATTGAAATTCAGCTCTAATGGAATGTTAGAAATGTTGTTGAATTGAAAGATTAAAACAGATTAAATCCAGTTGGAGTACATATGAGAAAACTGGTGATTTCATTTATTGTTCGTGAAGTGTTAATTGCCCTCTTTCTAGAAAGTAGTTCAGCACTGTGGAACAAAAGTTCCGTAAAAAGTACAATTAACTTGGCAATTCCCCTTATAGGATTTTATTTTAAGGAAAGAATATGATAAGTATACAAAGATACCTGTTTAAGGATGTTAATTGCAGAATTATAGTAATAGCAAAAAAAAAAGAAAGAAAGAAAGAAATAATCTAAATGTCTAAAAGTGATTGGTTAAATAATTTTAAATGATGGAAAGTGTGCATGTTATGGTGAGTTATATAATCTGTATACGGACCATCCTTCATATAATACCATCCAACTTTTATAAAAATAATATCTAGGTATTTATTTTTTATGGGAAAAATTATGGATGCAAATACACCAAGTTTTATCAGCAGTGGCAGGATTTCAGATGATTTATTATTATTATTTGGTTATTATTATAGGCTATGAGTCAGAATTGACTCAATGGCAGTGGTTTTGTAAAATTATTCTTTTTGTTAGCTGTATTTCTATTTTTTTTCCTGCAAGAATAACGTATTACTTATTTTGATTAAAATAAAGAATAACCTGTTGCACTCTATTCAAGAGAAAGCTTGGAGATTTTTGATTCTGCCTATACTCCATTATCCATCTATGGATTATCCTTGGAAAATTAAAAAAAAAATTTATTTTATTGTACTTCACATGAAGGTTTACAGAATAAACTAGTTTCTCATTAAACAATTAATACACATATTGTTTTGTGACATTGGCTGCCAACCCCACGACATGTCAACATTCTCCCCTTCTCGAACTTGGGTTCCCTATTACCAGCTTTCCTGTTCCCCCCGCCTTCTCATCCTTGCCCCTGGGTTGGTGTGCCCATTTAGTCTCGTTTTATTTTATGGGCCTTTCTAATCTTTGGCTGAAGGGTGAACCTCAGAAGTGACTTCATTACTGAGCTATAAGAGTGTCCAAGGGTCATACTCTTGGGGTTTCTCTAGTCTCTGTCAGACCAGTAAGTGTGGTGTATTTTTTGTGTGTGTGTGAGTTAGAATTTTATTCTACATTTTTCTCCAGCTCTGTCCAGGACCCTCTATTGTGATCCCTGTCAGAGCAGTCAGTGGTGGTAGCCGGGTACCATCTAGTTGTTCTGGACTCAGTCTGGTGGAGGCTGTGGTAATTGTGGTCTATTAGTCCTTTGGACTAGTCTTTCCTTTGTGTCTTTGGTTTTCTTCATTGTCCCTTGTTCCAGATGGGGTGAGACCAGTCAACCCTGGAAAATTTAACATTATAGATTGGCACGTACTATGAGGACTTTTGGAGACCCAGGGTGGTGTGAACAGTTAATGTGCTTGGTTGCTAACCAAAAAGCTGAAGGTTGGGGTCCACTCAGAGGTGCCTCAGAAGAAAGGCCTGGCCATTTACTTCCGAAAAATCAGCCTTTGCAAATCCTGTGGAGCACAGTTGTACTCTGACACACATGGAGTCACCATGAATCAGAATCGACTTAACTGCAGCTTGTTTCTTTATGATGACTTTCTCTCTCTTGCCATGCTCTCTGGGGACGTAAACTGATTTTATATCAGTCTAGAAGCAGAAATATAATTATACAGCCCCCAAATGCAGTCCAAACACACAAAAAGCCAAATATCTGTACTATCTTTGGTTTTGGACCATATATGCCCCAGCTCCAGCCCATCAGCATCAATCATACATAGCACCACCAGCCACCCCACCTCTCTACCTTGCATTTTCCTCCAAGTGTTTGTCATTGTAACTTCCCTATGAGGTGGGAAGGGTATATAGTGGCAGGTATAGTAATTATCAAGGCCATTTTTTTTTTTTTAATTTGGTAAAAGACTGGTCAAATATTTTCATTTTATAATCCCTGGTCTCTTGGAGCTTTTGAAAATAATGGCCAGTAGTTTAGCAAGTTCATTAGCTAATTCCCTTTAGGTTGTGGAATGCATATTACCTGGACCTGCTGATTTACATATTGTGCTGTGTTTTCAAGTATTCCTTTACCTGGTTTATTTCAACATCTATATTGAAAGGTCTTCATTACTACCTAATTATCCAGGCTCCCTTTCTTTATTTTTCTTGTTAAAGACCTATTTAAAAGAGCAGCTCAGTATCCCTGCCACTCAGAAAAAACAGAGTCATCATTAATTTCACTCCCCTCCTCATTTATTAGCCCACCACTTTATTGCCAGTGCTTCCCCTCCCCCAGACCATTTTCCTTGCCTCTAACCTCTTTGGCTGTGTTAGCTCATTCTGCTTTCTTGGCTGCTCTTATCTTTCCTTGACAAACCTTGGGAAGAGTTTGTGTTTTTTTTTTTTTTCATTCTTTCTCATCTTTTCTCTATTTCCACAGTGGGCTTTCTTCCACCCTTAGATCTTTTCAGCATTCTTTGTCAAGAGGCTCCTTGCATTTTTTAATTCAAGGCATCCTGTGCCTTTGTGACTTAACTCGGATTTGAAAACTGTGCCATTGCTTACAGAGCTATCTGGGATTTTTTATTTGCCCAAGTTGGATTTTGCACTCCTATGTTCTATGAGCAATTTCCTTAATGTTTTTAGACACAGAAATCGGGTCATATTGCTAGGGCAGTGACGTCTCCTGGTCAACAGCATCAAAGGCCATTTACAGGCAGGGAAAAATCAGCACCAATGTGAGGTCATTGTTCATGCTTTGGGCAGGATAGAGACATTTTCAGACCCCAAATCCGTCGTTGACAAAGAAGCTAAAGTGCTATTGGTACTCCAGGTTTTTGGCACTGAATTTGGTTTCCTGGGCAGAGAACACAGCACTGACGGCAAGCAGCTTGCTGTTTAGAAAGGCGAGATTAACAAGTGCCGCTCAAGAGTTCCTCTTTCTAGTTTACATTAGGTAATGAAATGGTAACAAGTGCTAGGCTTTGGATTCACCAATTTAGACGCATCAGTCCACAGTGTTTCTTTGTTCTTTGTTTTTGATAGTTTCTGTGTGTGGATGTGGAGATCTGCAGCTGAATAACTGAGCTTGGGCGACCTTCCGATCCAGTCCATGGCTGCCATGGAGGTGTGTTGTTGAGACCTCCCTTCAAGAGAGAACCTGCCACAAGGAGTGCAGGTAGCTGATGGGCTCCAGCTGCGGGTGCCTACAGGGTCCCTCCTGGCCAATGACCAAGCATAGCAGTGGTGCAAGGGCACCCCTTTTCTGGCTAGTGCAGGAATTTCTATGGACAATCCTTGCACCAAATTGCCCTGTTTGGTTGGCCAAGCTGTTTTGGAGTTGCACAGCATCTGAGACTTTCTTTTTCCCCCTTCCTTTCACAAGTGTCAGACCTACATGGTAGTCTGAAGGCTTTCCCTGCCTAGTCCTGCTCTCTTGCCCTTTATCTTTCACAGGTGTTAACTCCAATAAATCTCTTATACTTTTAACTCTATCTCAGCATCTGCTTCTTGGAGGATCTGAACTGACACAAAGACCTAGCACTCATTTAACCTTGCTAACCTCTTCTACCTACCCCTTCCATCCTGCTTGGCATGAGCTCAGGGATATACTCTCTTTTGTTACTTTATGGAAAACCCAAATGCTACATAGCCACGGAATGCATTCCAGGCTAAATAAAAACTGAATTGGGGGTTAGTCCCAGTTCGGGATTACATATACTATTATCTCCATTCATTAAACTGAATAATTGATCTTATTACAGTTTGATTGAATTGTTTGCCTCCCAGGAAAATAGCTTGTACTTGAACTGTAGCATCACTAGGTGACACTGCTGCCCCGCACAAAGGCGCAGCTCACAGAGCCGTCCTGGCACCGGGGTCTTACAGTTTCTTTGGCTGGATGTGGTTTACAAGTTTGTAAGTCACTCCAGAATCTGAAAAGTTATTTTGGAATCCATGATTCCTGGCTCTAGAAGAGTATGTAAAAATCTCCCCCCACCCCGCCCTCTCTGTCTCGCAGAGTTGAAGAGTTGAGAGCATGTATGTGAAGGTGTTCTTGGGAACTCCTGAATTGATCCAGGAACTAACTGTGGCTTGCTCTAATTTCTCTAAGTGCCCACCAGTTCTCCTTATATGACCACTCATGCTTATGGATCGAAAGAACAACTGAAAGTTCAGCTATACCCTCTATCCCAGATATGGGAGAAAAATCAATAAGTGGTATCTACACTAAAATCTTTAGAGTCCCTCAACAGAGCCACACGTCCAGTTAAGAATCACATGTGTTAGGGTACTGAAGACACTGATTATAAGGTGTAGGGTGTCTTCTGTTCTGAATACAGAATAGGCACTCCCTGGCCAGGTTTCTGGCTTTAGCACTGCCACCTTTTATGCTGCTTCCACCACCTTCTTACAGGCCCAGTCAGCAATCTGTAAACATAACACCTGTCTTGTAAATCCTCACAGACAAAGCTGCTGAGTGGGACTAAAAATTTAACCCTGTACTTCAGCTCCTTGCCCGTAATCAGTCATGTCTGTTAGTTCTATGTGCATGATATTCCTTTCTTGGAGCAACAGCCGGGTTGGCACAGTGGTTAATCTGAGTTTTAAGAAGTTATTTTCTTACACACGGGATGATTATTTGGTTGCATAGAAAATAGATATATATTGTTATTGTTGTGCGCCATTGAGTCAATCCTGACTCACGGTGCCCCTGTAAAACTGCCTCATAAAGCTCCCTAGGCTGTAAGCTTCACAGGAGCAGACTGCCAGGTCTTCTCTCCTGTGGAGCAGCTGGTGGGTTTGAACTACCAACCTTTCAGTTAGCAGCTGAGCACTTAACCATTGCACCACCAGGGCTCTTTTTTTTTTTTTATATTAACTTTTATTGAGCTTCAAGTGTACCAGGGCTCTTTTAACACTTAACAAGACTGAATTCATTCATGCCTCCACTGGGTTAGCTCCAAATCACAACCAGCAATCCACTCTTTACATTTCCTTACTATTGCCCAATCTTTTTTTGTTCCATTCCACACCAACAGTGTTTGGGAATATCCCAGAAGATTCCTAGCCCAGTGCCTTATATAGAAGCCTTCGGAGTATGTCAGTGGAATAGTTTTTGAAGAACTGGATAGCCATAATATGGCTTATAGGCTCCAAAATCCGAGTGCAGTGCTTCTCAAATTTGTTCGATTTTAAGAATACAGATTCCCAGGCTTCTCCCACAGAGATTCTGACTCAGTACATCTGGGTATAGGCTTGAGAATATGCATTTTCAAGAAGCAGCCCAGTGAGTCTTATTATCAGGCAAGTTCAGGAAACACTGCCCCACTAAAGTGGGTTCTAGTTATAACCAGTATGTGATTCCAGTCAGACTCCCCAGAAGCCACAATTGGGGGGAAAAAACATCATGGTGGTTTTAATAGCTACAGAAACATCTGTGAGGCCTCGGATGCCCTCACCAGGTAATTGGGCACCTAGGGTCACTGGAGCCACCTGGAATTCCGATGGAGAAAGCCTTGGGGAATCTTTTATTAGCATACTTAATGCGCTTGACTAAGGGGAAAAAGTATATGAAGCCAGGGGACCTTGTCAGCAGCCCCTCCCTGTATAGTGCATGGCGGAGAAATACTGCTCACTTTCTCAGGAAAGGCTTAGCTTAACCCTTGCCTAGCTTTCCCTGGGGAGAAGCCAGTGGGCTTCCTGGAAGGGCTGGAGGGGGTCCCTGGGACCCCACAGGCAGCGCCTGGAAGATGTACACGGAAGGCACACTTCGGTCACGTAAAATGGTTATGGCTTCCATGAGAGAGCAGTCGGCCCTGTTATATCCTAGGCTGCGCTCCTTCACTGGGGTCGGTCTTGAGAATCCCTGGGGACCCCAGAATATTGCCCCCCCCACCAGTGAGACATCCCTGTCCCTTTTCCTCATGGCTGAAAAGGTAAATGTGGTTCTTTGTCACCTTAGGGTCGATTAAGGGGTACAGACCATTAGCGGAGAGTAGAAATTGAAACCACGTGCCTTAGTCAAATGGAAACTCTGATCTGCAGGTTTCAGGGCACTTCTGTCTGCTCTCAGGTCCACATCACACCTTCACACCAAACCAGGGTAGGTACGATTCCAATTTTCTCCCCCGCCCGGACAAAGTTGGCCATCCCGTGGGGAATTTCTGTTTGGTGGCAACAGCGCAGTGAAAAAGCAACATTCTTCTCCCTGTTGCAGATAAATCATACTGCATCAGGGGCATCTTTTTGTTTTCTATCCCTGAAAGAGTCTGGGGGTGGCTTTTTTTTTTCCTTCCTTTTTCGTAAATAAATATTTTAATTGGAAATTTCCAAGCGTATGACAGGCCTAGAATGTGAACTTGAATGTACTGTAATAGAAATCATCAGTTGCCATGGCGACGTGTTCCAAGAGCAGATTGCACCGAGTCACATGAGCAGAGAGTGCTCAGTAATACTAACACATCAGAGAGCGAGGCCACTTAACCTCAATCGCTTCCAGCTATTGTGCAGAATGCAATTGAATTTATTCCTAATTTCTGCCACTGCTAAGGAACAAAATTTCCCTGTAGATTTTAATCTTACTCAGGCAGCCCCAGCCAGGGCTCAGACACTGTTCAGCACCAATATTCAGCTGGGCTATTGGCCCACTTTACAGCTCTGTTTTCTTAGTCTTAGTTTTAATAATAGGTTCCTTCCCCTTGCTGGATCCCACTGGTCCCTCTGCCCTGGGGAGAACGGCCCTCCTCCTCTCGGAGCTGCTGCATGGCTTCTCTGACTTCGGTCTGCTAATGTAAGGAACACAGCTTTCATAATAATACCAATAAAAAATGACAGGGCTCCAATTCAGCACTACTTTCCTTCCCACTCCCCCCCAAACAAACAAACAAACAAACAAACCTATTCTGAAATATAATTCCCCACAGCTTGGAGCTGTACCTGGGAATGCACAATTAACAGTGAATAATTTTTAATGGAACCCAAGTGTTTATTTTCAGTCCCTGTCACAGTCACCTCCCCCCTACACACACACACACACACACACACACACACACACACACACACACACACCCCAACCAGGAGAGCAACATGGTCTTGCAGGGGGTACAGCCACTGATCACAGAACACTCATTTCGAGAGGTTATCAGCTCTTATGAAGGCTGATAAATCAGAGTCTCTCATATGGACAGTCTCAAGTTAGCAGCTGCATCGATCTCTCCTGCCCCTTTTAAGTTATTTGTCTTATTCACTTCCAAAGATGATATCAGAGATGCCAAATGAGCATTTGTTTTCCTTGCTCTTCCTAGGGTGAGTTGCTATGTTGTAGGGAACGAAGAGGCATGCTCCCGGGGCCTGGCCCTTTGTTCCCAACCCAAGGTCACCTCTCCCCTTCGGCTCAGGTGTAGTCAGCAGTCTGCCTGTGTTCTGAGGCAGGAGGCACAGGCCTTCCTTGCTGACGGTCTTTGCGTGGATCTAGCCCTCTGATGACCTCCCGCGTTTATGAATGTCACTTTTAAAGAGATGGAAAACCTGCTTTAATAGCTAAAGGGAGATAAGGCAGAGTCCAGCCCTCAGAAAGTCCAAGTTGAAGATCAAGCAAAAGGAAGCTTATATAGGGAGATGACTGGAAAAGTCTTGTGAAGACAAAAAAAAGGGTAGTTTCTGCGCTGGCTTCCTTTGGTAGGTAGGTTCCTCTAAAAAGGGGAAAAAATGTAGTTGCAAATCACCGTTAGTACCAAGCTATCGTTCTAAGGCTGTGTAGGGCTAGGAAATGGGGAGAGAAGTCAAGGAGAGAGAGAATTGCAGAATGGAATTAGGACAGGCTGCTGGTGGTCGGGGCTGACTCTATACAGACAGCATGGTAACTATGGAAATCTTCATGGAGCCTGCAAAAGAAAAGCAGCCAGAGAGGAAATGAAGAGAAGCATTCCAATGAATTTTATATCAGCAGTGTGACATTTGGACCTGGAAAGAGAAAACCATACGCCAAGCTGTTGGTAGCACATATGGCTCTATGCCCGCCCTGCTGTGAGGAGCCTCTAGAAAGACTTCACCAAACTGCCTCGCCCCACACCTGTCCCTCCACAGAGCAGGGTAGCAGGGTGCCTTTAGCTAAAGCCCTCGATACCTTTCAGGGACTTTAAACCAGTGCAAGGACCCTCTGACTAGGACAGGGGAGATGGGGGGAGGGCTGTCCTTGTAACTTGCAAATTAGCTATTCAGAAAACTGAATATGTTTTCTAATCAAAACTGGTTTGATTTATACTGGAGCATCAATTCCATACTTACAATTCTAAAATACTCCTGACCCTCTTGCTAGAGGTCAGGAAATTAATGCCTTAGAATGTTTCAGGAGGATGTTGAATCCGTATCTAAGCAATGTCCTGTTAGACAGAGTGGCCTTCTGGAATCTTTACCCATACGAAAGTACATGGCTAAGTGACCAGTGAGCCTCCTGGCCTCATACCAGAAAAAGATGGTGAGAGAATATCAGGAAAAATCCTGGGCATTTTACCCCTGATGAATTTCATTCAAGGGAAGGACAATCTGTGCTATTATGTTAATACCTGCAATAGCAATTTTATTATGTTCGTTCATCTATAGTCAAGGAATAACATTATTATAATTCCTTATAATCATATAGGGCGTATAGCTTTTCAAAGTACTTTCATAATTATTACCTTACTTGAACTGCACAGCAACCCCATGATGTAGGTGGAGTGTATTTTACAGATGAGAAAATTAAGGTCTAGAAGAGTCAGGGCTAGAACAAAATCAAACTGAGTAAGGACAAAATTTAGATCTTAGAGGACTCCTGGTCCAGTGCTCTTCCACTTCCCATGGTGTATTGGACATACTGAGGGCTAATGTGCCTGCCACTTACATGGTCCCTTCTAAGGGAAATGGCCTAAAGAGGCTCCTTCCTACACAACTGGTTACAGACCTATGTTTGGGAAGGAGTCCCTGGGTGGCACAAACTAAGTGCTCGGCTGCTAACTGAAAGGTTGAAAGTTTGGGTCCACCCAGAGGTGCCTCGGAAGAAAGGCATGGCAGTCTACTTCTGGAAAATCCACTATTGAAAACCCTATACAGCACAATTCTAGTCTGACACACATGGGGTCACCATGAGTTTGAATCAACTTGATGGTAACTGTATTTGTTTATGTGTGGAAAGAACTGGTCCACAGTCCAATGGATGGTGGTTGGGTCACGGGCAGAGGGTGACCAACCAGAGGGGGCCAGTTCCCTCTGAACAGGTTTGATTTGGATATTACTCAATAGAGTTCTCCAGCTTCAATGGAGGCAAACCAACTCGATCCGATCTTTTTTGGGAAGTGTGAATCCCAGTGGCAAATGAGAAGGCAGGACATTTGAAATCAGGTCTAGTTATCTGTCTACAAGAAGCCTGCTGTGTGAACCTGCCACAGAAACTGGGACTCAGAGTGAACATGGCATTTGAGGTTTTGGTATAGTCACTTTGACTCTGCCAAAATATAAACCATTACATTTTCAGCTACTAAGTAGTGGAAGTGCCTCCCTCCATTCAAGACCCACCACCCTACCCCTTCCTTGGTGGTTCAGGATGGGGTCAGGGATGGGTTGAGAGTCAGGGATGACTGGTAAATATATTATCTAGCAATAACAAACAGAGTTTTAACACTGGCTTTTGGTATGAGTCCAGGTGAAAGGGCTGCATGGAAATGTCCCCATGAAACATACAGCTGTGTTGGCTGGCTCCCTGTGCTGCTCCAAGTTTCTACGGAGCCTTGAATTGAACGTCTATTACAGAAAAGTAATCAGATTGTGGCTGGATACTATTTAGATAAATCAACTTATTTTTTCCCTTATCTTTCTTTTTCCCTTCTTGTCCTACAAGCATGTAGTTTGATTGGTCGTTACCTCTGGGGAGGCATGTAGCAGGCAGGGTCTTTCTGGATCCTGTATTATTAAAGCTTAAGCTTTTAGGGCATTGGTTCCAACGGGGTGTTACCACTGCAAAAGGGGCTTTGGAAATGTATGCTATGGGTTTCCCTGTAATTTCAGTGAATGGAAGTTATTATTGGCATTTAGTTCTCCAGGAGCTAAGGATGCTAAACATGCCAACAATGAATGTACAGTCCTGCACCAAGAACTATCCCACCCCAAATGCCTATGGTGTCTTCCCTCTCACTTGGGGGTTGGGATTTGGGAGCTCAGGTCTAGTGTTTTGAAGAAACATGAAGGCAGAAGGATTTCCCAGGACTCAAATGAGATTCCTCAAAAGTTGGGAAGAAGACAAGGGAAGAAGGAAGACAAAGAAGGGGAAGAGTAGAGAAAAACCCTGGCCACAGAGGGGACTTCTACCTCAAGACCTGACAATACCTCTAAGTGTGTGGCAAGACCTCAGAGTGAAGCGGGTACATGGTATATCAAGGCCAGGGTTTCTCAGCCTTGGCACAGTTGATATTCTGGATCAGATAAGTCTTTGTTGTGGGGGCTGTCCTGTGCATTGTAGGATATTTAGCAGCATCCCTGATCTCTACCCACTAGGTGCCAATAGCAACCCCAACCTCTAGTCATGACAACTAAAAATGTCTATAGGCATTGTCAAACATCTCCTGGGGTGCAAAATCATCCCAGTTGAGAAACAGTATTCTAGGCCAAGGGTTGCAAAACTCAGTTGCCTACAGGAACCAGATGGTGATGATAACAACAGTGATAGTAGTAGTAGCAGTAATAGTTAACTCTTCTAATGATGCCAGGCAACATTCTAAACATTTTATAAATATTAATTACTTAATTCTTACTATGAGTCAGAATTGACTCGATGGCAACAGTTTTTTTTTATTAACCTGTGAAGCAGGCACAACCTAATTTTATAGGCAAGGAAACTAAGCCGCAGAAAGACAAAGTAACTTGTCCAGTGCCACACACTAGTAAGTTCAGAACTAGCTCTCGAGTTCAGGCCGTCCATTCCCGGAGCCCACGCCTTTCTCTGCTATGAGGCTTCAGCATGGCGCCAGCTTCCTTTATTTAAGCCAATTCATTTGACTCGCCTGTAAATCAGGTAGAACACCTTTACAACACTCATATTTTAAGGATTAAGGCGTATAGTTTTCTATGATATAAATGTTTCTATATTTGACAAGCATTTCTCAAACGATAAGATTTATTGAATTGACAAAAGTAGGTGGTCATTTAAAGTATGTGGTGGTTGGTCTTGGCTTCAGCAGGATGTGGGACCTTCCTCTGAGCCACACTCCCTGTATTCTAGGAACCACAGGGTTTTGGCTTTAGTGGGATACCAAAAAAGACTGGGCGCACACCTAGAGTTTACCATGATATTCATTGCTCTCCCTCCTACCTCCTCTGTATTGGTAAGGCAAGGCAACAATCCACTTAGATATATGCTGAGCTTGAGTGAAACTTCTCATGTCTTGGTTGGGCATTTTCTACCCAGACTGTGATGGGTAGCAGGCTACCTGGGGAAAAGGGGAGCAGCCTATGGGCCCCAATTCCCCACACTATTGGTGACATACATAGAAACTGCCCTTAGCCAGGATCCGTGGTGCTTTAACTGGATTATGACCCCTCTGCCTGAACAATTGTCACATAGTGTTCCTGTTCTTACTGGTTCACAGCCTGAATAACTCCTCACCCCCATGCCACCCTACCTGTGGGACAGCTTTGAAGAGCTCCTTAGACTGTCACAGAAGCCTAATTTGTGAACTTTTCCATTTCTTTTCCCAGCAGTGCTTTAACACTGACCTCGAGGTGTCTAGTGGGAAAGTTAAAGTTTGGCTCTATGTCCTCAGTTCTCAGGCTTTCCCCTGAGAGGGTGACAAGTTGCTAATCTGAGTCCATAATTTTATGTTGGCTTTTTTTTTTATGTGAACAGTTATCCTTAGAAGAATGCATTTTGGATTTAAATTTAAATTGGAGTTTGAGAGGTGTAAAAACTATAGGAACTATGTCCAAATTTTCATAATAGATACTTTCATTTTCAATAGTTGTTAGAAAGATCTTCAACACTTCCCACATTGTACCTGGTTTTAAATTCACTTAAAATCATGTATGCCTTTTCTGAACCTCATAGTTAGAAACAAACAGTGATTTTCAGAGTAATCCTCCCCAAGATGAGAGTGAATATTTTCCCAGGATACAAAAGGATCTGGCTCTAAAGCAAATAATAATAAAGAATTTGAGCAAACCTTCAATACCCACCCTTTAACATTGAAGTTGGCCAAGGGATTGAACTGCAATTCCAGCTTACGTTTAGCCACAACATTTAACTTTCCCTCTGGGTCCATTTCCACCCCAGAAAAGGACTAATAATTATTAATTACCTGTTATATGGCTAAACATCCTTCCTTATATACTTTATCTCAATTCATTAAAAAATACTCTCAAAGCTCATTATTTAGGTCAGATATAAACTAGAGGACCAGATACACTGAAAGACACCTAATTCCACGAAGTGGCATATGGTAGGGGCTGGTCAAGAGGCAGAGCACTAAGGTTGTTCAGAGGCACTGAACTTCCAAGGATGGGGTGCTTATAAAGGCTTTCACAGAGATTGCTTCCTCCTCTAGGAATGTCTCCCAGATCCTCCTCGCTTCCCCTGACCGAACTGAATTAACTCTCCCATCCTGGAATTTTCACATCACTTTTTTTCACCTTATACTAGGGTTTTTATTCATATCTTTACATAATTTACTTGGGAGAAGATTATCTCTTTTATTCATCCCGCTGTTGGATATGGTGACTACCATGGTGCCTTGTCCACCTATTACAGAGAAGGTGTGAGTAGATATCCTTGAATGAAGTCCTTACTGATACTTTTCTCTAAGCATGCTAAGAACCAAACATTTTTCCTCTCCTACCCTGGCACTTGCTAGAATCATTTACTAGCAGTGTAGTCTTTATGACATCAAGACTTTATTGGGATAGGGAGTTGGCATTTTGTATAAGCGGTTCCATTACTTCCCCGTAGGAGGCCATCATTTCCTAGAAGTGCACCACCTCTGGCGCCAATCTCTCACGCATTCTCCTCCTGAATGCCGGGAGCAGAGGCATGCTGCATGTCACCTGCTCCTCCAGCTCTTGACAGTCTCCTTCCTTTGTTTCCATATCCTAAGCAAATTGCTTGGTTGACAATCAAAGCCAGCTAACATCAAACAGCTGCTATAGACAGGTGTGTTCTACAGTTACCTGCTGTTTGCTTTCCTCAGCAGGGACTGATATGACAAACAAAACTGGGCGCTGGGTGCCAACTCACTCTTAGCATTTTTAGACTTGGAAATTCGCCCTAAGAATAGCCTCCACTAGTCTTCATCAGTGTGTGTCTGTGTGGGATACTGTATAACCCTATCAGTTCCTGCAGTTCTTTGCAAAACTTAGAAATGGCAAGTGGCTGCATCAAAGCAAAAAGGCTGCATGGTTCTGGAGCCCTTTATTGGTAAAGGGCACCCAGTCTCCTTAAAATATCTTCTAGACTTTTCTTTCTTGTTGATGTGATTAAAGGAGTGTTGCCTCCTGCTTTCTGCTTTTAGCAGTCTTCCCAAAGATCTCAGGCTCTGACCTTTGAAAGTTACTCTAACCACCTTGGAGTGTTATTGGTCACCTAACCTCCCATCATTGGTGGTTGTGGTGGGCTGGAGGAAGAATGGATTCCCACTTCTTCCAATATTCCTTCCTGTGCCACAGAGCCCGCAAAGCCATTGACAACTATTTCCCAGATGCTTTTGTACCTAGGGTTTGGGATGTGATTTAAGCTCTGCTAGTTGGATGCTACCTGTGTGAAATGTGGAAGGTGCAGGTGAAGGTGAAGCTCATATTTTCTGGGGCCACTGTTTCTCTGTAGCACCACCATGGCCATGTTAGGATTTTCTTGTGTGGCAGCTATCTATGGTGGCCACTTCCTGTCTGCACTGCTTCCTGATCATGGCAACTTCCTGATCACAAAAAAGGTGGTTGTTCCTTTGGTGGCATGAATCATTCCTGAAACCTCAACCTAGAGTATGTTTCTCTAGCTTTCCCAGCAATTCTGTAAGTTGTATGATATTCTGCTTTTACTTGCTAGAGTGAATTATCTCTCCTACAACTGACCCTTAATCAAAACAGAAGGCAAATGGGTTAGGACATTAATCCCCTCTCTGCTTCACTGGGTGCCTGAGGTAACTGGTCCACCTGCAGGGGCCCCACGCAGGCCCAGGCTGGACGCTCCGAGAGAGGAGATTGTTATTCTGCCCGGAAGCACCTGCTGTCTCTGTGTCTTTGCTCATGCCATTCCCTCTCTTTGGAGCCTTCTCCCTCCGGATCCATGCCACATTCCTTCTCCAAGAGCCACCCCACATCCCAAGCTCGAGGCAGATTTTCCTTCTCTGAGCACTCAGCAAACTTTTCTAACAGAACTGCTACTTTTGACTCGTATTATTATCTCTTCCCTCCTAAGCTAAATTGTAAGTCTAAGAGCAGGAGCAGAATCTGAATCATTTTGGAACTTCTGAGAGCCTCAACACCTGAGAATGACTTGCATGTGTAGGCCTGTGATAATATGTGTAACGTGAGCAAATGAACAGAGGAAAGGAAATACATGGAGCTGTATTCTCCATGGTGAGGACCTGATCTGCCACTCTTCATCATTTGCCTTCACATGGATTTTGGAGACTTTCAAAGACCTAATGCCAGTTTAAGTGTTGGCATCAGAGCAGCAGCACTGTCCAATAGAACTTTGATGATGGAAATGTTCTGTATCTACATTGTCCAGTATGGTAGCCCCTGGCCACATGTGACTACTGAGCACTCAAAATGTGTCTAGTGTGACTGAGGAACAGAAATTTTATTTTGTTTAATTTTAATTGATTTCAATTTAAATAGCTTATGTGTCTTGTTGTTAGGTGCCATCAAATCAGTTCTGATTCACAGCAACCCAGTGTAAAACAGAACGAAACATTGTCCGATCTTGCGCCATCCTCACAATTGTCGCTATGTTTGAGCCCCTTGTTGCAGCCACTATGTCAATCCATCTCATTGAAGGTCTTCCTCTTTTTCGCTGGCCCTCTACTTTACCAAGCATGATATCTTTCTCCAGGGACTGGTCCCTCCTGATAACATGTCCAAAGTAAGTGAGATGAACTCTTGCCATCCTCACTTCTAAGGAGCATTCTGGCTATATTTCTTCCAAGACAGATTTCTTCGTTCTTTTGGAAGTCCATGGTATAGTCAATACTTTTTGCCAACACCATAATTTAAATGCATCAATTCTTTTTTGGTCACCTGTCCAGTGGCTACCATATTGGGGAACGTAGCATCAGAGAACATACCATTTTGGCAGACACACAGGCTGTCTGTATTAACTATTCACTCTAAAGTTTTGAGCCTGAAGAAATACATCATATAGGTCAGGACCCTCTGGATATCATTCTCGGTGTTTCTGGGCTGGGAGTTTGCCCTTCTGGCTCAGGACCAGGGCCTTACACCTTGGGAAAAGACAGCGAGGTGGCAGCTTCATGGCGGAAACTTTAGGAACAGGTGACTAGCTTTCAAATACTCTTTTCCCTAATTTTTAGGAATGATCTGATTCTTTAGAAACAAGTGACATTTCCTACTTCTTTCACCCCTGAAGGGCTGAAGTACTGGAGCAGGGACTGTGGCAGCACAGAGGGAGAATATTGCTGGAAGGATTGTTTGGCAACGTGATGAGTGGACTTTTGCTACGGGTCAGGTAGCAAAATGGATGAATGGATGACTCCCTCTGGAAAGGCTAATTGGTTTCTCATCAAGACGTTTTTGTCCCTCTATTTCTCTTGCAGCAACCACAATTGTGTGTCCCATTGCAGCTGGATGCCAAAGGTGCAAACAAACCACTGTAGGCATTCTGGATCACCATGAGAAGGCTAACACTAACACATCCTAGTCACAGGGTAGATGCAAGGATAGACCTGGGATCAACAATGCAGACACACAGTCCAGTACACATGCTCTGTATACAGATGCCATCACCTGGCTGTAGGGTGACCTCTTTTCACACAGGTCTGAGAGTTCTTTGACTTATAGTAAGCCCCTTCACTGAATTTTCAGAGATCTGAGTTTCATATCCTGAGAGAAGGTAGTCCTTCAATTTAGTCATCTCTGCAATGAACTTGCCAGAGGAGAATATAATCACTAACCACACCTTGGCTCATACTCTTACTGACATAATAGAGTTTTCTCTTTCTGAATTCACTCACATAGACGTCCTTTTTCCCTGCTGGGTGCATAATTTACATAAGACATAAATTATACATCCAGGGTTACACCTTGTGAATATAGAATTTACTATCACTAGGGGGATCATCCCAATATTGGCTTGATTCTGGTTGATCTCCAAACAATTTTGGATGACCTGTTAGGAAGACCGACAGAGCATACCTGCTTGACCTGGGGAGGGATTTGAACTTGGTATTCTGAAATTAAAGTTCATGTACTTCTCTGTCATGCTGAACAACTTTACAAAGGAGGAACTGCACACTCAGTCTGAGACCTTTCCTCCTAGTTCTCCCTGCTATTCTCCTCTTTTCTCGTCCTTACCCCTATGATGCACCCTCTCTCACAGTGCCCAGTTTTAAAGCCCAGGTGCAATCTCACTCTCAAAAGCAGGAACTTCTATGTGATTCACCCAGAAGGACAAGAGGAAGGGAAGGACCAGCAATCCCTCTTTCCTTCTCCAGCTTCCTCTTTGGCTTTCTCCTACAGCTATATTTCCCTCCTTGTCTTAAATCCCCATTCCCAGAGTGGTGTCTTATAAAAAGAGCAGAGAGACACACACACACAGGGAAGACAGACACTTGTAGACAGATGCATCTACAAGCTCAGGAATGCCAAAGTTGCTGGCAGCTAGTAGAAGCTGAAAGAGACAAAGAAGGACCTTCCCTAGACCTCACACATGGAATTTGGACTTCTAGCCTCCAGAATTGTAAGAAAAAAAAAATCTGTTTTTTAAAGCCATCCATTATTGGTATTTTGTTGTTGTTATGGCAGCACTAGGAAACAAAGATTATAACTCAGGGCTATGATTTTGTACAGAAATCAGAATTGCAGTGGTAAGAATTGGAGAAAGTGTGAAAAGAGGACTGAGGACCAAAAGATAGAGAGAATGCTTAGTTAGGAGAAGGCAAGGAGGAGCCCCTGAGGGGTGGGCAGAGTAGCTGAATGTTGGCATCAACAAGGGTGAAGGTGCAGACCAGCTCATAGAACTGGCAGGAAGATTTTTTGGTGACATTTGAGAGTATAGTTTCAATACTGCCACAAAGTCAGCTTGTTGGAGAGCTAAAGAAGGTATGTGTGACTATTGGTCTCTACTTGGCCAGAGCGAAAAAGAAAGAAGGAAACCAAAGATTCAAAGAAGAAACTAGTATACAGAGACAATAGTCTATACAAACAATGACATCACCTGCCTTGAGACCAGAAGAACTAGATGGTGCCCGGTTATCACTAGCAACAGTTCTGACCAGGGACTCAATAGATGGTCCCAGATAGAGTGGGAGAAAAATGTAGAACAAAAGTCGAATTCCTAAAGAAAAAAAAAGCCAGATTTATTGGACTGGTAGTGACTAGATGAACCCCTGAAACTATTGCCAAGATACTCTTTAAACTTGGAACTCAAACCACTCCCAGAGGCTACCTTTCAGCCAAATGACAGATTGGCCCATAAAATAAATAATATCACCTGTGAGTACTGTGATCCTCAAAATAATTGTGTAGATGAAAACAAATACTTAACATTTACCCTAGACCAAAGATGAGAAAGCACAGGGAGGACAGGAAAGCTAGATTAATGGAAACAGAACAACCAAAATGGCAATAACAAGAATGCTGATAATACTGGGGAGGATGTAACCAATGTCACTGAACAATATATATATATATATATATATATAGTTAAATGAGAATCCAATTTCCTGTGTAAACTTTCACCAAAAACAGAATAAAATATTTAAAAAGTTTTTTTTTTTCTTGAGAGAGAGAGAGAAAGAAGGAATGTGTTGTGAGGTAAAGGAGGCAGGAAGCCACTTGAGAACTTTGACAGCCAAAGAAGGAGAAAAATCACATACTTACCTGAAAGGGCAGTAGGGTCAACTGACATTTCTTTAAAGAATAGAAGAGACCTTTTACTTGACCTTGTTTGTTAATCTATCTGGACATTCAGTCTTTCATTTTTTCCTCAGAAGTAGGTTATTAAATTGAATATACAACTTTCCATTCTAATTATATTTGCCCAAAGGTGAGGTTTAAGTTTGTGTTTTTGGCAGGCCTGCCAACAATTGGCAGAAGTCAGTGCGGCAAAGGAAAAATCCAGCTTATGATCTAAAACATGCTTCAGATAAAGATGTGTGCTGCTTACAAAGATAACCATGGTGGCATGGTCCTGCACTGGTCCCCATGTGATCAGTGCTCCAGCAAGAGGGAGCTCACAACAGAGGGATAGGGATCTGCAAAACCTTACAGATAAATAGTGATGGAATTCTTTTTGAGCTTGCAGACCATTTGCTAGAATCCCAGCTTCATGTTTCATCAGTGTTGTCCCTTCCTCCCCACACACCTATGCTCTTAAATAGACTCCACATTGATCACCTGGGCCTGGGCACTCAGCCCTGGTGAGCCTTCTTCTTGGAAACTGCATTTCTTTCCTCTCATCACTGAACTGCTTAAAGCAAGCTGTGTAAGTACCTCAAATAGTGCTTGAGTCCAGAAAGTCAAGTGCATAGTCTACCCGTATCTACACTGCAAGCATCCCATGTAGGTTGGCTTTGCATGTTATGTAAGTTGCTGCCAAACATGCCCATTAACTGTCATTTCTCAATGGCTCCATCCTTTCCTTTTATTTGGGGGAGTATCCTTCTGTATTTCTGGTTGAAGACCCACTCATTTATTTGCATATTTTCAGAGTTATAACTATATATTATGACCATAGAATATATAATATATACGGGTCTAGGTTTTTTTTTTTTTTTTAGGTTTTCAATTACAGTTTTTAAAATATAATAATTAATTCAAATAATCAAACAAGAGTATTTATGGAGCACCTATCTGTGCTCACTATTAGATTAAATCCTGTGGGATACAGAAGACTTATACAACACAATATTTGCTCTCAGGTTGATTACACACAAGCTGGAGAAGCAAGAGTCATACACAAGAAGCGATGGTTAATGTTTTGGCTGGGGTTGGCACAGGAGGCACATGCAGGAGCCTGGGAGGCCACAGGGGCCTTTCTTCCCTGCTTGTACCCTGCTTCAGCCTCATTGGCAAAGGTCACATCCTTCCTTGACTACAGCTTCTGCTGGGAGCTACTCTAATTCTCCCGGGCTCTGGTAACCTATTTCCTCCCACTGTTCCTTTCAGCCCAGGGTAGTAACAGCTCTCTGCTGTTGCTAGTCTCTAGGTGCCTCACCTTTCCTTATTTGTTCTCTCAGCCCTATCCACTCATCTTTAAGTAGCCCCTTCCTTAAAATGTCTTCTTCTGTACCGTTTGGGATGAACTGTTTGCTGCTGGGACTCTGACCAAGCAATGACACTTAAGAAGTTGCAGGTAGGGGTTGGTTTGCTTGTTAGTAGAGATTGTAATGTGCCAACTAGAGCAAATATTTGTTTTTTTTTTTATAGGAGAAAGGGGCTGGCTTTTCCTGGCAGGATAGGAGGAGGAGCTTTTAAAGCTGACTTACAGAGAGGAAAAGCCCAGGGCTTGAGGTGAACAAGTTGGCGGTTTGTTGTAGACAAGACAGATCTCTATAGTTAATTTTTAGACTTTAAAAAGTTAAATTAATCCTTCCTGAAGGCATATGCTTCCTGTTCTGTCACTTGTTTGAAAAGAGAGCTACATCAAAGCCCCAGGCACCAGAATTCCCCAGATCCCAAACTTCACAGCCCTGCTGGGGAACACTGCAGATCCTCAATTAGGAGGAAGAGTGGAGGTGAGCAAGGAACCCCCTCCTGCTTTAATTACTCCTGACATAATATTCTTTTTCAAGCTTTGCTAATTGAAATCAAACAGCTGCCACGTTTGGGCAGCGACAAAAAAGAATCCATTTTTCAGCCCTCTCTGATTTAACAAAGACTGACAGGCTGTGAGGAAACCAGAAGCAATTTTGCTCCTATGGCTACTGGGTCTTCCGATCATTGACTCAAAGCAAAACGAAGAGTGCTGAGGAGGTAAAGTCTTTCCTAATATAGCAGAAGGAACACTATCCATGCTGGAGTTCACAGGGCAAAAGACACATTAAGTTAGTCTTGAGGCCACTGTCATTAAAGTGACACAGTAACCAACTCTTCTCAGTGCTCAAGATTACCATGACATCTACTACCACATGTTGGAAGTGGCTAGAAATAATCAAAGAAGAAAGAAAAATGCCAGCCAAGTGAGTTCTTTTCCAGATAAGTTCTCCAGGTAGTGAAAGGTGGCAAGGGGTGGTTTTATCAGTCTGGGACCAGTTAATAGTAAAAGGATGCTGAGGAAAAAAAAAAAAGAAATTCTACAACACACGTAGGGATATGCTGGGTGCTTCCAGAGAGGTTGTCTTATTCAGTCTTCACAATAACACAGTGATTCAGATACTATGAAACAAACTAGACGTGGAGTTAGAGAGTTTAAGTTTGTGTGTGTCTCCACTAGAGACTTCTTGTATGCTTTTAGGTCTCGGGGCCTCAGTTTCCTCAAACATGAAATGAGGATGATGGTTAATCTTCCTGCATGGGAGATAATCCATTTAAGCACATTGATTTCTTTGGATGAAAACTTAAATCAATGTCAGGAAATAACAATTATCAATGTGAATAGAAAAAAATGAAATCACTTGGGCTAAAATCAGAAGAGAATTATGTAAATAAATACTCGAACAGTGACATCAACCATAGGAACAGAACACCGAATACATAAAATATAAACGCTCTTGACTAGGAAAGTGGTGAAGAGAATATCAGGATGTAAACTGAGATCTCGACTAGAGATTAATTGGCTCAGATTAGAGCAGAAGAAAAAGAACATTCTAGGGAAAAATTAAAGGGTGGGGTAGGCAGCTTCTAATGATCTCTGCCTTGGGGTAGCCATGCCCTGTGTAACCCTTGCCCCTTGAGTATGGGCTGGACATACCAACTTGCTTCTAAAAAGCAGAATAGGGTAAAAGTGATAGGATGTCACTTCCAAGATTAGGGTACAAAAAGACTCTGGTTCCTGTCTTGCTCGCGCTCTCTTACTCTCTTGCTTACTCTGATGAAGCCAGCTGCCACGTTGTGAGCTGCCCTATGGCGAGGCCTAGGTGGCAAGGAACTGAGGGAGACTCCCATCCCAAGCCCATGAGAAACTAAACCCTGCCAACAACCTCTTGAGTGAGCTTGGAAGTACATCCTCCACTAGTTGAACCGTGAGATGACTACAGCCCTGGCCAACAACTTGTGAGTGATTCAGAGCCAGAGGGCCCAGTTACTCAAACCCAGATTCCTTTCCCACAGAAACTTCGAGATAATAAATGTTTGTTGTTTTAAGCTGCTAAGTTTTGAGGCAGTTTGTTATATATCAATAGATAACTAGTACAAAGGAATTGAGTGAGACCTTTCTGTGACAGAGCATTTGCAGGGAAAATGTCAAGGATAAGCGGGCAGCATATATATATATATATATACATTTTTTAATTGTGTTTTAAGTGAAAGTTTACAATTCAAGTCAGTCTCTCATACAAAAACTTACACACATCTTGCTCTGTAACCCTAGCTGCTCTCCCCTTAATGTGACAGCACACTCCTCCTCTCTACCTCTCAGTGTCTTCCTTTGTCTTGGTCATGCTGTGCTGACATTCCCCCTTACTGTGTATTGCCTTTCCCTTTACCCAAGTTAATACGTGTCTACTACCTAGTTAGTGATTTTCCCTCCCACCTCCTCCTTCTGTGGATTTTCCTTGGTGGATATTCTGACAATACTTACAATAAGCCCAAGGAATCAGTGGGAAAAGCACATAAAAGATCCTTTAATGGAAATTAAGAAACGTCCAGCAAGAAATCAATGGAGTTTACCAGAAAACAGAAGTGCTTTGAGAATCTATTTTTTCCAGGTTGAAACGTTCTTAAAAATTTCAAATATAAACATCTAACCTAGTGTGTAAGATATTCTTTCTAGAAAGTATAGTGGGTAACAGTTTTGAATGAAACTTTGAATAATGTATCCCTACACATGCCCCAGCCCTTCACTTATTCATCAGATGTTCACCGGGCATCTACTATGTGCAAGGTATATGGTGAGGCCACAGTGGTGACTACACCTTCATGGAGGAGGTGGCATAGATTTTACTGCATGGGGAATGGGAAGAAGGGCATCTTAGGCTTAAAAAACGACCTGAACAAAGTACATGGTATATTAGAAAAATGGCAATGCACTGGGAGATCAGATTGTATGGCAAGCCCCCAGTGACATATTGAGGATTATGGACTATGTTCTGCACACCAGGGGGAGAGAATCACTGTAGGCCTTTTTATTTGTTTGTTTTTGTTTCCTCTTGTTGGGAGACTTTTGATGAATCTAGACATGGTCTCCCCTGTGTGTTAGAAGGATAACTCTCTAGCACTGTCAAGGGTTAAAATGTAAAGGGAAAGATTGTAGCAGAAGACAGTTGCGAGGCTTTTTGCACTGCTTCAGGTGACAGACAGGGGTCTGAAGGAGATCTGTGGAAATAGAAGTGAAGAGGCAGTCATGAAGGCATGGGGGAAAGTATATCCACAGGACTTGTTGACTAACTGGATGTGCATATGTTTGGGGGCTGTAAAGAGAGGGTACAGTGCAAAAGATGCCCAAGTCTGGAGACTTCGAGAGCTATTCAACGCAGGCACCTTTAATCAAGATGGGAAACATGAGGGAGAAGGCATGCCTTCTGTTTTGCAGACGTTGAGCCAGAGAAGCTATTGGACAGATGCAGCTGGACATGAGACATACAGGTGGTGGGAGGCTTGGGGCTGGCATTGAGGAGAAGGAAAGGGATGAGATATAGATTTAGAGTCATCAGCAGAGAGGCAATGAAGGGCAGAGATCATGGTGGAGAAGGGAAGAGGAGACAGAACCATCACAGGTAGGAGAGGAACCAGGGTGAAGAGTCACTGAAACCAAGGGAGAAGGATATCCTCAGCTTTCAATTTTGTGGCTATGTCAATTTAACGCACATTTGTTGAGTCTCTACTATGTGCCAGAAGAACAAAGGTCTCAACCACATTGGGGTTCACGGTCCAGGAAGTTCTTTAGCACAAGCAGACTTCTGTTTAACTGAGGCATTACTCAAAAAGGGGACATAGTAGAAAAATTAAACAAATGCATTTTAAATCTGCCAAATTAGTAAAGGTTTTTTTTTTTTTTTTCTACAACTGCAATATTCTATGCTATTATAGGAGTCCATGGGTGGTTCAAATGGTTAACATGTTTGGCTGCTAAGTGAAAGGCTGGAAGTTCAAGTCCACCCAGAGGCATTTTGGAAGAAAGGCCTGGTGATCTACTTCTAAAGAATCAGTAATTGAAAATCCTCTGTTCCATTCTGACACACACATGGAGTCACCATGAGTTGGAATCCACTCAATGGTAACTAAACAAACCCGTTGCTATTGAGTTGATTCCGACTCATAGCGATCCTATAGGATAGAGTAGAACTGCTCCATAGGGCTTCTAAGGAGCAGCTGGTGGATTCTAACTGCCGACCTTTTGGTTAGCAGCCAAACACTTAACCACTGTGCCACCAGGGCCCCATTCAATGGTAACTGGTTTATGCTATTGTAAGATGGAAGAAATATATATACTCATGTATTACTGGTGAAAATAAACTGGAATAACCCTGTGGAAAAATGGTTTGGAAATACATACTGAGTCTTACAAAAGATTATAAATCACTAATTCCTTAGGATATCCCAAAGGAAATAATCCCTAATTCATAACAAAGTCTATCTACAAGATGTTTATCACAATAGTATTTGTGATGAGAGATTGAGAATTAGCTTAGATGCCGAGATACAGTAGAATGGTTTAATAAATTATGACAAATCTGGAGGATGGAATATTAGACAACCATTAAAAATGATGTTTGAAAGAAGTTTGTAATAATATATATAATGTTAAATGGAGAAAATGATATTCTGTATCTCCACAAATATGTAACATAAAACTAAAAGCCCATAGATAGAAAAAGAAAAAAGTCTAGAAGGAAAAACACTACAATTTCAACAGTGGCTAGCTTTAGGTAGTAAAACTTGGGTTTTCCCTCATTTGATCTATTGTTTTGTATTTCCCTATTTTCTATAATATGCATTTAATTACTACTTAACTAGAAAAACAAGCTCTAATTAATAAATAAGGTGGTGCTGTGGTTAAGAGCTCAGCTGCTAACCAAAAGGCTGGCAGTTTGAATCCACCAGTTGCTCCTTGGAAATGCTATGGGGCAATTCTACTCTGTCCTATAGGGTCACTATGAGCCAGAATTGACTGACAGCAACGGGTTTGGTTTGATTTTTTGAAGGCTGAAGAGGGTACAGTGGAGACTGTTTTGGAACTGGGAAGCCCTGGTGGCATAGTGGGTAGTTAAGAGCTACGGCTGCTAACCAAAAGGGCAGCAGTTCGAGTCCACCAGGCACTCCTTGGAAACCCTATGGGGGCAGTTCTGCTCTGTCTTACAGGGTCGCTATGAGTTGGAGTCGACTTGACAGCAATGGGTTTTGGTTTTTGGTATTGGAATTAAAAGGTTTCAGAGAGGGACACCAATGTTCATTTCAGCGTTGTACAGAATAGCCCATAGGTGGAAACAACCCAAGTGTCCATCAACAGATGGATGGGTCAACAAAATGCGGTATATACATACAACGCAATGTTATTCGGCCGTAAGGAAAAATGAAGTTCTGATACATATCACCATGTGGATAAGCCTGGAAAACATTAAGCCGAATGAAATAAGTCAGACTCAAAAAGACAAGTACTGTACGATTCTACTTACACAAAATATCTAGAATAGGTAATTGCAAAGAAACAAAAGTTTACTAGTAGTTTCCAGGGGCTGAGGGCAGGGAGAATGGGGAGTTGTTGTTTAGGAGACAATGAGTTTCTGTTTGGGGTGTTGTAAAACTTCTGGAAATGGGTAGTGGTGATGGTAGCACAACATGGTGAAAGTAATTAATGCCACTAAACTGTATACTTAAAAGTGGTTAAAATGGCAAACTCTTTGTTACATATATTTTATCACAATATAGGGGGAAAAAAAAGGTATCAGAGAGGGGTCAAAATATAGTGCCCAGGGCACTTCCCTTGGGACCTTACTGGATGTAGAGGTGGACAGGGCTACAACCCCATGCAACTGCTGCTCAGAGCTTGTTGGAGACACTCTGGGGACCAGGGGCTCTGAACAAATGGCCGAGTAGTTATAAGACACCCCTCGAATTGTTTCTCCCACTATCTTTCTCCCCCTTTACTGTCTGCTTCAGGAAAGGTTAGATCACCCTCTGGATGTCTCCTCCGCTCAGGGCTACTATCCCCCAGAACTCTCAATTTCCAAGGATTGTACTCTTTCCCTCCCTCTCCTGCTGGCTCCGCAGATTCAGCCAGCCCAGAGAGAGCAGGGCCAAGATAGGCGGGAGGGGAACGGAGCAAGCAATTGCTCTGAGACACACCATAAGCCCATGAAGTCTGAAAGGTTAAGCAAAGACTGAGGCATGAAGAGTGAAAATTCTTCATTCAACAATAAGCTCTCCCCCCATCTCTCCTTAAAATGGAAATAAAGGGTGCAAGATGACATTAGGCACTTTAAAATATGCAAAATTAAGAGCTGGTGCAGATCTCATTAACACCCGCCTCCAACATCATTAAGATGTTTCCAAGAAAATTAATTGAGAGACTCATTAAAAATAAATTAAGAAAAATGTGTTGCAGAGCGCCTGCACTCAGCTCGTAAATCACAGCTCAGAGCTCTGGCCCGCTGCTCCGGCAATTAACTCCAACCTATTTGTTTTATCCTGACTGTGAAAATTAGAAAGCAGACGTGGAGATTAGATTAGGGACGTCTGTCAAGCGGAACTTGGAGTGAATATTTTAGGATACAAAATGGAAACCAGGAAAACAAAGAAAGCAGAGATTTCATTCTGTCTTTGAAAAGTGACAGGCGGCTGAAGGGTGTTGGAGGGAGAGTGTGGGGAAGGGTGGGAGGAAGAAAAGAACAGACTTTTGAGCTATTCTGACCAGAAACAGAACAGTGCATTTGCATTATAAATATAAACAGATATACATCTCAGTAAGGATGGCATTGAGACATAAAATAGATGTTCCTGATGATACTTGCATATGTCATATTTTAATGTTTAGACATACAACCATTTGGTCTAATCACTCAAAACCATTATTGGTCTCCTGCAATACGTTATATATCAGTGATGACCGAGTGTGCCTCTAAGGATGCAAAATAGCCGGCTTCCTCACTGGGTCTCTATTCAACAACAAACAACCAAAAATTATTGAGTAGTAGGCACTCTGCTAGACTCATTCATGTGTATGATCTCATTCAATTTTCATAACTCCAGAAAAGAAAATCATTTTACACGATATGGAAACTGAGGCGTCTTGTAAAGTGATATGGCTGGGAGTCACCTGGCCAGTAAATAGCAGAGTTGAGATTTCAACCCTGGTGTTGTAAATACAAGGAGCTCTGGAGGTGCAGTGGCTAGGCACTTGGCTGCTAACCGAAAGGTCAGTGATTTGAATCCACCAGCTGCTCTGAGAGAGAAAGATATAGCAGTCTGCTTCCGTAAAGATTATAGTCTTGGAAAGCCTATGGGGCAGTTTTACTTGTCCTATAGGGTTACTATGAATTGGAATTGACTCCATGGCAATGGGTTTGGTTTTGGTTTCAGGTTGTAAATATAAGACCAGTGCCATCCTCAGTGCCATAGTTCCTCCCATTCAGAAGTACGTATGAGTCATGGTATTTTTAAAATCTCCAACTAGAAAGGCTTCTTTTTCAATTCCCTTCCTCTCTCCCTTTATCTGTTACTTCCACAAATATTAATTGCACATCTACAGCATGCAGGCATGGTACCAGGTCTGGGGGATATAATGGCAAGACAGACACTGGATCAGTTGTTGCAAATGTGAGGGCTGCTGTAAAGGATAGGCTCAGTATATAGTGCAAAGGGAAACAGGCTGTATCGATCATTTGGGTCATTTTCTGAACGCCTATTATAAACCCTGGTGGCATAGTGGTTAAGAGCTACGGCTGCTAACCAAAAGGTCGGCAGTTCGAATCCATCAGGCGCTCCTTAGAAACTCTACTCTCTCAGTTCTACTCTGTCCTATGGGGTTGCTATGAGTCGGAATCGATTCGACGACAATGGGTTTGGTTTTTTTTTTTTTTTTTTTGGTTGGTTATTATATACCAGCTCTGGGGACCCAGTGTTTGACTCTTGGTTCTCCTACTTACAAGCTATGAGAGCTGGGGTAAATTATTTAACCTCTCAGTTTTCACATCTGTAAAATGGGGATAATACTAATACTTACCTCAGGTTTACTTGAGGATGAAATGAGAAAATCCATGGGAAGCCCTTAGCAAAGTGCCTGACTCAGAGTCAGTCCTGAGTAAATGTCAGCAGTTATTATTTCGAAGTGACATTTAAGTTGGCTCTTTTAGGAGCAGTAGGAATTTAATCAGAACTCCTTTCCCAGGGACAGCTGCAGCCTTACGGGTGGTGTTAAAATTATTTGGATCTTTCAAATAAAGTGAAGCATTAATAATAGGCATGACAGCTTGTCATAACACACAGCCTCATTGGGCCAAGGGTCTGTTGCTCTGGGCTGTGAATGGGAGCTGAGTGCGACAGGACCAGGAGCAGGTGGCAGCTTTGCTTCCTCTCCTCCAGAGCATCTCAGAGGCACTGAGTGGAAAACTGTGCTCAAGTGAGAAAGATGAAGGTTCAGGAAATGAACCACACCACCGAATTTTCACGACTCCTTCCTACCTTGCTAGCAAACAGTTGTGGATTAGTAGTTAGTGGACCAGCATCAGTGGCCTTTGGAAACTGAGTGACAGTACAGTGCTTAGTATGCTTCATTCTGTTTTAATTGAGTTTCTTAAAGATTGGGTGTAATTCTTTTTTGCTTTAAAGAACAGAAATTTATTTTCTCACACTTCAGGTGGTCAGAAATCCAAATTCAGTGCACTGGCTCTAGGGGAAGGCTCTCTCTGTCGGCTCTGGGGGAAGGACTTTCGCTCAGCTTCTGTAACCTCAGCATTCGTCAGTTCCTTGGGGATCATCATGTGGTATCTATCATTTTCCATTTGTGTTTGCTTGTCCCTGTGTCCATGCTGCTCCTTATAACTCAGAAGTGATTAGGTTTAAGACATACCCTACACTGACATGGCCTCATTAACATAACAAAAAATCTCTTTTCCCAAATGGGATTAGATTCATAGGTATAGGGGTTAGGATTTCAACTCATATATTTTAGAGGGACACAATTCAATCCATAACAGTGGGATAAGGTGAGCAGTTAGGTTTTGGGCATGTTGAGTTTGAGTCTCTATTGTCCAGCAGAAAATCAGGCATATAGATTTGACACCCAGAGGAGAAATTCATGCTGGAAGATTTTTGTCAACAGCAGCAGGTGATTGGATTCCTGGGATGAAAGGACTTGGGAAGGAAGAGTAATCCCTGGGCACCCCAACATTTCCAGGTGTGGATCTGCATGACAGATGTTTCTGTGCTGTAGTAGGAGACTCAACAGCCATGACCCTGGTGGGAAGCTCCTACTAGGAAGCAAGCACAGCACTTTGAAGTTGGTGCCTGAGGAAGGCTTCCACTGGGAGGGGGCTCCAGGACTGGGGAACCCATGCGTGGAAGGAAAGAAGCAGCCCTCTTCTTTAGTTTACAGGAGGTTCTCTCTTTCAGTGGCAGCTCCTGGTCTGGGTTAACACTGGCCTCTATCTATTACTCCCTAGAGCAACAAGGAACTAGGAATTTGTATTCTTAATGTCAAACCCAAAGTGTGTTTCTTGTGTCATCATCCCCCTAAGCATCCAGAAGCCCCCAAATGCCTTGCCCTGCCCTGGAATAGCACCGTGTCTGGGCCCCAGAGTGCTCATGTGAGTTCCTCTTCCGCTAAACAAAGGGGTAAATATAACCACTCTCTATAGTTGCCCTGGCCTTTAAGCCACAGATTATGTTTGAAGATTATTCTGCAGCTGGCGATTTTCTGTTAACCAGGCAGAGGTAGTAACATGTGTCTGTTGTTTTGAAGAGCTTTACAATCAAAATCTATGTAAATTGGTCATAGACATATTGAAGGGAAAAGTAGGTAAGCCCTTATTTGGGAGGCAGAAAACTAAGCTAAACAGTCAATTTAAAACCAAAAGAATGTATTTGGAGGGTATTGGATGAGACAATTTTGGAAAAATGTAAACAAATTATACTGAGGAGCCTGATAACTACAACAGGTAAGAGCTGAGCTGCTTTTGGAGGCATGGAGCCCATTGGCCTGGTCTTCTCCTTTCCCCACGCCTCCAGGCTCTACCCTCAGGATATCACTGGTGGATCACCAAGGCCCTGGCACCTATACTCTGTAGGAGGTTGGTGTCTATCCTGCTTACTTTACCCGGCAGCCTTGTGGTGCAAACAAGGCCAGCATCATGCATCTCCAGATACTTGGTTCACATGTATAAGTCATGATGAAACTTTTTCATGACACAGCCCGTTAGGCTGCATGTTCCCCTCTGACCCTTACACCCTGAGGAAGGCTCATTGGTTTTTAAGCAATATTCCAGCCAATTTATCTTCTGACCCAAGGCCTTACTTAGGCTTTAGTTGAGCTGAAATCCTGTGGTCGAAGGGTTTTTTTTTTTTTTTTCTTCTAAAACAACCCAAATTTATTTCTTAGAGTTCTGGAGATCAGAAGTCTTAACATGGATCTCAATGGGCTAAAATCCAGGTGTCAGGAGGGCTGCGTTCTTTCTGGAGCCTCTAGGGGGAGAATCTGTTTCCTTGCCTTTTTCAATACCTAGTTTTTTTTTTTTTAGAGGACATCTGTCTTCCTTGGCTGTGGCCCCTTCCTACATCTTCAAAGCCACTGATGATGGATCAAGTCCTTCTCACATTACATCTCTCTGGCTTGTTCTCTGCCTCTGACTTCCTTTTTTTTTTTTTTTTTAATGTCATTGTGTTTTAGGTGAAAGATTACAGTACAAATTAGTTTCTCATTCAAAAATTTATACACTAATTGTTTTGTGACATTGGTTGCAATCCCTACAGAGTGTCAGCACTCTCCCCCTTTCCCTATCCACCCTGGGTTCTCCCTTTCCATTCATGCAGTTTTCCTGTTCCTTCCTGCCTTCTGGTCTTTGCTTTTGGGCAGGCATTGCCCATTTGGTCTCGTATACTTGATTGAACTAAGAAGCACATTCCTCACATGTGTTAGTGTTTGTTTTATAGGCCTGTCCAGGAGTGGCTTCAGTTCTGAGTTAGCAGAGTGTTGTCTGGGGGCCATAGTCTCAGGTGTTCCTCCAGTCTTTGTCAGACCAGTAAGTCTGGTCTTTTTTTGTGAATTTGAATTGGGTATAATTCTTATTAAAGATTTGTTGGCAACGAATAAGACAAACCTCAGGAGAATTGGTGCATTTGAGTTATGGTGTTGGCCAAGAATATTGAATGTGCCATGGACTGCCAGAAGAACAAACAAATCTGTCTTGGAAGAAGTACAGCCACAATGGTCCTTAGAAGAAAGGGTGGTGAGACTTTGTCTCACGCGCTTCGGACATGTTATCAGGAGGGACCAGTCCCTGAAGAAGGATATCATGATTTGTAAAGTAGAGGGCCAGCAAAGAAGAAGACGACCTTCAAGGAGAGGGACTGACACAGTGGCTGCAATGATAGGTTCAAACGCAGCAACGATTGTGAGGATGGCACATGACTGGGCAGTGTTTTGTTCTGTTGTACATAGAGTTGCTATGAGTTGGAATTGATTGGACAGCATCTAACAACAACAACAGTTACCCAGAAGATGCCAATATCCAAGCTGATACTCAGGCAGGTGTTCTAAAATGACCTTGGGGGTTGTTTACAGTTGGCGTTCCTTATGACTGGCTGGAGACTGTGCTGTAACCAGTTATTCAGTATTTTGAATATTGCCCCTGACAATAAACAAGGCTGGATCAAGGTAAAGTTTGAAATACATGAAACTTGAGAATAAAATACTTCTTAGTAGATGACATGCCCAAATTATAAAGGAGGGCCAACAAGCAGGATCTAGTGAGTACTCTGGACAGAAAAAGGACTAAAAATAGTAGACCTGCTAAAGAAATGCCAAGTGAGGGCATTAGGTACTAGGAAACTATCAGAGGATATAAGAGTTACCTCCTGAAACTTCAAAGCTCATTCTTAAAGGAATACAATATACAAAGAGAACCATGTTGGAAAATTATTAATTTTTAGATTGCAAGAGTAATCGTAAAATGTGTGAGATTGTGAGTCAGCTTATTGTACACTGTTGTATGTTGATGATTCTAGGTGCCTGGGGAAGACCTGCTGCCCTCTCACATTCCACTCCCACTGGCTAACAGCAGAAGTTTCCTTTTCTAAAGTTTCTTATTTCTACCTTAAAGCTTAGAAATCTGTTGAAGGACAAATATCAGGGAAATGTAGCACTCTCTGCTCTTAGCAGAGGGGATAAATTTCATACTGTTTCCACATGACAGAATTTTGAGAGTGGAAAGGAAGAAAGAGGGCATGTCCCTAAACAGTAGAAGAGGGGTGCTGAACTGAGCTTTTATAAGCAGCAAAAACAAAGCCAACAAATTTCAAAATTTTGTGAAGCGTTGGGCTCCTAATGGCAACATTTCAGAAGTATCATTTTCAACTCAGTCCTCTCCTTGGCTCCATGCCCAAGTAGGTGCTATGCTCTAGAGAGTCTATGTCTACCATATATCAGGCACTCATCTATCTTCTCTATCCCCCACTGCCCTAGGTTGGATTCTCAATTGTTTGGGATCTTGCAAAACCTTCCTAATGAATTTCCTCTCCTCCAGTCTCTCCTCCTTTACTTTATTGCCCTATAGCACAGATATGATCATGTCACTCCTCTGCCCCAAGCCTTCAATGTCTATAGAATAAAGGTCAAGCTTCTCAACTTCGCCACCTTGAATCTGGCCATGGCTTACCTTTTTACGGGTATCTCTTACTACCTGCTCTTTTTCTTATTATACATTTGAGACTCTTGCCCAAACAGACTACTCACTCTTTCCCAACCACACTCTATGCTTTTCCATTTCTTTTACTCCCTGTTACCTTTGTCAGACCTGCCCCAATTCATTATTGCCTGCCAAATTCCTACCTATCCTTTAAAGTTCAGTCCAAATGCTCATTTTTCAACAGGCTTCTTTGGTTCTGAACTCTCCCTGTGCCTCAACCCCAGAGAGAAGTAACTTAATTAGGGGTTTGGATAATGATTGCCAATACGTTTTGAATGACTGAATAAACTTGCTCCTAGGATGATCACATGTGTCTCTTAAACCTCAATTGGCTGCAATATATGCATTGACCTATGACATCACTAGATTCCAAGCTTCTTGAAGATACGGGCCAGGCCTTTTTTGTATCTTCACAGTACACACTGTAAGGGCTCCTTAAGTTTTGAAATTTAAGTGCTTTTACACTGGGTTACTTATATCAACAAACATATAGTTCTGCTTTTAATAATGGGGAAATAATCATATGTATAGATAAATTTTCTTGTGAGAGACAGTGATGAAGCTGAGGCCACCTTCCAAACTTATGGTCCAGTACTCTTTTACCCATTGTACTTTACCTACGTCAAAGTAGAACACTTCATAATAGTCATCTCTTTAACTTTTTGAAAGGAGACAGCACAGTGGAGGCATAATGTTGAGCAGGATAAACCATGCACCCTTTCCCACTTACCAAATGATGCACGTATAGTAAATCAGTGCTGATTGTGTACAAAACACCTTGTTTTCACACAGCCTCTGAGATTAAGTGCACCACTGTGAGTCACTTTCACATCTTATAGGACAGTGGGGAATTTAAGAGTCAATGTTTTTGTTGTTAGGTGCCATCAGGTCAGTTCCAACCCATAGTGACCCTATGTACAACATAACGAAACACTGCCCGGTCCTATGCCATTCTCACAAGTGTTGCTGCGTTATAGCTCATTGTTGCAGCCACTGTGTCAATCCATTTAATTGAGGGTCTTCCTCTTTTTTACTGACCCTCTACCTTATCAAGCATGATGTCCTTCTCCAGGGACTGGTTCCTCCTGAAAACATGCCCAAAGCGAGTGAGACGAAGCCTTGCCATCTTTCTTCTAAGGACAATTTTGGCTGTACTTCTTCCAAGACAGATTTGTTCATTCTTCTGGTGAAAAAAACAAAACCGTTGCAGTCCAGTTGATTTCAACTCATAGTGACCATATAGGACGGAGTAGAACTGCCCCATAGGGTTTCCAAGGAGCAACAGGTGGATTCGAACTGCTGATCTTTTGGTTAGCAGCCGTAGCTCGCTGTAGCTCTTAACCACTGCTCCACCAGGGTTTCATTCTTCTGGCAGTCAGGGTATATTCAAAATTCTCTGATGACACCATAATTCAAAGGCATCAGCTCTTCTTCAGTCTTCCTTATTCATCGTCCAGCTTTCACATGCATATGAGGTGATTGAAAATACTGTGGCTTGGGTCAGTTGCACCTTAGTCCTCAAGGTGAGGTGACATCTTTGCTTTTTAACATTGAAAGAGGTCTTTTGCAGCAGTAATACGTCATTTGATTTCTTGACTGCTGCTTCCATGGGTGTTGATTGTGGATCCCAGTAAAACAAAATCCTTGACAGCTTCAATATTTTCTCCATTTATCATGATGTTACTTATTAGTCCAGCCCCTCACAAAATCCTAGAGGCTATTATTTAGACATATTTCTCTTCACACAGCCCATAAATGCTGCTTAAAACTAAAACCCACTGCCATCGGGTCGATTCCGACTCACAGCGACCCTATAGGACAGAGTAGAACTGCCCCATGGAATTTCCAAGGAGCACCTGGTGGATTAGAACTGCCAGCCTCTTGGTTAGCAGCTGTAGCACTTAACCACTACGCCACCAGCGTTTTCTATATGCTACTGGGGTAGGCAAATTCCAAGAAATAGGCTGTGTTGCAGATTAACAAATGACATTTTTTTTTACTTGAAGACCATATGTGTGTGTGCCTGTGCACGTGTGTGCACATGCATGCACACACATGCACACACATGCACACACATGCACACACACAAACACCCCACACATACACTGCAAGCAGCAGTCTTCAGGGACCAATGTGTCTTTAAGCTACCAATGGTGACCTCTGAGATGCCCTGCCAAATTTCTTCCTATTGATGCTGTATTTCCACTGAACATAGAACATATCCCCAGCTGGACACTACACCCTATGTTATGGAATCCATCCTGTCAAACTACAAATTGGTCTGCTTTTTTATCCAATTGAACTGATCGAAACTTTGGAATGAGTGTGAGTATTCTTTTGTTACTAAATTATTCTGGGCTGTGGCTATTTTTTGATACCTAAGAGGTATTATCTAGTGTCTTCTGTCATAATAATTAGGGCAATTAGCATGGCCAGTGGCTTTGGATTGATTTATTCTATTAAGCTTATATGTAGGTAGGAAAGACTTAACTGCCCTGGTTCTGTCAGGATCCAAATGGTGTTTAGGCTTCCACTGCCTAGTCAAGCATTTCTGGGGTTAATATTCATTAAAGTGATCCTGACATTAATGATAAGTGACTGTTTCTCCCCATTGACAATTTTATAATAATGACCTTTTGTTTGCTTCTCACTAAAGGATACAGAGACATTGCTGAAAGGTTCCATTTGTCCCCATCACCTATCACCCTTTATTTTAAATATCAGGTTTTTTTTTTAAATAAGAATTTTGCCTTCTCATTAGAATAAAAAGTATTTGAGGACAGAAATTGTGTTTTATTGTAACCAATACAGTAGGTAGTTAAAAAAAATAAATAATTCCGTATCTGTATTAACAATATTCTAGGAATTCACAAAGAAGCATTAGGATTTGAGCGTGGCTACAACATGTCACAAGAGACTTGTTGTGAGTTCCTTAACCCCTTCAATCTACATCTGCAAAAATGGGGACAATAATGCTTACCTATAAAAGTTTTAGCAACTACGAGATAAGAAAATGTATGTGAAAGCACCTATCAGTGCGTGGATGTTGAATGTGTCCAAGCTTATTATCATATTACCAGATAGCTGAGACCTAATCAAAGAACCCACCCTGAATGCCCATGAAAATGTAATGAAATCGAGAATTTAATATATTTGTTTTATGCCTCTAATTTCATTTGTACTAAAACAAAACACCTGTAAAACTTTGTGTTTTAAGAATTGTAGAGACTATTTAGCTTCACTTCCTCACTTAATAGGCAAAGGAACTGAGATGCAGAGAAGTCAACATCAAGGCTATGTGGCTAGTAATTAGCACAGACTGATCTCCCTTCCATCCTGCACACATGACAGTTTGCACTGTGATTCTGAAAGATGTGTTAAAGAACTGACCTCTCCTCTGAAGTCTAGGGTGAGAATGACTGATGACAGCAATTCACCTTGAACAAGTTTCTTTTAATAACTTTTTTTGTTATGCTTCCAGTGATTAAAGGAACACACACTCATTACAGAAAAATTGGGAGAGAAAGTATTAGAAAATTAAAATTCCCCATAATCCCACCACTCAGCAATATTTTTAACATTTCAGTGTGCTAAATAAAATTGGGATGATTTCACATATATTTTTGTACGTAATTTTTTTCATTTGGCATTATTCTATAAACATCCCCCATATCACTAAAGAGTCTTTGAAAATACTATTTCAAAGGGCTGTATAACATTCCTCCATGTGTATTTATCATAGCTCAGGAAGTAGAAATCATGTCTTTGAGAGTCAGACAGACTTGGGATGGAATCCCAGCTCTAACCCTTAGTAGATGGATGTGATGCAAAACCACATCCTTATCCTCATTAAGCCTCAGTCCTCACATCTGCAAAATATTGATAATATTCAAATGATGTAGGGTTTTATATGTGTATATATGCAGATAGTAAACAATAAATGGTAGCTATTTAATGTTATTATTTTATCTTGTTTTATTATCAGATATTTATGTTGTTTCCAGTTATAAACATGTTATGAAAGATTGTCACCATAGCTGCTAAAGTAACCTACTTAAAATGTTTTTAATTTCTTATATGCCATGACTTGGAAAACCTAAATCCCCAACTCATACCTCTCTCCTGAGTTTCAGATGCATATATCCAACTGCCTGGATATCCCAGGCGTAGTAAATTCAATGTGCTCAGAGCTGAATACATCATCTCCTTTCTCCTCATATTTATCCAAACTTGCTCTTCCTCCTATCTCATCACCACCCAATTATATACCCCAAGCCAGAAACATGGACATCATCTTTAACTCTTCCCTCAGTCTCACTCTCCACATCTAATTTGTCACCAAATCCTGTTGTTATAATGTCTAAATATCTCTCAAGCTCAACCATTTTCTCTATCACTACTCTCACTACCCTGGATCCACCACCTCCTTATTTCTCGCCTGGACTACTGCAGTAAACTCCCAACTGGTCTCCTTGATTCTGGTCTTGCTCCCTCCATTCCATAACTCACATCCCTGCCATAAGCATATAATTGATCTGGATGAGAAGGAGCTGTAAACGGCAATAGATATCAATGTCTTCAAATCATGTTCTTTAGAAAATATGATGTCATAGGTTAAGAATAATCAGTGAAACATAGTTCTCTTGGAGACAGGTTGACTGCTCAGTACAAGAGTCAAGTGAAATATAACAATGAATGATATATCAGTTCACTTGAAATAATACTCATGAAGAAGTGACATTTATTGGATTGTGCAGAGATGATGTGGAGGTAACACTGGACGGGCATGGTAGATTAAGATGAACTTCTCCAGCATCGCAAGGACCACATGGTCTTTGTGAAAGTGGCAGGGAGAGGATCATTTACTAAAGCCTGTAGCTTGATAATTCTAGGAGCCAAAGTCATAACCAACAAGAACAAGCTTTTCTGCACCCCCTAAAGAAAGATTAATAAGTTATCGAAGTGGATAAAAGGAGGCTTCATCAGCTTCATGATCACAGTGAATCCTCAAATACCAGGGGCTTTTAGCAAGGGTGTTACCAGGGTCTCAACCCTTAAACACATAGAATACTTATAGGTTAAAGAGGGAAAAATGGTTTAGTTCATTAAGTCCAGGGAAAACAGTAGTGTGTATAAAGCGGAATGAAGTCCAGACACTAGAATTAGGCAAATAAGACTAGCAAACAAATAAAGATGAGTTATGGTTTTTAGACTAGCGTTTTTCAAACTATCTGTGGTAAAGAACCATTTAAAAAAAACATTCAAACAATCGTAACTAACTTTTGTAAAATACAGTAAAATTAAATACTAGAAAAATGAAACATAAAAGAAATGCAAAATCCATGGTCCATTTTTTATGACACAGATTACACAGACATAAATTACTCTGACAAGTTGCTATAAAAGTTTCTAAATGCTCATTCTTAACTTTTGTAGTTATCTCATTAACAAACAGTTCATAGACTGACACTGGTCCATGGACCACACTTTGAATAGCAGTGTTTTAAACTATTTATTCAAGATAAATGGCAAAGATTTTCCCTCACGAAGATATACTCTTGGGCAGACACTAGTCAGTTAATGTTCAAAGACTAAAACATTTTGGCTTTTAGAAAACTTCCATCTCTGGTCAGGCTAAATGCAGACCATCTCCATGAGAAAATGCCTATCAAACTCTTGAGCCTACGTCAACCTTACAAAAACAATGGTTGTTTGGATTAAAACCCTCATCAGAGAAGTTATAAGCTGTGACTATAATGTTGAGTGTATTGTTTGGTGATGGATTTTTCAGTCAATCAACCGTTAAGAATGTCCCTCCATTCCTACCAGATCTCAATCAATTATCATGATGTTTAAGTTGACAGACACAGTGATAGAAACACTAGTGATAGGGCAGGCTCCTTTAGCCTCTATTGAACAATAAACATCCATCAAGCATGCAGGCTACTTGCTGTCCTTATTCTAAACACAAGGGCAGCTGTCTCTCTCTGGAAAAGACATGCAGTCTGTGCTTAAATAGTGGATGGAAGATCTCAGCTTCCCAGATTCACTATCGTTTTAGGTTAAAAGGGCTAAGAAATATTGATGAAGCATGGATAATCAGAAGAAAGGATGGGCAGTGATCTTTATTTCTTATCTTTAAACTCTTGTTCAGAGATGAACTGTCCTCATAACAGTGGCTTGAAACTCCATTACAAGACACATTTTATATGACTCTCATAGGCTGTTTCCTATTACGGCCAATAATGATGGTTACTGGTAACTTTGGAAATAAAGGATTGGGCATAATGCATGGAAAGCATAAATATTAATTTACAGATCCTGCTGAAATTTGAGGGGACTGACAGGCAAAACTTGGAAAAGAGAAGACTTTAGGGAGATAGTCTTCGACCACTGAAAACCAGAAATCTTACGCAAGAGGGAGCTCAGGTTGCCAAACACACATTGAATTATGTTCTAAACACTGGGGATGGAAAGTTAATAAAGTGCTGTTTCTGTTTTCATGGTCTGGTGTCAGAGGCAGACATGTATACTAATGATTACAAAATGGTAGGAGACATAGAAGAATCTAAATTCGTACAAGGTACAAATGCTATACAGATGAGGGAGAGATTAACTCTACCAGGTAGAACTGTTTTAAGAAAATATAAAAGGTTACAAAGCAATTTGTATTGGTAAGGTGACTCTCAAAATATTAAGGTAAACCACTTCTAGAAGTTGCTAAAGAGAAATCTAAGAGCCTTAATCTTCACCTTAAGTCAAATACGTACCTAAACCTCCTACTTGTAAGGATCTTAGGTTAAAAAATCTTTATCAGGATAATTACCTTCCACCAAAAATTATACATACACATACCAACACCCATACCCCTGATCGAAAACCATCAAAATCTCTTATTCAAGTAGAACCAAGTTTCTAAGAAAGAGCAATTTTGAGTGCTAACTGGGGAGGATCCACAAAAAAAGACAAATAATAATGGACAAAAAGAATGAGCTCTTCTTGGCCTAAACGTTCAGGGGAGATGGTCCTTATTCCATTGCCATCCTATGTCATTGTTGAGTTTTGATAGTTGTAGACGCTCTTAATAAATAAATATGCAACAGATAAAAGCTTTGAACAGACTGGATAGAATACAGCACCTAAAAAGAACGATTACCAATACTATTGTCCTTCATTATTATTTTTTAATAACATCTTTGAGATTTAATTAACATACAATAGAATTTGCCCCCTTTAAAGTGTACAATTTGATGATTTTTAGTCTATTTACAGAGTTGTAAAACCATGACCACTATCTAATTTTGAACATTTTCATCACCCCTAAAGGAAATCATATACCCATTAGCAGTCACTCTCCATTTTCTTCTCTACCCAGCCCCTTTCAGCCACTAAGTCTACTTTCTGTCTCTATGGAGCTGCCTATTGTAGACATTCACGTATAAGTAGAATCACACAATAAGTGAACTTTTGTGACTGGCTTCTTTTACTTAGCATAATGTTTTCAGGGTTCATTCATGTTGCACCATGCATCAATACATCATTCCTTTTTACGGGTGAATAATATTTCATTGTATTTGTATGGATATACCATATTTTGTTTTTCCATTCACCAGCTGATGGACATTTGGATTGACTGCACTTTTTGGCTATTATGATTAATGCTTCTATGAACATTTGTATTGAAGTTTTTATGTGGACATATATTTTCAATTCTCTTGAATGTACACGTAGGAGTGTACACTTTTTTCCAAAGTGGGTGCATCATTTTACAATCCCACCAGCAATGTATGAGGGTGTCAATTTGTCCATATTCTTGCCGACACTTGTTATTATCTGTCAGTTTGATTACAGTCATTTTAGTGGATATGAAGTAGTATCTCGTTGTGGTTTCGATTTTCATTTCCCTGAAGACTAATGATGCTGATCATGTTTTTAAGTGCTTATTGGACATTTGTGTATCTTTATTAAAGAAATTTCTACTTGAATCATTTGCCCATTTAAAAAATGGGCTTATCTTTTTATTGTTGGGTTGCAACAGTTCTTCATGTATTTGTTATGTCACTTATCAAAGATATGATTTGCAAATATTTCTTCCCATTCTGTAGGCTGTCTTCTCACTTTCTTGTGTCCTTTGAAGCACAAAATTTAAAAACTTGTCTATTTTTTCTTTTGTTGCTTGTGCTTTTGGTGTCATATATAAGAAGCCATTTCTTAACCTAAGGTCACAAACATTTACTCCTATGTTTCCTTCTAAGAGTTTTATAGTTTTAGCAGTTACACTTCGGTCTATAATCCATCTGGAGTTAATTTTTGGATGTAGTGTAAGGTAGGGGTCCAAATTCATATTCTTTTCCATGTGGCTATCCAGTTGTCCCAGCAGCATTTGTTAATCAGATTAGTCTTTCCCCATTGAATTGTCATGGCACACATGTTAAAAATCAATTGACCATAAATGTAAGGCTTTACTTCTTGAAACTGTCATTTCTATTCCACTTATTGATCCTTTCTTATCTTTATGCCAGTCCCACACTGCCTTGATTACTGTAGCTTTGTAGTAAGTTTTGAAATAGGGAGGTATGAATCTTCCAAATTTGTTCTTCTTTTTCAAGATTGTTTCAGCCAATGTGGGTCTTTTGCATTTCCATATGCACTTTAAGATCAGCTTGTAAATTTCTGAAAGAAAGGTAGATGAGGTTTTGATAGGAATTGTTTAGAATCTGTAGATCATTTTGGGAGTATTGGCATCTTATTATTCAGTCTTCCAATCCATTCTCATGAGATATCTTCATATTTATTTAGGTCTTTAATTTCTTTCAAAATGTTTTATAGTTTCCAGTGTGCAAGCCTTGCACTTATTTTGTTAAATTTATTCCTAAGTATTTTATTCTTTTGATGATAATGTAAATGCAATTGTTTTCTTGATTTAATTTTGGATTGTTCATTTCTGGTGTGGAAATATGGTTAATTTTTGTATATTGATCTGGTATCCTGCAACTTTGCTGAACTCATTTATTAGTTCTAATATTTTTATTTTATTTGTGGATTCCCTAGGATTTTCTATACACAAGATTATGTATTCTGAAAATAGAGATAGTTTTACTTCTTCTTTTCCAGTCTGGATGGATTTTTTTTTTCTTTTCTTGCTTAATTGCTGTGGCTAAACATCCAGTGTAATGTTGAATAGAAGTGGCAAGAGCTGACACCCTTCTTTTGTTCCTGATCGTAGTGGGAAAGCATTTACTTTTTACCACTGAGTATGATATTAGCTTTAGTTTTTTTGTAGATGTCCTCCACCTTGTAGAAAATTGAGGAATTTGCCTTCTATTTCTAGTTTTTTGAATGTTTTTATTATGGATTTGTCAAATACTTTTTCTGCTATTTCTGCTTTTGAACTAAAATTTGCATTGCTCAAGTCTGTCTTTTCCAGGAAGACAGGTAATATAGCTAATGAGGCTGTGGATTTAGGTGAGGAGGATTAGCAACAATGTTACTAGCATGCCTTAGTTTCTGTTGGTTATATTTACAAGGTAGTACAAGAAAAGGAAAAGCTCAAAAAAGAATTGGTTAGTTTGTAAGCAGAATTGAAAAATGCAATTATTTCTCATTTCCATTCACTAAAAGATAAAAATGCTTTGTGCAATAAAGGTCGATTCACAAAGAGCATCACAGCCAAGATCTAATTAAGTTTACAATCATCATTCCCTCTGCTGAAATCTCTGAATTGATTATGGTGGTGTCCCATAAAAGCTTTTGACTGGACAAAGTGGCAGAAGCAAAATGATGGAGCCATGACATGGTTCTTTCAGCCTCTGCTGGGAAGTGGCACACATCACTTCTACCCACATTTCACTGGCCAAATAAAGTCTTGTGACCAAGCCTGACATCAAAAAAGCCATCCTCTCATAAGGATAGGTGCTGAAAGCCAAAGGGAAATAAGCAGTATGTATGTATAATCTTTTCATAGGAAAGAGCAGCAAATAATTGGGAACAATAACAGTCTGCCATCGTCCGTCCACCCTTTTGGTGACAACTATTTGCACCTCTCCTTTCTGCGTACAACATCTCTTCTGCAAGGAAGATACTGAAAAGTCTCATCCAGTCACATTTCAGACTCAAAGCACTAGATTTCATGTGGCTTCTCATGATCCAGACAGTTATGAACTAAAAAGTCAAGTTATTTGCTCCTATATGTCCAATATATAGTGGTGGAAGAAGGACAGAGTGACTACAGTATTTCCACTTAGAAAGGGAAAAGCAGGAATCATAAACAGGCACTGGTTCATAGCAACTCTGAAATCCTTGTGGGGGGATATAGTGAGGGCTCCACAGGGGTGGGGACTATACTCTTTTCCATTATCCTCCTCAGCCACATCTGAAAAGGACATTGAAAAATACACCCTCCATTGTGACTCAGCCTACTTTCTATAGATGGCGGGGGGCCCAAGGGTCATTTTTGTCTCAGTCATGTGTTTTTTTGTTCGTTTTGTTTTTTATCTAGGCTGGTGGATTTTGGGGGAGTATTGGCATCTTAACAATATTAACTCTTCTAATCTATGACCATGGGATATCTTTTCATTTAGGCCTTTAATTTCTTTCAAAATGTTTTGCTGGTATTACATCTCTTTCAAAAATGTCGCCAGCTTCGCATCTATTTGATCCTTGTCAACGTCATATGCCAATAAGCAATTCCTCAATTCTTTCTGAGACGTTCTTCCCTCCAGACTTAATTACAGGTATCTTGAGCTCTCAGAGTTCTGTGGGAGAGATGTCCTTAGGCAATCCATGGGCAACATCAGGAATCCTAAAGTGCCTGCTTTTTTTGTACATAGCGTCAGTAACGTGGGCTTTATTGCATAAATAAAGGCTGCCTCCAAAATTTGGGACAACTGAACGTATTTTCTACAATGAGAACTACTCCCCCTATTGTAGTGGTTTTCAACCAGGGGTGATTTTGCTCCCAGTGAACATTAGCCAGTCTGGATACCTTTTGGTTGTCATAACTGGGGAGTGTTACCGGTGTTTAGTAGGTAGAGGTCAAAAGTGGTGCTAAACCTACTGCCATCAAGTTGATTCCAACCCACAGCTAAACATCTCAAAATGTACAGGTCAGCCTTCCTCCAACAAAGAATTGTCTGGCCTAAAATGTTAATAGTGCTGAGGTTCGGAAACAGAACCTATCTCCAACAGAACCATTGAAATGGAAGTGCCCTTAACATTCCTGATTGGTCTCCAGGGCAAAAACGAAGACAACACATTTCTGTGTTTACCCCACCAGCCAGAAGGATGTTCATCAGTTTCTTCTTCCCCAGAAGCAAAACATGTGAGATCAGAAAGACAATGAAAGCCCACTTGTTTTGATATTTGAGGGAATCATAATTTGGTTTTTTAAAAATCCTTTCATTTCCTATTGATCACCACAACTCCACCTCCACCTTATTTGTTCAGATTTCTTACACAATCTATAAACTTTTGATTCCTTCCTTTATCTACTAGAGATTCTCTATCATGTTAAAACTCATTCTCAATTTATATGGATTTTATTTTTACTCTTTGACTCTTAGTGTGTTCTTTTCTTTAGATACTCTTAGAGGCAAAAGCAGAGCTACTGGGAGGTCCTGTTCTGGTTTATAATAATGTCTGGTTTATCATTATTATGACAGTATTATTATCATCTAGCACCTCCAAGAATGTTTCTCTTGTTATTAAGTGTCTGTGAAGAAAATTCATGTAGTTTAACAATAGTTGGAATTGACTTGGCTGCAACTGGTTTTTGTTTTTTAATACTAGGAGTTAGACATACTTAAGGATGCACAGGTCTCATGTCCAGGACTGGGGTCCTCAAGTATCAGAGAGGTATTTTAATAAACATATGCAGAATTTTTTAGATGGAGATTAATTCATCAGGAAACAACACTGCAAAAGGGAACAAAAACTAATAGATGCCAGGCCATATGAGGTAGACTTTTGCTCAGAGAGCAAGATAGGTTGTACCTTCTAAGAATCTAGAATCCAGAAGTCCTAGTTTCAGCTCTGTGACCAATTTACAGAGCCTAGCAGGATCTCAATATCTAGAGTGAGAATCCTTGCTTGAATATGACTGAATTATTCTAGTATTTCAGATGAAAATACATAGAAAGAAATAAAGCATTGTGGTTTTTATCATCTTTTGCTGTCTTGGCTAATTCCAATTGTCTCTACTACTTTCCTAAAAAAGAGGCAATTCTGCCTTCCTATAGAATTCCCAATGAGGAAGATCATTCTGTTAGGTAGATGTTCTATTACATTTTTGCTTTTCTTCATTTCACACCTGTCTTGGTTATCTCGTGCTGCTATAACAGAAATACCATAAGTGGATGGCTTTAACAAATAGAAATTTATTTTCTCACAGTTTAGGCGGATAGAAGTCCAACTTTAGGGAGCCAGCTAGAGTGGAGGGCTTTCTCTGTCGGCTCTGGAGGAAGATCCTTGTCTCTTCAGCTTCTACTTCCTGGTTCCTGGGCGATCTCCATGTGTCCTGGCATCTATCCTCCCATATCTCTGCTCTGCTCACTTGTTTAATCTCTTTTATATCTCAGAAGATATTGACTCAAGATGTACCCTACGGTAACCCTTCCCCATTAACATAACAACAACAACCCATATCCAGATGGGATTATAACCACGGGCATAGAGGTTAGGATTTACAACACATATTTTTGCGGAACATAATTCAATCCATAACAACACCATTTTCCGTTTTATTCCTTTGTATCATGGTTGAAAGTGTATGTGATTCTTATCTCTTCCTTGTTTTTTTTTCACTGTGATTTCTGAGATTTAACCACTGTTTATCCAAGCTGCAGAGACCAGATTCTTTTAACAGGAAGAGAGCCCAGTGCAGCGGAAAGCACACCAGCCTGGGAGTTAGAAGGTCTACTGCCAGTCTGCATCTGCCGTCCTCTGGCTGAGTGTCCTCGGATAAGTCGCTTCTCTGTGGACTGTGTGCTCTGTAAATGAGAAGGCTGTACTCAAAGAACTGTAAGAAATCACTTCCATCTCTAATGGTCTCTATATCTCAAATCTTCTATATACACGACAGCAGTGTTTTTTTCTTCTTCCTCTGCTTATTTCACATCCATCTATTAAGTATGGTGTTTGTGTGTGTATGTGTGTGATATTGGCGGTGGTGAAGTGGGGAAGAAGGGGAAGAATGGATTAGTAAATGTGTGTAGAGCATAATAAGGCATAATAATCTGTAAACCTAATTTGTGTTGAAGAAGATATGCAGGTATTTTAATGCCTCTGTTAGAGGAAATATATAAGCATTCATCATGGTTACAGAACAGCATTCTTGGAAATGTCACTCCCTTCCCTCCCCCAGGACAGATGAAGCACCTGCAGACTCTGACTGGCCACAGAAACAACCATGAAAACCCTTGTGCTTTTGTAACGAGGGACAAAGCTTTGAAGCTTCCGCTTTAAATCGCCCCAGCATCTCCCAGCTTGTAATGAGGACAGCATTTCCCTAGTCAAAACATCCTGGTTCTATTTATAGGTGTTCACTTCTCTGAATAATAAACAGAAGTAGCAGGCTCTTCTCATATTATATCATTTTCCTTCAACTATACTATTATTTAATGCAATGCCATCAGTCCAAAAAAAAAAAAAAAAAAAGCCAAAGCTATGATATGTAACTGTGTAAAAACTGTGTTAGTTAATTACCTTAGAGAAGACACTGACCAGAGTATATTTAAATTGTCAAAGCCTTGCAAGAATATTTGATCGGCTTTGTTTACCTGCATTTCCAATATCTTCCTTGGAAAACAATATTTTCAATTTGCTCTATTTCATTGGTGGGGGGAGGTTTCAGTCCTTTAAAGGATTCCAGAAATACCCAGGGTCCCTAGATGAAGTGAAGCTGTATTCACCTTCTAGGTAATGTCCCTCAGCTGATGTTGCTTTAAATAAGAATGACAGACAACACAGCATCTGCAGAGACAGCCACGATTCACTTCTATTCTCTTTCAAATGTAAGTTTGTATTAGGTTATTTAATGGACCACAATATATGCAGTAGGTACAGAATCCATACCCCCAAATGGCTGGTGCTTAATTCCATCCCTCCAGTCTGTTTTAACTAAGACGTTTTCTCCTGGGCATATAATCTTCATTATCATAGAAGTTATTTTTAATTTATAATTAACACAGTCTCCTTCTCATCATGTACGCCTTGATCGTCTTAGACCCTCCGGACACATCTCGTCTGGCAGTGCTGGCGTGTCCTGCAGTTCTCCAAATGTGCACTAGGTGTCTATCTTAGCCTTTCCTTCATCCTTCCTCCTCCTCTCGTCCCTGACACTGTGATATAGTGCATAATTCCAAAATGGCAGCTTTTTGAAAATTCACCTTGATTATCAGACATTAAAAGTGACTCATTCCGCAGTGACTGTCTGGCAGAAAGGATGGGATCAGACAGCAAGACAATGAGGGGACTGGGCGCATTAACGCACTAGATTACAGAGCCCATCAAAAATACCTTTGTTCTGTCAAAGATCGAAGCAATTACTAGTTGTGTTCTGCAGAGGAGAAAGAATGAGAGGGGGAAATCCACCAAACAAACAAAAAAATCCATCCAAGAATTTAAAACCTGTTCGGATTTCTTTATTCTCAGAAGGAAGGGAAGTGTCTGATCAATCATTCCCAGAGGAGGGGAGATGGGGATCGTGGTGCTTCCGAAACTGAAATCTGTTTCTTTAGGTGGCTATCACATTTTCTGCACTAGATCCTGTACTATGGGATGCAGTAAAAAGGAAATGGGCAAGGTAACAGGGTTTGGTCTTGCTTACAATGACACTCACCCTGATTTACACAGAATGTTTAGAAGACAAAATATTTCAAAATTAGAACACTCATTTTCATTAAAAGCAAAGCTTCTGATTTCTATCCTGTCATATTATAATGGTAACCAAGAAATGTGTGACAGGTGGAAGAGGAAAATATGTGTAAGGGCTATTACTGATTAATACTTTATAGGCACCTAAACTGGCCCATATAAAAAGGCAGTAGGAAGGAATTTTTGAAAAGATAGAGCACATGGATTCTTGCATCTAGTATGTGTGTGCATTTGTGTGCAAAGGGGAGGAGGCAGCTGCGCGAAGGGGGAGGAGGAGAGTCGAGGGCATTCATATTGAGCCCTGTGTGGGTGTATAATTGGGTGAGATGTGTGCTGAATCGTCAGCAGGACTGCAAGCCTGGCTAGCTTGTCTGATTCTCCAAGGAGACAAAATACCCAAATGGGAGGTTGGTGCCTGGCTTTCTTCTTCTCCTTTCTTTCTTTTTTTCCTTTTTATCATTTTCATCATTTGCCTGTGAACTCAGAGGGGCAGTTTCAGTCATGGAAAACGCCCCAAAGGCGCCCAGATCAAAAGCAGGCTTTGAATTGTGTACTTAGGTGGCTTTCCCTGCCAAATACATTAATGCGATTAAAATGCAAATTCCATAAATGATTATTTTCCATCTGTTTAGCAATAATAATAGTGATGCTATGTGTTATCAATGGCGCCCTTCTCTTACAAAGATTAAATCATGTACCAAGTGAATTTGAATGCTCTTCTGCACGTGGATGCTGCAGAGTTTGGGAGGTCCCAGAAGGTCTCATTTGCCAGCAGGACAGGAAGGAGGCCACTGTCCTTGTGCAGGGATCTCTTGATAAAAATGGCTGTGTTTTAACTGACTGTCATTTAGAAAACAGATTCATTAAAACAACTCATCGTGTTTCACTAATTGTACGATATACTTGGGGTTTGTCATTTCTTTCCCTGCCCCCTTATTTCCACTGTCAGGTACAGAAAATATATCCCTCTTTTTGGCCCTTTAATTACCCCCCTCCCCACCAATGGCTTCATTCCTTTATTGACGGAGGGAGGCAGATTCAGCAGGACTCCCTGGTCAGAGTGGCTCAGGAACAGTTATACATGCAGGGACCCATTTGTTTTTGTTTAGATTCACAACACATACTCCGAGTAGGGAGAAAAAGAAATCTATAAGCTTTAAAAATCTCTGCCTAAACCTGACCAAGAGATTAAAGGGGAAGGCAAAAGGGGAGGACCCAGACCAATTTCCGCACACCAGCACTTGTAACACAGGGATGGATTCATGAAAGAGAGACCAGCACAAGAGTTTTCACCAGTGGAATTATAATGAGCCCTAAAGGTTAGCCTTCGACTTCGTTAACAAACAGCTCTAGAGATAATTTCCAATTTTCAGTGTTTATAGAATAGTGGTTCCTTAGAAAACCCAAAAGTGGTTCCTTACTTATAATCAAATTCTGAGAGTGTCTAGAGTCTACTCTGCATGTCCAGCTGGTGCTGAAACACAAACCATTGAAAGTAATTAAATGTGTGCTCAAAATCAAATGTGGAAGAAATAAAAAGAGGAAGAAATTTTGCAAATTAAAGTGATCACATTAACCTCCTCTGATGAAATGGGTTCAGTCAAATGAAAAATACTTATTTTTAAAAAAACCTGCATAGATATTTTAGCTATTAAGAAGGTAATGAACATTCTAATATTGAAACGGACAGACACATAAAAAAAGATAATAAACAAAAGAGGAAAGCTTCATTTCCAGCAGTTAGAGGCCAGAGACCCTGCTACATGTAAATGGGTTTTTAAAATGTACAAAAGAATACAGAAGCAAAAATTCCCAAAATTGCCAATAAAGAATAGGGCGATTTGCTGGGAATATACCCCCACTCCACCTCACCTTCTTCTTCCTTCTCCCCTCTCCTTGCTTCCCTCCCCCTTTACTGAGCCCTAGAAGAATTGCCATAATTGCAAAAAGGGAAACAAGTATGACTAAGATTACAGCCACATTAAACAAGAGCAGCAGGCAGTTATGACAAAGGGCCACATCTAAACATTTGTCTTTTTCCTAAAGTGTATGTAGTGTTAGGTGGAAAGCAGACTGCTTTCCCTGAAGGGGTTATCAACCTCTGTAATGGCACCAGCACCAATAAGAGATGCTTGAGCTATAGATGCTGGAAGGAATATTCTTTAGGCCATTTAATGTCATGGTAAGTCTTATTTCTTTCCATGCAACAAATCCCTTTTCATTCCCCAGGCTTGGCACTTTCATTCTTAATTTGCAGTAGGGGCAAAGGAATGGAAAGGGTTAAAAAATGAGCTGCCAGAAGTTGCAAAGGTAAAGGGAGGTTAAGGATCAAGGGGCCCTGCTGGGTGGTGCTTTAGTTAGGAAGGGAACCGGATTAGGGGGTGGCAGACCTGGGTTCTAATTCCAGTCTTGTATTTTACTACTTACTCCCTATGTGACCTTGACTGGGTCCCCAAATCCACTGAGTTTCAGTTTCCTCATGGGAAAAACAGATTTGTAAATTCAGGTAATGTTAGAACTGGAACAACCTCAGGGATCATTTAGTAAATTTTCTCCATTTTTCAGACATAAAACTAAATACCAATAATAGCAGGCACAATACTACTACTACTGCTACTAACACAACTAGCTCATATTCATCGAGCATTTAACATGTGCCCAGCACTATTCTAAGCACTTTACAAGTATTATTCTATTATCACAACAGCCTTGTGTGGTAGGTAGTATTATTATTCCCATTTTATAGATGAGGAAAATGAGGTATGGTGAGGTTCAATATCCAGTGTGGTACAGTTGGTAAATGGTGGAGCTGATTTTCAAACCCAAATGACCTGGCTCCACAGTCCAGCTCTTAAGCACTGCACTCTAATAAGCTAGGAATGTCCCCTTTTGCTTAGGAGGCACACTCATTCCAGGAATGGGGTGCACTACCTGAATTAGTGCTGTGCAAGTCCTGTGAACACAGACCCTATGGAGGTGTGTTTTTAGTATCATGATGATGGCTGACAAAGGCTACTATGTTCCCTCCAGGTTCCCTGAGGCCACAACTTCCCTCCAGCCAAGTTTTCCTCCACCCTGCTTTCACAGTTACCTTGCTGTCCTCCCAGGATGCCCTGGCGTATATGGTGCCTTTCCCAAAGTCAGACTGCCACCTCTCTCTACTTGTCTCCTGATCCTTACTCTCTCTCTTCAACCACCTCCTTGAAGTTCACTGGAGCTACTATTAACTTGTATTTGAACACCCAGCATGATACTCTTTATTTCTTTGCTCCAGCACTAACACTTGCACACTTTTTGTTAGCTATTATGGATCAAAACTGCCCCTTAGAGCAAAAATAAATGGCAGAAAGAGAGATCACAGCAGAATAAACACCATTATTGCAAAAGATGCTCAACTCCAGATAGCGTGACAGACTGCTCATTGGCTAAGACTGGTTGCAGAGTAGTGCAGACACTCATTACTCCAGAGAGAAGACTACAGTTTGCCACGTAGATCTCCTTGGCTAATGTTGTTGTTGTTAGGTGCCTTCAAGTTGGTTCCAACTCATAGTGATTCTATGTACAATAGAGCAAACACTGCCTGGTGCTGAGCCATCTTTATAATTGTTGCTATGTTTGAGCCCATTGTTGAAGCTACTGTGTCAATCCATCTTGTTGATGGTCTTCCTCTTTTTTGTTGACTCTCTACCTTGGCAATCATGATGTCATTCTTCAGGGACTGGTCCTTCCTGATAACATGTCCAAAGTATCTGAGACAAAGTCTCGCCATCCTCGCTTCTAAGGAGAATTCTAGCTATCCTTCTTCCAAGACAGGCTTGTTCATTCTTCTAGCAGTCCATGGTATATTTGATATTCTTTGATAAAACCATAATCCAAAGACATCAGTTCTTCTTTGGTCTCCTTTATTCATTGTCCAGCTTTTACATGCATATGAGGCTAGTAAAAATAGCACCCAGTATATAAGAAAATATATTACCACTATATGGTAATGGATGGTTGGTGAAAGGACAATAGTATTAATATCAAATTATTACTGTATGGATAAGTGTTAAACAGGCCATGTGTGTCCTAAGCCCAGTGAGGCTAGGTAACTTGCCTAAAGTTGGCAGGTGATAGGTACTGAGATCCCACTATAACCTAGGTCCTCTATTCCTCAGGACAATGTTCCCCACTCAAAGAACAAAGATGCCCACTCTTTGATGCTCTACTGCTGTGTGGGAATGAGCTTACTGTCTTCGTGGGTACAATACTTAGGCAGAAAATGGAGGCTAATGATGGCAGGAAGCTGACTTCTTCCTCCTCATTGGCTTGCCTGGTGAAGAAGTACACAATTTCCCCAGGAGAAGAAGAGTGCCCTTAAAGCCCTTAGCTAATATTATTCACCAACAGTAATTTTGGTTAGCTGAATAAGTGCAAAACCTAAAGAATACAGAGACTTAAGAAACTCTGTTTAATTCATGGTACTAAGATATTTTATCAGGTGGCATGAAGTTAAGTGCCTTTAAACACAATCACATAGCATTTTGTTTGGTCATCCTCATTTGGGGGTGTGAGAAAAACCAGGAGAGAAAAGTAGCCTCCTCAGGGATTTTTCCTTACAGTACAATTTTTACAAAAAGCTGAGTGTACAACTTGCAAAATAATAAGCTTCGGTGATAACACAAGCTTCAGCTACGATTATCACAAAGAGCAAGTCTCTGCTCAAGCTTCTAACTTAGCCTCGTGACTGCAGAAGAACAGTCCAAAATGTCACATTCAAGTTGAAGTGACTGCAGCCAATTAGGTAATTTCCGCCAAATTGGGTTCATTAATACTTGGGCATTATCTTGTGGGTGAAATAGAACTCTGTGACAAGGTGCAATGTGGCTGGTGAAATATTAGTTTTGGACAATCACAAATCAAGATCCAAGGGTATGTTAAATTATTCAGCATTCCTGACCTCATTATTAAGTGACTTTCTATGGGTTTTTGGTCATATTCACATAATCTTAAAATCCAAGGAGCTTGATTTCATTTCATTCACCAAGCCATTTCCCTGTTTCATCTTTTTTTTTTTTGCCTTCTTCACTCTCCATGTATCAGAGGTTTTGTGTATATCTCTTTTTATTTTGTATTCTGTTTAATTTTATAATTTTAAAGGACAGTGGCTCTGGTTTTCTTTGAGAAACACACAGTGGAAATGCTTGATAAATGCTGAATGTTAATTGCAAATTTGGTTCCCATGCCTTTCTTCGCTAGCACACAATCTGAGGTAATACAATAATCTTGCAATTTAATGTCTGCCTTGGTCCACCATGTATGGAACAGAAAGCAGTGATCTGTAACATATGGCTTTATAAATGAGTCAGAACTTCAATGCCAACTCTGCATCTTGAAGTGTTCTAAAATGATAGCAACAATATTATTTTCTAAAATAATGAGAGAAAGCCATAAAAGACACCATAAGAAGATCATGTAGTAAAGATATTTGTTTGATTCTCTTTTGCTCCAAAGATGTTTGGAACAATGGATAGTTGATGCTGACATGATTTCTACAACCAGGAAATGTATTGGACATTTAAAACTTTAAATTGATGTTCCTATAGGTACTAAAGACCTCTAATCATCAACTGCACAACTATTCTAAGAACACTGTCTTAGTTATCTAGTCCTGCTATAACAGAAATACCACAGTGGGTGGCTTTAACAAACAGAAATGTATTTTTTCACAGTTTAGGAGGTTAGAAGTCCAAATTCAGGGTGCCGGCTCTAAGGGAAGGCTTTCTCTGTCAGTGCTGGAAGAAGGTCCTTGTCTCTTATAAGCTTTTGCTCCTAGGCAATCTTCATGTGACTTGGCATCTATCTTCCTCCATCTCTGCTGCTAGCTTGCCTTTAATCTCTTTTATATTTCAAAAGAGATTGACTAAGATATAAAAAAACTAATGCTTCCTCATTAATATAACAAAGACAACCTATTCCCAGATGGGATTATAACCACAGATATAGAGCTTAGGATTTCCAAAACAAATTTTGGGGGGACACAAATCAATCCATAACAAATATCAATAGCAGTACTATTTAAATTTACAAGTTAAAATATGTCATTGGGGCAAAGCAATGATACGGACCTGGGATACAAACATCATCAGATAACTTTACTAATCAGTGAATACCTGCCAAAAAAAGTTCCTACACTGGGGTTCTTTATGGAATTAACAAAATGAATTATAGAACAGTAGGCTACTTTTGATATAATTTCTTTTAGATAAGTGTCTTTGTACTTTTGCACATGATTCAGCCCAAAACATTAATACCCTGAGAGCAGAGACACAGACCTCCATTTCATCATACCCCAACCAGATGGGACCAGAGCAGGTGAAATCACTTTGAAGTGTTCTTCTCTATAAATCAACTTCTGATTCATTCCAGAGTGGAGCTGTCAGCCCTTAGGCACCCACTGAAGTTGAGAATTTTTAGCAAACTAAACACAGGCATTAAAATAATGTTTGAATTAGTTTTAATCACAGTGGCCTAGATTCTCATGCTCTGCAGGGCCTTCCTGTATCTCTTCCATGTGTGAGATCCATGGAAGGGCTGCACATGGAGAAGACTCACTGGAGTGCAGAGCAGGAGGAGAATTTAGGTCAATTACCTTTTGAAGTGTGATCGCTTTAAACAGCTACGCAAGGTAGCATCTTGCTATCTGAGCCATATATAAGTAACCTGTGCAGTTTCTTTAAATATTGCTTTTTGGTTGTAAGCAGTCAAAGTATCAAATTTATGTAAGGAAAAAAAAAGGACAAGGGAAGTTTGATCCATGTTCTTTCTGGAATCCATTAGGAAGGATTAGGTAAGTGGTTTACCTCTCTTAAAGCCTGGGCTTGAAAGTAGGTGCCTGCATTTCAGCCTCTTCCAGTTGGGCCTTTGTTTTTTCATCTGTAAGTTGAGGAGACAAGTAGTTTAGATGTCACCTCGGGACCTTTGGCAAATTTACAAAAAAATCATAAAGTTGAAGAATGTATACAGAGGTGGGGGAAGGAGGCAGGGAGCCATGAATTTATGTGGATTCATTCCCCAATTTTAAAGAAAAGGTAGTGTATTTTCAGGAGCTCTCAGAGAAAAAAAAAGTCATGCTATTTCTACAATCATAGGAAAAAACCTGGCAGATTTTTTTTTTAACTTTAGAAAGTAGTTGCCATTCTGATACGTTTATTTCTTCTTCGTTATATAATTATTTATCAGGCACCTACTGTATGTCAGGTGCTTTGCCTGGTCTTGGGACGATAACAGTGAACTTAACCTGATGTCTGAATTCAGGAAAATGAAATAATGTGTTAATGGTTCGTGGAGTCTTAGAAAGGAATGCTTAGAACTATGGAGTAGATGGACATATTTCAGATATGAATATCGTTTTATTTAATTTCTAAAGTTAAAAAAATTCCTCAGCAATAATCAATATGAACAATTTTTTCTGTGTTCTTTTGGACTTTTTCTCCATCTGTATATAGACATATATAAAAACACAATTTCTTATGAATATGTGTTCATATTCTATATACTGATTTGTAACATTTATTTTACTTAAGGGTATTTCATGGACGTTTCCATGTCAGTAGACAGATACATAGATAGACTGATGGATCTAATTCATTTTTTCTAATGGCTATGTTGTTGTTGTTAGGTACCATCGAGTTGGTGCTGACACACAGCGACCCCATGTACAACAGAAGGAAACACTGCTCGGTCCTGTTCCATCCTCACAATCCTTACTATGTTTGCATCCATTGTTGAAGCCACTGTGTCAGTCCATCTCATTGAGGGTCTTCCTCTTTTTCAGTGACCCTCTACTTTACCAAGCACGATGTCCTTCTCCAGGGACTGGCCCCTCCTGATATGTCCAAAGTACATGAGACACGGTCTCACCATCCTCGCTTCTAAAGAGCATTCTGGCTGTACTTGTTCATTCTTCTGGCAGTCCATGCTATTTTCAATATTCTTCGCCAACACCATAATTCAAAGGCATCAATTCTCCTTCGGTTCTTATTCATTGTCCAGCTTTCACTCGCACATGAGATGGCTGAAAATTATCATGGCTTGGGTCAGGGGCACCTTAGTCCTCAAAGTGACATCTTTGCTTCTGAACACTTTAAAAAGGTCTTTTGTAGCAGATCTGCCTGATGAAATACATCCTTTGATTTCTTAACTGCCGCTTCCATGGGTTTTGATTGTGGATCCAAGTAAAACGAAGTTCTTGACAACTTCGTTATTTTCTCCACTTATCATGATGCTGCTTATTGGTCCAGGTGTGAGGATTTTTGTTTTATGTTGAGGTGTAATCCATACTGAAGGCTGTGGTCTTCGATCTTCATCAGTAAGTGCTTCAAGCCCTCTTCACTTTCAGCAAGCAAGGTTGTGTCATCTGCATAACGCAGGTTATTAATGAGTCTTCCTCCAATCCTGATGCCCCGTTCTTCTTCATATAGTCCAGCTTCTTGGATTATTTGCTCAGCATACAGATTGAATAAGTATGGTGAAAGGATAGAACCCCAACGCACACCTTTCCTGACTTTAAACCACGCAGTATCCCCTTATTCTGTTCTAACAACTGCCTCTTTGTCTATGTACAATTCCTCATAAGCACAACTAAGTGTTCTGGAATTCTCATTCTTCACGATGTTATCCATAATTTGTTATGATCCACAGAGTTGAATGCCTTTGCATAGTCAATACAACACAGGTAAACATCTTTCTGGTAGTCTCTGCTTTTAGCCAAGATCCGTCTGACATCAACAATGATATCCCTTGTTCCATGTCATCTTCTTAATCTGGTTTGAATTTCTGGTTGTTCCCTGTTGATGGACTGCTGCAACCAGTTTTAAATTATCTTCAGCAAAATTTTACTGGCAGTATGATATTAATGGTATTGTTTGATAGTTTCTGCATTCTGTTGGATCACCTTTCTTTGCAATGGGCACAAATGTGGATCTTTTTCAGTCAGCTGGAGCCTCAGTGGTGCAGTGGTTAAGAGCTACGGCTGCTAACCAAAAGGTTGGCAGTTTGAATCCACTAGCTGCTCCTTGGAAATCCTATGGGGCAGTTCTATTCTGTCCTATAGGGTCACTGTGAGTTGGAATCGACTCAATGGCAAGGTGTTCCAGTCAGTTGGCCAGGTAGCTGTCTTCCAAATTTCTTGGCATAAACAAGTGAGTGCTTCCAGCATTGCATCTGTTTGTTGAAACATCTTGATTAATATTCTGTCAATTCCTGGAGCCTTGTTTTTCACCAATGCCTTCAAGCACAGCTTGGACTTCTTCCTTCAATACCATCTGTCTTAGTCATCTAGTGCTGCTATAACAGAAATACCACAAGTGGATGGCTTTAACAAAGAGAAGTTTATTCTCTCACAGTCTAGCAGACTACAAGTCCAAATTCAGGGCATTCACTCCAGGGGAAGCATTTCTCTCTCTGTTGGCTCTGGAGAAAGGTCTTTGCTATCAATCTTCCCCGGTCTAGGAGCATCTCAATGCAGGAGCCTCAGGTCCAAAGGGTGTGCTCTGCTCCAGGCACTGCTTTCTTGGTAGTATGAGGTCCCCCCCTCCTCTTGATTCCTTTTCCTTTTTATCTCTTGAGAGATAAAAGGTGGTGCAGGCCACACCCCAGGGAAACTCCATTTACATTGGATCAGGGATGTGTTCTGGGTAAGGGTGTTACAATCCCACCCTAATCCTCTTTAACATAAAATTACAATCACAAAATGAAAGACAACCACACAATACTGGGAATCATAGCCCAGTCAAATTGATACACACATTTTTGGGGGGACACAATTCAATCCATGACACTGATTCTTGATCATATGCTACCTCTCGAAATGGTTGAACGTTGACCAATTCTTTTTGGTACAGTGACTCTGTGTATTCCTTCCATCTATCTTTTGTTGCTTCCTGCATCATTCAATATTGCAACCCAAGCCTTGAATTTGTTATTCAGTTCTTTCAGCTTGAGAAATGCTGAGCATGTTCTTCTCTTTTGGTTTTCTAACACCAGGTTTTAGCACATTTCATTACATTTATTTTGTCTTCTAGCTACCCTTTGAAATCTTCTGTTCAGCTCTTTTACTTCATTTCTTCTATTTGTTTTAGTTACTCTCTGTTCAAGAGTGAGTACCAGAGTCTCTTCTGACATTCATTTTGGTCTTTTCTTTCTTTCCTGTCTTTTTAATGATCTTTTGCTTTCTTCATGCGTGATGTCCTTGATGTTATCCCACCACTTGTCTATTTTTTTATCATCAGTGTTCAATGTGTCCAATCTATTCTTGAGATGGTTTCTAATTTCAGGTGGGGTATACTCAAGGCTGTACATTGGCTTTCGTGGACTTGTCTTAATTTTCTTCAGTTTCAACTTGAACTTGCATATGAGCAATTGATGGTCTGTTCCACAGTTGGCCCCTCGCCTTGTTCTGACTCATGATACTAAGCTTCTCCAACATCTTTCCACAGATGTAGTTAACTTGATTCCTGTATATTCCATTTGACCAGGTCCATGTATAGTCACTGTTTATGTTGTTGAAAAAAAGTATTTGCAATGAATAAGTTGCTTGTCTTGCAAAATTCTATCATGCGATCTCTTCGCATCATTTCTATCACCAAGGCCATATTTTCCAACTACAGATCCTTTATCTCTGTTTCCAACTTACATATTCTGATCACCAGTAATTATCAATGCATCTTGATTGCATGTTTGATCAATTTCAGACTGCAGAAGTTGGTAAAAATCTTGAATTTCTTCATCTTTGGTATTAGAAGTTGGTGCGTAAATTTGAATAATAGTCATATTAACTGGTCTTTGTAGGCATATGGATATTATCCTATCACTGACAGCATTGTATTTCAGGAGAGATCTTGAGATGTTCTTTTTGACAATGAATGCAATGCCATTCCTCTTCAATTTGTCATTCCCTGTATAGGAGACCATATGACTGTCTGATTCAAAATGGCCCAAACCAGTCCATTTCAGCTCACAAATGCCTAGGATATTGATGCTTATACATTCCAATTCATTTTGATGTCTTCCAATTTTCCTAGATTCATACTTTGTACATTGTACATTCTGATTATTAATGGATGTTTGCAGCTGTAGTCTTTTCATTTTCATGAGAGAATGCGGCATTCTCTCATGCCACATCAGCAAAAGAAGGTCCCAAAAGCTTTACTCCACCCATGTCATTAAGGTAGGCTCTACTTTGAGGAGGTGGTTCTTCTCCAGTCTTATGGCTATAGAATATTCCATTTTAAGGATGTAACAAAATTAACCTTGGATAACAATTTGGGATGGCATGAAGGTATTAAATAGACTAATTTTGCATTCATTAAAGTTGCAGGTTTATAAATGTCCTATTCTGTCATGGATAAGACCACTCATCTTTCCCCATAAGTCACTGAATAGTTTCATGATTTAAAAAAAATATTATTTTTTAGTACGGAAAAATCTAAAAGTGTCTTTTAATTAGTAAAATACTTTTATTGCTTTTAGTGCCATGGCAGCATATTAAGGAAAAGTAAATAATTCAGAGCAGTATAGCAAAACTAAGGAAAATGTCCGAGAGACCTTCAAAGAAAATGATGTAGATAATTTAACAATTGCTGATAAAATTACTCTTATGGTTATAAAAATAATAATTGTAAAAAATTTGAAAAATATGGAGACATAAAGAAAATAAAAATCATCCTGAGTTCTACTATTCAGAAATAACAACTTACTGAATTTTCTTCCAGTATGTGTATATGTGTGTCTAAGAGTGCATATACACACACACGAACATTGAAAAAAGACTGGAAAGAGATAGATACCATGTGCACTCATTCAGTCATTTATTTTCCTATTTACAAAGTTTTGTATTCAGCTCTTTCCTTTTGTAGTCAGCTGAAAATATATTTTTTAAATGAAGTAAAAAAAAAAAGAGCGTTTATTTCAGGCCTACAAGGAGCTACGCCAACGAAATGATAAGAACCCATTTTCTGTCAATGCCTTCCTTTCAACAGGATTATGGGTTATTAGAAAATTTAAGATGGCTTTCAAAGATGAATTAGTTTTAGGTTCAATTTCAACAAATATTCAACAATGAGGGCAAAGCATAAAATCCATTAAGCCTTGAGACTGTTCATTATGAAATTCTGAATTTTAACCACCTAGAACTGTAATCCAAGCTTAGAGTTATTTTTCATCCCTTGATACTGCAAATGCCACATACAGCATGGGCCTAGGAGGCTACAAGGGGGCAGAGAAAGACAGAGCTCCTTTCCTCCCTGTGGGTCTCCAGTCTCCCTGGCCTGTCTAGCACCACTGAACACTCACCCAGGGTGGCTAGCAGAAAGAGTTAGCACTTCCCCTTCCCAGGGAAATAAAAGGACGGCAGATCTAGCGTCTCAGACACACAGGACCCAAGGTCATCTTTCCACAGCCCCACATACAACAAAAATGCCCAAGGGTACATGGCAAATAATTTCCTGCCCCCTCCCATCCCATTCACACACACACAAGCCAGAGAATGTCTGCTCCCCACTATTTGGTGAAATGGAGAAACTGAGGAGCAGAAAGAGAGATTCAGTTAACAAATTTTTTAACATTAAAAAAAAAAATCAAACTCATTGCTGTCAACTTGATTCTGACTCAAAGAGGCCCTATAAGACAGAGTAGAACTTCTCCATAGGGTTTCCAAGGCTGTAAATCTTTATGGAGTCAGACTGCCACATTTTTTCCCCTTGGAGTGGCTTGCAGGTTCAAACTGCTGACCTTTTGGTTAGCAGCTGAGCACTTAACCACTGTGCCACCAGGGCTCCTAGAGAAGGTGATAAAAGCTACAGGAAAAGAAAACACCGGGTAAGAAGGAGTGGGAATGGGTTGTGGGTTTAAATAGGATGATCAGCAAAGGTCTCACTGAGAAGGTGACATTTGAGTCAAGAAGGTGAGGGAATTAGCAGTTTAGATGTGGGGGATACAGTAGGGTGTTTTAGGCTAAAGGAGTAGAACAGGCTTGCAGGGTCCAAGGAGAGAAGGAGAGGAGATAACAGAAAATGCGATCAGAGATGTGAGGGGTGGTGGTGGAAGGTTTGCATGCATGCAGGACCTTTAGCATTATGAGGCCTTTGGATTTCCACTTAGGCTTGAATCCTTGTACTATCATTTGACAAGGGTCACAAAATGAGTAGCGCTCAGAGTTTCTACTTCCTTGTCTGTAAAATGGGAATCTGATTGACACACACAGTTATTTTGACGATTAAAATGAGTCTGTAAACTACCAAGCGCAATGTCTGGCATGTGAAATGCTTATAACAAATGCTTGTTGCCTTATTCCTCTGTGTATAACTTTGCCTATTTTATACATATTTTATAAACTGACAAATAAACATAGAAAGGTGATGTGACTGACCAATAGTTACCCAGAGGTAGGGCTCTGCACAGATTTTAATTTTGTTTAGTAAATAACATTTTTCCCCGAAACATAATAAAAGCCACATTATACAGATTAGTAATTTTGGAAGGTAGGGTGGGGATGCAAATTGAACAAGGAACTAAATCTTGGACACATTAGCCATTGATGAGGGCTGATCTACTTAGCAGAAATGTACAGGCAAATCTCATTATTTCCCATTTCCATTGAGTGTCTATTTCAAAGACAGAAAAAAATGCCATCTGTCCTTTTGGGGGACATCTGAACATTCAAATAATACCAGATAAAATGGCTGGCTTGCAAACTTCTGAAAACACCATTGCCTGCAGGGTTGAAAGTATCTCTCTTAGATCAGTCTGCTCTGGGTTAACCTTTTTATATGATGGTGGACGTTTTTCTCTAATGTGGTAGTATCATTAGTGTTTCACCTGAGTTCATAGAAATCACTTTCGAAGTTTCCCCTCAAACTCAGTTGCTACAGAAGTTAAAAATCAGTGGGGAAGGCAATTAGCTGGTTGGTTATTATGACTTTACTTAGTACATTTTTAGCAGAAGGAAAAACAACAAAAACCTAAAATAGTTCTACAGAAACTTACAAGTGACCACTTTTACCCATAGATCTTAATACAATTTCACCATTCCAAAGAAGCCACCAACACCTACAACACCCTCTCCTCTTGTATTATGCAGTTGTCATCAGCTGATAAGGGCAGTAGGAACCATTTTAATAAAAGTTTCAGGGAACTTACTGCTGGAGGGCCAGAACCTATAGGAAGAACTGGAGGTGGATTTCTCTCTGTATATAAATGCAACTGTACTTAATTCCAAGACAATTATATCATCTTTGGATATTCTGCTGGTCAAAGGCATTTTTGTTTGTTGTGTGCTGTCAAGTCAAATCTGATTGACGGTGATCCTACAGTACAGAGTAGAACTGCCCCATAGGGTTTCCAATGAGCAGCTGGTGGATTTGAACTGCTGATCTTTTGGTTAGCAGCCTGAGCTGTTAACCATTGCACCACCAGGGCTCCAAAAAGAACTTTTCTCTACTCTTAAGCATCAAAGTTTTGTTTGGTCTGTACTCTCTGGTCTAGATTCTGGACCTTGCCAAAAATCTGGACTATCTCTACTTAACCTGATAAGGGCTTTTCTTGAAAAACGTGTCTTATGATTTTTGTATCCTGTATTAGGAGCCCAACAAATGTTTGTTGAATAAATGAGAAAAAAAAAACTAACTCACTTCCATGTCATTTCTACTTTTCCTGTTACAAACCAAAGTTTGACACCTACCCACACACACATACTGTATATTTACCTCTTCCCAATTATGTGTGTATACCAATATACACATACGTATATGAAGTGTGACTACCTTAAAAAAAAAAAATAGAATTTATAGCTCCAAATTTGAGTTGTGCTTTTGAAGTCATCCAAGGAGATGATCTATTTATTTCACAGATACAAGTAAAATTTTGGGGCTACGAGGCTACAAAGGGGCAGAGAAGAAAAGACCTTCTTCCTTCCTTGGGTTTCCAGTCTCAGTGGCTTGCCCAGCATCATGGTGTCCTTACCCAGCTTGTGAAATTCTTTTTCTTAAATAATGTTTTCTTGAGATTTTGGTGAAAATTTACACAGCAAGTTAGGTGCCTATTTGACAATTTCCACACAAATTGTTCAGTGACATTAGTTACATTTATCACAATGTGTCAACATTCTCTTTAATTGTGTTCAGTTTGTTCCCTTTCCAGTACTCTAGTTTCCTATTTTCTCATCTTTGCTGCTGAGTAGTTGTTGACATTTTGGTCTCCTATTGATGGTTTTTAAGTAGGGCACAGATCTTACAGGTAATATCCTTTATTTTGTGTGCCATCCTGCTATTTTGCTAAAAGATGATCTCAGGGGATAGGCTTCTAGGTTTAAAGAGCGTCTAAGTTTAAAGAGCGTCTCAGGGAGATAGTCTCAGGGAGTCCTCTGTTCTCTAGTTTTCCAGTTTGTCTGGCTTCTTCTTCTTCTTTTTTTTTTTAAATAAGAATTAGAGTTCTGTTCCACATTTTTCTCCCATTCTACTGGGATAAACTATTGTGACCCCGGTCAGTGGTGGTAGCTAGGCACCATCTAGTTCTTCTGGTCTCAGGGTAGATGAGGTCATGGTTCATGAAGCCTATGAAATTCTTTAAGCATTTCTCTCACTGCCCGTGGCCATTATTTTGGATATTATCAATGGTGGCAAAGGCTCATCACTTATAGTAGATATGACTTCTGAAAATAGCTAAAAGTCATTTGGAACCAAACTTCTGAAATAAGATAAGTTTACAAATTGGATGATACTATTTTTTATCTAAAAATATTGGGTAGGACCATGAAAGTAATGAGTTAACTTTTTTTATTTTGGTGTGGCTTATAAGTTGCTTCGGAAAGCACTTCCAAAAGAGGAAGGCCCAATGCTTTGAGCGATAGTGACGCTATGGGAACAAATACATGGCCTTGTGGGGTCACTAAGCCAAAGTATAACACTTCTGCAATCCCAAAAGTAAAGAATCAATTAATCAACTACATTAGTCTCAGTTAATGAAAATTCGTCCTACAGTTAACAATACTACATCCATAGGTTTTTACAATAAATTTTTACATGTGTACGCACATTCAGAGACAATATGCTGCTTTGTATAAAGTAGGGATTCACTAAATAACTTTTATGTCCTGGCTACAGAATTTCCATGAAGGAAGTGTTTAGAGGCAACAATCTAATTGGAAGGAGGAGTGCCCTAGAGCTCTTTTTGCATAGCACTTTAAGTATGATTTAGAAAATATGAATAATTTACAGTGAAGAATGGCGGAAGGCTGATGGAGATCACAGGGACCTAAAGCCTCTCCTCCTTCCTAACCCCTGGTTAGGGACCTGCACTGTGTCTATAACAGACTGAGAATCTGAGAAGGAAACATTCGTTCTCAGATAAACCAATGGCTAGTTATACAAATATAGGCACGTAACTCCTCACTCCTTTGCCCCAAGCTTGGGTCTATCCGAGCAAGTGGATGGACAGATATGGGAGAGTATGTGTGGATTGGTAGCAGGAGGGGTAAGCAAGCAGGTAGGTGGATGGGAGACAGTAGCATCTTGATGGGAGAAAAAGGACTGATAAGTGGGTATGAGGATGGGTAGGTAACAAAGAGGGCTTCTGTTTAGTGAAGTAACCCAGGCTGCTAGCAAATAGTAATCCAATATAAATCTTAAAAGTCCAAGAGATTAGTCAGCTGAACCACAAAACCAGGTTCTGATGGAGTCCTTTTAAAACATTCAATTTTCTCCACTCTGGCACCTCTGAAAGTTAAAAATTGCCTTACTGGGTCAAAGTGGCTCTGACTAATTTTTCCCATCCAATTCTTTCCGGATCTTTGGTGTGGATCAACAGCTCATGAGAAAAAGTGCACAAGTGGGTTGCATGTGTTACTGGCAATGAATTACCCAAAAGCTTTAAACTAGGGACACAAAATGGTGGCAGCTTTTCCCAGGGCTGCTCTATGAAGAAATGACAATCTCTGAGAACCAGATAAAAACATAAACTGAAAGAAGAAGGAGCCTGTGAACCAGCTTAGGGGTTTTCCCACCCCTCTCTGGAGTTTGCTGTTAGAAAACAAAAACAAAATTATGAAATACAATTCCTTCCATGCCTTTCCTTGCTCAGAATTAAAAATCATCTACTGAAGACTCTCACTTCAAAACCCAATCAGGTGCTTTCTACTATCAAGGAAGGTGCCTGAAGAATAAATTGCTCCTATCAGAAATAAAGTATTTTAGTTCTGCCACAAGCAGTGAGATCTGTGTTTATAAGTCTCTCCAAAGGCAACTCCATTTTTGCTGCTCTCCTCTCATTTTCTTTTGATGCATAAAACCTGTAGACTGGAGCGCTGTGACTGCATTCGGCTCTGGAGCAGTGAAATTGTAAATATTCATTAGAATTCAAGCTAGCTCTCCCAGGTCTCTCCTGGGGCTGTGCAGCTATGCAAACAGCAGCGGTGCTGCATTAGCTCACAGCCTTGAGGCCACCTATTTCCCCACAGTCCCAAGGACCCTTTCTTCATAGTGATCACATGCAGAGAAACTGGCCCTTAAACACCATTTCGATCTACCATTTCACTTGTTTGTCCTTTTCTCCCCATGACTGCCCATCCTTAGCAATTGTGTCTGTCAGTCCCAAAGATGCATTAAGAAAAGAACCATGTCCTTGACTAAGAGCCCATAGACTGAATGCTTTCACTGTGTATGTGCTCAGTCTATTTAGGATATTAATCAGATTGTAGCCATCCCAAGAATGAACACACACACACACATATACACATTTATTTATTTACAAAACAACTCTAGATAAAGAAAGTAGAATAGATACATATTCTAACTAAGATACAAGAACACTCATAAGTTGTTCCATCTTTTTTCAAGGTAATCCTGGAGGAATAAAAAATACATTAATGTTTTTTTAAATTGGGATTAGAAATAGTATATTAGTTATAACAACCCTACAACAAACAATTACTTACATATTTAACATATAAAAAGTAGGCTGAAGGGACCTATGTTTGACTATGCTGATTCAATTCTCAATGTATTGCCTACAAGGCTGAAGTTGATGGTCTAAGTCAGACTCCCTGAACTACTCCCTGATACATCTCTTGAATGCCAGATGATTAGATTTCAACAGAATTCAGAGCACCTGCAATATTAACTTCAAAATAATCTGAGTAAGAAATCGATGCATAGAAAAGTGACCTATAGAAAGCAATTTATAGAGCTTCAAAATAAGAAATAATATTACTAATATTGAAACATTTCAATGCGAAAGTGTAGATTGAAATTCTCTGGGCCTGGCTAACATTTAGATTTAATGATGAAAATGAAAAATTACTTTATGCAACAAAAATGAGTGGTCAAAATTTCACATATATGGAAGTTTAATTTGATTTAACTAGATGAGTTCATGAGCAAAAGGCAGTCTGCTGACCATTCTGGAGGATGCAAAGATGAATGATACGTGGTGTATGTCTTGTAAGGTTTAGAATTTAGTAGCTGAGATGAGATGTGCAGAAATAGCTATGCCATATAGGGGGAAAATACTATGGTACCTCAGGAGGGTTGTGGGGGATTATGGGCAACCTCATGGCAGAAGTGAAACTCGACCAGACTCTGAAGCAGTAAAAGGCTTTTGGCAGACAGAATTGGATATAGGGAGAAGTCCATCTTTGTAGAGAAAGAAGAAGACATGGCTGGGATGTGTGGAGCTCATTTTGAAAAAGTGAAATTTGGTGTCTTAGTTATCTAGTGCTGCTATAACAGAAACACCACAAGTGGATGGCTTTAACAAACAGAAACTTATTTTCTCACAGTTTAGGAGGCTAGAAGTCCAGAATTCAGGGTGCCAGCTCCAGCAGCAGCCTCTCTCTCTCTGCTGTGGTGAAAGCTCCTTGTCATCAATCCTCCCCTGGTCTAGGAGCTTCTGGGACAAGGACCCCAGGTCCAAAGGAGGCACTATGCTCCTGGCTTTGCTTTCTTGGTGGTAGGAGGTACCCTTGTCTCTCTGCTTGCTTCTTTCTTTTACATCTCAAAAGAGGTTGATTTAAGACACAACCTAATCTTATAGATTGAGTCCTGCCTCATTAACATAACTGCCTCTAATCCTGCCTCATTAACATCAGGTAGGATTCACAACACATAGGAAAACCACATCAGATGACACAACACTGGGAATCATGCCCTAGCCAAGTTGACACGTTTTCGGGGGACAAAATTCAATCCATAACATTTGGATTGGATGGAAAGTAGTGTGTGGAAAGACCAACTATAGGACTTAAGTCTGCACTTTGGCTTCCTTGACTTGGGTTAAGCTAGGATACCTTGATAGAAGATGCAGGAGAAGTTGCCAGAAGGAAAACTGAATAACATGGAAGCAGACAGCAGGCTGTTGTGATATTTGAGACCAGATGTGATCATCTAGGGAATAGTAGTGGTCATGGAAAGGAAGCTTGGTATTCGAGAAAGGTAGAGGTAGATTTGATGGGATTTGGAGACTAAAAAGTAGGTGAAGAAGACACAAAAAGAATTTGAACTTTTGAATTTGGGGGAAGGGATGGGAGGATGGAGATGCCATTATCAGAGATAGGAAGCCCAGGAGGTAGAGTTGGCTTGGGACAGTGTGATGGTAAAAGAAACTAGCTTTTAGTAAACTGAGATGTGCAGTGGAATGCTGGAATTGTAGACCTGAACATCTGTGGAGATGAGTTGAGCTAGGAATATATGTAGATCTGTGGGTCATTGGCACCAACGGCCTGAAAATGGTTAAGATCCCCAAGGCAGTGAGCATGAAGGGAAGGAGTTGAATTGGGCAGGGGGGGAGTGCCTCTATTTAGGGAGTGGGAGATGGAAGATGTAAAGGTAAATTAGATAAGCAGGAAGGTAACCAAGATCAACCCAAGTCAAGGAAGCCAAAGGTGTTTCACGAAGGATAGGGTGATCGGCAACATAAAACACTGCAGAGATTGACAGGGACAAGGACTCAGAGGATGTCATTGGATATCGGGATTGAAATGTCAATAGTTATGAGAGGACAATTTCAAATTAGTTCACTTTAAAAGGGTCTAGGAATGATTAAGGGTTGAGTGAGGTTAATTTATGGGTAATTATTCTTTTGATAGATGAGAAGGTTTTTGTTGTGTGCTTGTTATTTTAACGCAGAAAAATACATGAGCGTGTTGATAAGTAAAAAGGGAGGGAAGCAAGGATTGGAGAGTTGTAAAAAACAAATGATAGAATAGAGCTCTGGAAGAAAGAGTGATGCATTTGGATCAAGGGAAAGAGGGAAGAATTAGCTGTGGAAAGAAGATGGGACAATTTTCCCTCGGAGACAGGCAAAGAGAGACTAGAAGGGGTTACAGATCACTTGGATGTGGAAGGCAGAAGTTGAGGAAGCTCATGTTAGAGGATCTCAACTCAGTAAAGCAGAGAGCAAGCTCAATTTCTGAGAGAAAGATGTGGGCAAGTGGGTTGCAAGCTCAAGGAGTGGGAAAAATGATATCTTTGGGGGATATGACAGAGAGTGAATAAAAGAATTGACAGCAGACCTACCTGAGGTGGTAGGTAGTAAAAGTGCTAATGGACAAGATAAATTTTAATTGACAAGATGTAACTTTCTCCAGCAAGGTCTAGCAACTTGCAGGAGGCAGGCAGATGGAAAAGCAGATGGTGAATAGAGGCCAGTGTTGGTTATAGGCCAGGTAGGAACAAGAGAAGTTCGAAACCACAGGATCCCAAGGTATAGTAAAGGGTAGGTTAAAATATACATTTAAAAGACCTTTTGAGTGGGTATCGGTGAGACAGAACCCCTCAGTGCTGCATTAAAAAATCATGTTTCCTTTGCTGGGCTTCCCCCCAGCTTTGCATTTGAATCCTGCTTTTGCTTGGAGGTTATATGTAAACCCCAGTCCGCCTGCGTAGTATGATTAAGAATGTTGCTGACCTAACTTGTATGAACTCCCTACTTGTAAACCCCTTTAAAAGTAATTTGCCTGCCTGTCCTTGGCAGCAACAGCTCCAACTGACTCCTTTTCCTTGTACAACGAAATAAAGGTGCCTTTGCTGTTCTCTCACCTTTGTCTCTCGTTTATTGGCCAATATGAGTCATGCTGAGCAAGAACCTGGGGTTTCCACCCAGTGACATTTCTGGTGAGCCAGCCAGGAGCCATTTGCTCAGTTCCTGAGGTGAATCTGAAAACAGACCGGCCCTGATGTCTGGGGCCACCAGGAGATTTCTCCTAAAAACCTTGAAGCAACTCTGAAAGTCGATCCCCCCCGGACCCAAACGATGGCTCTGTGGAAGACATGAAACGTGCCTGGATTGTTTGGTAAGTACCTAGAAGAGTCCTGAGTACTTAGAATAGTCCCAAAAGCAGAAGGAATTGACTGCTGAGGGCATAAAAGGCTCAGGTACCTGTCAAATTGGTACACCAGATTACGTTGTGTGAGCGTGTTAAGTGTGTGTATCCAGAGAATGGGGAATGTTCAAGGGATCCTGGAATGTGTCTAGCTAAGATGCATCTTTAAGAACAGGGAACAGACTCGGGTAGACATGGCTCTGGCACCATGCTTGTCCCTTTTCTACTTTTACCTTTTTAAATATATGTCCAATAAAGCCTTTCTTTTTGCTTTACTAAATAAACACTGTGGTGTTTTCACCCTACGAGAGTTAATGTACTTTTTGCAGGCATTCTAAAACCACAAATCCAGTCGACCTCGAGGAGACCTGGACTGTGGAGCAGAAGCTGGCAAAAAGAGAGCTCCTATCTTCTGGACCCAAGCATTTGTACTCCATGTCCCTTCAATAATGACGGGGTGAGTGCTCTCAGAAAATGAGTCTTTGCTTATTCTTTTTCTCATGTTTTCTTAAGCATATTTTTCGAAAAACTGCTTGTTTGATTAAGGAGAATCTTTCTTAGATTTTTGCTTGATCGTTTAAGAGTGATATCTAGTAACATTTGGTGAACTGCAGTTCAGGTTGGGATTTGGGCATTTGAAACATTAAAGAGGTAATTCTATTTTCAAAGAGCTCTGAGCCACTAAAGCAGCAAAAATTTGGGCACGGGTCGACCAGTAAAAGCCATTAGGGTGGTCGCTGGCACTCATCAAGAGTGTCAAAGACTCCTGTGACAGGATAAGGGCTAGGCTGCCTGCCACCCCCAAGCAAACTCTCACGTAATGAAGGTACACATTGGTCTAAGTGAAACATTGTCCAAACTCCATGGTGTTCCTCGTTAGGTTTCTTTTTGTGGCTCAGAGAAAACCTGGAAAATCGTGCTCTGTTTTGCCAAATTTGCAGGGAGAGGTAACAGCACCTGACTTGTTTTGCCAAATTTGGAGGGAGAAGCGGCAGCTCCTTACCAGTTTTATAAAATTTGCAGGGAGAAGTAGCAGCTCCATACCTGTTTCATGATACAGTTTCTCAGGAAAGAATCACAATAATATTCCTGCATCTGATGCTCTGGCAAGTTAGTAAGTTTTATCTAAAAGCTGTTATTTCCATTGAATTGAGTTGATCTTACCAAAAATTGCATTATACACTTTTAGAAGCTAGAATCCCCATATCCTTTTTTGTATGGTATTGTTCAGTGCGTTTATGTGTTCTTTCTGTCTCATTTTGTTCTGAGAGCTTACTTCTGGTCTAGAGCGGTGTGTCTAAATTTCTGTCTTGTATCAGGTTGGAGGCTCTGGCTGAGAATTGCTGTTTTTGTAAGGTTGTCTTAGAACCTCAGTTCTTTCCTCATCTGAGAAAAGCTATGTCTTGTGTCTGTCTTATGATTTATATTTTTAGTAGCTATATTGAAAAACTTTAAGTCAATGGTAAAAGCAAAGGCTTTCAAAGTAACTTATGCTAGCTAGATATTATATAAATGTGTTTTATTTAAAGAAAAAGGATAATTTTGTCTTAGAGTAAAACAGCTCCAGAGTATGAAAAAGAATGCATAGGGCAAGCCTAGAAAAAATTGCTAAAGGGCTTTGGTATTTACTAGATAGATAAAAGATTGTGATAAAGAGAAAGCAAAACTGCTTTCCAAGAGAATAATAAAAGGGAAAGAAATTAGTTATCTTTTACCTTTCAAAATGCCTACATCAATTTAAACATATGTAAATGAATTGGGATGACCCCCACCCCCAGCCTCTAGTCTTGCTATCCGAGAATTGATGGATTCATTTACAAAATTGCTAAAGAGCTTTCGTATTTACTGGGTAAAGATCCCAAAAAACCCACTGCCATCCAGTCGATTCCGACTCATAGCAACCCTATAGGACTGGGTAGATCCACCCACCACCCAATCAAAATGCCTAGATTGATTTAAACATATGTAAAGGAATCATAATGACCTAATCTTGTCTTCTACCAAAAATAGGGAGGGTGGGGCAACATCAGGCCTCCCTGGTCCCCAGTCTTCAAGGTCGTATGGCTCCAGGAAGCATACTACGGTTATCAGAAATTGGGTGGATCCCAATCATAAAAGAAGTGTAAACAAGTTCTCTCTATCGTAGGGGAACTTTAAGAAGCCAACAAATAGAAATCACAATGAGGCATGCCTGAAATGGCTTGGGAAAATATTTCCAACCCTAGCCGGATGCTTAAGGTTATATCCATGTCAATAAATTGGCCAGTTGAGCAGAGACTTTGTGATTTCCAAAGCCAGTTGATAAAATCTCCAAGGGCTAAAATTAGATTGGGAAAATATGGGAAATAGTAAAAGTTGAATGAAAATTTAGAAAGGAAACTATGGGTTTTATGTGGGAATATTGCTGATGTTTTAAGGTCCTACTTTCTGGATATAAGAAACTATTTTCCTTTCTCTCAAATTGTATTTAGATATTGTAACTCTTGAATTAGAAGCTCTTATTGGTAAACTTAGCAAAGTTATAACTATCATGACCAGAAAAATGTCCGAAGTTCCACCTATGATTTTATAAAATTGAACATCATTAGATTTCCTATTTGTTCTCTCGAGGAACAGTTTGTGCCTTAATAGATAAATGTTGCTGTGTTTATATTAATGCTCAGCCTGAGGTTCTGCAGAATGTAGTCGCTGCTGAGGCACATGAAAAGCTATCACTGATGCTGCATATGCATAGACAAACACCTCATGAGATTTCTTTTCTTGGTCCAAAGACCTTAGGGTCATGGCTTCATTGGTTATTTCAGACAATTGCCCTAATAGTATTTTTAGTGTTCCTATTCTACCTCCTAGTTTGCTGTATGGTGCCAGGGATCTTAAAAACCAGATGGTGCCCAATTACTACTTATTGAACATTTTTGATGAAAGCTTTTATAACAAGATTACGATCCAAAGGAAGGAATGATGAAAGAGTTGTAATTCTCCTGGAATCCAGATTTCTGGTTTTCATGGAGGTTAGGGTAACCCACCCAGACTATCATCTTTGCCTGTCCTTTTGAATCTCAAACTTTGGGGGGAAAAATCCATTAAGAAATGTATCAATTATTATGGGACCAATAACAGATGAAGTTGCTAATGAGATAAAAACACAACAGTAATCTCTGACCTCATTAGTCAAGTCAACATGAAATAACAAAATAGCCTTTGATTTTTTTATTAGCCCAAGAAAGTGTAGTCTGTGCTGTAGTAAACACCTCTTGTTACATTTGGATAAATAACACAGGAGAAGTAGAACAGGATATACACAGAATTAGAAAGCAAGCCACTTGGTTACAACACTGTAACATACTTACAAACTCCAGATTTATTTGGTTGGTTACCATCAGGAATAAGTACATGGGCTAGATCACTACTGCAAGGGATAGTAATATTCTTAGTCTGTATCCTGATGTAATTAGGCATAATAAAACTTATCTTCTATTGTCTTATACACTTAAAAAACCTCAGGTTAAAATGTTGATGTACATTGAGTCTGCTCACTTCTGCAATGCGGTTGATGGCAGTGTTACTCTTATTTAAGGTCCTGGGGAAGAACCAGCTGGTATCCAGTGGAAAATCAGCACCGTGAGTATAAAGAGCCTGCCATGGCTGCCATCTAAGGGCTTGACTAAGTCCAGGTATTAATCATCAATGTGTTATCTCCAATCTCTAACTAAAAGAAAAGAATGATTTTGGAGTTAATATTCGAGCCATCATTCCCTGTCCGTGAGCATAAAGAATGTGACCTAGCTTGAGTTAGACTCACAAAGACACATCAACTGGGTCCTGAGGTATAAAGACAAAAGCTAAGACAATAAAACTCTTTTAGGGAAACATTCACATAAACAGAGCATAAAAGCCACTCTTTTTCTTTTAATATTTAGTAGATAGCAGTTATAAACCAACAAGAGGTCAGTAAGTCCTTTTCCTTGTACAACAAAATAAAGGTGCCTTTCCTGTTCTTCCACCTTGGTCTCTCATTTATTGGCCAATACGAGTCATGCTGATCAAGAACCTGGGGTTTCCACCCTGTAACATCAGTGTCCTTGTGATTCAAAGTAACCAAAGAATAGTGAAGGAATGAATAAGGAAGAGAAAATGAAAGGATAAAAATCATGTTGCTTTCTTTCTTTCCTCTAGTGTTAATTCAACAAGAACAACAACAACAAACTGTTGAATGCCCCTCCATGTCAAGACAAGAAGTCTGTATATAAGATCCAAAAGATTAGGTTCCTTGCCCTTGAGAGCCAGAAACAACAAGAACAATGAACATTCATTCAGCACACACTATCAAGTACCGCTCTAAGTGCTTCACTTAGGCTTCACACTAATCCGAAGAGGTGGGAACCGTTTTTATGCCTCATTTCACTGATGAAGATGTTGAAATACAGAGAAGTTAAGTGACTTGTCAAGGTCACACAGCTAGTTACCAGCAAAGCTGGGACTTGAGTTTAGTAAGTGTAGCTCCATAGTCTGTGCTCTTAGCCACTACACTGTAGTATACTAACTGAAAGGTTTTGAAATGGGTTATAAGTAGGGTGATTACAGACCCCAATTGGATGGGAACAGCCCTAGATTATGCCTGTTCATCCAGCAAAATTATTCATTACATCCTCTTTCAAGCAAAGCTGTCCTAGTTTGGAGGATAAATTATATGGTCACCGTAGTTATAAGAGATCAAACAATTGCTGAGCTATTTTTCAAACAAGTCTTAGATCATGGGATGAATAGGGACAAAGGACTGTAAGGAATTTAAGAGAAATAAATGAAATGCTATCGTCCAGGGCCTTAAGACCTGGCTTCTTTGATCCTCTTGGTAAGATCACAGTCCCTTCCCTACCCCTAGCAGCCTCTGTAGCCCTAAGTGCTTTAACCCTACAGGTTTTGATTAAAAGAGGAACACAGAAAGGCATATTCTTGAAGCTGCTATCAAATGGAGCTCTGCACACCTGTTCTTTAAGCAGTAATGGAAATTGAACACACAAAACCATACAGCAAAACTGTTCTCCCATCTCTCTCTTCCTCATCTCCTTTCCTTATCTCCACCCCCAGGCCAGCATCTCCTATGTTCACTTCAAACCTCAGGCATAATAACTACACGTCATAGAAACGTGCAGCCTCAGCCAGAGCTGGTATCAGGCTGATGCCAGACCATTTGCAGCAATTTTGGCTGTTTTGTGGCTGTCAGTAATTTCTTCATTTCCTGAGCTCCCTCTCCCTGTTGTCTTCAGCCTTCAGTGGGAAGCAAGGAAATTGGCACCAATCAACAGGAATCTGGTACCAGAGGAAAAATGTTGTGTTCTTGTCCTTGGCAAATTCGCCCCCTTGGAAGATTTAGAGATGTACACTCAACTGTCTGCAGACAATTTTTAAAAATGTATCACTTAGTTTTCTAATAGGCACTTATACAACATTACATCGATTCAGCTCTTTCTCCAGTAATATCATTTAGAATACTATAACTGTGCTGTTTCTGGGCCTGTTTGTTCTCAGAATCATTCGTCACCCTTCCCCTGTTACGTATCTCCGGGGTTCACCCCCTGCAGGCTGCGTTTCTAGGCCGAGTGTCAGCTGACTTCAGGGAGGTTCAGCCAGTGGGAGGAACTGGACTGAGAATGGAGTGTGAGAGGGAGAAACCTTTTAGGGCCTTTCTCTCCCTCCCCTCCTGCTTTGGGGAGGAGATTCCAGTAGCAGGGCCTAGGCCAGCACAAGGAGAGAACTAACTCAGCAAACCTAGCAGAAAGACATCCATTCAGGGTTTTCAGTAATTTGCCAAGTGACAATTGTTTTTTTAAGGCTTTATTATCCTCAGGTTTTAATATGCTGGTCCACAGAATTTTTTTATTTCTCTGACTGCTTTTTCTGTTGTCTCCTCTGGTTATCCTGGGTCCTCAGGTTTTCTGTCCTCTAAACTCACTCTTGCAATGAGTTTCTCCATCCACAGTGATTTCAACTACAGCTTAGATTATAAACAATTCCAAATATACATCTGAGCTGCCTGAGGGGCGTTTTACTCTTCCTCCCTCCCTTCCTTTGTAAGCTCATCCTCTAATATGATTTCAATAATAGCTAACATTTATCATGTGTCAGGCACAGAATTGATGCTTGGAACTCTCGCTGCAACCCTATGAGGTAAGTGCTGTGATTATCTTTGTCCCCCAGAGAAGGGTCTGGTAAATGGTGGGACTGAGACTTGAATGTGGGCAGTCTAGCTTCAGAGCCCATGCTCTTGGCCACAACACTATGATTCCTTTTCATATTCAGCCCCTTGGTATTGTCTCCTTTGACCCTAGATTATGCTAATAGCTTCCTAGTACTCTTCCTGGCACCAGCTGAATTTAATACCACTTTTCACATGGAAAGTTTACTGTGATCTCTATTGGTCAAATTTAATGTCCTTACTGCATCTCCAAGGTCTTTCATTGACTACTCTGTCATGCAAGCTCTCCCAGACTCTCTGCTCCACTAAGGATATCTGTGGATCCTGCAAGATGCTTTTCCTACTTCTTTAGACTATTCCCTCTATCTAAAACACTGTTTCTACCTCCTTTTTAGCAAACTTTTTACCTCCTCTTTTAGGATTTCCCCCTTTCAGGAAGTTTTCTCTAACTATAAATGTAAGGGTAAATTACATAAAGCAGGGACGTTGTCTTTTATTTCTTTGTGTCTCCTACAGAGTCTAGTTTAAAGTTTATCATGCACTGGGCACGCAGTAGAGATTGGTGATGTGCTGACATAACCATGTACCATGTTATCCGACACTGGAAAGAGCCCAAGCCGACAGCTGACAGGTATAACTTTATAATTTCTATAGATCAAAGCATAGGTCTTCACCTTTCTGAGGCTTCTGTCCTGTTTCTGGGCCTGTTTGTTCTCAAAACCATTCCTCACCCTTCCCCTGTTCTGCTTTGTATCTCTGGGGCTGGCTGCATTTCTAGGCTTGAGTGTCAGCTGGTTTCCCAGTAGGTTCAGCCAACGGGAGGAACTGGAGAGAGAAGGGAGTGTGAGAGGGAGAAACCAGGGCATTTCTTCCCCTCCCCTTATGCTTTGTGGAGGCAATTCCGGTAGTAGTGCTGTCTCCTCTCTAGCTCCAGCTTCACTACATAGGCCTGTCACAAAGGCAGCTTCTATGAGGTGACCCTAGCCCCTGGGCTCTGGTAGCACCACTGCCTCTCTTTGTCTCTGCAGCCTAGGGAAGGTAGTGGCTTCCTGCTGTTGTTCACCTCACTACCCCCACTGGCTTCTCAGCTCCTCCATGTGATTTACTGCATTTAATTCCCTTTATCGCAAAAACTTGGAAGTGTTTCATTTTCCTGCTTAGTCCCTGATAGAGCAAGCAGCTTTGTTTGTTGGTTTTTTTTTTTTTTTTTTTACTATTATCTCAGTAGAATTGTGGAAAAATTCTTGTAAAACTAAATCCCTGTCAAACTAGGATTATTTTCTCTCTTTTGGCTGTTTGACTAAAGGAGAGATGTGGCCTCACGTAGTAAATTTACAGATTATGAGATGAAGCTGTCATGTATCAATGGCATTAAGCCTCTAAGATAGTACTGATGTAACATGTTTTAAGCTTACAACTCTTGAGATTCTGTATTATAAGTAAAATTTGAAGATACACCACAAGTAAAATAGTTCTTTAGATAGTAAGGTACAAAACAAAAACAGGAGAAGTTTCTTTATAATCTTATAGGTAAAGGAGACTAATTCAATCTATAGATGATGACCCTATCTTATTATCTTCTTGGTATTTTTAAATGGACTAGTTTAATGGTTATCATCAAGTGGGAATGCTCACATTCCTATAGAAAATGGTGTACTTTTAACCTCAATACAATTTCAAGATAAAGTCTGTCATCAAGATAAGCTATAAATTCACCACATACCAATCCAATTTGAACAATATAGTGAGCAGAGAGGACAGGTCTCATCTGTGTTTGAGGACATCTTCCCTCTGCCATTCACCCACAGCATCCACCTAACCCTATCTCCAGTTCTTTTTTCAGCTGTCTTGTCTGAGGGACTTTTGCTAGTATCTTTAGATAAGGCTTTGTAGCTCCTGACTGGACATAACAGATATGCAGAAAAGGAAATAATCAATTCACCCATCTCGTTAATGAATATGCATTGATCATCCCCTCTGTGCCCACACACCTAGAATGAGAAAAACCCTCTATGGAAGACACTGTTGATTAGCTATCCCAAAGCTAGTCACAGCCTCTTCTCTCTCAGTCTCCCTACATAGAGGCTGGAGTGGTAAACACTTGCTTCTGGGCAGGAAAGGGTGGTCATGTGACTCACCTGCTGTGAGATATAAGCAGATGTCTGCAGACGGTAGGGGGAGTCTTCTGGGAAAGCCACTCATCTCCAGATAGAAAGGAACAGGCATGGGCGTGTGATCCTTCTCTCTTCTTCCTTGTTTCATTTTGTTGTGCATAGGGTCTCTATGAGTTGCAACTGACTTGATGGCACTTAACAACAACATTATTTCATGATAGTGGGTGGGTGGGGCCTTCGGGTGGGTAAACAAGAGTGAAAAACTGGCTTGGAAGTAAAGGCTGTCTTCTTTCAAGAATGAGTAATACTGGATGGTCATTTTCTTCTCTTTTCTGTGGAACTGTACTTAGAAGTTTCAAGAAAGGAAGGGAATTACACTAGACCATCTCAGAGAAGGTTCAGTGTCATAAAGAACACTGATTTGACACTGGAAGACCTGGATCCAAATCCTAAATCTTTAGCTTAACAAGCTTTGTGACCTTGGGCAAATTGGTGGTAAATAATGTTGTTGGGCCTGACTGACAGTACTCAAATTTTGCATCTTGTATCTCATCAGTGATTCAACTCTGCTCAATACAAGCGGTTTCCTTCCAACTCCATCCATCCAAAGAATGATAGGAGCAAGAAAACTTCTTTGTCAAGAAAGATATTTACATGCTTATGGGCATCCTATTATCCTTTTTTATAATTTATACTTTTTAATTTATTTTGGGGGATTTAAGAAATTTTGGAGAGTGAATTTTACCACGAAGGTGTAGTAATTGTGCTAAAAACCTTACAGCCCACTTAATCTACTTTGTTTTCCTGCTGGTTGAGAAAGCTTGGACTAGATGCTTTCAGGGTCCTTTCTAGTGAAAAAATTCTCTACTTTCAGCATCTTCCTCCATGCTGCTCTTGGGCTCTTAATGTCATGGACCTTCTAGCCCTCTTCCAGCTCAAGTAGATCAGGTAGTTATACTGGAACTAATAAAATAAATTGTACAGCTGATTGTAAATACCAACAGCCGAAGATGTATGTAGTAATTAAACAGCTTTTCCTCTGGGATAGCTGGAGGAGGAGGCAGTCAAGAGCCTTCAGGGTAAAAAGAAGCATGCAAGCCTAGGCCATAATAAACGTTTCGTTTGTACTGGTTTGTTGGGGGAAAGAATTCTGGTGCTTGGCACAGCATCTGGCTGAGGTACAGGTGACTAAAGTCAGAAGTCCTGGATTTGACTTTAAGCTTTGCCACTTCCTTAACTTCTCTGCATCCCAGTTTTTTCAAATGTAAAAACAGAAATAATATTTCTTGCCTTGTAAGGTGGATATGAGGACTTCATGACATATCATAAATGAAACCTCCTATTGCATAGTAGCTCCTCTATGCATGTTGTTTGAATCTGAACCTTGGAAAAATATACAGAAAGTAGTAAGAGTTTCCAGTTAGCTGACTGTAGCTGCTCTGGTAGTCTGGCAGTTAAGACCAGGTTTTCAGATTCTAGGAGTGTGTGTGTGTGTGTGTGTGTGCTACAATACAATAAATACAATTTTGAGGGCAGCTTCACTAAAGAAGAGCTGAAAGATTTGGAAAAAATGATAAGTGAGGATATGCTATCTAACTGAATTGAGTTATTCAAAATCTTTTTGGAGGAGTTAAATCAGGAGGCAAGAATAAGCAATATTTATTTCTTCTTTTAAGGGAGATAAAAATCCTTATTTAGTTCTTGGAGGCCCCTTCCATTGGCTTCTCCACAACCTAGTTCTCATCCCCCAAAGCAGTAAGAACAGAGTTCTCAGCCTTTACATTGATGATTTATCCCGGTCACAGAGGGGACACCCGGCTAACTGAGGTTAACAGCTTTCTCGGTTTCATTTCAAAAAGACATTAGCATGGAAGCTCTATGAAATGCTGATATGCCAAATACTGATTCATTCACCTGCACAGTTTGCTATAAGGCTGGGACCTATTTGACAGGCAGGGCTGAGCTCCCAGCCTTTTCCTAAAGGGCGACCCCATAACTCATCTCCCAGCGCTAAATTACACCTGACACTTCACTGAAGACTTCAGGTGCACTCACCCAACTGCAATCAGCCTAATGCAGAAGAAGAGGGTTGGAAATGACAAAGGTATTCTTTAAAAAAAAATAATATCACTAATTCAATCGTAGGTGGAAATATCTGTAATGTAATACATTCCAAAGATGGGTTTTGTTAAGGGCAGGAATTCAGCAGTGTCCATCTTTGTCTTTGCTTATCGAGAATGCGAACTAGCTGGGACCACAGGAGGAGAGGGTGGCACACGGGTTCTTACCCTGGCTTGTGCATGGGGGCATCCGCATTGTTACCATGAAATGACCATGTTCTTAGGCTTGACCTTTTCACCAAAGAAGCTCTAAGCTTTTCTGTACTCTTGGCTTGTGGTTCTCTATTTCCCTCCCAAATTTGAAGCAAAGCAAACTGTCCCAAAGCTGCAAAGCAGTGGGCCCTTGCTGCTCCTCTATGGGGTTTTCTTTGGACAGGCATAGGAGAGGCCAAATGTCTGTTTCCTCCCCTTAAGCAAAGGGTGCCTCCAGCAGTCAAGTGCTTTAGCATGCTGATTAAAGTGTTAACCGTCATGACTTTGTGACCCCCAGGGATGGTTTTGTGGAAGAGAAGGAAAAAACAAAACAAAACAAAATAAAAAATACCCTGGCAAGTACATTCATCCTCTCTCTTCCATATACTCCTTTCCAGGACTTTTCCTCTACTCTTTCAGTGTGGGCAGGAGGTCACAGGTCATTTTATTAGGTTCTTTGTGAAGGAGCTAAGCAGGTCCACAAGGCTTTGGCCTGGCAAAAGCTCACAGGAACTTTGGAGTGGTGAGGTAGGATGTTTTCACTCTACTCAGGAGTTTTTTTTGTGCATGTTCTAGATTTTGAGGACACTGCAGTGGACAGGCAGACACAGCTCTTGTCCCATGGAGCTTATGGTCTAACTTGGGAGACCTAAGCTTAAGAAGAACTCAGACAATTGACCTCCAGAGCTGGACAGTACCCAGCACACATTAGGTACTTGATAACTGTTTGCTGAATGAAAAAATTGAAAATAGGATGAAAAGTAAAGAAAAGGAGCTAAACATTATTAAGTTCCCTCTGTATCCCAGGTTCCATGCTAGGTCCTTCCCATTATGTTATCTAACTCAGTACAGGCTGAATAGACAAATTCAAGGTCAGAACCTGGTTTATGGCCCCTAAGACAATCTCATTCATGGCATACACATGAGAAATTGTGTTCTTTAGCAGAAAGACCCTAAGACTAGTTGTCCATAAAAGTTGGGCTTTAGTACTGGCTCTGCCATTTGTTAATGTTGTAGTCTTGGGCAAGTCATTATCCCTACTGAACCTCAGTTTCCACATCCGTAATTTGGGATGAAATATCTCCCTTACGTGGTGGCCAAGAGGAATGAATGACGTGGTGAATATGAAAGGGCTTTGATTATAAATAAGATCCCACTCTCTGTAAAAGGAAAATATAATTTTATCCAGTCCACTTTCTAAGAGTCCATTCTACATCTAAACAATGAAGTGCTATATACATACTTCCTACAATTTCAAACATAACATCAGAAACAGTAAGGCTGGCCTGGTAGTTATCTAAATGGTATTTGGGGACCTTTTTATTAGAAAGATTCCTGGTGTTAAGCTAAGGATCGTTCAAGGTAATTATTTGCTCTGCACTCATCATATATTTGGAGAAATTACCGATATCCCAATAGTTCTGTACTTAAGTGGACACAATTAATTCCTTTCTTTATAAATCAATTCCCTTTACCCCTTTAGTATTTCTAGGACTTCTTTTGATGAATTCAAACTTGAGGCACCCAGGAGCATAAACTTTCAGATTCTAATTGAATAAGGAATGACCCTATTTAATGATAGTGTGGTTTTGAGTGCATTTTCCCCAATCAGCATTACAATAATTAAAACAAAAAAATTGTATGTAACTTTTTACTAGTAATCCTTTGTTCTTTTAGTCAGTAAAAAAAGGGTTAAATATTACCTATTTTTAATTTTTCTCACTACTTTTATTTTTAACTCTTCTTTGGGCTCTGTGCCTTGGTTCATGGTACCTCTCATATCAGAATCTGTGAATTCTGTAATATCCTTTCCCAGATCATCAGTGAGGTGGTTATATGATACCAAAGTGGGCATCCGTCCTCAGGGATTCACTGGACACTATCTCCTACCTAAATGTGAGGGGCCACCATTTGTCATTACTCTTTGTTTATGGTGCTTCAGCCAATTTTCAACCTATGTGACCATGCACATATTCTATCCAATTTGAATTAATTTTGCAAGTGGAAATTCATGGAGCAGTGTATCAAATGCTTTAGTAAAAACCATATATATTACCTCTAGTGCATTCAGTTCATCCATTAATCTTGTAATGCGATTTAAAAGAGTGATCGTATTTGTCTGGAATGATTTGTCCTTCATCCATCCCCAAAGCTGCCTCCTGCTCTTGGCTCCATTATCTTCTACATCCTTTCAGTTTTTCTCTCTTAACATCTGATTCATTAGATTATTAGGCACGGGGTTACATTTTAATCTATGATCATTACTGTGAACACCTTTTTTTTTCTATTTTGAAAATATTTACAATTTTCAAATCATCTTTAAAATGAGGATTATAAAAATAATTTCTATTGATGGTTAAGCTAAGCAAATTGCTTTAATGCAATCTCTTTGTTTCAACTATGGCTCTGTAAACACTTCATTTACCCAGGTCTTTCTTGATTTCTTTTAGAATAAATTTTTGTTATAAAGTATTCAAGCTACCTTTCCTGTTCTGCTTGTTTGAATTGTGTTTTCAGGGCCACATTTTCCTTCTGTCTGGGAAAGACGTGTACAGCATTACATAAATTAAGGGTGATAAGGAATACCAAATTCTTGCTGTTAATACTAACATCTCGACTACGAATGCCTACAAATTTGCAAAAAAGTCTTAAAAAATGCTTCTCTATGTGTACCTAAGTCAAAATTGCCTACCCTCTAAAAATGTTTCTTACCTTTGAGACCTATGCAGATTTCCCCCACCCCATAGAGCTCAAGGTATAACCCAAATCAGTAAATTTGCCAAATCAGTAAATTATGGGCAGAAGTTAACTCAAAATTCACTGGCTAATGCTTTTCAGAAGTAGACTGCTGGGTCCTTCTTCCTAGTCTGTCTTAGTCTGGAAGCTCAGCTGAAATCTCTCCTCCACGGGTGACCCTGCTGGTATCTGAATAGCGGTGGCATAGCTTCCAGCATCACAGCAACACGCAAGCCCCCACAGTACGATAAACTGATCAGCCATGGAAGCAGCAGTCAAGAAATCAAAAGACACTGCGTTGGGTAAATCTGCTGCAAAGGACCTCTTGAAAGTGTTGAAGAGCAAAGATGTCACTTTGAAGACTAAGGTGCGCCTGACCCAAGCCATGGTATTTCCAATTGCATCATATACATGTGAATGTTCGACAACGAATAAGGAAGACTGAAGAAGAATTGACACCTTTGAATTGTGGTGTTGGCGAAGAATATTGAATAGACCATGGACTGCCGAAAGAATGAACAAATCTGTCTTGGACGAAGTACAACCAGAATGCTCCTTGGAGGCAAGGATGGCGAGACCGTGTCTTACATACTTTGGACACGTTGTCAGGGGGGATCAGTCCCTGGAGAAGGACATCATGCTTGGCAGAGTACAGGGTCAGCAGAAAAGAGGGAGACCCTCACTGAGGTGGATTGACACAGTGGTTGCAACAATGAGCTCAAGCATAACAACGATTGTAAGGATGGCTCAGGACCAGGCAGTGTTTCGTTCTGTTGTGCATAGGGTTGCTATGAGTTAGAACCGACTCGACAGCACTTAACAACAACAACAGTTAACTCAAAATACAAGATGTTTTCAAAAGAGTAAGGAGAGAAAGAATAATAAAATAAGAGAAGAATGATAAAACCAGGGAGAAGCTGGTATGTAACAGGTAAAAGAGCAGGTAATAAGCAGTGGGTCTTTAGAGACCTAGAGACAAGAATATCAGTTAAGGCTTTGTGGGGCTTCCTTTCAAGAGCTGAAGAGGTTCAAATATGGGCTGATCTATTCTTTGACTCATAGTTCCAATGCAAGCTACTTCTCCCTAACTACCATCACAGTTATTCTCCAATTGGTCCGTGTTGCTTCACCAACACTCTATTTAGGAATGCTAGTGGGAAGGAGGACTCAGAAAACTGCTTTTCAACTTTCTGCTACAGTGGGTGAAAGGTTGGGTGAATGCTGAAACAAAGGTCAGATGCATATGAATATTACAGCATCCACTTCATGAATTCTTACCAACGGCCCTGATATCACTTGTAGGATGTATGCAGTGCACATGGGTTGGTGTCTTATTAAATGATGAAGTGAAATGATCTCAGGACTTTATATTAAATCAGATTCAATTTAGGCACCTGAATTTGTGAGGTTGACTAGCATATTTCAATAAGATATTCTATAGAGTGTGTATCGAATGTCATTGAACTGCTAATCAAAGACTTAGGTTCCACATACACTCATGCACAAGAATATTGAGTGGAAGACACCTACTAGACAATAAATATATTTTTTACTAGACAATAAATATATTTTTTCCTTGAATTTTATTTCCATTTTGACCTCTATCCTCTTCCTCCTGTAATAAATAAGCCCATTGTAGATCAAAATGAACTTGTACTTAAGAAATATGCAGGCTTACACTGATATGTGAATACCCACTCATTTAGGTAGGAAAGGCAAGTATTTATTCCCGGGAAGGAAGAGGTGCATACAAAATTAAGTCAATAGGCATGAGTAACTGCTGATTTTTATGCAACATTAATAAGTTGAGTGCCTGAAAGTATACCTTTCTGTATATACCCATCTATGCTTATCCTACACAAAGCATATGTACTGAAAATTAATTGTGTTCTATTTTCCAAGGGGAAACCCTCATGGAGTGGTCGTTAAGAGCTATGGCTGCCAACCAAAAGGTCGGCAGTTCGAATCTACCAGGTGCTCCTTGGAAACTCTGTGAGGCAGTTCTACTCTGTCCTATAGGGTTGTTATTAGTTGGAACCGACTTGACGGCAATGGGTTTTTTAATGGGTTATTTCTCAAGGAAATTTTTTTTTTTTTTTTTAGCCAAAAGACCGACAAGCGATAGTAGCAACTTTTATTTTTTTAAATTGTACTTTAGATGAAGGTTTACAGAACCAGTTTCTCATTAAACAGTTACTACACATTGTTTTATGACATTGGTTAACAACCCCATGACATGTCAACACTCTCCCTTCTCAATCTTGGGTTCCCTATTGCCAGCCTTCCTGTTCCCTCCTGCCATCTAGTCCTTACGCCTAGGCGAGTGTGCCCCTTTAGTCTTGTTTTGTTTTATAGGCCTGTCCAATCTTTGGCTGAAGGGTGAACCTCAGAAGTGACTTCATTACTGAGCTGAAATGGTGTCTGGGACCATACTCTCAGGGTTTCTCCAGTCTCTGTCAGGCCAGTAAGTCTGGTCTTTCTTTTTGAGTTAGAATTTTGTTCTACATTTTTCTCCAGCTCTGTCCGGGACCCTCTATTGTGATCCCTGTCACAGCAGTCAGTGGTGGTAGCTGGGCACCATCTAGTTGTACTGGACTCAGTGTGGCGGAGGCCATTGTAGATGTGGTCCATTAGCCCTTTGGACTAATCTTTCCCTTGTATCTTTAGTTTTCTTCTTTCTTCCTTGCTCCCAAAAGGGTGAGACCAGTGGAGTATCCTAGATGGCTGCTCACAGGCTTTTAAGACCCCAGATGCTACTCAACAAAGTAGAATGTAGAATAGTTTCTTTATAAACTATATTATGCCAATTGAGCTAGATGTTCCCAGAGACCATGGTCCCTACAGCCCTCAGCTCAGCAATTCTGTCCCTCAGGGAGTTTGAATGTGTCTGTGGAGCTTCTATGATCTTGCCTTGCACAAGTTGTGCTGCCTTCCCCAGTATTGTGTACTGTCTTAACCTTCACCAAAGTTACCACTTACCTATTTTCTATTTAGTGTTTTTCTATCCCCTCCCCTTACCTCCCTCGTAACCATCAAAGATTGTTTCTTTTTGTGTGTAAAACTTTTCATGAGTTTTTACAGTGATGGTCTTATACAATATTTGTTCTTTTGTGATTGACTTATTTCACTCAGCATAATGTCCTCCAGCTTCATCCATGTTATGAGATACTTCACAGATTCATCGTTGTTCTTTATCATTGCATAATACTCCATTGTATGTATGTACCACAGTTTGATTATCCATTTGTCTATTGATGGGCATCTAGGTTGTTTCCATCTTTTTGCTGTTGTGAACAATGGTGCAGTAAACATGGGTGTGCATATGTCTATTTGTGTGACGACTCTTACATCTCTAGGATATATTCCTAGGCGTGGGATTGCTGGATCATATGGTATTTCTATTTCTAGGTTCCTAGGGAAGAGCCATATCGTTTTCCAAAATGGTCATATCATTTTCATCCCCACCAGCAGTGCATAAGAGTTGCGATCTCCCTGCAGCCTCTCCAACATTTATTATTTCCTGTTTTTTTTTATTTGTGCCAGTAATGCTGGGGTGAGGTGGTATCTCATTGTGGTTTTGATTTGCATTTCTCTAATGGCCAGTGGGAAACCCTGGTGGCATAGTGGTTAAGTGCTACGGCTGTGAACCAAAGGGTAGGCAGTTCGAATCCGCCAGGCGCTCCTTGGAAACTCTATGGGGCAGTTCTGCTCTGTCCTATAAGGTTGCTATGAGTCGGAATCGACTCGACGGCACTGGGTTCGGTTGAATGGCTAGTGACTGGTAGCATTTCCTTATGTGTCTGTTGGCTGCTTGACTGTCTTCTTTGGCGGAGTGTCTGTTCATTCCCTTTGCCCATTTTTTAAAATTATTTGTCTTTTTGTTGTAGAGGTGTTGGATTTTCTTGTAGATTTTAGAGATTAGATCTTTGTCTGATTTGTAATAGCCAAATTTTTTTTCCCAGTCTGTAGGTTCTCTTTCTACTCTTTTGGTGAAGTCATAAGTGTTTAATTTTTAGAAGATCCCAGTTATCTAGCCTATCTTCTGGAGTTTCTGTGTTGTTAGTTGTGGTTTGTATCTTGTGGTTTGTATTAGGGCCTCTAGTGTTGATCCTATTTTTTCTTCTATGAACTTCATAGTTTTTGGCTTTATATTTAGGTCTTTGATCCATTTTGACTTAGTTTTTGTACATGGTGTGAGGTATGGGTCCAATTTCATTCTTTTGCAGATGGACATCCAGTTTTGTCATCATCACTTGTTAAAGACTGTCTTTTCCCTATTTGATGGACTTTGGGCCCTTGTTGAAGACCAGGTGACCACAGGTGGATGACTTTACATCTGGGTTCTCAATTTGGTTCCATTGGTCAATGTATCTGTCATTGAACCAGTACCAGGCTGTTTTGACTACTGTAGCTGTATAGTAGGTTCTGAGGCAGGTAGTGTGAGTCCTCCTACTTTATTCTTCTTCTTCAGTAGTGCTTTACTTATCCAGAGCTTCTTCCCGTTCCATATAAAGTTAACGATTAGTTTTTCCATCTCTTTAAAGAATGTTGTTGGTATTTGGATCAGGATTGCATTGTATTTGTAAATCGCTTAGAGTAAAATTGTCATTTTCACAATGTTGAGTCTACCTTTTCATGAGCATGGTATGTTTTTCCCTTTATGTAGCTCTCTTTTGGTTTCTTGCAGTAGTGTTTTGTAGTTTTCTTTGTATAGGTCCTTTACATCCCTGGTTATATTTATTCCTAAGTATTTTATATTTTTTTAGGGGCTATTATAAATGGTATTGTTTTCATGATTTCCTTTTTGTTCTTCTCTTTATTGGTGTATAGGAATCCAACTGATTTTTGTATGTTTATTGTGTATCCTGCTACTCTGCTAAATCTTTCTATTAGTTCCAGTAGTTTTCTTGTGGAGTCTTTTGGGTTTTTTGTGTATAGTATCCTATCATCCACAAGTAGGGACAGCTTAACTTCTTTATTACCAGTTTGGGTACCTGTTATTTCTTTTTCTTGGCTTATTGCTCTAGCTACAACTTCCAGCACAATGTTAAATAGGAGTGGTGATAAACAGTATCAAAGAAATCTTAATAATCATTTTCAAACACAGACAATTTTAAGGAGATTTACACATTTGTAAATTCCTTAAAATCAAAGTTGTCTTTTTCTGACAAATCTTGGCTTTCTAATTTGACTGATAAAACCTTAAAAGCTCAAGATATGCAGGCCCTTTATTATCACACCTTTACTGTCTCTTTCCCTTGTTTATACTAATGAGAACATAAAGAAAAGAAACGTTTTGAAACTGGGATATTATCATTATCAGGTGATTAGGATTTTTCCAGGAGGCTATAGGTTGAGAGCTGCACTGAAAGGGAAATAGAACAGGGTCCATCTGGCCATTTTTTACTCTTTGGGACATGAAGGTGCCATTGATGGGAAATTTTACTCAAGTGAACATTCAAGCTACTGTCTTTTTAATTTTTCATTTTAAAAATTATACTCTTTGATCTATGGCTCTTTGTCTTTACTTTTTTCCTTCCTTCTTCCTTTCAATATTGAATGAGCCCCTCCTACATGCCAGGCATTGTGATAGGTGGTGGTAATATAAAGTCTCATAAGACATGAAAGTATATTAAATATATATACTTACATATTTATAAAACCCATGCCCTCAAAGAATGTATACTTTTATAGGAGGGACAGACAAGTAAATTGATGTGGACTTATGGTGTGCTAAGCATTACATTGGAGAGGTTGTGAGGGGCTCTTGGGGCACAGAAGAGTGACATCTAATTACACCTGGGGGAAGGCTGGCAATGTTATTTAGAGGAAATAATGCTTCAGTTGAGTTTTGAAAACTGACACTAGCTAGAGTACGGGTTCTTCACATGGCATCCATTGATTCCCAAGGTGTTCATGGATAGACTGCAGGGGGGTTTGTGAATGCGGATGTGGAAAAAATAACATCTTTATTTTCACTAATATTGAATAGTATTTAGCATTTCATTCAATTATAAATGTAGGGAACAAACCCCAGTAACATTAACAATACTGTGACAATGTCACCAATAGAAATCATATCACATCCATGTCATATATTGTTGTTGTTACATGACGTTATATTATATGGATATGTATATGCTATATGATACGGATGTGATATGAAAATATCTGTGATAGGTATCTCAAAATACTCCTTATGATTATTGCTAACTTAAAACACAGTTGTAGATCCACCATTGGACCTTATCAATGTGTTATTAAAAAGTAGATATATTATATCTAAAATTTGTTATTGTAATATTTTGGTAACTGAATTTAAATATAATTTGGTTTCCTTTGTAGTTACATATTTTTGTTTCATACATTTAAAAGCATTATTCTGAGAAGGGGTCCATAGGCTTCACCAGATTGGCAGTGAAGTCCATGGCACAGAAAAGGCTAAGAACCCCTGAATTGCCTAGGAGCTTGGGGAGGGGGCACAGCTTACTTCAGGAAGAGGAAAGGCTTATGCTTGACTTTAAACACTGCATGATGCTCCAAATTATACAATTTTTTACAAAGCAAATGTTGGTAGATATGGAGATTAAATATGTATACAACAGTCTTGTGAAATTATTTAATATATACTCATTATGTTTTCATGGATACATGTTTCTGAGGAGTAAACCTATTGGTCAAGCATATTAATAGCTCCCAGAATTTCTGAACCTAACAAAAGGGTCTGTCATGACATCAGATTCTGTAGCGGACTGTGGTGTGGTAAAGGCCAAAGAAAGATGCCTGAGATACTTATTCGGTAGTTTTTCTTGCGTGGATAGAATGCTAATGATCATCTAAGATCAACCAAAATTTGCTTTACATGAATTTCAATGGTTGTGATAGGTGCTGGAAATAGAGAATATGCTAAAATGCTATCAAACATTGATGGAGGCAGCTGGTAGCTGAGGAAAGGGCACTTGACCAGGAGTGCATAGCCTTGGGTTATAGCCCCAAGCCTGACACTAATATCTGTGCCACCTTTTGAATGTTTTATTATTGGTAAAATGGAGAGATAATGATTCTTGTGCTAACTTATCTCATAAGCTTGCTCTAAGCATCAAATGAGTACAAGTCAAGATGCTTAGATAAGTTTGAAACATTATGCATATATTATTGGTATAGAAATAACAATGAAATATCAGTATCATTATATTTTGTGTTGTGAATGTAGAATAACAGTGCAATAGTTCTACCCTTGCATTATAAAATACTTTCAATGCAAAAGCTTTCCGAATTGAAAGGTATTATCTATTGTATACAATATAAAATGCAAATGTAGCATATAAATACGTCTATAACATAGGAGTTAAATTTTGACAAGAATAAAGATAATGAAGCTTGTTTTGTAAGTCACTAGATGATTCCATAATAAAATCATTTCCCTATGGCTAGCAACAAGCTTTCAAATATGACCTATAGGAACAGAAGCAGACAGCAATAAATTTATGTATGTGCTATTTAGATTTAGTGGCACTCAGATCACAAGGGTGTATGCATTTAATTAGTGAAGTACATTCAATTCTAAAATTTAAATCACTTCCTCTAAATAAGCTTGATCTTCAGAGGGAGCATGCAAGAAAATGTTGACAATATTGCAAACAATTGGAGAAAAACACCAGCCTCAGGATTTTTTTTCTGAAAAAAATCTTATTAATTATGCTTTTAATTATCACCTGGCAGAGCAGGATTTAAGTACTAAACTGGGCTTCCATTCTCTAGGTCAATGATGAAAGTTTATTTCTACAGTAAAATACACCTTTCACATTTTGGGTGTCGCCATATAAATCAAACAAAGAGAACTGCATTTTAATTCTCTCCATTACACAGAAGCATACAAGTTACTAACCAGAATATTCTTCCATTTTTAGCTTGAAATGATTTTCAAGCTCTAGTATGCCTAGAAACATTCTTAAGCCAAGGCTATTGTGATTATACCTATTAGAAGTTTATTCTATATAAATTATCGAATGAAATGGAATCTAAAACACTACCCTTGACTACCAAATGGAAAAGTCCCTAACCCTTAGTCACTTGCTAAAAGAGACAAATGAGCTAGATTTGAGCCCTGAAACTACCAGCTCTGAATAAAAAAAAACCCCAAAAACAAGGCTTAATATGCATCTGGGAAGGACACAGTTAATGCAAGTGGTAGAGAGAAGGAGCCCTACTCTAACCTGCTTGTGTTCATTGCTTCCCAAGTACGGACACTTGCCCAATGATACACAGACATACATTAATGCATACTTATGGACTGGAGTGAACAAACATTTAAAACCAGGAGAAGCAAAATGCAATAAACTCTCCCCACACCCCATACAGTACATACACACTCACTACTACACATCTTTGACAAGTGTAAAATCCAGAAGTCCTCAAGCAATTTTGTAGGCAAAAATCACAAATTAATAAAAACTGCTGAGTGCAGACACACAAAGACACACAGTTCAAGATATAAGGCAGGCATCTGAGGAAAACAGTCACAAGTTCCAAAATGGAAAAAAAGGTATCCTGGACACCAAAGCAGATGAAGAGTTTAGGGAGCATAATTTCTCATCGCAGTAGATGATTTCAAAGACCAATCTCCCTATCACCCCAATTTCAACACAAATGTCTAAAAATTAAAGCTGAATGGATCCAATCTTTTATAAAGTTGTCCTTGGCAGTGAACAAAGCCTTGGTCAATGATCCTTGTCTTGCCAGCTGGCTTCAAGGATTCTGCCCCTCAGTGGGTCCTCAGCATTCTTTGTTTTTCTATTCTTTTGGGTAAGGGGTGCTCTGCCCATTCATGTGAGCAGATAGATGCTTAGGTCTATGAGATGCTGAGAGACAGGAAAGTAGTTCTCCTCAAATTGTTCTCCTAGATTTAACACAGCAAGCCAGGCAACGCATGGTCTCAGCACTGGTTAACACATTGGTGCTATAAAGCCTGTTTGATACTGGATCGAAACTGATACCCCAATAAAAGCAAGAATGAAGCAAAAACTGAAACAGTCTTTTCACATGCACACGATAGCCTATTCCTTTCTGAGTCCAGCTCCTGAGTGCACATGAAACTCTGTGACCTTCACTGGGGGGAGAGGCACTCCCTCCTTGCTGGAGTCTGCCCTCAGAAAGAATGGATTTTTTCTGGCTTCTGATAGTGTGAGATCCTCTGCCTGTCACTCAGAGGGTTCAAAAATGGGGTTCAAAACAGAGAACAAAGATGTATAAACAAATGCAAGAGAGTGAGAAGAGAGGAAGAAGTAGGAATATGGAAGAGACTGATATTAAGCCTTACCCTAGGATGGGCCAGTCTCCCTGTGCCTGTAAGAGGCTCCTAGGCTATTTTAATTATAAATATTTATATCCACGGAAGCAAATTCAGAAGGATTTATATCCCAGGGGAGTGCAGATCAATAGATCTGAGCAAACCTCATCTCCAGGCTGACCACTTAACACTGTTATCACCAATTAGGGCTGCCTGGCCCTCTGGGAGGGTATCGGTTCTCCTCTTCTCCTCCGTAGGTCCACCCAATTCTTGGCCCCAAGAGTAAATCAATAGCAGGATGCAGGGATCGATGCCCAGGACGTCTATTTGGCTGCAGTGGTTCACCTTAGGATCGGAGTTTGGTTAACTCCCATCTATCCCGCAAGCCCCCATAACTCCCCCAACCCTTCCATTCTCCTAGATCTTCTGGGGACATCCCAATTTTGATCTTTAGCTCATTAACTGAAATTAGCCAAAATGCTGCCAACTCTTTTGAGTAAGGAAAGAAAGACCTGGTTATCACTTGCCTCACTTTCCAAAAGTGAGGAAACTTACCAGACCTCAAGGATTGGGTCAGAGTCGATTCCCTGTCTCGTGGTCCATGGCATGCTGCCTGCTGCTGTTTGGCCACCAAGTACTGTCAGAGCGGCTGGAGCTGGCTGGGTTTCTGTTCCAGGTCTGCCTGCGTCTCCCAATGCTTGGTCTGCTGTTGATAGATCCTCTGCTCCTGAAGCATCCAGGTATTGACCCGCCCAGGGAAAGAAAGAAAAAAATGGGAAAAAAAATCAATTAATACTAAACGGCTTAACAAAACCATGCCTAGCACGGGCCTGAAGCGTATGGGGTAGGAGTTGGGGTGTTCTCGGTGGCAACAGTGGTTGTGGGGGGCAGGCTTAGCCAGCTAGAAAAGCTGATGTTCCAGGGACAGGAAGCCAATATGGTAGGCATGATCTTTCTCTCTCTCTCACACACACACACGCACAGACTCACACATGCACACACACACACAGAAGCTAGCTCAGCCTGACATGCCCTAGTCTGAAGCAAACAGGACAGTGTAGGTACATGTTCACTGTGAACTGGTGGAGGGTGACAGATTCACCAAACTAGAAGGCTGCAACCAAACGCATAGGAGTGGGTGTTTTTCTGTTGTGTGTGTGCGTGTGTGAAGGTAGGTTAAAAGGGGAGGAGATATTATTTTGCTCTGAAATGGTAATATCACTTACGTGTTGGAGGAGAATTTGCCCAGCCATTTCTTCACACATCTATCACACCGCCACATGCAGACTCACATGAACCTTTTTTAAGGGGGGCAAGAAAATGGGGGAGCACCATACCTCAGCTGCCAGGCCCTCTCTCTTCGGCAGAAGCTGGCTTTGAAGGCTCGGGATTTTTGCATCTCGCTGTTCCAGCTGTAAAGAGTTTACATAGGGAGGGAGCAAGGAAGGATCATGAATGTCAACCAATGAGCAATTAGCATGACAAGACTAAAGTATTGATCCACTAAAGCTCACAGCACTGCTGCAGCCCCAGAGGTGGAGCGGCTCCCTTGTCACTAACTCTTAACGTGCATTTCGGAAGCCTGTATTATAGGGCTGGCTACTTTTTGTAGCCGTGGCCCCTTCTTGGGGCAGGGGAGAGTGGCACCCTCATGCTGCCTATCTGCAGCTAATAGGGCGGTCCCCAACCCTGAGAAGAAAGCTGCAGAAAAGAGCATAAGGAATATAAAGATTTTGGCTGTCCTACTTCATTTTTTTAATGCAGCTCCCTTCCCGTAGCACCAGGCAGTTCTATGTATTGATTAGAAAAGGGCTAGGACGAAATCCTGGCCTGACAGATGGGGCTGGAACTAATGTGTTTTACCATTCCACATGGTCAGTGGCAAAGCGCTTTCTGTAGTATCAACTTCTGGCCAATCAAAATACTCAACTTCCTGTGAACATTTTATTTATTTTAACCACTAACAATCAAGATGGGAGGGGTAAAGGTGCTATTTCAGCAAAGAGACACCCGTATTTCTAGGCATAAAGGTTATAGTACATCAAAAGAGAAAATGATAGAGTTTGCGAGTCTGCAGAGTGTTTAGATAACACTAGCCAGGTTAGGTGTTAGTCCTTTAAATTCTCCATTTTCTCCTTTGATTTCTTCTTTGTTACCCTCAAACATACTCATACTAACCTTTCTTTATCCTTTCTTCTACTCTGCTCCCCATCCATTCCATGCCTCCACAAATTTATTTCTTAATTACCTTTCCAATTTCCTTGCATACCTTTATTTAAAGACCCATGAGCACTCTATATCTTCCATGAAATCTCCTAGGCAGAAATGGAATGTGTGTGGAAGTGATACATGTCTGTCCTGGCTCATAAAAAGCTCCTACATGATCCTTTATTCTCTTTCCCTTCCACTGTGTCCTTAATAGAAACATGCTGAAGATGGTGGTGTAATCCGGGTCTCTGGGTATCCAGCTGGACTATTATGTGAGGAATGAATTTTAAATGTGTTAAACTATAAACCTAAAGTACTAAGATTTTAGGGTTGTGTATGTCAATGTTAGTGTAGTAGCTAGGGTTACTTTTATTGACTAATAAAAATGGTGAACAAACATAGGCATGCCCTCTGCTTTCATAGAGCTTGTTATCCAGTGGGTGAGAGAGATATTAAAAGAATAATTACAAAAATAAATGTAAAAGCACAATTATGACAAGTACAATAAAGGAGAGGTATATGAAACAATAGCAACATAAGCCAGAGAAAACTGTCCTAGACAACAGCCACTGTATAACGAAGCTGAAATCTGAAGGGCGAATAGGAGTGAACTGGGGGAATATGGGGATGTTCCAGGAACAGGGAACAGAATGTTCAAAGTTGCTATCATAAGAAGGAGTAAGGTACACTCTAGCAACCAGAAGAATCCCAGTGTGAGTAGAACGTAGAGAATGAGAAAGAGTATGCAGCAACATGAAGCTGGGGAAGTAGGTGAAGGCCAGTCTATGCAGGACCTTGTAGGCTATAGCCTTACGTCTTCATCCTAAGATCACTGGGGAGTCAAGCAAGTGTTTTAAGAAAGATTGGTAATGAAATCAAACTTGTGTTTTGAAAAGGACTCTCTGGCTGTAACATGAAGAGTGAGTTGATAATTCCATTTCAAGTCATATAGTGGATCAGATAACCCAAGAATACATCTACCAAAAAATTAAGATATTCTGGATAAAACATAGCCTTCTTTTAAATGAATGTGCAAGACTTTAAGTAAATAAGCTCCCTAAATTCCAAGTATGAAGAGGGAACTGAAATGAGAGTAGTATGCCATGAGACTTGCATTTGTCTTGAGGAACGCTGCCCCAGTCTCGGTGACTGGAGTTATAGTTTAGCATCCATAGGGCGACAAGGTTCCATAAGAGTTAGAAAGCTGGAACTGAGAACTCCCCCACACAAAACTAAGACCTTTAAAAGGATGACAAAGGGAAAAATTCATCCGTTGTCCTAAGAATGCCTTTCTTTTGCTGGTTTATGGTAGAAAAACATCTCCCCTGAGAATCTGTGACCGTGACTATGTTTTCCAGGGTTTTGGGATTTATATTTACAATCTACCAAGTTCAGAAACCTCTAAGCTGAAAAATTAAAATCAAACTTGTGTTAGGCCAATAACATTCCTACAGAATTTGGCAAGAACAAACCCAAAAGTACTCTCATAAAGACCACACTCTCATGTAGGTCTAGCATTCTTGCAGATAAAGCTCTGCTGAGGATATGCCCACACATCACAAAACTAAGAACCATGAGTGAGAGCCAGTAGACAGAACGAATAGCAGATTTAGACCCCCGAGAACTTCAGGTGATAGAACAATCTAGAAGAGACTGCAAAATAAATATGTTTAAAATGATTAAAGACAAAAAAGAAGGCATAGAAATAGCAAGTCATGAAACAAGAGAATGAACTGGAGGGGGGTTAAGAGTAGTGCATCTGAGGCCAAGAATGCAACTCTCCTATCAAATATGCAGGACTCTTGCATTAAGATTTATTAAGATTTGGGAGCAGTCACTTTTATCTCTTTTCTTTTCTCTCCTTATGTTAAACATGTTATTTATATAGGACAAACCTCTTACTTGCTTTATGACTGACATCTAAAATATAAGGGCATAATGACTGCCCCAAAGCCAGGGAACATTTTCCATATTTAAAACTGATGGACAGCTCATAAGACATTCTCTCTGTTACGATTGTTGAAATGTCTCATAAAGGAAAATACCATCTCAGTGTGATTTCTTTGCTTCTTTGCACTCTTCGGCTCAAAGTTCTCTTTCCAGCTGGGCACAAATTGAGGACACTGGCCTTTTCAATGGTGGACACAGAGTCGTAATGGGAAGGAGGTGGAAAGCATCAAAGGAAAGGGGAAAAGGAAAGCTCAGAATAAGGAAGGCTCATTATTTTATCAGAAACTGTTTTTTTTTTTTCCTTGCTACTGTTTTAGAAATTATTCCTATGCCTCACAAAAGAGCTAGGAATAAGTAATGTAGGAAAATCAAGAGGTTACTCAATCAATCCAAGCTGGTGCTCTCTGTAGGAACCAAGGTTGCTTCACAAATCTTGGAATATCCCTTTATGGACCCAGGCTCTGTGTGTTTTTGGTAGTGGAGAGACTTAGATAAAACTAGATGATTCCAAGCTCAGATGGAATGAGGTCAATTTCACTCACTTCTGTCATGTAGAATGATCATCGTAATTACTGTCATCACTACTGTCTTAGTAATCTAGTGCTGCTATAACAGAAATACAAGTGGATGGCTTTAACAAACAGAAATTTATTTTCCCGTAGTTTAGGAGGCTAGAAGTCTGAATTCAGGGTGCCAGCTCTAGGGGAAGTCTTTCTGTCTACACCAGACGAATGTCCTTGTTTCTTCTGAGCTTCTACTCCTGGGTGATTTTCATGTGGCTTGGCATCTCTCTTTCCCCATCTCTTCTTGCTTCACTTGCTCGTTTAATCTGCTTTATATTTCAAAAGAGATTGACTCAAAATACACTCTACAATAATCCTGCCTATTAACAAAGACAACCCTTTCTCAAATGAGATTATAACCGTAGGCATAGAGGTTAGGATTTACAACATATATTTTGGAGGGGACATGGATCAATCCAGAACAACTACCATTTATTGAACTTCAACTATCTGCCTGACCATGTATCATTTTATTTCATTGTCAGAAAACCTCTGCAGAGTGAGTATTAATAGCCCCATTTCTCAGATGGCTGATACAGAAAAACAAAATTATCCATATTCTGTCATCTTATATTAGAACTCAGGGTAGGATAAACACCCCTCACCCTCCTTAGCAAGTTTAGGTGTAAAATCATTCAGATTCATAAGACAACAGAGGCTAATAGAGAGCTTCTTTCTTGGTATGGTTTCAAACCCTGGTGTTTTCTGAAGAGCCAAAAAGAGACAACTGAGCTCAACTACATTCATCTTTCTTCTAGTAGCAAATACGGATTAACCCTGCTGGGAGGGAGATATTTTAGATTCCAGTGATTTATAGAATTGGGTGTACAGGCCATTCCAGTCGCCTCACGCTGTTTTGTTATCTTGCTTTGGGATACCGAATCTCAATCACCAAGCACAGTGCCTGGCACGTGGACACTCAAGAACATTTAGAAGAGCGAAAGAGTGAGTTCCATGTCTTCGTTGACAAATGTGACCTTCTAAGAGAGGAAATGAGATGCCTGCTGATTAAGAAATGTAATTATTAATAGATCAGTCTTGGAAAGTCTTTTGTCTATTTTCTGAAGGTAGATAACAATTTACGTAGGGGAATCAGAAGAAGTAATATTTTTATTATTAATATACATAGCTATGGACACAATTAGGCTGATTAAAAAAAAAAAGTCTGGCCTAGTGACTATTTGGGCTTATTATTTACAAAGTTGCAGTAATAATAATTATGTTTACATTTATGCAGTATTTTCCAGTTTAAAGAGCACTCTCACACATATTTAACTCATTTGTTTTTATAACAACTTTGTGAAGGAGACAGGTATTATTCTCTGCATTTTACAGGTAAGGAATTTTGAAAGGCATGATAAGTAGGAAGTAGTAGCAAGTCAAAACATGGCCTGGTAAGCCTGACAATCCAAAGATCCACCTTAAAGAGGACATTTTCTGCATCATACATGGTTAGGGGACAGATTAGTACGCAGTGGAAGAATTTTTGCAATAAACACCTGTCCTTCCTGTTCACCCTCACTTTCTGTATGTTCTTTAAAAGAGCCTGGATTCTATATATTGGTTCCTTGCATTTTGTTCTTTCCCATGCCTGTGACTCATACCTACTGGCTCTTATTCCTATTTCCCCACCAGCAATACTTCTATAACATTCTGTATGGACAAATCACACATACAAGTTCACATTATGAACATGTGTAATACACACTACAACTTGGTTTTCGTTAGGACCTTTTCTAGAGTGTGAATCCTACTGATGTTTCCAAAGCCAGATAATTAGTATATTCTGGCTAGAAGCATGATTGCTATTAGGTTAAAGGAAAATAGCCAGGGTTTTCAGGATACAGTAAAGGAAGGCTGGAGAAACAATTCATTAATAGTTGTAACAAATCATAGAGCTTCTATTAATAGTTATGTAACTAGGCTTGTTTAAATATAGAATTTGAAGTTTACAATCTTTACGATGTTCTTTCTCATACCAAAACAAAGTATATTTAAAAGAAAATGCTGTATGTTATGGGTTGAATTGTGTCTCCCAAAAAGATATGTTGGAGTTCTAACCCCCAGTACCTATGAATGTGACCTTATTTGGAAACAGGTTCTTTGTAAATGTAATCAAGTTAAAATAAACTCATACAGGATCAGGGCGGGCCTTAATCTAATGGCTGGTGTCCTTATAAACATAGAAAATTTGGACATAGAGACATAGATGTAGAAAGGAGAACACCATGTGAAGACAGAGGCAGAGATGGGAGTGATACATCTACAAGACAAGGAATGCCAAGGATTGCCAGAAACCACCAGAAGCTAGGAGACAGGCATGGAACAGATTCTTCCTCAGAGCTTCCAAAAAGGGACTAACCCTGCTGACACATGAATTTTGGACTTTTAGCATCCAAAATTGGGAACAATAAATTTTTGTTGTTTTAAGCCACCCAGTTTGTACCACTTTGTTATGGCAGCCCTAGGAAATGAATATATTTTATTTTAGAAGCTCTTAGTACCGGTCCATTTTGAGCCCACAAACTCCATTTCAAGTAAATATTTATATAGAATCTATTGCCACAGGCTTTATGTAGCAACATCTATGTTCATAGATACTGGGTTCTTTAAAGATCTCTCTTGTTATCTATTTCATTTCCCTGCACTGGTTGCAGAGGAGGACTCATACCTACAAAGAACCATATGTGTTTTTTTGTGTGCAGTTTTAACAAGCTCATTCTCTCACTGAATATAGTTAAAATAAGTTTCTACTGATACTAAGAGACTATATATAGATGGGATTTTTTTTTTTTAACCTACTAAGTAAGTTTCTGCATCTCAGGCCTTAGAACAGTGCCCCAATCTCTTCTTGAAAGGAAAATTAAAAAGAAAATATTATGGCATTATGTTTTGCACACAGTAGGAATTCAGTCAACATAATTTTGATTTAAGAATTCAAAGCAAACATCTCACAACCTGGATGAATCTGGAGGACATTATGCTGAGCGATGTAAGTCAATCACAAAAGGACAAATACTGTATGAGACCCCTATTATAAAAAGTCAAGAATAGGTTTACACACAGAAAAAACGTTCACTGATGGTTACAAGGGATGGGAGCATGGAGGGAGAATCACTAACTAGATAGTACAAAAAACCAAACCCGTTGCTGTCGAGTTGATCCAGACTCATAGTGACCCTATATGACAGAGTAAAACTGCCCCATAGAGTTTCTAAGGAGCGCCTGGTGGATTCAAACTGCCGACCTTTTGGTTAGCAGCCATAGCACTTAACTACTGCACCACCAGGGTCAGACACATGTTAATTCTGGTGAAGGGAAAAGTAATACATAATATGGGGGAAGTCAACACAATGTGACCAAGGCAAAGGAAGACTACAGTAAATACTATAACATATACAATCCTACAACAACAGAAATAACAAACAATAATTTGTGAGCAGATACATAGGTAGATATGTATGCTAAACAGGTGTAGGAGGTCATACTGGAGTACACCTGGGTGCATATATAGGTACAGTTGTGGATATTTCTACATATGTATTTGTGTGTGCTGCATGTATATCCATATATATAACAGAACATGTAGGAGGCACACTTACGGAAACTTCTTAGACATAACCAAACACCTCTACGGATTGAGTTACTGGGCATAGAGGCTAAGGACCATAGTCTTGGGAGACATCTAAGTCAATTGGCATAACCGTTCATAAAGATAAGTTCTACATCCTAGATTGGTGAGTAACTTCTTGGGTCTCAAAAGTTTGTGAGTCAACAGAGAACCCCTGAGGGAGCAGGAGAACAGTGGGATGCAGACCCCAAATTCTCATAAAAAGACCAGACTTAATGGTCTGACTGAGACTAGAAGAATCCCGGCGGTCATGGTCTCCAAACCTTCTGTTGGCCCAGGACAGGAACCATTCCTGAAGACAACTCATCAGACATGGAAGGGACTGGACGATGGGTTGGAGAGAGATGCTGATGAAGAGTGAGCTACTTGTATCAGGTGGACACTTGAGACTATATTGGCATCTCCTGTCTGCAGGGGAGATGAGAGGGCAGAGGGGGTCATAAGCTGGCTGAATGGACACAAAAATAGAGCGTGGAGGGAAGGAGTGTGCTGTCTCATTAAGGGGAGAGCAACTAGGAGTATATAGCAAGGTGTATATAAATTTTTATATGAGAAACTGACTTGATTTGTAAACTTCCACTTAAAGCACAATAAAAATTATTAAAAAAAAAAAAAAAGTTTGTGAGTGACCAGCTAAGATACATCTATTGGTCTCTTCCTGTCTGAAGCAAAGAAGAGTGAAGAAAACCAAAGATTCAATGAATCAATTAGTCCTCAGGACTAATGGCCCACATGAACCTGTTGTTGTTAGATGCCGTTGAGTCAGTTCTGACTCATAGTGACCTTGTGTACAACAGAACAAAACAACGGCCAGTCCTGCGCCCTCCTCACAGTCCTTACTATACTGAGCCCATTGTTGGAGCCACAGTGTCAATCCATCTTGTTGAATGTCTTCCTCTTTTTTGCTGACCTGCTGCCTTACCAAGCATGATGTCCTTCATCTGGTCCCTCCTGATAACATGTCCAAAGTACCTGAGACGAAATTCCAAGGAGCACTCTGGTTGTACTTCTTCCAATACAGATTTTTTCGTTCTAATGGCCGTCCATGGTATATTGAGTATTCTTCACTAACACCATAATTTTTCTTCGGTTTACTTATTCATTGTCCAGCTTTCGCATGCATACGAGGTGACTGAAAATACCATGGCTTGGGTCAGGCACATCTTAGTCCTAAAAGTGACACCTTTGCTTTTTAAAGCTTTAAGAAGGAGTTTTGCAGTAGATGTGCCCAATGCAATATGTCATTTGATTTCTTGACTGCTGCTTCCATGGGCATTGATTGTGGATCCAAGTAAAATGAAATCCTTGACAACATCAAGGATATTTTCTCTGTCATGATTTTGCTTATTGGTCCAGTTGTGAGGATTTTTGTTTTCTTTATGTTGAGGTGCGATCCATACAGAAGGCTGTAGTCTTTGATCTCTATCAGTAAGTACTTTAAGTCCTCTTCACTTTCAGGAAGCAAGGTTGTGTCATCTGCACATCACAGGTTGTTAATGAGTCTTCCTCCAATCTTGGTGCTGTGTTCTTATTCATATAGTCCAACTTCTTGGATTCTATGGGGAAATTATTGAAATGATGTAGAAAGCATCAAAAGAAGATAGGAAGAATACACAGAGTCCTTGTACCAAAAAGAATTGGTTGAGGTTCAACATTTCGGGAGGTAGCATATGATCAAGAACTGATGATACTGAAATAGGAAGTCCAAGCTGTGCTTAAGTGAATGGTGAAAAACAAGCCTCCAGGAATTGATGGAGTACAAACTGAGATGTTTCAACAAACGGATGTGGTGCTCGAGGTGCTCACTCATCTATGTTAAGACATTTGGAAGACAGCTTCCTGGCCAACTGACTAGAAGAGATCCATATATGTGCCCATTCCAAAGAAAGGTGATCCAACGGAATGTGGAAATTATCAAACAATATCATTAGTGTTATGCACAAGTAAAATTTTGCTGAAGGTCATTCAAAAGCAGTTGCAGCAGTACATTGACAGGCAACTGACATAAATTCAAGCTGGATTCAGAAGAGGACGTGGAACAAGGGGTATTATTGCTGATGTTAGATACCAGGAAGATATTTACCTGTGTTTTATTGACTATGTAAAGGCATTCAACTGTGTGGATCATAACAAATTATGGGTAACACTGTGAAGAGTGGGAATTCCAGAACACTTAATTGTGGTCATGAGGAACCTGTACATAGAGCAAGAGGCAGTCATTGGAACAGAACAAGGGGTTGCTGAGTGGTTTAAAGTCAGGAAAGGTGTGCATCAGGGTTGTATCCTTTCACCATATTTGTTTAGTCTATGCTGAGCAAATGATCCTCTAGCCTGAGACCAGAAGAACTAGATGGTGCCCAGCTACCACTACCAGCTGCTCTGACTAGGAATACAATAGAAGGTCCTGGTTAGAATGGGAGAAAAATGTAGAAAAAAATCAAAATTTTAAAAAAGACTAGACTTACTGGTCTGATAGAGACTTGAGGAACACCCAAGACTATTGCCCTAAGAAACCCTTCTAACTTGGAACTGGAGCCATTCCCGGAGGTCACTTTTCAGCCAAATAATAGACTGGCCTATACAATTTACAGAAAACCCTGGAGACGTAGTGGTTAAGGGCTACTGCTGCTAACCAAAAGCCTGGCAGTTTGAATCCACCAGGTGCTCCTTGGAAACTCTATGGGGCAGTTCTACAGTGTTCTAGGGTTGCTATGAGTCGCTATGAGTTGGAATCAACTCCAAGACAATGGATACAATTTAAAATAACACCCACGAGGAATGTGTTTCTTAGAACCATCAACTATACGAGACCAAAAGGGCAATATTTGCCTAAAGGCAGACGAGAAGGCAGGGAGGGGCAGGGAAACTGAACAAATAGAAACAGGGAACCCAGAGTGGAAATGGGGACAGTGTTAACATATTGTGGGGATTGCAATTAATGTCACAGAACAATCTGTGTATGAATTATTGAACAGGAAACTAAGTTGCTTTGTAAACTTTCACCTAAAGCTCAATGTAAAAAAAAAAATTCAAAGCAATATTTTGATTTAAGTTGTACTGGAGGAATAAACACAAATGGCCTCTTCTCAGCGAGTGAAAAATGGTGTTGGGACAACTAGGTGGACAAAACACATGAGAAGAAAGTTCAGGTGAACTAAAAATGTACAATACAGCCATAATTAGTAGAAGAAACAATGAGAGAATTAAAAAAAATAATCTTGGAGTGAGAGAAGTCTTTTCTTAATATGACCCATAACCCAGATACCATAAAATAAAGATTTTTAAATTCAACATCATGAAAATAAAACAAATTTCTCTATGGCAAAAATCATCATAAGCAAAGTAAAATGACAAATGGCAAACTGAGAAAACATTTGTAATTCATATCACAGACAAGAAGTAATTTCTATAATACATAAAAAGCTCCTATAAATCAATGTGTAAAAGTCTAATAAGCTAATAGACAAATAGAGTTTATAGGAAAATAAAGAGTTTTAAACATATAAAAAGAAGCTCAAGCTCACTCACAGTAAGAGAAATTCAACTTAAGCCCATATTGAGATATCATTTTATACTTAATATATTGACAAAACCCTCAAATTACTGATAACACAAGTGGGAACTGCCATAATTTCTACAGTATGAAATTTTTCAAGATCTATTGAAATTATACGCACATCTCTTTTGACCCAGCAATTCTAGATCTATAAATTTATCCTATAGATATAACTGCGCACATTTGAAATGGCACACATAAAAGGATATGCATTGCAACTTTGTAATAGTGAACTGTGAGAGTGGACACAGAGATAGAAAAATCTACCTAAACATCCATTAATAAAAAACTGGTTAAACGAATGATGGTTTGTCCACACAGTAGAATGGACATGAAGATGTAGATATTCCTTCTCTGTAACCATTGCATGAAAATGAAACAGATGACATGAGAGGTCCAGAAAGACCATAATATCTAAGAACAAGATACATTATAAAATTTAAAAAGAAAGTGCAGAACAGGGTGTACAGTGTGTGCTGTTTATGTAAAAATGGGGAAGGGAATATATATATATATTTATATGAGAGGATACACAAAAAACAGATAATGTAGATTGCCATTAGAAAAGGGAATTGGGTGGATAGGAGAGACACAGAGAGAGAACTTTTACCATGTACATTTTATACTTTGTTTTTTGAATTCTAAGAATGTATTCCCTACCTAATATATTTAAAAACTATCTCACATACAAAAACACACCCATAACCACTCCACCCCTCCCCCACACACCCCATTTGCTACCAAGCCTCAGACCTAGAAAGCTAAGTAAATCCACAGAACACTAGATTCAACATTATCAGGCTTCTGGATTCAGGAGTTAATGACACACATGCTATAATTAGGGAGAGGGGGACTCACAAGACACACCTGTCTTCTCTATTTTCAGGACATGCCAGGCACATTTGTTGAATGAAAAAATGAAGGATAAAGTATAGGTGAAACGGCAAATGGCCTTTGCAGACAACCGTATACCCATGAATGAAGTAAACATAATCACAGCTGTAATCCCTAGTAAGTCTGGAGACTTGGGTTCCACACTTGTCTCTTCTAACACCCCTGGTAAGCCTGGTAAAGTCACTTACACTGGGAGAGCTTGCTGCCTTATTAATAAGCAGAGAGTGTGGACTAGAGCATTTCTAAGACTCCTTCCAGTTACATTCTCCTTGAGGTGTCCTAATTACAACATTCTTTACCGGACTGAATGATCAAGCTCTTTACCAAAGGGTTATATCTAGGTCTACATGTTCCCAGACCTGGGAAGACCCACGAGGGTTCCCAGCATCTCAGTCTGATCCTTTTCCTCTTTGAGTTCAAATATACAAGTCTTCCTGTTATCCAAAATCCCCTCTCTTGAGCCAATGGCTGTCTTCTTATTACCATTCAGGTCTCCCTGACCACCTTAGCTAATGGAGACTCACGCAACCCCAGTCACATTATCCCATCTTATTTTCTTCATTCAATTTACCTGTTTCTAAAATTACCTTGTTTCTATGCTATTTTTTATATTGTCCCCTGGAATTTAGCTCCTGTTTATATCATTTAGGAAACCTTGGTGGCGTAGTGGTTAAGTGGTACGGCTGCTAACCGAAGGGTCAGCAGTTTGAATCCGCCAGGCGCTCATTGGAAACTCTATGGGGCAGTTCTACTCTGTCCTATAGGGTCGCTATGAGTCGGAATGGACTCGATGGCACTGGGTTTTTTTTTTTTTTTATATCATTTGCTGTTATATCACCTGTTCTTGGAACGTATTAGGTAGCTGGTAAATATTTGCTGACTGATGAATAATTGCATTACCGTTGTGTCAAGCGCTGAAATTATGGTATATATGAGGCACAATGTTGGCTCCAAGGAGGAGGTGATACAGGATAGATTTGGAGACATGTTTGAGTGCCTGGCCTCTATTTTTTTACTCTGTGTTCACTCTCACAGCCTCTACAATCATTTCTATGCCCCAAACACACCTATCACCCAGCATACTCCTTTATTTCTACCTATCTACTGGATATTTCCAACTTATCATCATTCCCCAGCACCAGCTAAGACCCTTCCTGAATTTTCTCCTGCAAGCTTATGACCTTAGGGCCTGCTTTGACTGCTATGTCCTCTTCAGTTCTGACACCCAACCCATCAGGTTCTTTAATGCTTCTAGTCTCATCTTACACTCCCCGGAGGAACCATATGACTTAGCCAGACTCCAAATACATCAGAGTTAACATACTGTGATTCTCAACAAATATGACCTCTTTCCCACCCTTTTAGAATTTATCACATTTTATAAACTTCTAATTACATATTTCCATGGATGCTTGAGTTTGTGGGTTTTTTGGATGACAATTTTAGATGTATGTCAAATCACTATGTGGCTTTCACAGTATGGCAGGAATTCTACTGGAATGGGAACTTACAGTTTAGAAAACTCAGTATGGACTCCCTGGAGGAAAACAGAGGAAGATATCCACTGATAACACCTAAACTAAACAGAGAAGTGGTGGCAGACACTATTTGCTAGCCATTTAATAACCGTTATGGCCGTTCTACCTTGCTAAAAACAATCCAGTTTTGTTCAGGTGGCAATGTGTGTCATTTCCATTCCCCTTTGCTTGACACTTACCTTTCCAGCCCCTTAAAGCCAATGACAAAGTCATGGACAGTGGTATGTATGGGTAATCTAGTGGCAGGCTCCTGGTAAATAGTTTGCTTTTTAAAAGAGAGACTGGGATTGCGTATACCACTTACGTACTCTCATTTTCCTTCCTGATTGGATATTTTATCAGCCATCACCATGAAGTAACAAACATGAGGACAAAAAAGCCAACATACTGAAGATGGCAGAATAGGAGGACAAAAAAGTTTCGGGCCCATGATAACATTGTTGAGTTCCTGGAACTACCAGCCTCCTGACATCTTCTAGCTATGTCAGATAATTAAATATCTTTATTACACACTCAAGTAATAAAAGTTGTATTTTCTGTTACTTGCTGCCAAAAGGATTCCCAACTGATACAAAAGTGCTCTGTTCACATATAGGAATATCTTGTAAAAGAAAAGCCTCATCTATGCTTTTAATTGCATTCTTCAGTGGTCGGTGAAAATCAGGGAGTTTCCATAAAGGAGACTGCAGAACATATAAAAATGTTGCCGGGGGTGGATAACGAGAAAAGTAGGAATCATCTATCTATTCATTCACCAAATATTCTTTAAATGCCTACTATGTGCATTGCACACTGTGAGGATTCAATGGTGGAAGTTAAAGGGTCTCAACTTTGAGACCCTTACAAGCTAGTAGGAGAGATAAGAGATACATAAATGATTGATGAAGAAGAAATATAATATTCACCCTAAAGAGATACAAAGGGCATGGAAGTTCAGCGTTAGGAGAGAGAACTTCATGGAAAAGGTGAGATTTGACATGTTCTTTAGGTTAGTAGGAGGATCGCTGCAGAAATCAGATGTGAATTGCTGAAGGGAGCCATATTAATATATTATCTCTTTTGCTTTGCACTGTCTTCTTGCAGAATTGACTCTCCTACTGAAAATGAATAGCTGATGAATTTAGCCACAAAGCTGGGGCCAGGTTTTAAGCCTGATCTTGCTGATGAAGAGGAATTCATAATTGCTTGAAAGCAGTGTTTCACTTTTAGGGAGGGTATTCTCTTTTGGGCCAACATAATTTTTTTTAGGAACGTAGCAAGATAATTAACCCACAGTTTGTATTAACATACTGGTAAAACATTAAAGTCCTTGTTTATTTATATCGTCAGATTCCTCATTAGTACCCTTAACTACTGGAGATATTGGTATTTAAGCCTTTAAAGAACAATATATTGGGAAAACTTGCTGGAATTATGGAGGCCAATAAATTATTTGACCCTTTAAAGAGAGCTAAAGAAAATTTATGCCAACATAGATTAGACAATCTCTTTCAAATTTTCATTCATCTCTGCCGTATACATCAATACCACCTCAACCAGCCTGCCCCATAATGTTTGTGGAATCTAAGTGAGCGCTCAAATGGAGTTCTATACACCATATGTCTAAATATTTAAAAGTTACAAATCAAATGATTATATAAAACATGTTCTACCTTTCTACTTTGACTAATATAATATATGCCTTCATAACAATCTGGAAGGCCAGATTTTAGTTAGGAATTCTTGGACTTTATACCATAGTTGTATGGGGAGTTAGCTCACAGCCCCAGACTCTGACCCAACCAGTTCTCTTTCCATCCTCGGATTTGTCCCTCACTGTGAATGATTTCGTGCACACGTGCGTAAACACTCTGCCTGCACTTGCCAAATTCATTCTCCGGTATAACAAACAGTCACTCTTTGGCTCCTCCTCAGGCCTACTAGTGCAGACCAAAATGATGGACCCAAGGAAGAAGCCCGTACAGGTGTGAAATTCTAGAGTCCAGCGTAGTGGATTGTGGTCTAGAGGACTATACACACTCCGTGATCCCCATGGGCTCCTCAGACAGTGAGAAGGGATGAGATGCAGCCAGAAGGGGGCCAGAACAGAGCCCTCTAGTGTGGTCTTGCTGCACCTCAGGACTCCCTGCTTTGCTGCTTGTCAGCAGTGAGAACTTGTGCAACTCCCTTAAACTATATGAGCCTCAGTTTCCTGATCTGCAAAAAGGGCCATAAAACTGCTATTGCTACTACAAATGATTGTTAAAAGCCTAAATAAATTTGACAATATATGTGGAAGTAAGCTATCAGTTGCTCTATACTCAGCAATGTATTGTTATTATGCCTTTTTTGTTTTGTTTTCCATTTTACCATGTACTAAATCAAAGGGCACACATGCTCCCATGTTCTTATTAACATAAAACCAAAAAAGCAAAAATGAAGCACTAATAATAAGAGAGGCAAAGGTTAGTAAATATCCTTTAGGTTTTGTTTTTTTCTCTAAACCTGCAGCCTGATTCTTCCAGGTCCAGATTGATTTCTTTAAGACCCTGAATTTGTGGACATGCGCTCATTTACATGGCTGGTCTAGGCCCACAGATTGATGTCTGGTAAGGGACATTACTCTTCAGCTGTAAGGCAGAGTAACTCCTGCATCAAGCAGGAAGCAGGCTGATATCTCATCGGTTCAGCTGGCAGAAAATATTCAGTGTACCTTTGTGGCAAAGGCAGACGACTGAACGAGTGGGGTGTGCCAGGGAATGAATTACACTGTGAGCTTCTGCATCCATAAAAATGAGGCTGCTCTCGGGTCAGGCGGGTGGGTGATATGTCACAGAGGCAGGTTAAACTGATTCGACCCTCTGGCTGGCTGATTTGAAGCTGACAAAAGGGGCTGTGCTGTGGCTCTCGGCTCAGAATCACCTTATTATTGTCTCTGGACATTTTGAACCAGGAAAACCTCTGCATTTTTCTTTCTTAGGATTATATTCTCTTTCATTCTTCTTTTTTTTTTTTAAACATTCCTTTCCTATTTGTACAGAAATTCAAATAAGTTTTATTCTTGGGGTAAGGATTTAGGTATGTTTGGGACAAAACCCCCATATCTTTATTCCCTTTCAGCATCTTGGTAAGTAGAACAAATTGTGCTATTTCTGTTTTTGCTTTTCAAAAGCAATTACTTCCCTGTCATTTCTAGACATTCAAGCAGAAGAGTCTGCTTTGATTACCCATCCTTCCATTCCCCTCCCCCTTTCAAATCCTCAGGCTTCTGCACTGCTAGGGAAGGATTCAATTAAATGAGGTGTCAATGGAGCTACAATGGTTTCAGGTCAGAGACGTCAGTAAAAAGCTGCGGAGCTGTGCTGCCCCTGTGTATGTAAAAGTATATATTTATACCGTGGATGTCAACTTGCAGGACTCTCCTCCACTGCTCTTCTCTGATCAAAGATGATTGCTGAGGCAATTACTGCAAGGAAAAGAAAATCAGGGCCTCCGCTTCATCCTTGTGCTGTCGGAGTTTAGTTGCTTGGAATAATGGGGCAGGAGTCCCTTTCCTTTGCACACAGCCACACTTAGACACACACAAACTTTCACACATGGCTGTGGTAGGACACAAACACACATGGATGGCAATGCAGGAAAATATTCACATATACCCTAGTCCTTATGCATCTGTCTGTACGCAGGTCTGCCTGCAGCACAAAGAAAAAATTCTGGATTATCCAGTGGCTAAGTCAATTTAAAAAAGCACAGCATAGTGCCTGGCCTGTATTAAAAACTGTTTTTGTTTTCCTTTATAAAAGACTTAAAGATTTTTTAAAAAGAGATAGCTAAAACTGTTTAAAACAAAACAAAAAGCAAGGGGATACACGGAGAAGCCACAGTAACACAATACACAAAATCTTTAAATTGCTTTTGCTCGTTTGTTTAATTCTGTACACACAGTCACAGAAGTCCTAGCTCTGCACAGACACTTCACGTTTTAAACCCTCCTCAGACCCTTTTTGCTTTGTATAGGGAGTTACAAGGACAAGTCAAGTATTCTACACTACTCACTGTGTTCTAGGCTAGTCTGTTTTTGTTCTCATATGACATGGGCCACAAAGGAAGAGTCTAGCTTGAAACAACAAACATAAGAAGTGACATTCAGATGCAGAAAATTCAAGCTCTCCCTATAATTACTTCTGCTATGTCTAGGCACCACGAGGGTGCACAGCTTCAGGCTGGGGTGAGTCCCTGGTCATGCGTACAACACAGGCTCCGAAGCACGCACATGGCAGATTTAGGTTTTCATTTCAGGCTCTGGAGGGCTGTCAGATTTTAAATATTATTATTGGCCTAATTGGTTCCTCCTTTGATGGCAAGAGAGATAAGATGGGGAAAAAACACCCTTGCAAACCCTGTTATCCACACAAAGATACGCTGTAGACACTTGGCTTTGTGTTATAACCACTAAGAGTTTTCCTTTTTCTTTTTTGTAGATTGAGTAGTTAAGACTGTGAGGGTGAACCGTATGCCCACCTTTTCTAGGAGAGTTAAGAATAAATACAGCTTCCCCCAAAAAGGAAATTAGACATTTTTTCCACTGATGTGATCTTCGAAAAAAAAAAATTTTTTTTTCTTCTGAAAAACGATGGTAGTACGTAACCAAGTACAAACAAACAAACAAAAACACCGAAGCCTCTTATTTTAGAGATTTAGGATAAATGGGCATATATGGAAAAAAAAAATGCCAAAATTGTGCAACTGAACACTTGATAATGTCTCTGGTTTTTATTTTTACTTGTTCTGGTTCCTAACCTACTTCTACTCTTGGATTTTGTATTTGACTCCTTTCTCTCACAGCCCTTGTACTTCCTTATAAATGTGCCTAACTCCAGCTGCCCAGATGGCGCTGGGTTCGGATTCTGCCCAGCCCCGAATGTGCAGTTTAATAAGAGAAGGAGAAACATAAACAGATAATTACAATACAGGATAAAGGCCACAAATAAGGTAAGTGCAAGGTGACGTGGGATCCCTTTCTGAAGAAGTGATTCCTGGTGACAGTCCTTTTGGGGAATTAGCCAACAGGGTTCCTAGTACGACAGCAAAGTCAGCCAAGTTGACCTTGCATTTGAGGTTTCTTTTTGAAGTGGTTTCGCTCACATTCATTTAATGGGAAGTCCAATGCCCTCCTCTAGATTTTCACAAATTCGTTAGTGGGGGTGGCTTGACATCCAGCTCCTACTGTACACTTGATGCCACTGAACTTCTTTTGGCCTGCCCCTTCCCTCTGGTCTCTACCAGTCCAGGTGTGGCACTCAGTAGTACCCACCCATACAGTGTGTTATGAGCAGCTTGAATTGTGGGAAGACAGGGATTTTACACCATTATATTCTTGGCACTTTCTTGATTTTACCTAACTTCCTGCTTCTCTCTTTTCTGCAGCTCCCTACACTCAGGTTCCTCCCCCAGCAACTCAGCTACTCTCACTTTATAGTGGAAAGCAATATAGTTCCCTTCCTCTGCTTCAGCCTGCCTCCACACATGCAGTATGGGTATCCACTGACCCTTAGCAATGCACGAGCATGCAAGGGCATGTACACGCGCGCGCGCGCGCGCGCGCGCACACACACACACACACACACACACACCCCTAACAGAGGCTTTGGAATTGTAGCATTTTCCTTCCTCCTCCTCTACTTGCCTCTGTGGAGACTGATTTCCTTGTGCTAAGGGTGATGGAATCTCTCATCACCTCCCCAACAAGACATGTTCATTCCACAAACAGTTTTCTGCACCAACCAATAGCCTGGCTCTGATACAGGCACTGGGGACATAATAGAAAACAAAAACAAAAAAAAAGTTTCTGCTTCCACAGGGTCAGCTTTAGTTTTTAATACCATTTTCACTGTTTTTCTAGCACATAGAAAATTTTAAAAAAATGTTTGCTGAATTTGAGTTCTCACTCCAACTTTCTTCTGTTGTCTTTTTCTTTCTTTGTTCTACTTCACCAATTCTATGTTCCAGCCTAGTGTTCAGTTCCCCCCATACCTGCCCATTCATGGTACTAGAACTTTGCAAGGGGTATTTTTAAAGCTAGCATTTCTTGTGATCTTTTCATTAGCTTTGCAAAGTGCTTTATATTTATTCTTTCATTTAATCCTCAGAAAAATCCAATGAGATAAATATTATTTTCATTTCATGGATGAATAAAGAAGAGCTTAAAGCAGTTTTCTCCCCAAGAGCTGGTCCCTACCTATTAAAATTAAGATCCCTGGTGGCATAGTGGTTAAGTACTTGCCTGCTAATTGAAAGGCTGGTGGTTCGAATCCATCAGTAGCTCTGTGGGAGAAAGACGTGGCAATCTGCTTCCAAAAAGATTACAGGCTTGGAAACCCTATGGGGCAGTTGTTATGCTTGAGCCCATTGTTGTAGCTACTGTGTCAGTCCATCTCTTCAAGGGTTTTCCTCTTTTTCACTGACCCTCTACTTTACCAAGCATGATGTCCTTCTCCAGCGACTGATGTCTTCTGATAAAATGTCCAAAGTATGTGAGATGACGTCTCGCCATCCTTCTTTCTAAGGAGTATCTGGCTCCGGGAACTGACGGGAATACCAAATGAGATGTTTCAACAAATGAATGCAATGTTAGAGTGCTCACTCATCTATGCCAAGAAATTTCAAACACAACTACCTGGCCAACTGACTGGAAGAGATCCATATTTGTGCCCATTCCAAGGAAAGGTGATCCAAGAGAATGTGGAAATTATCAAGCAATATCATTAATATCACACACAAGAAAAATTTTGCTGAAGATTATCCAAAAATGGTTGCAGCAATATATCAACAAGGAACTGCTAGAAATTCAAGTTGGTTTCAGATATAATATAGATTCAGAAGAGGGCATGAAATGAGGGATATCATTGCTGATGTCAGATGGATCCTAGCTGAAAGCTGAGAATGCCAGAAAGATGTTTACCTGTGTTTTATGCACTATGCAAAGGCATTCAACTGTGTGGATCATAAAACAAATTATGGATAACATTGTGAAGAATGGGAATTCCAGAATACTTAATTGTGCTCATGTGGAACCTATATATAGACCAAGAAGTGGTTGTTTGAGCAGAACGAGAGGATATTGAGTGGTTTAAAATCAGAAAAGGTGTGCTTCAGGGTTGTATCCTTTCACTATACTTATTCAATCTGTATGCTGACCAAATAATCTAAAAAGCCGGACTATAAGAAAAAGAATGTGGCCTCAGGAATAGAGGAAGGCTCATTAACAAACTGCGTTATGCAGATGACACAACTTTCCTTGTTTAAAGGGAAAAGGACTTGAAGTACTTACTGCTGAAGATCAAAACCTTCAGTATGAAGTACACCTCAACATAAAGGAAACAAAAATTCTCAGAACTGGGCCAATAAGCAACATCATAATAAACGGAGAAAATATTAAAGTTGTCAAGGATTTCATTTTACTTGGATCCACCATCAATGCCCATGGAAGCAGCAGGCAAGAAATCAAATGATGTATTGCACTGGGCAAATCTGCTGCAAAAGATCTCTTTAAAGTGTTAAAAACAAAAACAAAAAACCAATTCACTTTGAAGACTAAGGTGTGTCTGACCCAAGCCACGGTATTTTCAGTCACCTCATATGCATGTGAAAGCTGGACAATGAATAAGGAAGACCTAAGAAGAACTGATGTCTTTGAATTATGGTGTTGGTGAGGAATATTGAATATACCATGGACTTCCAGAAGAATGAACAAATCTGTCTTGGGACAAGTATAGCCAGTATGCTCCCTAGAAGGGAGGATGGCAAGACTTCGTCTCATGTACTTTGGACATGTTATCAGAAGGGATCAGTCCCTGGAGGAGGGCATCATGCTTGGTACAGTGGAGGGTCAGCAAAAAAGAGGAAAACTCTTGAAGAGATGGATTGACACAGTGGCTGTAACAATGGGCTCAAACACAGCAATGATTGTGAGGATGGCGCAAGACTGGGCAGTGTTTTGTTCTGACGCATACAGTGTTGTTATGAGGCAGAACTGACTTGATGGTACCTGACAAAAACAGTATGGTCAGAATAGCAGTGAAAGTAGAAAAGAGACCCTGTTCAAAGTGCTCATGTTCTATAAAAAAAAAAAAAAAAAATTTTTTTTTTTTTAAATTTATATTGAAGCCAAAATCAGTGGTTGAGTCTTCATGTGCCCAGTTTTCTTCTGTCTGCGGTATCTGCTAGTGAAGCTATGACAAAATACCTTCTCAAGGTCGGTCACCAAGAAATCACATAAAATTCCACTACAGGTAATGGCTAGAAGGAATTACAGGTATCAGCTGTTTCTTTGTAGAAAGACTTAAGTCTATTTCCACTTCATGCCACATAATTGATACTTATTTTATAGCTATAGATACCTGGTGGTGGTTAAGCATTTGGCTGCCAATCAAAAGGTAGTCAGTTTAAATCTACCACCCACTCCTTGGAAACCCTGCAGGGCAGCTCTACTTTGTCTTATAGGGTTGCTATGAGTCGGAATCGACTTGACGGCAACAGGTTTGTTTGTTTTTTAATAGATACATACATAGACATAGGTAGATAAATATCAATATATAATATAGGTAAGAGAAGGAGCGTTGGTGGAGCAATGGTTAAGTGCTCGGCTGCTAACTGAAAGGATGGTGGTTCAAACCCAACAGGGGCTCTGTGGGAGAAAGATGTGGCAGTCTGCTTCTGTAAAGGTTTATAGCCTTGGAAACCCTCTGGGGCAGTTCTACTCTGTCCTATACTGTCGCTGTGAGTTAGAATTGACTTGACAGCGATGGTTTTTTTTTGGTTTAATATAGGTGAAGATGTGCGGAAGTGAAAGTAAAAAGGGAAAAGACAGAGTTGACTACAAGAACAGAGTAGCATTCAAAGGAAGTGAGAATATGGACAGCAGGACTGAATAAGAGAATATAGGGTCATTTTTACAGAAGCTGTTATCCATTTCAAAAAACGTAATAAACTGCTTTGCTTCATTGAACTTGCTGGCCATTCAGTCACTTCTTTTCTGGCTAGTGTTTTGATTCCTTTTTTTTTTAATTTCTTTATTCATTTGCTTTGAACCTCTATAATTTTGTGTTATGCTTTCAACTAATCAAATGCCCAATCAAGCAATGTTTTCATTATGAAGGTGTGGTTGAAATAGTCTTGTAAAAAGGACATTATCTGTCAATGAGAATAAAATGCCTTTTTTTTTAATTGGCTTTAAGTGAAAGTTTACAAATCAAGTCAGTCTCTCATACAAACATTTTTATACCCCTTGCTATATACTCCTAATTGCTCTCGCCCTAATGAGTTAGCCCGCTCCTTCCCTCCCCTCTCTCTTTTCATGTCCATTTCACCAGCTTCTGACCCCCTCTGCCCTCTCATCTCCCCTCCAGATAGGAGATGCCAACTTGATCCAAGAAGCTCATTCTTCACCAGCATCTTTTTCTATCCCATTGTCCAGTCCAATCCCTGTCTGAAGTGTTGGCTTTGGGAATGGTTCCTGTCTTGGGCTAACAGAAGGTCTGGGGGTCATGACCACCGGGGTCCTCCTAGTCTCAGTCAGACGATTAAGACTGGTCTTTTTACGAGAATGTGTGGTTTGCATCCCATTGCTCTTCTGCTCCCTCAGGGGTTCTCTGTCGCGTTTCCTGTCAGGGCAGTCATCGGTTGTAGCTGGGCACCATTTAGTTCTTCTGGTCTCAGGCTGATGTAGTCTCTGGTTTATGTGGCCCTTTCTGTCTCTGGGGCTCATAATTACCTTGTGTCCTTGGTGTTCTTCATTCTCCTTTGCTCTAGGTGGGCTGAGACCAATTGATGCATCTTAAATGGCCACTTGCTAGTGTTTAAGACCCCAGACCCACTCTCCAAAGTGGGATGCAGAATGTTCTTTTAATAGATTTTATTATGCCAATTGACTTAGATGTTCCCTGAAACCATGGTCCCCAAAACCCCTGCCCCTGCTACACTGGCCTTTGAAGCATTCAGTTTATTTAGGAAACTTCTTTGCTTTTGGTTTAGTCCAGTTGTGCTGACCTCTCCTGTCTTGTATGCTGTCTTTCCCTTCACCTAAAGTAGTTCTTATGTACTATCTAATTAGTGAATACCTCTCTCTCTCCCTCCCCCGTCTTATAACCATTAAAGAATATTTTCTTCTCTGTTTAAACTATTGAGTTCTTATAATAGTGGTTTTATACAATATTTGTCCTTTTCCAACTGACTAATTTCACTCAGCACAATGCCTTCCAGATTCCTCCATGTTATGAAATGTTTCACAGATTCATCACTGTTCTTTATTGATGCGTAGTATTCCATTGTGTGAATATACAATAATTTATTTATCCATTCTTCCGTTGATGGGCATCTTGGTTGTGTCCATCTTTTTGCTATTGTAAACAGTGCTGCAGTGAACATGGATGTGCATATATCTGTTTGCATAAAGGCCCTTATTTCTCTAGGATATATTCCAAGGAACGGGATTGCTGGATCATATGATATTTCTAGCTTTTTAATTTCCAAAGTGTTTGTACCGTTTTACATTCCCACCAGCAGTGTATAAATGTTCCAGTCTCTCCACAACCTCTCCAACATTTATTCTTTTGTGTTTTTTGGATTAATGCCAACCTCGTTGGAGTGAGATGGAATCTCATTGTAGTTTTGATTTGGATTTCTCTAATGGCTAATGATTGTTAGCATTTTCTCATGTATCTGTTAGCTACCCGATTGTCTTCTTTAGTGAGGTGTCTGTTCATATTTTTTGCCTGTTTTTTAATTGGGTTATTTGTCTTTTTGTAGTTGAGTTATTGCAGTATGATGTAGATTTTAGAGATCAGGTGCTGATCAGAAATGTCATAGCTAAAAATTTTTTCCCCTGTAGGTAATCTTTTTACTCTTTTGGTGAAGTCTTTGGATGAGCATAGGTATTTGATTTTTAGGAGCTCCCAGTTATCTAGTTTCTCTTCTACATTGTTAGTAATGTTTTGTATACTGTTTATGCCATGTATTAGGGCTCCTAGTGTTCTCTATTTTTTCTTCCATAATATTCATAATTTTAGATTTTATATTTAGATCTTTGATTCATTTTGAATTAGTTTTTGTGCATGGTGTGAGGTATGGGTCTTCCATCATTTTTTTGCAGATGGATATCCAGTTATGCCAGCCCCATTTGTTAAACAGATTGTCTTCTCCCCATTTAACTGACGTTCTGCCTTTGTCAAATATCAGCTGCTCATATGTCGATGGACTTATGTCTGGATTCTCAATTCTGTTCCATTGGTCTATGTATCTGTTGTTGTACCAGTACTAGGCTGTTTTGACTACTGTGGCGGTATAATAGGTTCTAAAATCAGGTAGAGTGAGGCCTCCCACTTTGTTGTTTTTCAGTAATGCTTTACTTATCGGGGACCTCTTTCCCTTCCATATGAAGTTGGTGATTTGTTTCTCCATCTCATTAAAAAATGTCATTGGAATTTGGATTGGAATTGCATTGTATCTACAGATTGCTTTTGGTAGAACAGACATTTTTACAATGTTAAGTCTTCTTATGCATGAGCAAGGTATATTTTTCCACTTATGTAGCTCTCTTTTGGCTTCTTGCAGTAGTGTCTTGTAGTTTTCTTTGTATAGGTCTTTTACGTCTCTGGTAAGATTTATTCCTAAGTATTTTATCTTCTTGGGGGCTATGTAAATGGTATTGATTTGGTGATTTCCCCTTCAATGTTCTCTTTGTTGGTGTAGAGGAATCCAACTGATTTTTGTATGTTTATTTTGTATCCTGATACTCTGGTGAACTCTTTTATTAGTTTCAGTCATTTTCTTGAGGATTCTTTAGGGTTTTCTGTTTATAAGGTCATGTCATCTGCAAATAGAGATACTTTTACTTCTTACTTACCAATCTGGATGCCCTTTATTTCCTTATGTAGCCTAATTGCTCTGGTTAGGACCTCCAGCACAATGTTGCATAAGAGTGGTGATAGAGGGCATCCTTGTCTGGTTCCCAATCTCATGGGGAATGCTTTCAGACTCTCTCCATTTAGGATGATGTTGGCTGTTGGCTTTGTATAAATGCCCTTTGTTACGTTGAGGAATTTTCCTCCTATCTTTATTTTGCTGACAGTTTTTGTCATGAATGGGTGTTGAACTTTGTCAAATGCCTTTTCTGCATCAATTGATAAGATCATGTAATTCTCGTCTTTTGTTTTACTTATATGATGGATTACATTAATTGTTTTTCTAATGTTGAACCATCCCTGCATACCTGATATGAATCCCACTTGGTCATGGTGAATTATTTTTTTGATATGTTGTTGAATTCTATTAGCTAGAATTTTGTTGAGGATTTTTGTTCATGAGGGATATAGGTCTGCAATTTTCCTCTAAGTTCACGAGGGATATAGGCCTGCAGTTTTCTTTTTTTGTGGTATTTTTACCTGGTTCTGGTATCAGGGATACGATGGCTTCATAGAATGAGTTTGGGAGTATTCCGTCCTTTTTTATACTCTGAAATACCTTTAGTAGTAGTAGTGTTAATTCTCCTCTGAAAGTTTGGTAGAACTCTGCAGTGAAGCTGTCTGTGCCAGGGCTTTTTTTTTGTTGGGAGTTTTTAAATTACCTTTTCAGTCTCTTCTTTTGTTATGGGTTTATTTAGTTGTTCTATTTTTACTTCTGTTTGTGTTAGTTTAGGTAGGTAGCGTGTTTCCAGAAATTCATCCGTTTCTTCTTGGTTTTCAAATTTGTTAGAGGACAATTTTTCGTACTAATCTGATACAATTCTTTTTTAATTTCAGTTGGGTATGTTGTGATATCACCCATCTCATTTCTTACTCAGGTTATTTGCTTCCTCTCCTGTTTTTCTTTTGTCAGTTTGGCCAATGGTTTATCAATTTTATTAATTTTTCCAAAGAACCAGCTTCTGGTCTTGTTAACTCTTTCAATTGTTTTTCTGTTCTCTATTTTGTTTAACTTTGCTGTAATTTCTATTTGCTTTCTTCTGGTGCCTGAGGGTTTCTCTTTTTGCTCTCTTCCTATTTGTTCAGGTTGTAGGGATAATTCTTTGATTTTGGCCCTTCCTTCTTTTTGTATGTGTGCATTTATTGATATAAATTGACCTCTGAGCACTGCTTTAGCTGTGTCCCAAAGGTTCTGATAGGAAGAGTTTTCATTCTTATTGGAGGCTATGAATTTCTTTATTCCATCCTTAATGTCTTCTACAACCCAGTCATTTTTGAAAGGGTATTGTTCAGTTCCAAGTATTTGATTTCTTTTCCCTGCTTTTTCTGTTGATTTCCATGTTTATGGCCTTATGGTCAGAGAAGATGCTTTGTAATATTTTGATGTTTTGGATTCTGCTAAGGCTCGCTTTATGATCTAATAAGTGGTCTATTCTAGAGAATGTTCCTTGTGCACTAGAAAAGAAAGTATACTTGGCTGCTGTTGGGTGGAGTGTTCTGTATATGTCTATGAGGTCAACTTGGTTGATTGTGGCATTTAGCTCTTCTGGTCTTTATTGAGCTACTTTCTGGATGTTCTGTTGTTCACTGAAAGTGGTGTGTTGAAGTCTCCTACTATAATTGTGGAGCTGTCTATCTCACTTTTCAATGCTGTTAGAGTTTGTTTTATGTATCTTGCAGCCCTGTCATTGGGTGCATAAATATTTAATATGGTTACATCCTCCTGGCATATTGTCCCTTTAATCATTATATAGTGTCCTTCCTTATCCTTTGTGATGGATTTAACTTTAAAGTCTATTTTGTCAGAAATGAATATTGCCACTCCTGGTCTTTTTTGATTGTTGTTTGCTTGATATATTTTTTTCCATCCTTTGAGTTTTCGCTTGCTTGTGTCTCTAGTCTAAGGTATCTCTTGTAGGCAGCATATAGATGGATTGTGTCTTTTAATCCATTCTGCCACTCTCTCTTTATTGGTGCATTTAGTCCATTTACTTTCAGTGTAAGTATGGATAGGTACAAGTTTTGTGCTGTCATTTTGATGTCCTTTTTTGTGTGTTGTTGACAATTTCTTTTTCCCACTTAATTTTTTGTGCTGAATAGTTTATCTTTACAGATTTTCTTTTCCTCTTATTCGTTGTTGTTGATTTTGTTTCTGCTGAGTCTCTATTTTTTTCTTGTATTTTATTTTGATGTTTTAATGTTGTCTTCTTTTATGTAATGACATCACTGTTTCCCTGTTTTGAGCATTTTTTTTTTTTTTTTTTAATCTTGGTTTATTTTTGTGGTTTCCCTATCTGGTTTGACATCTGATTGCTCTGTCCAGTGTTCTAGTCTTGGGCTGATATCTAATTTTATTGATTTTCAAACCAGAGAACTTCCTTTAGTATTTCTCGTAGTTTTGGTTTCGTTTTTACGAATTCCTTAAACTTCTGTTTATCTGGGAATGTCCTAGTTTCGCCTTCATATTTGAGAGCCAGTTTTGCTGGATATATGGTTCTTGGCTGGCAATTTTTTTCCTTCAATGCTTTATATAAGTCATCCCATTGCCTTCTTGCCTGCATGGTTTCTGCCGAGTAGTCTGAGCTTGTTCTGATTGACTCTCCTTTGTAGGTGACTTTTTGTTTATCCCTAGCTGCTCTTAAAATTCTCTCTTTATCTTTGGTTTTGGCAAGTTTGATTATGTCTTGGTGACTTTCTTTTGAGATCTTCCTATGTGGAGTTCGATGAGCATCTTGGATAGATATCTTCTCATCCTTCATGATATCGCTGAAGTTTCCTGCTAACAAATCTTCAACAAATCTCTCTGTATTTTCTGTTATCCCTCCTGTTCTGTTACTCCAATCACTCGTAGGTTATTTCTGTTGATAGAGTCCCACATGATTCTTAGGGTTTCTTCATTTTTTATAAAATTCTTTTATCTGATTTTTCTTCAACTTGGTGCCAGGTGCTTTATCTTCCATCTCACCAATTCTGCCTCCCACTTGCTGAGTTCTGCTCCTCTGAGTTTTATTGAGTTGTCTACTTTTGTAATTTTATTGATAATCTTCTGAATTTCTGATTGCTGTCTCTCTTTGGATTCTTGCAGCTTATTAAATTTTTTATTATGCTCTTAAAGAACCTTTTTAATTTCTTCAACTGCTTTATCTGTGTGTTCATTGGCTTGTTCTGAGTATTGCCTGATCTCCTTCCTGATCTCGTTCCTGATGTCTTGAAGAGTTCTGTATATTAATCTTTTGTATTCTGCATCCGGTAATTCCAGGAAGGTACCTTCATCCAGAAGGTCCCTTGATTGTTTTGAGAGCTTGTTGAAGCGATTATGGTCTGTTTCTTTATGTGATTTGATATTGAGTGTTGTCTCCGAGCCAGCTATAAGTTATTGTATTAGTTTATTCTATGTTTGTTTACTGTATCCTAGCTTCTTGCTTTTTTTTTTTTTTTTTTTGGATCTGCCCGAATAGGTTGCTCGAGTGAGCTTGCTTGATTATTTTCACCTTTGGAGCTCTAACATCCTGTCACCAGATAGCTAGAGTTGTTACCAGGTATATCAACCTAGGATTCCATTCACTTTTCTTGTGTGAATTCAACTCAGGTGTCCAGGTAGTTCATCATCAAGTGTGTAGTAAGGCTCTGTCCTACAGTCTTAGAGGGGCAGGGGTGATTGGTGGAGTTATGTGTATCTGGTTGCAGCAGGGGGTCATGCTCTGAACAAGGCAAGGGGCTGACAACCATCCCCTGAGTGTCTGTGAGGAAAGTGCATCCCCATTCCCTAGAGTGCACAGGTGGGTGGGTTTTGCAGATGGACCATGGGCACCCAATACTTCTGAGTGTAAGTACTGGGAGGTTTCAGTTACCCTTGGACCTGTCATGGGTGGGTGGCTGATGTGAAGGGAGCCACCAGTCCTTATGCCCCTGATGTGGGTAGATGAGGACCCTGTTTAATAGGCAAAGCAGTGTCAAACATCAAACACCCACCTCTCTACCACACAGCTGAAACAGTTGCAGTCTGCCAACAAGGGGGCTTATTCTCCTCAAATAGGCCCACAAAGGTTCATGCAGGGGGGAAAGGTATTCAAAGTCCATGGATCATTTATACCTGGACAGGAGCTGCTTCTGTCCTGAGCTCCCCAGGTCTGTGGAACTGGCAGATTATCTGTTCCCCCAGTTGTGAATTTATTCCATCTCTGAGGCCGGAAGAATGGCTCAGGGCACTCAGTGGGACCTATCTCCGGCCCAGGGAAATGCACAGCCACTGAAGCCGTCTTGGGGGTGGGGGACGTGGTAAAATATATGCAAGTACTTAGCTTATGTTGAGAGAGCCGTTTTCTCTGGTTCCACAGGTGTGAGTAGGCTATGCAGCTGGCTGTTATCCTTGGTTGGCAGTTTATCTCTTTCAAGGTTTTACATATGTTATCCCATTGCCTTCTTGCCTGCACAGTTTCTGCTGAGTGATCAGAGTATAGTCATGTTGTTTACCCTGTGTAAGTGAATTTTTGTTTTTCTTGAGCTGCTCTCAGAATTTTTTCTTTGTCTTTGGTTTTGTCAAGTGTAATTATGATATGTCTTGGTGACTTTTCGTTTGGGGTTTACCCTATATGGAGTTTGTTGAACTTCTTGGATGGTCAGTTTTTCATCTTTCATGACATTTGGGAAGTTTTCTGCCAGCAAATCTTCAACAATCTTCTCTGTGTTTTCCATTTTCTCCCCCTGTTCTGGAACTCCAATCACATGCAAATTTTTGCTCTTGATTGTGTCCCACATAATTCTTAGATTTTCTTCATTTTTCTCAATTCTCTTCTTTGACTTTTCCTCAAAGTGGTGTCCATGAATTTGTTTTCATTCTTGCTGATTCTGTCTTCTATTGTTTCAAATTTGCTCCTAAAACTTTCTATTGAGTTATCCATTTCTGAAATTTTGTTATCTTTTGAATTTCTAGTTGCTATTTTTCTATAATTTCTAATTGGATATTTGTGTTTACATTTTTGTGTTGTATTATTTTCCTGAATTCTTCTATTGCCTTGTCTGTGTTTTCCTTGATGTGACTCTGTTTTCATTGGTTTTGTCTATATTTTCCATGATTTTGTCTATTTTTTCCCCTTTGTTTTCTTCTTTTTTTTTTTCTACTGTGTTTTCCTTAATTTCTTGTCTTGCTTAATTTCTTGGGGAGCTCTAAATATTAGCCTTTGAATTCCATATCAGGTAGTACCACTGCTTTTTCTTCTACCAGAAGGTCATCTGAGTCTTTATTTTGGTCATTTGCTGAAGCTATCTTGTCCTGCTTTTTCATAAGTTTTGTTATTTTCTTCTGTCTCAGAGACATTAAGGTTTTTTGTTTTTTTTTTTTTAAATTTGTTGATTTATGTACATTTGTTTCATCTTGCTTCTTCTTTTTTTTGATATGTCAGGGTTGGCAGGCCAGGCATGCTTTGCTAATTGCTCACCTGTTGTCACAATAACTGTCACCACCTTGTCTGGGTGAGCAGAGCAGCAGCAGGCAGGGTGAGCCTACTTCTCTCTACACTGGTTTGGTGAGGTGGCTGAGGGAAGACTGGGTGAGTTCTGTCTGCCTCCTGATGTTGGTCCAGCAGTGTGAACGCATTCACAGCCCCTTGCTAGATAGGCAGGGGTGTCAGACAAGGAATGGTACAGGCTTGCTTCCCATCATTCAGCAGCTAGTCAAGTATTGGGAAGGAAATGGGGGTGTGGGCTTGGTGCAGTGGTGGGCTTGAGTGCTGGGGATACTCTGGGTGTGGTGGCATGGCAGGGGCCCACAGAAAGAGGGAGTGTCACAAGGTGATAGGTGGCAGGGAGAAAGAGAGAAAGAAGAAAAAAGGTAGCTGGCAGGTGGGGGTGGGGTGGACTGGGGTGCCAGTGGAAGGGGAGAGATGGCATACAGGGCTACGTGGGAGATAGAAAGAAAAGAAAGGGAGAAAAAGAAAAAATAAAAATAAAATAAAATAAATGGCGGCATAGTGGGGACTGGCAGGTGGGGCTGGGGTGAACCCATGGCAGCGGTCAGCTGGTGTGCCAGTGGCACTCTACCTGCAGTGGTGCAGTGGGGGCTGGTGGGAAGGGGCGAGGTGGTGTATGGAGCTAGATGGGAAGGCAAAAGAAAGGAAACAATTGTGGCAGGGCAGGGTACAGTGAGGGAGGGAATGGTGGACCTGGGGGCTGGTGGGAAGGGAGGGGAGATAACATACTAGGTTAGGTGGGAGGAAAAAAGAAGAGAAAGAAAAAACAGAAAAAAAAAATAGTGGCATGGTGGGGGCTGTGGGTAGGTGTGGGGCAGACATGGGACAAAGGCAGGCCAGTGCATCAGTGGCCCTCTAGCCACAGAGGCTTTGCTGAATCCAGGGACAAGGAGGGAGGTGGTGTACAGGGCTAGGTGGGAAGGAGAAAGAAAAGAAAGAAGGGAAAGCAAAAAAAAAAAAAAAAAGGTGGTATGGCATGAAATGGCAGGTGGGGGCAGGGTGGGCCAGTGGCTTTCTAGCTGAGGTGGCATGGTAGGGGCCAGTGGAAAGGGGTGAAGGTGGCAAAGAGGCTAGATGGGAGAGGGAAAGAAAATGGAGAAAAGGAAGAAACAGAAAAAAATGGTATGGCAGGAGCTGGCCAGTAGCGGCTGAGTGAACCCAGGGCAGTGGTAGGCCAGTATCTCTCTAGCCAAAGTGGCATGGTGTGACTTGGTGGCAAGGGGTAGAGGTGGGGTGCAGGACTAGGTGGGAGAAAGAAAAGGAAAAAAGGGAAAAAATGGCACTGGGTGGGTGCAAGGCAGACCCAGGGTGGTGGTGGGCTGGTGGCTCAAGTTGGAAGGGGGAAGGTGGCATATGGGGTTAGGTAAGAAGGAGAAAGAAAAAGAAGAAAGGGAAAAAGAGAAAAAATAAATGGCGTGGTGGGAGCTGGCTGGTGGAGGTAGGGTGGGCCTGAGGTGGCGATGGGTCGGTGGCTCTGTAGCCAAGGCAATGTGGTGTGGCCTGGCAGGAAAAGGTAGAGGTGGTATAGGACTATGAAGTGGAAGGGAGAAAGAAAAGGAAGGAAGGGAAAAAAACGTGCAGGTGCTGGTGGTTGGCGGCAGGGCAGACCTGTGGTGGCAGTGGGCCAGTGGCTCTCTGCCAAGGTGGCACAGTATAACCCAATGGAAAGAGATGGAGGTACCATATGGGGCAGAGGGTGAGGGGTAGGAAATATGTCTCCCTGGTTACCGCATGCTCCATCTCCTGTTGACAGCTCTGTGAAGTTGTCTTCCCATACTCCCTGTCCAGGGTTTTTGCTGCAGGCTGTGTTTCAAGATGTTGATGCTGTGCTGTGTTAGTCAGCAGGGGACCTCCACTCCATATCTCTCCTTGTTTTGTTTTCCTTCAGTTTCTTTTTCCATTCAGTGTTTGATCTAGTTCTTTAGCCCTTCATTTGATGCTTAGGGTTCCAGGACTGACATCTCTATCTGTTTTATCTAGTTTTTTGGGTTTTTGCTGCAGAGGGATGGCATGATATGTCTGTCAAGGATGCCATGTTGGCTCCACCTCCAGGATTTGGTTCTTGATCTCATTCAATGTGTTCTCCATACATGAGTCAGAATTTTTTTTTTGGGATACACAAATCTTATGTCACTCTCTGCTTAAAATACTTCAATTATTTCCTATGGCTTTTAAAACTCCATTAAAAATGACATTCTTTCAGTGCCTTTTAGGTTCCAAGTTCCCACCTACCGTGAGTTTCTGCACATAAGTAGACACTCTATTTTGAAGCTATCATGCTTCCCACCTTTACCCACCCATTATACCACAATAACTTCTCTTACCTAGTTTACTGACAGTCTTCCTCAAAACAGCTTTCCCTGATGTTTTGACCAGTTAAGTTCTTCCTCGTAACACCAGACTCTTCTTCATTCATTTAAAAATACTTGAGTGCCTACAGAGTTCTAGGCACTGTTCTTGGCCTTAAGAATGTTCCCTTTCTTGGATTCCCTTTGCCTTAGAGGGCGGTGAAGAAAGCAGACTGTGTCCTTTCTTACATTTCAGTATGTAAAGGAAAACATGAACAAATAAACAGATAAACATATATTATAATGTCAAATAGTGAAAGTGCTATGCAGAAGATAGAGTTGCTATTTAGCACAGGGCAATCAGGAAAGCTTCTCTGAGGAAGTGACATTTCAACAGAAAACTATATGAAGTGGAGTGAGCCATGTGAATATCTGGGAGAAGACACACTTTGTTAATAGAACAGCAAGAATGAAGCCCAAAGATGGGAGTGTGCTTGACATATTTAATAAACAGCTAGGAGTTTGGTGTGGCTGTCTGAAGAGCAATAAGTAATGGGAAGAGTAGTAGAAAATGAGTTCAGAGAGGTAGCCAGGGGCAATATAATGTTGGACCATGTAGGGCCATGCAGGCCAGGTAGGGACTTTATATTTTATTCTAAAAGTGATGAGAAGTCATTGGAGGATTTTGAGCAGAGAATGACATTATCTGATCTACATTATAAAAGGTTACTGTGTGGAGAAAAGAGTGTAGAGGAGGCAAAAGTGGAAACAGAGATGCCGTTTAGGAGGATATTATAATATCTATGTGAGAAATGTTGATGGCTTCAACTGGAGTGGTAGCAGTGGAGGTGGAGGAAAGAATCAGAATCAGGATATATTTTGTTAGTGAATCAGGACTTACTGACAAACTAGATGTGGGTGTCAAAGAGTGAGAGGAACCAAGCATGACTCCATGATTTTTGGCCCAAGCCATGGGGTAATACCATTTACGGATGAGGAGTACTTATTACACTTGTAATTTGACAATAATTTGTGTGATTTTCTCATTCATCTGAGGGTAATCCCCACTCAGGGACATTTGGCAATGTTTGGAGAAATTTTGGTTGTCACAACTAGGGGGATGCTACTAGCATTTAGTGAGTAGAAGTCAAGGATACTGATAAACATCCTACAATGCATAGAATATTCCCCACATTAAAGAATTATCAAGCACAAAGTGTCAAGAGTGCTGCTGTTGAGAAGCCATACTCTGATTAAAGATTGATCTTCCATGCTGTATCAGTTTCATTATGGCAGGGACCCTGTGTGTACGCCGACCATTGTACTCCTAGTGCCTGACACATAGGGGAAGCTCAATAAAACATTTGCTGAATTAATATATTTTACAAATAAACACAATAAGGTCTTAAGATAAACAGAAAGTTAAAAAGAGTTACTTTTAAAAAATAAATGAAGAAAAAAAGGATTCAAGATTATCTGTCATCAGACTTTTCAGTAACAGCGTTCTATGACAGAAGAAAAAAGTGAAATATTTAAGATACACAAGGAAAGAAAACGTGAACCAAGGATTTTATATCCAGTAAAACAAAACAAAACAAAAAACTAAACCTGTTGCCGTCGAGCTGATTCCGACTCACAGCAACCCCTATAGGACAGAGTAGAACAGCTCCATACAGTTTCCAAGGAGCGCTTGGTGGGTTCAAACTGCCAGCCTTTTGGTTAGCAGAAGTAGCTCTTAACCGCTATGTCACCAGGGTTTCCAAGTAAAAGTGCCCTTCAAATATAAAGGGAACAAACAAATTACTAACATCTAAGATCTCAGAAAATTGTTCCCATGAGCCGTTCCTAAGGAATCTACTAGAGAACAAACTTTAAGAGTCATTGAGCATTAAATACATAGTTACTTGTAGAACTAAGATGAAATGGGGGTAAAAAGAGATTATAGTATTTAATAGCTATATTAACTGTACATGGAAATACAGTAAGAAATGGGGAGAAATGAGGATAACATATGCAAAAAAAATTAACTGTGTTTAGTAATCATAAATGGTGGTGAACAGCATTAGGATAATTCTAACAAAGTAAATAAGTAATTATGGAATATTCTAATTCTATTGTGTCATGTGTCCTTGTGAATCAGAATTTTTGGTGTTGAAGAAAGAAGATAAAGATGTAATAATGACCATTTTAATTAACCTTGTAGTCCTGAATTTGAATTAGAAATATTAGTATGAACTCATGAGGTTTTTCATCCCTCTATATGGGAGGTAGAGAAAAAAATTACAGGGCATATGTATCTATAACATAAATATAATATAAATATAGGTAAGTATATAAATATACATATAAACATATGTTATATTTCCATATATATGAATATATAATTTCCCAGCTCAAACCATTGAAGAGGCCTAGAAACAATGACCAATATAGTAGCATTAAGAATCTTGAGCACCCAAGAGAAACCACCGAATGGGAGAATATTATTGGGAAGCATACATATATCAGATAAGAATCTAATAACCAAAATATAAAAAAATACTTCACAACTTAACAGCAAAAAGACAAATAACCCAATCATAAAATGGACAAAGGCTTAAATAGATATTTCACCAAAGAGGACTTTCAAATGGCCACCAAACACATGAAAAGATGCTCAGTGTCATTAGCCATCAGAGAGATGCAAATCAAAACCACAATGAGATACCATTTCACTCCCACTAGGATGGCTTAGATAAAAAAAAAGAAGAAAAAAAACCCACCCACAGAAAATAACAAATGTTTGGTGACGATGTGGGGAAACTGGGCACCCTTATTCACTGCTGGTGGGTATGCAAAATGGTACAGCTGCTGTGGAAAACAGTATGGAGTTTCTTCAAAAAATTAAAACTAGAACTACCATATGACCCAGCAATTCCACTCTTAAGTATATACCTGAAAGACCTGAAAGCAGACTCAGAGAACTGTACAGCAATGATCACTGCAGCACTAATCACAATAGCCAAAAGGGGGAACAACTTCAATGCTCATCAACAGATGAATGGATAAATAAAATGTGATACATACATACAGTGAAACACTACTCAGCCAGTGGAGAAATGAAGTCTTGATACATGCTACAATATGGATGAGCCTTGAAGACATTATGCTGAGTGAAATAAATCAATCACAAAAGAACAAACATTGTATGACTTATATAAAAAGACAAGAAAAGGGAAATGTACAGAGACAACAGTTTATTAGTGGTAACCAGGGGCAGGAGGAAATGAGAAAAGGGGGTTAACAGTGATGGAAAAATCACATTGATTAAGGGTAGGGTTGCACAGCTGGTATTGTAATTGCTGTCAATAAGATAAAGTTAAAAATAAAAAAATTTTCTACAACAAGATAAAGTTAAAAATAAAAAAAGAATCCTTAGTACCTATATTGTGGTCTTGAAATATCATTTTCCATGAGAAGAAACCAGAGTTTCTTAGAGAAATGGTTGATTCTGTGTCTGTAGCAGGAAATGTGTAAGATAAATTGGACTATCTTTTTTTGGTTTTTTATTAACATACTAAATATCATGGAATATATATCATGGAAACTATCAAAGACTACTTGGGTCATATCAAAAGGACCCCGAAACCAACTTTCAAAGTCCTGTCAGATATTTTCTCTTCATTAACTTTGTAGCTGAATCTATTATTTCAGTTCCACCCTAACTACTGTAGGGAGTGCGTGGATGGTGAAAACAGTTTTAACGTGCTTGGTTGCTAATCAAAAGGTTGGAGGTTGGAGTTCACCCAGAGGTGATTTGGAAGAAAGGCCTGGTGATCTACTTCTGAAAAATCAGCCATTAAAAACCCTAGGGAGAAGTTCTACTCTGACAAACATGGGGTGGCCATGAGTCAAAACTGACTTGACAGTAACTGGTACTGGTCTATAGGAAGAGGTGAGGACTAACACCAATTAAGCACCTACCTTGTTCCTTTATTAGGCACATTATTTGCATTATCTCATTTAACCTTCAAAATAACTTCATGAGGCAGGTATTGCTATCCCCATTTTATAGGTAAAGAAAGCAAAGCTTCAAGAAATTAAGCTCGTAGGCAGTGGAGCCTGTATTAAAAACCAAGTTGGTATGACTTTGAGGTTCCTGCTCCTCCTACTTCTCCATGTTATTCATGTTAGTCTGTATTTCTGCACACGGTATTGATTATATACACTTCTGTACCATGTGTATTTTATCTCCCTGACTAATTTGTCAGTACCCTGATGAAGAGTTTCCTGTCTTGAACAATTCTTGTATCTCTTACAGCACATAAGACAGTACCTTTTGTAGAGAATAATCAATATTTATTATGACTCTGGAATCTATATCAATGTAAAGTCATGTTTTTGAGGTAAATTAGGTATAATAAAGGATCAGTGTTCTGAATCTTTACAATCCTTGAAGCACATCAAAGTATTCTTCACGAACTTGCGAATTTGTTTTTTTCATTTTCCTAATTAAACCATTTCCTGAGGTATCAGCAAACAAGATAAATAAATCTGCATCAATTTTTTTTTCCTGTCTAAATCCCTAGTTTTCCTGCAGTCTTATTTTCTATTCCTTTTTCTTGTATTTGTCTTACTCTTCAGCCATGCTACTTGCTGAAAAGACTTTTGAGGGCTAGCCTATGGTGCTTGCCAGCACTGAAACAATATTTCTAGGGAAAACTGGCTTAAACAGGCTTAAAAATGGAATCTGGGATACCAGGTCTTTGTAAACAAGAAGCTTCCTGTACACACTATATTTCACAGCGCCCAGCTCAATGCAAACATGAACGGTGGTTGAAATGAATGGAAAATAAAGAGTAAATCTTCATAGACACATCCATTCTTATTAAAGGTGCATGTGAAACATGCCTATTCCTACATTACTCACATAAGGCTAAATGCAAATGCTGCAGTGCTTTCTCCTTCCTCTCATTCTCAGTCTACACTGTCTCTCCTTGTTGGAGAACATTGCCCAATAATCGCACTACTCTGCCACTGTAGATGGATTTCGGTCTTTGTTTTGTTTCACTACAGCAGCATCTTGTTTCGATAAAGGCTGGCTCTCAGCCTTCTTGTGGTTTTTATTTCAAGCTGAGGATGCACACTTACAAGCTGCCTGTCTCTTTGCATTTAGCTTGAAGTGTTCACAGCCCCTCCCCCAACCACCCTTTCCCCTGTTTCTGCTACTACTTTTATTCAATTCAACACTTGAGGGAACTGCAGATGAAATGCCTCTGAATCTAAATTGCCAGCAACGGAAATAACAACCTATTTTCTGACCTCTTCCTCCTCCACCCACACTTTTTGAGTCTGAGTCTAGAAGCACACAGCTGCTCTCTGTCTCTTGTGTTTAGTGGTACAGTGGCTTTTCTGGGCTAGAAAAAAAAATTACAACTTCAACCAAAAAATCCATTAGGAAAAATATTTAGAAAGAGAAAGAAGGAACTGGGTATGCATAAGCTTGTAAGATACATACAAATGCTGGGAAATATGTGATGTCGAACACGAAATCAGAACTTACACCACACAGTGCAGTTGTCACCTTTGGACTGATATTTTCCTTGTGTCTTTGGTTTTCTACATTCTCTTTTGCTCAGATCCTGCTGGGACCAATAGGTGTATCTTAAACAGCCACTTGCAAGCTTTTAGGACCCCAGATGCTGCTCACCAAAGTAGGTTGTAGAACATTTTCTTTATGAACTATGTTATGCCAATTGACCTAGCTGTCCCCCGAGATCATGGTCCCCAGCCCTCAGTAACTTGGTCTCTCAACGTGTTTAGATTTAGGAAGCTTCTATAACTTTGCCTTGGTCAAGTTGTGCTGACTTCCTCTATATTGTGCTCTTTCCCTTCACCAAAGTTAACACCTGTCTACTATCTAGTTAGTGATTTGTCCTCCCCATACCTCCCCTCCCTCATAGCCGTCAAAGATTTTTTTTTTCTGTGTGTAAACCTTTTCTTTGGTTTTTCCAATAGTGGTCTCACACTATATTTGTTCCTCTCGTGATTATTTCACTCAGCATAATGCCCTCCAGATTCATCCATATTGTGAGATGTTTTGCAGATTCATCATTGTTCTGTATCATTGAGTAGTATTCCACTGTGTGTATGTGCCATAATTTGTTCATCCATTCATCTGTTGATGGGCACTTATATTGTTTCCATCTTTTTGCTGTTGTGAATAATGCTGCAATGAACATGGGTGTGCATATGTCTATTTGTGTGATGGCTCTTATTTCTCTAGGATATATTCCTAGGAGTGGGATTGCTGGATCGTACTGTATTTCTATTTCTAGCTTTTTAAGGAGTTGCCATATCGTTTTCCATAGTAGTTGGAAAATTTTACATTCCCACCAGCAGCACATAAGAGTTCCAATCTCCCCACAACCTCTCCAACATTTGTTATTTTCCCTTTTTTTGATTAGTGCCAGTAATGTTGGGGTGAGATGGTATCTCATTGTAGTTTTCATTCACATTTCCCTAATGGCTAATTATCGTGAGCATTTCCTTATTTGTCTGTTAGACGCCTGAATGTTTTCTTTGATGAAGTGTCTGTTCAATCCTTTGCTGATTTTTTAATTGGATTGTCTTTTTGTAGTTGAGGTGCTGAAGTATTCCACAGATTTTAGAGATTACACCCTTAACAGATATGTGGAAGCCTCAATTCCACTCCCCCCCGCCCCCCCCCCCCCCAGTCTGTAGGTTCTCTTTTTGCTCTTCTGGTGAAATGTTTTTTTTTTTTTTTCCACTGCCTTTTTTAAAAATAATTTTTATTGTGCTTTAAGTGCAAGTTTACAAATCAAGTCAGTCTTTCACACAAAAACCAATATACACCTTGCTACACACTCCCAATTACTCTCCCCCTAATGAGACAGCCTGCTCTCTCCCTCCACTCTCTCTTTTCATGGCCATTTTGCCAGCTTCTAACCCCCTCCACTCTCTCATCTCCCCTCCAGGCAGGAGATGCCAATGTACTCTCAAGTGTCTCCTTGATCCAAGAAGCTCACTTCTCACCAGTATCCCTGTCCAACCCATTGTCCAGTCCAATCCATGTCTGAAGAGTTGGCTTTGGAAATGGTTCCTGTCCTGGGCCAACAGAAGGTCTGGGGGCCATGACCGCTGGGGTCCTTCTAGTCTCAGTCAGACCATTAAATCTGGTCTTATGAGAATTTGGGGTCTGCATCCCACTGCTCTCCTGCTCCCTCAGGGCTTCGCTGTTGTATTCCCTGTCACGGCAGTCATTGGTTGTAGCCGGGCACCATCTAGTTCTTCTGGTCTCAGGACGATGTAGTCTCTGGTTCATGTGGCCCTTTCTGTCTCTTGGGCTCATAATTACCTTGTGTCCTTGTTGTTCTTCATTCTCCTTTGATCCAGCTAGGTTGAGGCCAATTGATGCATCTTGGATGGCTGCTTGCTAGCGTTTAAGACCCCAGATACCACTCTTCGAAGTGGGAAGCAGAATGGTTTCTTAATAGATTTTATTATGCCAATTGACTTAGATGTCCCCTGAAACCATGGTCCCCAGACCCCTGCCCCTGCTATGCTGGCCTTCGAAGCATTCAGTTTATTCAGGAAACTTCTTTGCTTTTGGTTTATTCCAACTGTGCTGACCTCCCCTGTATTTCTGGTGAGATCTTTTTTTGCAAAATTTTATTTTTTTATACCTTTTACTATGGAAAATTTCAGCCAAATACAAAGATAAGGGGAATGGTTTAACGAACCCTTATACCTGTCCCCCTCATGGCCAACTCACTTTCCCTCATTCCATATTATTTTGAAGCAAATCAAATATGTCATATTATTTTATTCATACCTTTTTTAGTATGAATCTCTAAAAAATATGGTTTCTTTTAAAAATAGAAATCTAATTTTATTATCTCTAAAAATTTTTAACGAAATTAATAATTTATCAAGAATTACATAATTTCGAAGCTGATGGGCTTTAGGAAATAATAAATTTCTTTTTTCAGCATTAAAATAGAATTACGTTGTTGTTGTTGTTAGGTGCCATCAAGTCATTTCCGACTCATAGCATCCCTATGTACAACAGTACAAAACACTGCCCAGTTCTGCGTCATCCTCACAGTCGTTGCTGTCCTTGAGCTCATTGTTGCAGCCACTGTGTCAGTCCATCTCGTTGAGGGTCTTCCTCTTTTTTGCTGACCCTCTACCAAGTATGATGTCCTTCTCCAGGGACTGATCCCTTCTGATAACATGTCCAAAGTATGTGAGACGTAGTCTCACCATCCTTGCTTCTTTTTTTTATGATTATTTTTTTAATAATTTTTATTGTGCTTTAAGTGAAAGTTTACAAATCAAGTCAGTCTGTCACATATAAGCTTATATACACCTTACTCGATACTCCCACTTACTCTTCCCCTAATGAGTCAGCCCGCTCCCTCCTTTCAGTCTCTCCTTTCATGACAATTTTGCCAGTTTCTAACCCTCTCTACCCTCCTATCTCCCCTCCAGACAGGAGATGCCAACACAGTTTCAAGTGTCCACCTGATACAAGTAGCTCACTCTTCGTCAGCATCTCTCTCCAACCCATTGTCCAGTCCAATCCATGTCTGATGAGTTGTTTTCGGGAATGGTTCCTGTCCTAGGCCAACAGAAGGTTTGGGGACCATGACCACCGGGATTCCTCTAGTCTCAGTCAGACCATTAAGTCTGGTCTTTTTATGAGAATTTGGGGTCTGCATCCCACTGTTCTCCTGCTCCCTCAGGGGTTCTGTGTTGTGCTCCCTGTCAGGGCAGTCATCGGTTGTGGCCGGGCACCATCTAGTTCTTCTGGTCTCAGGATGATGTAAGTCTCTGGTTCATGTGGCCCTTTCTGTCTCTTGGGCTCATAGTTATTGTGTGACCTTGGTATTCTTCATTCTCCTTTGATCTGGTGAAATCTTTTGATGAGCATAAGTGTTTAATTTTTAGGAGCTCCCAGTTATCTAGTTTATCTTCTGGTGTTAGTGCAATTTTAATTATGGTTCATACTGTATTCATGCCATGTATTAGGGCCCCTAGTGTTGTCCCTATTTTTTCTTACATGATCTTTATCATTTTAGGTTTTATATTTAGGTCTTTGATCCATTCTGAGTTAGTTTTTGTGTATGATGCAAGGTATGGGTCCTGTTTCATTTTTTTACAGATGGACATCTAGTTTTTCTAGCACCATTGGTTAAAGAAACTGTCTTTTCCTCATTTAATGGACTTTGGTCCTTTGTCAAAGATCAGTTGACCATAGGTGGATGGATTTACATCTGAGTTCTTGATTCTGTTCCATTGGTGTATGTGTCTGTTGTTGTACAAGTACCAGGCTGTTTTGACTACTGTGGCTGTATGGTAGGTTCTGAGATAAGGTAGTGTGGGACTTCCTACTTTGTTCTTTTTCTTAAATCATGCCTTGCTTATCCGGGGCCTTTTTCCTTTCCGTATAACATTGGTGATTAGTTTTTCCACTTCCTTAAAAAATGCTGTTGGTATTTGGGTCGGGATTGCAATACATCTGTAGATCGCTTTAGGTAGGGCTGATATTTTCACAATGTTGAGTCTTCCTATCCATGAGCATGGCATATTTTTCCATTTATGCAGGCTTCTTTTGATTTCTTGCAACAGTGTTTTGTAGTTTTCTTTATATAGACCTTTTATGTTAGATTTATTCCTAAGTATTTTCTCTTTTTAGGGGCTAATATAGAAATGGTATTGTTTTCCTGATTTTCTTTTTGAAGTTCTCTTTGTTGGTGTATAGGAATCCAGTGATTTTTGTATGGTGTTCAATCTACTTTTGATGGACATTTGTGTTATTTACACTTTTGGGCTCTTATGAATAGTGATGCTATGAATGTTCATGTAAATGCCTTTTGGTACCTATATGTACAGAATTCTGTTAGGTATAAACTTACTGTTGTGTGTGCCATCAAGTCTATTCAGACTCATAGCAACCCTATATGACAGAGTAGAACTGCCACATAGGGCTTCCTAGGCTATAATGTTTATGGGAGAAGATTGCCAGGTCTTTTCTCCTGTGGAGCAGCTGGTAGGTTTGAGCTATTGACCTTTTGGTTAGTAGCCAAGCACTCAGGTGTATACCTAGAGGAGTGGAATTACTGGGTCATCAGGTATGCATATATTTAGCTTTTATAGATACTGCCAAATAGTTTTCCAAAGTAACTGGATCAGCGTACATCCTTATCAGCAGTTCCCTGACCTTTGTCAATGCTTAATACTGTCTTTTCTGCCAGTATGAACTGGTTTTTAGAAAACTTTGTCCCGGTAGTTTATTATCATTTAGAATTAATTCATGTTCTGATTTAAAAAACAAAACAAAACAAAACTATTTTCTTTTCTCTCTCCTCACCCTCCTTCATGTCTAATAGTTTGTAATTGACTTCAGGCAACACTTCAGGGCTCCAAGTCTAAAATCAAAACTTAAATTTAGGGCTGGGGATCCTTATACCACAGTGATATTGGGAAAATCACCATACTAGTCACTGAGCTAGTGGGAAGTTTGGTTTGTTTTCTGATACTGAGACTGTCTGCTCCTTCAGGTTTTCAGCTTCACAGAATCTGAACCTTAAGGCGGGAAGGGGCAGTAGCTCTTCTTTCGGCCACCTTTGAAGCCATGGGAAACCTCACCTTAGTCCCTGGTTTCAAAAAGTAGTTTGGCTCCTGTTCTCCATCCTCACATGGAACAATATAACCCTTAGGGCCTCAAAGTCATCACTGTTTCCAGAAGCAGAGCCCTCCAGGTCCATGGGTTCAACCCTTCTTGCCACTCACCAATTTGAGTTTTTGTTTCATTTCTTGGCCTCAGGGTGTTTATCTCCTTTCTGAATGCAAACATATCTCTTAAATATTCTTTTTATATCTAATTTCTCATTTTGTGTATGTGTTGGGTGGGAGTGCCTCAAAATATGAACCTATAGAGCCATATTGACCAGAGAAGTCTCCACTGAACTTCTCTTCAAAGATTTCCTTCAATCATCTAAAAAAATTTCATATAAAAATGACTAAATTAATTATCTTCTCTCATGCAAACCTGCTCTTCTACTCTTACTTTATCTTGTTAAATAGTATAACAACTGATCTGGTCTCCAAAGTTAGAAACATCAGTTTCAATTTTAATTCTTCCCTCTCTTTCTCTCATCATTTCAAATTTGTCACCAAATGTTACAGACCTTATTTCAACAAAAACTCCTGACTCCAGCTGCAGTGTTCCACCCTCTCTGACACCACTCTAATTATGCATTCATCATATTTCTTGCCTGAGTGTTAGCAATATTCTCCTTGCCACCAGTGTCTTTTCACTCAAGTTCATTTTTCAAGTGTGTCCAGATCTTACTAAAAAACAAACACAAACAAAAAAATTAACTAAATCTCTTTAAAGATTGCAGCCATCTATTACCTAAAGAATAAAAGTTTAAAGTAAGCAGGGGTGATGCTGGAAGGGTAGGTTGAAGATAGAATGTATGATAACGGAATGTTCTGTGTGGCTGAAGTACAGGATTTGGAATGAATGAAAAATAAGTTATGCGTGATGATCTTTGGTATGAATTAAAATGTGAATGTATGGATGTACGGACATAAGTTTCAGAGGACGGTGGGCTGGTTATTCTGTTTACGCCCAGATCCGTTCTTTGCTCTTCTCTAGCTCTGTGTCTGGAGAGGCTGACCTCTGCCGACTGTATCATCTGAACTTCTTTGTGCTCTGGAGGCACAAGCAGGAGATGGAAAAGTAGGAGAAGAGAGAGGTCTGCTCCATCCTTGTTTTGCCTTGTTCTGACGTTCTGCATGGACTAGGTCATCCATGGCTAAAGCTCCCATCTAATAGCCCTTCTTTTATGACTGAGCTATCACGAGGCTCTGGTAAACACCATTCCTCTCTTTGACCCTTCAGGCTGACGGGCTGGTGGTATTATAACTAATCTCTGTGTACCTCATTCTTTCTTACATCCTTAAACCCTGCCCACACTACTGTATCTAGTCCATTAACTCCAAATTTTTAGGTAAGCCTGTTTCATGCTGTACTCTGATATAAAAGGTAAGTGTGAAACATATTTGAGTGGGAAATAAGCAAATGTGAGTTTAAGTTCATTTAAACAAAAACTTAAAGACACGATAGTCTACCCTTTTAGGAGTAGAGATTATGTTCTATTTTAATGAGCCGTGGACCATTACAATCCAGTAGAAAGGTTATGGATTTATTCTTCTAAAATCATCTCTGAAAGACTTAGTGGATTTACTTTTGAAATAACCTGACATCTCTTACATTCTTATTGCATTTCCAAACGGTGGCTATAACATTTGGGGAGTTATTTGAAAATATTCAGTTCTAGAGGCAATATAATTGGGCCAGCTTAAGTGATCATATTTCAGCATTTTTAATCGACAGAATGCCTGTCCATGAGTCACAATTACTAAACACATAGTGCTGAGAAAATGACACAACACACCAGCCTTCTGGGAAAAGAACCAATTTGTGCTCATTTTTTCATCTAGATATAGAGGTGCTTCTGACACATGCTCTTTCTTCTCTGACCTCCTTTCCAAAGTCAGAAGCACATTTTGTTTCTCTCAGTGGCTGCAATCACACATTGGGATGTGTCTATAAGCTAAAGTATGAGCCAATTCCTAAGAATGAAAAGCACTGCAAAAAAAAAAAAAAAAAAAAATACAGAGAGCAGAACCTCTACAAATTCAAATAGTCTCTGAATGCTGTCACTGAAAAATAATGACTTGCATTCTGTTCAGTAACCAGGAAGCAATGTTGTGTGACTCTTCCCTTCTCAGTCCCCAGCCCTCACCGCTCCCCTACCACCAACAACCCAAATTTCATTTATATCCAATGCTGGAAAAAGTATGTGGTGAAGAGACAAGGGGGAGTAAGTATTGGAATCATGTTCTTTGTTGGGGAAACGTGCAAGCTCTAGCACTTTCCATTTGAATGGCATTTCATTTTGTTCAGTTCAGTGTCTGCTGATTGTTCGTGCTGTCTAGAAAAGCTTTGATTAAAACTTCTAATTTCAGCGAAGCTTTTTTTTTTTTTTCTGCAGGGCAAGCTCTTGACCTAAAAGTATAGAAATGTGGCCAAAAACGAAACAACAAAGTAGGAGAATTGAAGGGAAGGAATTGGAAAAAAAAAAAATTTATTTTACTTTTTAATATTATATTAACAAGGTATCTCTTTCAGATACTTGTTTTACTCATTTTTTCTTACACTCCATGATTCTGATATGTAAAAAGCTAAAGTCTTTACCTATAAAACCCATTTTCCCCTACATTTATATTTTTCCAATAGAGTTGATATAAAGTTATTTCTTAATTGGTTCAAAATATGGATACCTTTGCTTCCAGAGTGTTCTTATTATTCTATTGATATAGGTAGAAAAACAGAAGTTCTTTATTTTCCTAAAATGGAATTTCTCACTTTATATATAGCACTTGTTCAGCTACGTCCTTCCAATTAATCAACAATTACTTGTTGATTTTAAATAATTGTGAGAAATCTATTTTGAAAAATAAAACAATTAATTAAAATCTTGATATATATGTATCTTTAAAATAATTTTCAACAAACATCTTTGTATTTACTGTTGAAGCTTGATTTCCACCCACACCCATTTCCGTCAAGTGGATTCTGATTCATAGTGACCCACAGGGTTTCCAAGGAGCGGCTGGTGGATTCGAGCTGGCAACATTTTGGTTAGCAGCCGAGCTCTTAACTACTGCCCAACCAGGGCTCCAATGTTAGTATAGCGGACTATAAAATTCTAATTTGACAATTATTTCTCCACAGCATCATTATTTTCTGGCATTTATTGTTTCTGTTCAGACGATTGCTGGAAGTCTAATTTGTCTTTCCTTTATAGGTAATTTATCTTTCCTCTGTGATAGCGTTTAAGATTCTTCTTTATTCTTATGTTGTTCAGATTCATTATAATGTGACTTGGTGTGATTTTATGTTTATTTACTCTGCTCCCTATTCAAGGTACATTTTAAATGTGAAGACTGATATGTTTTGAATTCTGGAAAAATTGCAGGTATCATCTCTTCAATTTTTTTCCTCTATTTCTTCTTTTCCTCCAGAACTATTTTAGATGTGCCCTGGAGACTCTTGATAAATCTTTCATATCTTAACTATTTTTACTTGTATGTTATTTCTTCGTCTTTCTGACCGCCACATCACTAATTAAAAAAAAAAAAAATCTAACTATGGGTTTAAGATGTTATTCTAATTCTGAAGCAGAATATATATATTTTTAAAAAGAGAATCATTCTAGGGCTTCTATTCTGAGTCTGAGGAGAAACATGCACTCTAGAATGCATGTAAAAAGACCATTTCTTATATCATTTATAAGACACAACTGGGTGGATAGGGCATATCTTATTAATAAAGTCCTCTATTACTTATTCTTATAATACATTATAAGAATAATATACTTATAATGCCAATAAATTTTGTTATTCTTTTTCTTTAATGGTCTGAGTTCATAGCTCTCTAAGGAGATGAGGTATTTTGTGATTGTTTAAGAACAGCAACAAAGCAATTGTATTTTCAAAATTATATATGCAATGATGTTTGGAGTCAGTTTTCATAATTCAATACATTAGGAGAGCAGGATAATGAGTATATTTTAAATATTTCAAATGCAAATTGAAGACAGCTAAATAAGCACTCTGCTGAATTTCTCTCAAACAAATGACTTCAGAACCCATCCAAAACATGTAATGCTTCTGTCTAAAAGGGAAAATGTACATGAAATGCTAAGAGATTAGAAACAGAGATGTTTAATGGAGAATATCTGGCAGTTGTAATATAGTGGTTAGTATGAAAGTCACAATGGTAGATTTCAAGTAAGTTTAAATTAACAGTTATTGCACATGGGGTGATTAAATGACGGTGGTTTAAATGCAATAGCTTAAGATTTGCTCATTTTAATGGATTAATTATTTTTCATCTGAACTGATGAGCTATGGAAATGTTTTCCTTTCCCCAAGGAGTGTACACACATTTATTAAAAGAGAATAAAAAGCTAATGCCTAATAAACCTTCTAATTAATATAGCATCTGTACTACCTCTTCAAATATAATATTCTATAATAAACCAAAAAACCAAATCTGCCATCAAGTCAATTCCAACTCATAGCGACCCTATAGAACAGAGTAAAACTGCCCCATAGGGTTTCTAAGGCTGTAATCTTTACGGAAGCAGACTGCCATATATTTCTCTTGTGGAGCGGCTGGTGGGTTCGAACTGCTGACCTTTCAATTAGCAGCCAACCGCTTTAACCACTGCACCACGAGGGCTCCTTGTGTTCCACAATAGCAATTATAAAATGGGTAATAAAAAACATAAATTTCCTCTGGATTCTTTACAGACCATCAAAAACTCTTTCCATCTTTTGCACCTGACATTATTGATCAGCCATTCCTTCCTTTAAATAAAGATCTCACTTTTTGAAGCCTGTACCAATTCCTTTTTCCTCCTGCCCTCTATTGTTTTCCTTAATACTCAGTTCTACTCAGTTTGCTGACTCTTTCATATTTTCAAAGTATCAACCTCTTCTCAGGGTTTCAAATACTGTTTCTTTCTGATAACTAAAATCTACTTACAGAGCCCTGATATCATTTGAAAATGTTTATTGCATATTTCCAACTGCCTACTAAACAGTTATACTTGGCTTTTCAGTCAGCACTTCTATATTAATATGTTTAAAGTTTATTCCAAATGAATGTTTATGAAAGACTTAACTATGTCCAGAGCACTGTCCTGGGTGCTGGGTCCATTATAAATCATGAAACATAAGGAACTCAATTAATGGGGGAGAGACATCCATATACAAATAATTACAGGTACAGTGTGATGAGGGCTGGGAAAGGAGAAGCATGTACAGTGTGCTCTGGGTGTCCAGAGAGACTGGCTAATCTCCTAAAATACTCCCTCTCTCCTCATCATTCTACTCAAACAAGCTCAAAATACTGTGGTCATCTGTATTAGGCTGGGTTCTCTAGAGAGGCAAACTAGTGAAGAGTATATATATGTATATATAAGGAGCCCTGGTGGCATAGTAGTTAAAATGATCGACTGCTAACCGAAGGGTCAGTGATATGTATATGTATGTGTGTGTGTGTGTGTGTGTGTGTGTGTGCATATATATATAAAGGAAATGGCTCATGTGGTTGCAGAGGCTGGCAAGTCCCAAGCTACAGGGTCTGAGGAACCCAAGGTTGGCAGGTAAGCTGCTAGCTCAAGTCCCAAGAACCGGAGGTCAAATGATGATGAGCCAGATGCAGGATCCAGAATAAGAATCTTGCTGGAACATCCATTTATATACTACAGGCAGGCTACACCCTCAAGGAAACTCCCTTTCAACTGATCGGCTGCTCACAGCAGATCTCATCATAGAGGAGATTACATCATTATACAGCTGCCAAACCACATCACCACACAACAGCCAAACTACATCATAACTGCCAAACCACTAAGGATCATGGCCCAGTCAAGTTGACGCACAACCCTAACCATCACAGTATCTTTGACTCACGTTTCTTATATTTCATATCATCAAATTAGTTACCAAGTTCCATTTGTGATTATTTCTTTAGAAAATCTCATAGAAATCCTGACCTCTATAATCTTCTGCTCCTCTCTATTTCCATTGCTACCACTCTAGTCTCTGTCATTCCCCATGGATTGTTCCAATATCCCATTATGTGTACTCTCTGCTTAAGTCTCTTCTGTCCCAATCTTCCCAGCACTAGGATGTACTTTCATCACCTTGGTTATTGAACCCAGGTCTACCACCTAATAGCTGTGTAAACTTGCTCAAGTTTTTTTTAACTTCTTTGTACCTATGTTTTCTCATCTGTACAATGGATTATATCTCAAAGATTTTTTTATACATGGCAAATATAAAGATGCATACTCATAGTGGCCCTGTAGGACACAGTAGAACTGCCCCATAGGGTTTCCAAGGCTGTAATCTTTTTTTTTTAAATTTTTATTGTGCTTTGAATGAAAGTTTACAAATCAAGTCAGTCTCTCATACAAAAATTTATATACACCTTGCTATATACTCCTAGTTGCTCTCCCCCTAATGAGACAGCACACTCCTTGTCTCTACCCTATATTCCTATGTCCATTCAGCCAGCTTCTGTCCCCCTCTGCCTTCTCATCTCCCCTCCAGACAGGAGCTGCCCACATAGTTTCATGTGTCTAGTTGATCCAAGAAGATCACTTCTCACCCCTATCATTTTCTTTCTTATAGTCCAGTCCAATCCCTGTCTGAACAGTTGGCTTTGGGAATGGTTCCTGTCTTGGACTAACAGAAGGTCTGGGGACCAGACCTCTGGGGTCCTTCTAGTCTCAGTCAGACCATTAGGTCTGGCCTTTTTAGGAGAATTTAAGGTCTGCATCCCACTGCTCTCCTGCTCCTTCAGGGGTTCTCAGTTGTGTTCCCTGTCAGGGCAGTCATCAGTTGTAACAAAGCTATAATATTTACGGAAGCAGACGGCCATATCTTACTCCTGTGGAGCAGGTGGTAGGTTCAAACTGCCAACCTTTCAGTTAGCAGTCAAGTGCTTAACCACTGTGCAACCAGAGCCTAAAAACAGTGCCTCCAAAAAACCAAACCTGTTGCCATCCAGTCAATTCTAAGGAGTGGCTGCTGGATTCAAACTGCCAACCTCTTGGTTAGGAGCCAAGTTCTTAACCACTGTGCCACCTGGGCTCCAAAAACAGTGCCTAGCACATAGTAAATAAAAGTAGCTTTACAATAAATACTAATTATTATTATCCATTTTCTCTCTCCAACTCACGACATTTTGCCTTTTTCCTAAATTCATAGCATTTTTACTATGTTTTGTAGTTTTATGTATACTTCTCTCTACCTAATAAACCATATGCTCCTTGAAGGCAGGGACTGATCCTATTTGTCTTTGGACATGATTTGTGCACCAGTTTTTCTTTCACCAGTTATTGTCACCGAATAGGATTTGAAAGACTCTTAGTTTGATTCACAGTTGATGGGGGACAAAAAGAACCAGAGGCTCAATTAAAATGATACTCGAAAGATACCTGAGATGACTAAAATCTATAAAATTATGTATTAAACGGTCCCCAAAGAACCAGTTATTTCAAAAATTAAAAATTATTACAAAGAGCTTAATACATCATGTTATATCATATATAATATACCATAAAAATGTCAGAAGCAGCTTTATTTCACAGTACTATATTTCTTGATGGTGATCTATCTAGACAAGTAAGCCTTGCAGAATTTGAACATGGATAATAAAGCTCACACTCTAAGAAAATGTTTAAAATATGAAATAGAACAAGGGATGGTGGTGGAGACCTCCTTGGGAGAATGCAATTAGGAGACCTTTGAGTCCCAACAGTTTTCAGTTTCTTTCATAGCTCATAAATGATTTAACAGCAACACAGAGTAGCCAGAGTAAATTATTTCCATTTTTATCACTGCACAACCTATACCAAGCAACTAGATAAGATGGTGCATGATTATATTGTTATGATGTTGGCTGATCTGAGGTTTTTTTTTTTTTTCTTTTCTTTTGATATTCAGTGCCTTGGATCCTTGCCAAATCATTAAGCAAGTCAGATCCACCTGATGCTGGCTTGAACAGCCTCAGTGTAACTTGCAAAGGCCAGTTCATCAAAACCCTTAGCATTACACAAACAAGGGAAAAATACCAAGGGGCTTCTTCTATTTGCTTCCTGGCTATCTGTGTTTCAAGGGAAAGAAAGAAAACAACATGAATGGGATTTAAATGCACTGTTTTGACAGGTTATGAGGATTCCAATCACAGTCTGCCTACTTCCCCTGATCTAGCCAACTCTAGAAAGGTGGCAGAATGTCTCTAAAGCAGCTACACACACATATAAGACAAAACAAACAAAAATGCCAAAAAGAAGGACGACTGGAAAAATCAGTCCAACATGAATAATTTGGTAGAATTGTGGGAGTTTAAAATTAAGATACATGCTAGTGTGGCAGTATGTTATCAGTGTAGTTGACTGGCACAAGCGTCCCTGCACAGAATTTAGACACTGGTTACTCAAGTTCTGTCAATCTCATCTTGTTCTACCATGTAATCAATAGCTCCAACTGAGACCACCATGGGAGGCAAGGTTCTTATCCTCTGAAATGAGAGTTCACCCTCTATATGAGATTTCCTACCATGCAGCTGCCTCTGATATAGGCAGTGGGGCGCCAATTCTGACCTGTCTAAGACCCCTTATAAATATTCTTTTTATAACACAAATTTTACCATAATGGACACCAGCCTGGGTGCTTTCCTCATACTCTTCGCTCCAAGGCTGAATTGTAGTTAGACATGGAGACTTCCATGTTGAGGGACCCTGGGGAATCACTTCTGGATATAAGACTAAAGAGATTTTGACAGGAGATAGAACGGTGAATAAGTTCAGGCCTCTGAAGCTATATAGACTGAAAGATGTGAAAAATGACTACCTCCGATATAGAGCAAGGGTGGCCAAACTATGGCCCATGGGCCATATCCATTTTATATCTATTTTTGCAAATAAAGCTTTATTGGAACACAGCCACACCCATTCATTTATTTACATATTATCTATGACTGTCAGAAGTGAGTGGCTGTGACAGAGATTGCATGGTCCCCAAAGCCTAAAATATTGACTATCTGGTCTTTTACGAAAATGTTTGTTGATCTCTGATATAGAGTAGTTAAGCAAAATCTCATAGATTCAGTTCTTCATAAATTATGTTTATTGTGATGGGAAATAACATGCATGTAGATGAAAATATGACAGAACTAAGAGAATAGCTACATAAAAGTTATATACCAACAATGCCCTCCAGGGAGGCACTTACTGGGATACCTATTATGAGAGGTAGTATGCATGGTGGAAAGAATATCAGCTTTCAACCTAGATTTGACCCAATTTCTGCCATTTACTGGGCCTAACAAAACTTGCCTCACAGAGTTATTATCAGAATTAAATGTTGTGATCTATGTGACTCATAATGACCCTATAGGAAAGAGTAGAACTGCCCCATAAGGTTTCCAAGGCCGAAATCTTTACGGAGGCACACTGCCACATCTTTCTCTCACCGAGTGGCTGGTAGGTCCCAACCATTTCTGGTTGGCAGCCAAGTGCTTAACCATTGCGCCACCAGGACTCCTTGTGACCATACTTCCAAAACCTACTGCCACTGAGTCAATTCTGCCTCATAGCAAGCCCTTGGAGCTTCTCTATAGAAGCAGACTGCCACATCTTTCTCCCTCAGAGCCACTGCTGCTTTCGAACCTCCAACCTTTCCATTAGCAGTTGACTGCTTTAACCACTGTGCCACCAGGGATGAGTCAGGATCGACTTCACAGCAATGAGTGGCCATACTTAGTACCCAACTAAACTGCTGTTTTTCTTCCTTCTAGTCTCCCTGTCTCCAGTTGGTGGAACAGATCTGAACATATCATAGGCACCTGGCCTTGACACATTTTAAATAAGGAATGACACCTGTCTGGCATTACACCCTGACTCTCACTGGAGTTTTCCATTTGTCTGATGCAGAGCCTCCAAATCCTGAAAAGAAATGCCATTGTGAATATCTATGATAATCTTCTCTGCCTCTAAAATCTTTGCCTCCTTTCTAGAACCTAAAAAGCACAAAGAAGAGGACCCATATACAAATGGGAAGTAGAAATTATTTGCCCACAATTAAGTACAGACTAAAATATCCATTCAGTACTCATAAGGACAGGTTATTATCAGTGTTGGTCCCATGATTAGATCAATATCTAACATACAGGGAAGGGAAATGTGGAGAAAACAACTGAAGGAAATATAGTGACTGCATACTCACACATACACAAACAAATACAACCTCTAAGTAAGTGTATAGATGCTTTTATGTTGGAGAATAAGTAGAAAGGCATGGAAGGATACACAGCAGGCTGTTAACCCCGGTTTCATCAGGAGATGGTAGTGGAGGGATGTGGCCAGGGTTGTGAGAGGGAAGGGTGGGTAATCACTTTTGCCTGGATACAACTTTTTATTTTATTGTTTTCACTTGTTATAAGCTTTGGTCACTTTAGTAATTTAAATATATCAAATGAATTAAAAACATTAAAAATGAATCCACACAGACTTTCAGTTCTTTCAGATTCCTGATCTCACAATGAAGAATTTCTATCAGACAACAAGATGAGCACTCTGCAAGATCACCACACTTCATTCAAAGTAGGCTCCACAGAAACATAAAAAAACAGGTGGTATTCATTGTGCTGAGACCAAGCAGATGGTACCCTCTGTGTGGAGAACTGCTCTGGAACAAGGAGAGAAGTGGGAATGTTATTTTCACTCAAAATATCTTTTATTTTCGTCACTTGTCATTTTTAAAGGAAAACTCTATTAAGTGTGAATGCACTGAAATCAGTAAGTGGAAATATTTTTTTAAATAAAAAAAATCTGGTCCAGCACATCTACTTGGTGCCAGGCTACCACCTCTGACTGCTCTGATGGGATTACAGTAGAGGGTCCTGGACAAAAATGAACAAAATTCTAACTCACACACATAAAAAAGACCAGACTTAAAAGTCTGACAGAGGCTGGAAAAACCCCAAGAGTATGGGTTCCCAGGCACACTTTCACCTCAGTAATGAAGTCACTCCTGAGCTTCACCCTCAGACAAAGATTAGACAGGCTCATAAAACAAAACAAGACTATATGGGCACACCAGCCCAGGGGCAAGGACGAGAAGGCAGGAGCGGACAGGAAAGCTGGTAATGGGGAACCCAAGGTTGAGAAGGGGAGTGTGTTGACATTTCATGGAGTTGGCAACCAATGTCACAAAATAATAGGTATATTAATTGTTTAATGAGAAATTTGTTTGCTCTGTAAACCTTCATTGAAAGTTTAAAAAAAATCTGAAAATATCTGGTAGACAATATAAATAAGTATATTTTAATAAGTATATACTAAATAAGTCAAGGAAACCCTGGTGGCGTAGTGGTTAAGTGCTACGGCTGCTAACCAAAAGGTCAGCAGTTCGAATCCGCCAGGCGCTCCTCGACAGCACTGGGTAAATAAGTCAAACTGGAAAATTAATAATAACACTTGAATTTCTAATTATGTTTTTCTTTTAAGAAGTTCAAGGTACATTACAACCATGGTGCTAGCTCTTTACTATCATGGGAACAGGTGTGAACTCTTCCATCTGTGCCCTGGATGTTGCCATGAGGTTGGAGATACTAAAGTACCTATTCAGGGATGCTGAGCTTTGCAATCATCCAGCAGCTGTTACTGGGCATTCCTAATTCCATCTTGAAGCACAATTAGGAATCTTTCTTGAAAGTACAACCAGAAAGTGCATGGTTGAATGAAAAGGGAAACAGTTGAGTTACTTTCTGTATTGGAAAAGCAAGCTCTAAGAGTTATAAAGGATTTGGACAAATGGTGTAGGTGGAGAGGGAATTTCTCTTGAAAGGATTAAGTGATTTTTCCCATATTAGCATTGCAAGTTAGGAATACCCAAAAGAAGTACGCCTGCTCCCATGATGGTAAAGAGCTAGCACCATGGTTGTAATGTACCTTGAACTTCTTAAAAGAAAAACAATTAGAAATTCAATTATTATTATTAATTTCCTAGTTTGACTTATTTAGTATATACTTTATTAAAATATACTCATTAATTTTGTCTACCAGATATTTTCTTTTCAGATTTTTTTATTATACTTTAGACGAAGGTTTACAGAACAAATTTCTCATTAAAGAATTAATACACATATTGTTTTGGGACATTGGTTGCCACAACATGTCAACACTCTCCCGTTTTTGACCTTAGGTTCCCCATTACCAGCTTTCCTGTCCCCTCCTGCCTTCTCGTCCTTGCCCCTGGGCTGGTATGCCCATTTAGTCTTGTTTTGTTTTGAAACAAACTTTCTGAAAAATTTCAATTTTCAACCTATTTTTTACATGAAAACTATTTGGTTGTTGGGTTGCAGTTTTGCTTTTGTTTTGACCTTTTCTTTTTTTGTGAATCAGAAATGACTTAGACCATTCTGCAAGTGAGGAATAAAATATTTTTGCTTCTCTCCAGGGAGCAGAGGCCAGGCAGTTATGCTTCTGGAAAGTTCTTTCTTGCTCTCAAGGAAGGGGAAGTCAATTTTACTATTGTTAAGATTTGGTTGTTCATGGATCTGTTTCTGTTTTTCTATTTGTTTATCAAGGACTACTTTGAAAGAAGAGAACTTTTGGAAAGAGGGATAAAAGAGGGATATGATCAGGAGGCAGTGGAGACTTAAAAGGAAGGGAGAGAGGTCATCCCAAAGACCCCTAAACAAAAGAGTGGTCTAAGGGTGGGTCACTGTCCAGGAACTGCCAGAAAAAGGCCAAAAAAGGATCCCCAACGGCACAGTGCAAATGCCCAGAATGCCCTTAGATCAGAATATTGTCTTTAAATTGTCCAGTATTCATGTGAACAAACTTGAACTTGAGGGCTGGCTACCTAGCCACCTTGGAAGTAGGCCCAATGCCCCATTTATGCCATAGTCTTTGTTCTGCCACAATTTTCCTACTCCACGAAGACATTTCCCTACAGTAGCTCCCGGGACACTCTGGGTACCCAGAGGGCAGTAGAGTAAAACCCTTGGCCTGAAATATTAGAAATGGGCATGCTAATTATACTATCTTATTAAATATTGTCAATAGTGTAAAGAATAAAAAAATATCAAAGTCAGTTAGAGATGTGGATCAGTAGAAAGAGCCTAGAGACAGACCCAAGCATATATGAGAACATGGTATTTGAAGGATGTGACTTCACAAATCTTTGAATGAAAGAACATTACTCACCAGAAGGTTTTGGATAACTGCCTATTCATATGGAAAACAATTAAAATAGATTCCTTACCTCAGTCCACACACATGGATTAAAGGTCTAAAGGAAAAAACAAATTCAGACTATTAGATTTACTTCAAGGTAAGTGAGGAGATTTTAAATAAGATCAAACCTAACATTTGAAATTCAGAACTTCTCTATGACAATAACAAAATAAATTACAAATAAGTAAAAATGCAAAGGCTTGATACTAGAGTATGCAGATAGTCCTATATATCAGTAAAGATAAAAACAAGCCAGGAATGGAGGAAGGGAATGGAATGACAGTTTTCACAGAAGAGTAAATCTGCTTGACCAATGAACATACCTCCAAAACATGCTTTCACTAGTAAAATAATAATGTGACACTATTTCTCACCCAGACTGCCTGAAATGTAAATGTCAGACAATGTCAGATGTTGGTAAGAAGGTGGGAACTTCATGCACCCCTGGTAGGAGTATAAATTGGTACCAACTCTGGAACAAGTATGGCAATCCCTAAAAATACCTGGAAATGCACATCCTATAACAGGCCATTCCAAGTCAGGATATATGTCCTAGAGAAACTTGCATACATGTGCAGGAGGCATGTACATGCATGTTCATTTTAACATTGATTATAATATCACACATGTGAAAATAATCCAAAAATCCCTAAAAGGAAAAAATTTATATGATGAAATTTTATACTGAAATGCAAAAGAATAAACCAAAAAAAAAAAAAACAAAATAGGTAGGTACAAAAACAGTACTGAGTATTAAAAGCAAGAAGCAAAATAAGGGATTATATGTATATGTATATGTGTATATATATACACACACACACACACACACACACATATATAGCCGTCTAGTTGATTTCGACTCATAGGACAGAGAAGACCTGCCCATAACGTTTCCAAGGAGCGCCTGGCAGATTTAAACTGTCAGTCCTTTGGTTAGCAGCCATAGCACTTAACCACCATGCCACCAAATATATTTTAAGATATGAAAAATGAATTCGAAGCATAGATTTAAAACAAATTCTAGTAGTTACCTCTGGCAAGTAAGAAGAAGAGAATTGGATAGAAGGGTGGTGGTTATGGGGTCTTTAGCTTCATGTGTAATATTTTATTTCTTTTTCTAAAAATGTGAAATATAAGTGATTGTTACACTATTCTTTCTATTTTTCTATATTTTATCATTTTTTCCTCAAATGTCTGATATACTTTTTTTTGAGAGATGCTCTCTTTTGACTTCCCAATGTGTTGATGTCAAATTGGCCAGGAAGAAGAAATGTGCAATATTAAGTAAATGAAAGATGCCCTGCTACTAAAACTATTTCATAGGAAAAAATTTTTTTAAAATAATTTTTATTGTGCTTTAAGTGAAAGTTTACAAATCAAGTCAGTCTTTTACATATAAACTTATATACACCTTACTACATACTCCCATTTACTCTCCACCTAATAAGTCAGACCGCTCCCTCCTTCCAGTCTCTCCTTTCGTGACCATTTTTCCAGTTTCTAACCCCCTCTACCCTCCCATCTCCCCTCTAGACAGGAGATGCCAACACAGTCTCAAGTGTCCACCTGATACAAGTAGCTCACTCCTCATCAGCATCTCTCTCCAACCCATTGTCCAGTCCAATCCATGTCTGATGAGTTGTCTTCAGGAATGGTTCCTGTCCTGGGCCAACAGAAAGTTTGGGAACCATGACCACCGGGATTCTTCTAGTCTCAGTCAGACCATTAAGTCTGGTCTTTTTATGAGAATTTGGGGTCTGCATCCCACTGTTCTCCTGCTCCCTCAGGGCAGTCATTTGTTGTGACCCGGCACCATCTAGTTCTTCTGGTCTCAGGATGATGTAAGTCTCTAGTTCATGTGGCCCTTTCTGTCTCTTGGGCTCATAATTATCTTGTGACCTTGGTGTTCTTCATTCTCCTTTGATCCAGGTGGGTTGAGACCAATTGATGCATCTTAGACGGCCGTTTGTTAGCATTTAAGACCCTAGACGCCACACTTCAAAGTGGGATGCAGAATGTTTTCTTAATAGAATTTATTTTGCCAATTAACTTCGATGTCCCCTGAAGCCATAGTCCCCAAACCCCTGCCCTTGCTCCGCTGACCTCTGAAGCATTCAGTTTATTCAGGAAACTTCTTTGCTTTTGGTCCAGTCCAGTTGAACTGACCTTCCCTGTATTGAGTGTTGCCCTTCCCTTCACCTAAAGTAGTTCTTATCTACTATCTCATCAGTAAATAACCCTCTCCCACCCTCCATCCCTTCCCCCTCTCGTAACCACGAAAGAATGTGTTCTTTTCAGTTTAAACTATTTCTCAAGATCTTATAATAGTGGTCTTATACAATATTTGTCCTTTTGCATCTGACAAATTTCACTCAGCATAATGCCTTCCAGGTTCCTCCATGTTATGAAATATTTCACAGATTCATCACTGTTCTTTATCGATGCGTAGTATTCCATTGTGTGAATATACTATAATTTATTTACCCACTCGTCCATTGATGGACACCTTGGTTGCTTCCAGCTTTTTGCTATTGTAAACAGAGCTGCAATAAACATGGGTGTGCATATATCTGTTCGTGTAAAGGCTATTATTTCTCTAGGATATATTCCGAGGAGTGGGATTGCTGGGTTGTATGGTAGTTCTATTTCCAACTTTTTAAGGAAACGCCAGATAGATGTCCAAAGTGGTTGTACCATTTTACATTCCCGCCAGCAGTGTATAAGAGTTCCAATCTCTCCGCAGCCTCTCTATCATTTATTATTTTGTGTTTTTTTGGATTAATGCCAGCCTTGTTGGAGTGAGATGGAATCTCATAGTTTTAATTTGCATTTCTCTAATGGTTAATGATCGAGAGCATTTTCTCATGTATCTGTTAGCCGCCTGAATATCTTCTTTAGTGAAGTGCATGTTCATATCCTTTGCCCAATTTTTAATTGGGTTGTTTGTCTTTTTGTGGTTGAGTTTTAACAGAATCATATAGATTTTAGAGATCAGGCTCTGGTCAGAGATGTCATAGCTGAAAATTTTTTCCCAGTCTGTAGGTGGTCTTTTTACTCTTTTGGTCGAGTCTTTAGATGAGCATAAGTGTTTGATTTTTAGGAGCTCCCAGTTATCTGGTTTCTCTTCGTCATTTTTAGTAATGTTTCGTATTCTGTTTATGCCTTGTATTAGGGCTGTTAACGTTGTCCCTATTTTTTCTTCCATGATCTTTATCGTTTTAGTCTTTACGTTTAGGCCTTTGATCCACTTGGAGTTAGTTTTTGTGCATGGTGTGAGGTATGGGTCCTGTTTCATTTTTTTGCAAATGGATATCCAGTTATGCTAGCACCATTTGTTAAAAAGACTATCTTTTCCCCAATTAACTGACACTGGGCCTTTGTCAAATATCAGCTGCTCATATGTGGATGGATTTATATCTGGGTTCTCAATTCTGTTCCACTGGTCTATGTGCCTGTGGTCGTACCAGTACCAGGCTGTTTTAACTACTGTGGCGGTATAATAGGTTCTAAAATCAGGTAGAGTGAGGCCTCCCACTCTCTTCTTCTTTTTCAGTAATGCTTTACTTATCTGGAACTTCTTTCCCTTCCATAGGAAGTTCGTGATTTGTTTGTCCATCACATTAAGAAATGTCATTGGAATTTGGATCGGAAGTGCATTGTATATATAGATGGCTTTTGGTAGAATAGACATTTTTACTATGTTAAGTCTTCCTATCCATGAGCAAGGTATGTTTTTCCACTTGTGTAGGTCCCTTTTAGTTTCTTGCACTAGTTCTTTGTAGTTTTCTTTGTATAGGTCTTTTACATCTTTGGTAAGATTTATTCCTAAGTATTTTATCTTCTTGGGGGCTACTGTGAGTGATATTGATTTGGTTATTTCCTCTTCGATGTTCTTTTTGTTGATGTAGAGGAATCCAAGTGATTTTTGTATGTTTATCTTGTAACCTAAAGCTCTACCGAACTCTTCTATTAAGTTCGGTAGTTTTCTGGAGGATTCCTTAGGGTTTTCTGTGTATAGTAAGATCATGTCATCTGCAAATAGAGATAATTTTACTTCCTCCTTGCCAATCCGATGCCCTTTATTTCTTTGTCTAGCCTAATTGATCTGGCTAGGACCTCTAACACAATGTTGAATAAGAGCGGTGATAAAGGGCATCCTTGTCTGGTTCCTGTTCTCAAGGGAAATGCCTTCAGGCTCTCTCCATTTAGAATGATGTTGGCTGTTAGCTTTGTATCACAAAAAACGTATAGATGCCCTTTATTATGTTGAGGAATTTTCCTTCAATTCCTATTTTGCTGAGACTTTTTATCATGAATGGGTGTTGGACTTTGTCAAATGCCTTTTCTGCATCAATTGATAAGATCATGTGGTTTTTGTCTTTTGTTTTATTTATATGGTGGATTACATTAATGGTTTTTCTAATATTGAACCAACCTTGCATATCTGGTAAAAATCCCAGTTGGTCATGGTGGATTATTTTTTTGATATGTTGTTGAATTCTATTGGCTAGAATTTTTTTGAGGATATTTGCATCTATGTTCATGAGGGATATAGGTCTGTAATTTTCTTTTTTTGTGGTGTCTTTACCTGGTTTTGGTATCAGGGATATGCTGGCTTCATAGAATGAGTTAGGTAGTATTCCATCGTTTTCTATGCTTTGAAATACCTTTAGTAGTAGTAGTGTTAACTCTTCTCTGAAAGTTTGGTGGAATTCTGCAGTGAAGCCGTCCGGGCCAGGGCTTTTTTTTTTATTGGGAGTTTTTTGATTACCTTTTAAATTTCTTTTTTTGTTATGGGTCTATTTAGTTGTTCTGCTTCTGATTGTGTTAGTTTAGGTAGGTAGTGTTTTTCTAGGAATTCATCTATTTCTTCTAGGTTTGCAAATTTGTTAGAGTAAAATTTTTCATAATAATCTGATATAATTCTTTTAATTTCAGTTGGGTCTGTTGTGATATGGCCCATCTCATTTCTCATTCAGGTTATCTGTTTCTTTTCCTGTATTTCTTTAGTCAGTCTGGCCAATGGTTTATCAATTTTGTTAATTTTTTCGAAGAACCAGCTTTTGGCTTTGTTAATTCTTTCAATTGCTTTTCTGTTCTCTAATTCATTTAGTTCAGCTCTAATTTTTATTATTTGTTTTCTTCTGGTGCCTGATGGATTCTTTTTTTGCTCGCTTTCTATTTGTTCAAGTTGTAGGGACAGTTCTCTGATTTTGGCTCTTTCTTCTTTTTGTATGTGTGCATTTACTGATATAAATTGACCTCTGAGCACTGCTTTTGCTGTGTCCCAGAGGTTTTGATAGGAAGTGTTTTCATTCTCATTGCATTCTCTTAATTTCTTTATTCCCTCCTTAATGTCTTCTATAACCCAGTCTTTTTTGAGCAGGGTATTGTTCAGTTTCCAAGTATTTGATTTCTTTTCCCTGATTTTTCTGTTATTGATTTCTACTTGATGGCCTTGTGGTCTGAGAAGATGCTTTGTAATATTTCGATGTTTTGGATTCTGCAAAGGTTTGTTTTATGACCTAATATGTGGTCTATTCTAGAGAATGTTCCATGTGCACTAGAAAAAAAAAAGTATACTTTGCAGCTGTTGGGTGGAGTGTTCTGTATAAGTCTATGAGGTCAAGTTGGTCGATTGTGGCAATTAGATCTTCCATGTTTCTACTGAGCTTCTTACTGGAAGTCCTATCCTTCTCCGAAAGTGGTGTGTTGAAGTCTCCTACTATAATTGTGGAGGTGTCTATCTCACTTTTCAATTCTGTTAAAGTTTGTTTATGTATCTTGCAGCCCTGTCATTGGGTGCATAAATATTTAATATGGTTATATCTTCCTGGTAAATTGTCCCTTTAATCATTACGTAGTGTCCTTCTTTATCCTTTGTGGTGGATTTAAGTCTAAAGTCTATTTTGTCAGAAATGAATATTGCCACTCCTGGTCTTTTTTGATTGTTGTTTCCTTGATATATTTTTTTCCATCCTTTGAGTTTTAGTTTGTTTGTGTCTCTAAGTCTAAGGTGTGTCTCTTGTAGGCAGCATATAGACAGATCGTGTTTCTTTATCCAGTCTGAGACTCTCTGTCTCTTTATTGGTGCATTTAGTCCATTTACATTCAGAGTAATTATAGATGAGTTTAGTGCTGTCATTTTGATGCCTTTTTGTGTGTGTTGTTGACAATTTCATTTTTCCACTTACTTTTTTGCACTGAGAAGTTTTTCTTTGTAAATTGTGTGTTCCTCATTTTCATAGTAGTTGAATTTATGTTTGCTGAGTTGTTATGTTTTTCTTGGCTTTTATTTTGAATTATGGAATTGTTAGACCTCTTTGTGGTTACCTTAATATTTACCCCTATTTTTTTATGTAAAAACCTAACTTGTATTGTCCTATATCGCCTTGTTTTCCTCTCCATATGGAAGATCTATGCTTCCTGTATTTAGTCCCTCTTTTTGATTATTGTGATCTTTTACATAATGACTTCAATGATTCCCTGTTTTGAGCATTTTTTTCTTTTTAAAATTAGTCTTATTTTGTTTTTGTGATTTCCCTATTTGAGTTGATATCAGCATGTTCTGTTCTGTGACCTTGTGTTGTGTTGGTATCTGATATTATTGATTTTCTTACCAATTTCCTTTAGTAATTCTTGTAGCTTTGGTTTGGTTTTTGCAAATTCTCTAAGCTTGTGTTTATCTGTAAATGTTTTAATTTCACTTTCATATTTGAGAGAGAGTTTTGCTGGATATATGATCCTTGGTTGGCAGTTTTTTTCCTTCAGTGCTCTATATATGTCATCCCATTGCCTTCTTGCCTGCATGGTTTCTGCTGAGTAGTCTGAACTTATTCTTATTGATTCTCCTTTGTAAGTGACTTTTCTTTTATCCCTGGCTGCTTTTAAAACTTTTTCTTTATCTTTGGTTTTGGCAAGTTTGATGGTAATATCCCTTGGTGATTTTCTTTTTGGATCAACCTTACATGGGGTTCGATAAGCATCTTGGATAGATATCCCTTCGTCTTTCATGATGCCAGGGAAGTTTTCTGCCAACAGATCTTCAACTATTCTCTCTGTATTTTCTATAATCCCTGCTGTTCTGGAACTCCAGTTACATGCAAGTTATTCTTCTTGATAGAGTTCCACATGATTCTTAGGGTTTCTTCATTTTTTAAAATTCTTTTATCTGATTTTTTTCAACTATATTGGTGTCAATTGCCTTATCCTCCAACTCCCCTCTACATTCCAATTGTTTGATTCTGCTCCTCTGACTTCCTATTGAGTTGTCTAATTCTGTAATTTTACTGTTAATCTTTTGGATTTTTGAATGCTGTCTCTCTATGGATTCTTGCAGCTTATTAATTTTTCCACTATGTTCTTGAATAATCTTTTTGATTTCTTCAACTGCTTTATCAGTGTGTTCCTTGGCTTTTTCTGTAGATTCCCTTATTTCATTTCTGAGGTCATCCCTGATGTCTTGAAGTATTCTGTAAATTAGTTTTTTATATTCTGCACCTGGCAATTCCAGGATTGTATCTTCATTTGGGAAATATTTTGATTCTTTAATTTGGGGAGTTGTAGAAGCAATCACGGTCTGCTTCTTTATGTGGTTTGATATCGACTGCTGTCTCCGAGCCATCTATAAGATATTGTAATGATTTATTTTATATTTGCTCACTGAGTCTTATCTTGTTTTGTTTTGTTTCAGTATACCTACTAGATTGTGCTGTCTTGATTGTTGTAGCCTTTGAGTCACTTATGTCCTATTACCAGGTGGTTTGGGCTGTTACCAGATATATAAGCCTAAGAGTCCATTCACTATTTTTGAATAGAATCAGCTTAGGTGTTCTGATTTGGGTCACCACGTGTGTGGTGTAGACTGTCACCTATTAACTTAGAGGAGTAGTGGTGATAGTTGTGTGCATCAGATTCTTATAGCGGCAGTGGGTCACACTCCGGGGGGGGCAGGATGCTGACAGCCTTCCCTCGCGTGCCAGTGAGGTAGGTGTGTCTCTATTCCTAAAGCACTTTGATGGGTGGGCTCTGCAGCTGTACCTTAGGCACCCAATGCTTGTACCTCTAAAGATTGGTAGGCCTCAGTATCCTCAGGCCCCTTTGGCAGGTGGCTAGGTGGTTTGGGTGGAGCTTTAGCCCTCAGTTCCCCACTGTGGATCAGTGAGGACTCTGTTTAATAGGTAGAGATGTCAGACCTGGAAAACTTGTCTTTCCAGTGATCCGCTAAAACAATTATAGTCAGATCTCTATCAGAATGGCCTTTGCATTATAATAGCCACCTTGTTCCCTGTAGGGATGAAAGCCAAAGACTGTGGATCTCATATGCTTGGCTGGAGCTGGTTCTGTATTTTTATTCCAGTTTAGGGAAGTCAGGGAAGGATTTTTCGTCCCTGGGTTGTTAGTAGCTGGTTCTCTGAGGCCAGGAGAATGGGTTAGGAAAAAAGACAGAAACAAAAAATGAACAAATCGCAGAGCACTTCACTCCCTGGCCCAGGAAATTCCAATGTTAACGAAGCTGCCTGGGGCCAGGAGAGGAGGGATCAGATAGATAGGAGACAGTAGTACCCAGCAATATAGACAAAGTTACTTATCTTGCTTGGTGATGACTGTTTTATCTGAGATTCTCGAGGGGTGAGGGGCGTGTAGCTTGTGTGCCCCGGCTGGGTCGAGATTGCCCCCGAGTGTCAGGCCCGCGTCTCATGCTTCTGCTGTTTCAGAAGCCATGGTCAGCTCCTCTGCTCCCAGTCCAAAGCCCAGCGCCAAAGTTCCCTGGCTGGGACGCCGCACTCCAGGCTCCAAAACCACTCGCTGCCTCTGGTGACTTCTCCTCCTGTCAGCTGCATTGTTGTGCTGCCTGCATGTGCTGGCTGGGCTTCCCCCGAGGTCACTTCAGGGGGCTAGGGCTGTGTCCCCTGCTTGCGCCATCTCAGGAAGCCGTGCTCACCTCCCCTGCACCCAGTCAAAAGCCTGGTGCCAAGGTTTTCTGACGGGGGCGCTGGCTCCAGGCTCCGAAAACAGTCACTGCTTCCCCGTGGTTTCTCATTCTCTCGTTAGCCACGTCAGTGTACAGCCTGCTTGCGCTAGTTGAGTCTCTACTGAGGTTACCCCGGGGGGTAGGGGTTAGGGCTGTGTCCCGTGCCTGCCCCGCCTCAGCAAGCTGCAATCAGCCCCACCACTCAGCACCAGGGAACCGGGAACCGCAAGAGCTCAAGGCTGTGGAGTGGGACGCCGGTTCCAGAAGTGGTCGGTTGCTGCTTCAGGGTGTGGCTTTTCACTCCCCTTTCACTCAGGTGGAGAAAAATGTAGAACAAAATTCTAACTCACAAAAAAAGACCAGACTTACTAGCCTGTGTTTGATGGTCAGGGTTTGTAGATTGTCATGTATGTGATCAATTCACTTGTTTTTCCGAGTCTTTGTTGCAAGAGGGATCCGCGGTAGTTCTACCTAGTCAGCCATCTTGGCACCACCTCCAGAAAAAATTTTTTTTGTTTATTTTTCATAAGTTCTACTCTTTTGTTTTCTAAATTTTTTTTAGTTTGTTGTTGCTCTTCAGAATATACACAGCAAAACATACACCAATTTAAGTTTCTACCTGTAAAATTTAGTGACGCGGATTATTTTTGAGCTGTGCAACATTCTCACCCTCCTTTTTTGAGTTGTTCCTCCCTCACTAACATAAACTCACTCCCCCTAAGGTTCCTAGCTAATCTTTTGAGTTGCTGTTATCAATTTGATCTCATATAGATAGTTCTTAAAAGAGCATAATGTTCAAGGCAGACCTTTAGTTAAGCTAACTATTGCTCAGTTTTGAGATGATTTCAGGGGATATATATATATAATTTTATTGTATTTTATATAAAGGTTTACAGAACAAACTAGCTTCTCAGTAAACAGTACACATATTGTTTTATGACATTGGTTAACAAACTCACAACATGTCAACACTCTCCCTTCTCGACCTTGGGTTCCCTATTACCAGCTTTTCTGTCCCCTCCTGCCTTCTAGTCCTTGCCCCTGGGCTGGCGTGTCCCTTTAGTTTTGCTTTGTTTTATGGGTCTGTCTAATCTTTGGCTGAAGAGTGAACCTCAGGATTGACTTGATTACTGAACTAAAAGGGTACCCAGGGGCCATACTCTTGGGGTTTCTCCAGTCTCTGTCAGGCTAGTAAGTCTGGTCTTTTTTTGTGAGTTAGAATTTTGTTCTACATTTTTCTCCAGCTCTGTCTGGGACCCTCTTCTTCAGGGGACATTTTTGATTTAAGGTTTAAAGCTTATCTCAGGGCAATAGTTATAGGAGTTCATCCACCCTCCATGGCTCCACAAAGTCTAGAGTCCATGAGGATTTGAAATTCTGTTCCGCATTTTCCCCCTTTTGATCAGGATTCTTCTATGCAATCTTTCATCAAAATATTCAGTAATGGTAACTGGGCACCATCCAGTTCTGGTCTCATGACAAGGATAGAGTTGTACACAGAGGCCAATGAGCCACACATTCCATCTCCTCCTCCTATTTCTGACTCTCCTTCTTCCTCTATTGCTCCAGGAATAGAGACCAATTGTTGACCCTTGGATGGCCACTTGCAAGTTTTTAAGACCCCAGGCACAACGCAACAAACTAGGAGGTAGAACATAAGCACTAAAAATGTTATTAGGCGAATTAACTGAGATGTCCATGGTAAAGCATTTTTTTTTTTTTAATTTTACTTTAGATGATGATTTACAGAACTAGCTTCTCATTAAGTAATTAGTACACATATTGTTTTGTTACATTGGTTACCAACCCCATGACATGTCAACACTTTCCCCTTCTGAACCTTGGGTTCCCCATTACCAGCTTTCCTGTCCCCTCCTGCCTTCTAGTTCTTGCCCCTGTGCTGGTGTGCCCCTTTAGTCTCATTTTGTTTTATGGGCCTATCTAATCTTTGGCTGACGGGTGAACCTCAGGAGTGACTTGATTACTGAGCTAAAAGGGTGTCTGGGGGTCATACTCTTGGAGTTTCTGTGTGAGACCAGTAAGTCTAGTCTTTTTTTGTGAGTTAGAATCTTGTTCTACATTTTTCTCCCATTCTGTCTGGGACCCTCTATTGTGATCCCTGTCTGTGTAGCCAGGCACCTTCTAGTTGTGCTGAACTCAGTCTGGGGGAGGCTGTCGTAGTTGTGGTCCATTACTCCTTTGGACTAATCTTTCCCTTGTGTCTTTTGTTTTCTTCATTCCCCCTTGCTCCAGATGGGGTGCAACCAGTAGAGTATCTTAGATGGCTTTTGGTAAAGTCTTTTGATGAACAAAAGTTTTTGATTTTTATGAAGTTCTAGTTATTTAGTCTTTTGCTGTTTTGCTTTTGTTATTGTTGAAAGTTAGGCCTGACAGCATTGCCTCTGCTCATTCGTCTAAGAATTTTACAGTTTTAGTTTGCACATTTAGGTCCTTAATCCATTTTGAATTTGTTTTTGTATATGGTGTGAGGCATGGATCCTATTTCACTTTTCTGCATGTGGAAATACAATTTTCCCAGCATCATTTATTGCAGAGACCCTTCTTTCCCCATCAAAGGAACTTAGCAACTTCATCAAAAATCAGTTGACCATATTATATGTGGGTTTACATCTGGACTCTCAATTCTACTACATTGATCTATGTGTCTATTGTTATACCAGTACCAGATTGTTTTGATTACTGTAGCTGTATACAAAAAAACAAAAACAAAACAAAACAAAAAACGAAACCAAACAAAAACCCAAACCTGTTGCCATGGAGTTGATTCCAACTCACAGCAACCCTATGGGACAGAGTAGAACTGCTCCATAGGCTTTCCAAGGAGTGGCTGGTGGACTCGAACTGCCGACCTTTTTGGTTAGCAGCATAGCAACTACACACTGTGCCGCCAGGTCTGTATAGTATGTTTTAAAAACAGGAAGTATGAGTCCTCCTGCTTTGTTCTTTTCTTTCAACATTGTTTTAGCTATTTGGGGCCTCTTGCCATTCCATATGAAGTTGAGAATTGGGTTTTCTATTTCTGTAAAGAAGTCTGTTGGAATTTTGATTGGGATTGCCTTGAATCTATATATTACTTTGGGTTGGGTTGACATCTTAACAATATTAAGTCTTCCAATCCATGAATATGGAACATCTTTCCATTTTTTTACGTCTTCTTTAATATCTTTCAGCAGTTTTATAGTTTTCATTGTATAAGTCCTTCACAGCCCTGGTTAGATTTATTCCTAGGTATTTTATTCTCTTAGATGCTATTGTAAATGGAATTGTTTCCCTAATTTCCCTTTCAGATTTCTCATTACTGGTGTAAAGAAACCCAACGGATTTTTGTTTGTTGAGCTTGTACCCTGTAACTTTGCTAAGTTCCTCTATTGGCTTTACAAGTTTTCTTGTGGACTCTTTGGGATTTGAATAGCTTTACTCTTGCATTCTGTTATGTGAATAGGACAATAATATTAAAGAGATCTGGGTCTCAAAAGGGATCTTAGAGATCATTATAGAATAACCCCCTCATTTTATAAATGAGAAAACGAAAGCCCAGGGACCTGCTGAGGGTCACCTGGCTCCTTACTAATCAGTCAGGATGAGAACTCCTAGACTACACCGGAATGTTATATAAACTTTTTCCAACTATCATCTTTATTCATCCTTCCTTACCCTCCTCCCCACACACACTCCTATAGAATTCTACTCCTCTATTACCATACTTGGAAACCCTGGTGGGGTAGTGGGTAAGTGCTACGGCTGCTAACCAAGAGGTCGGCAGTTCAAATCCACCAAGTGCTCCTTGGAAACTCTATGGGGCAGTTGTACTCTGTCCTATAGGGTTGCTATGAGTCGGAATCGGCTCGATGGCAGTGGGTTTGTTTTTTTTGGTATTACCATACTTGTTACAGTCTGCTTTGTGGTAGAGTTACTTATGCATGTCTGCTTCCCCCACAAGAACATGAACTTCTACTCCTACAGGTCCAGAACCAGGTCTGCTTTATCTCTGTAGTTTTGTACATAGTAAGTGATCAATAAATACTTGTTAAACATTCTACCTTTAATATCTTTATTATATTGCCAGCTTAGTATAAAGGACAATACATTAGAAGAAATTTAGCAATTAGATTTGTTGTAACTCCAGTAACATAGTAATAAAACTATTTAATATCTAATATTCATTTTAGAGATTACTTGATTTAGGAATCTGAGCCATAGTGTTTCTGCCCTGTTTTTATACGTAGGAAAGGTGTCTTTAGTGGTTGAGCTGTGTTATCACCCTAATAGTGTATGACTCAGTAGAGCATAGGCAGGCCCCCAGTTCTCTCCAGCATCACCTTAATCTCTTATTTCTCAACACTCAGCTCCTGCAGCTGATGCATGTTTAAAAGATTTTCACTCACACTATTTTGCTAACATGATAGATTTTATTCACCAGCTGGGATTTTCATGGGTCCTGGAACTTCCTATGGCTTTTTGTTGGGCTAGGGTCTCTCTCTGCTTCCCTTATATCAGCAATGATCCTGGAATAATGGAAAAGGGCTCAATTCAAGCTTCGCAGCAATTTAAATATCACTTTTTATAGTTTTCTCCCTCATGTTTCTACAGCATCCTTTCTACTAATATTAACACTGCAGCTTGAGGCAGGCACAGACCAATTTGCCTTTATGGATTCTTGGACCCCTAAAAGTCCTTGCTCTGTATCTGAGCCCTTCTAACACAAGCCTGGTTTTAGACCCACAAGCTTGTATCTACTTGTCCCCTACAAAACAATGTAGGAATAACTAGATCATCTTCTCTTTTTCCCTCATAGCAAAAAGAGTGTATAAATTATAAAGGTACACAAATGCCTGCTTTTCCTTTTTTAAAGTAATTTAAATAGGAAATCTACATATTTAAACAGCATGTGAAGTAGATTTTATTTTTTATTGAATGACAATAACAGATTTATTAAATGGGCTTTGATATGAATTTACTGAAATCACCATGGTTGATAAATATTAAAAATTACTGGGATTCCTAGTGAGTTCTTTATGGAATCAAAGTTATCTCTTTTTAATACTGTATAAATACTAATTTTGTTGAAGAACCTTTTTAGAGTGGATGGCCAGAAAATAACACTTATTTCATATTGAATTTAGAGAAATACATAGAAGAGCGCTGCATTTGGCGCTTCTAAAAATTTTTGTAGAAATTCAATAATTTATCTTCTCAGCCCCAAATAAATGACTAATTAAATCTGTTATATTAAAACATCACAGCAGATGACCCTTCTCATTAATAAGCAGTAAGGAAATAACAACCATGCTGAAAAGAAAGACATGAAAGATTGCAGATCAGTTGTTCAGTCAGTAATTTAACTCAGGACCAGAGGTCAGGCCATGGGAAAGCTGTCATGAGAGTGAACACTGAATCTCCTCTTCTTTCCTCACCCTGCTGGTCACCCATTAACGCCTCAAATGATTTACGCAAATTACTAAGTCTTAACTGTGAAGCGTTCCACAAATTCACATTAACAAAGAAGCTTAAAAAGAACAATCTCATTTATATATACGCAAGCAAAAATTATAATGCAGTAACAAATGGAATCCAGCAATGTATCAAAATAATAATGTGGTATGACCAAAAACCAAAAAAACACAAACCCAGTGCTATCAAGTCGATTCTGACTCATAGGACCAAGACGTGTCCATTCCAGGAATAAAAAAGTATTTTGATATCAGGAAATCTATCAGCATAATTCATTGCCTCAACAAATCCAAAAGGAAAACAAAGCTGTTATGTCAGATATTGAAAGGCATTTGATAAAATTCAAAAGCCCATTCTAATAAGTAATACATAAGTAGAAGGGATCTACTTAACTATGATAAAGGTAATTTTTCAGAAACCACTACAAATATTATTCTAAATAACAAGACTCTAAAACCATTTCAATTAAAACTAGGAAGGTGCACTGATTATAATTATTATTTAACATTGTCTTGGAGATTCTAGTGAACGCAGGGAAGAAAGAAAATTGAATAATCGCATGGGTATTGGAAAAAGAAACCACTAGGACAGGTGTGCTGGACCGTTCAATGTTAATGAAGTTACAATGGGAACTATGTTTTTCAGAAGCCCTTCTTTGTGTGGTTTTGTGCCAGGATTGGCCAAAGATACAAGTCACATGAGATCTGAAAAGGGGAAGTGGAGCAGCAGCCATTAATCTCTGAGGATCGTCCAGGTCAGATAAGGTGAAGGGCAGATGCACAGGTGCCCAGTGAGCTCCAGTTTGTCATTGCTCTCCCCTACTCCATGCCAAATTTTGTTCCTCGCTGCTAGACCTGCTGACCAAAAGTAGCCCTAGACCTTCCACCATCAGGTTGACTGAAAACCTTAGAAGTAAGAGCTCTATAGAGGTACCAGCTTTCCATAAAGTTTTCTGCCAACTCCCTTTCATATTCCTACTCCAGCAGTTAGACTACCTAGCTTTCCATATTTCTACACACACATCTTTAGAAGGGTTGGTTAATGACTTTTCTCTGTCCCTCCAACTCCCCCTTTCTGACCCTTACTTCTGAACATCTCCCACAACTATGTAAGGTCTTATTCCTATAATAAATCCCTAATTTTATAATCCATAATATTACTTCTGTTTCTCTGACTAAACCCTGACTGACAGAACTAGTAAAAGAATCTGTTAAGCCAGCTGGATACAAGATAAATATTAAAATCAATGTCTTCCATATTTTAGCAATATGGAACTAGACATACAATGAAAAAACAATATTTTGTTCACAACAGTGATAAAAACCATAAAATAATTAGAAATAAAATTACAAAGAAAGGCACATGACTATATGAAGAAAATTATGAAATCTTACCGAAGGACATAAAACAAGGCCTAAGCAATTGGAAAGACATTTCATGTTCTTGGATAGGAAGACCGAAGATGATAAAATTCTCCCAAATTAATACAAAAGAAAGTGCGTTTCCAATTAGGATCCTAACAGAACTTTTAAAAAGTAGATTCTTATTATAGTCTTAAAATTTATATGTAAGGCTAGGACTAGAAGGCAGGAGGGGACAGGAAAGCTGGTAATAGGGAGCCGAAGGTTGATAAGGGAGAGTGTTGATATGTCGTGGGATTGTTAACCAATGTCATAAAACAATGTGTATACTAATTGTTTAACGAGAAACTAGTTTGTTCTATAAACCTTCATCTAAAGTACAATAAAAAATTACATGCAAGAATAAATATCCTAGAATAATCTAGAAAGATATGAAAAAGGACAGTGTATGTGGGATCCCTTACTTTACCATAAGAAAATACCACACAGCTTTTCAAATCAAATCAATATAGCATTAGCCTGAAGACAGATCAGTTGAAAGAACAGAAAATCCAGGAGCTGATCATAATATACAGGAGAATTTAATACATGACAAAATCGGTAGCTCAATTTGGTGGGGCAAAATATAGTTTACTTAAGCAATAGTGCTTGTACAACTAGTTCACTTATGGATCTAGGATCATGAAGAAAATTCCAGAAAGATGGATACATAAGGTGTTGCGGCAAGTTGTCTGGAAGGTAGAGGTGGGGCATAAGGAAGGAGATGGAAAGAAGGGAGAAAAAGTTAAAAAAAAAAAATCATTATACAACACCCAGAATGTACGACGTGTGTGACTGTGTGTAAACATGCAAGGAGAAATAGTGGTGGGGGTGAGGGGGGAGAAAATTAGATCTATTATAAGAATCTCCATAATTTATCAGTGAATAAATCAAGTTGCAGAGTAACATGTATAATTTGATTCTGTTTAAGTTAAAAACAAACAAACAAACAACAACAAACACACTCTATCAGTCAGGGTTTGATCACAGAAGCAGCATTTCTAGGAGTCACATAGCCTAAGTAATCTAATACAGGGATTTGATCTTATGCGATGGTGGAGCTGGTTAAACAGGTCAGGTACCGTGTTGCTTCTATGTCCAGTATTTGACATGAAGACTGCAGGGTAGGCAATTGGGAAGGAAAGATGGACATGAAGTAAGGTAGAGGAAGGGCTCTTTCACTTCCTCCAAGCCTTCAACTTTAGTGGTACGGGTGATCTCCAGGAGAAGGTGATGCCCTTTGTCATGGCAGCAGGAATAAGAGAAGCTTGAGGGAGGAGAAACTGTGGGAGCTGGAAAATCTGTGGGGTCGGTTTTTGCCTTATGCAACAGGTGAACCAGCATATCCAGAACAATGTGTACAAGCTGATTCAGCGCCTGACCCTATAGCAACCTTCCAAATCTAAATATGCCTGCTGCTTCATATCTGCCCTCCAAATCTCATGAAAGTTTCTCTTGTAGTCAATCCTAGCCCAGAAGGGAATTCTGGCGGAGAGAACTGCAGGATATATAGCCACCATATATGCACACATGCACAAACAAATACAACCCCTAAGTAAGTGTATGGGTGCCTTTATGTTGGATGAATAAGTAGAAAGACATGGAAGGATACACAGCAGGCTGTTAACCCTGGTTTCATCGGGAGATGGTAGTGGAGGGATGTGGCCAGGGTCGTGAGAGGAAGGGTGGGTAATCACTCTTACCTGGACACAACTTTATTTTACTGTTTTCATTTGTTATAAGCATTGGTTATTTTAGTAATTTAAAAATATCAAATGAATTAAAAATGAAAATGAATTCACACAGACCTTCAGCTCTTCCAGATTCTTGATCATTATTACTTTTGTTCCTGGGTCTAAATCCCATCTCTACTCTTATTACTCTTATTAGCTGTGTGACCTTTGAGCAATTTACTTAGTCCCTCTAAACTTTATTTTTCTCATTTGTAAAATGGACATAGTAATAGTTATGACAGTACCTGGCTCACAGAGTTATGAAGATTAAATGAGACCCATATAGTGCCTAGATTAGTGACTGGCATATTGCAAGGGCTCGGTAATATTAGTTATCATTATTGTTATTTTTGTCATTTCTATTATTAGTGATATATTTGAATAGAAGTAACTCTCATACCCTCTCAACTCATTTCTATCCTGTCAAGTCAAGAAGAAAAGGAAGAAGAGAAGTGGATCTGATTTAAAACAGAGCTGCCTCAGAAGGTTGTCACTGGCCTATGGGTCAGTGACTTGCAACCCCGGGTAGTCATTAAAGAGATGTTGATGGTGAATAAACACAAGGTCAAGTAATGCTTATCCAGAAAAAGCCTGGGATTGAGACAGACGGTTCTGGCAATGTGTGTGTTTGCTCGTGCACATGCATGCATGTGTGTATTCCCATGTGTTAGCACAGACAAGCTTATGTATAAATTGGGAAGATAGTAGAACAACTAAGAATGAATGCACATAAACAACGGGATGCCTGCAAAGAAGGTGAGGTCACTGTGCTGCATAATACCTATTTCCTGATCCACACATAAGACTTAAAAGATGGGTCTGCCAGCAATACTACTCATATATGCACTCTGAGCCCTGCAATTTATTTCACTGTATTTGATGTTAGTGGGGAAGCATTTATTTATTTAAAATTAGCTCCAAATACAGCATAAAGAGCAATTCTGTAGGTATGTAAAGAAATACGAGGCTTCTTGTTTCTAAATGCTGCAGGAGGAAATGATTATACATACACACACACACACACATACACATACATGTATGTATATAACATGGGACATGAACATGGTTCTCAAACTTTTGTCTATAGGGGCACACATGGCTGACTAATGTTCCCCAGCACAATACTCCTCTAAAAGTAATTCCCAGCACACTGGCCATTCCCTCATCTCATTCACTGCCACCCAAGAGAGCACTTCAGTATACAAATGAATGAGACTGACATTGGGCTAGGATAACTTTGGAGACATTCTATTTTTTAATTAAAAATGTAATAGAGGAATATATTCTTATTGTAAAAAACCAGGACAATACGGACATATATAGAATATGCTCCTGCACTAGTTCCCTAACACCCAAACTCCTATTCTCCAAGGAGAGGAGTTATCAAACTATTAACAATTTGGTACATATTCTATATACTTTAAATTTCCATTTACATTCATTTATATGAATATATTTATGTGGCCTAGTAGTTAAGAGCTCATCTGCTAACCAAAAATGTCAGCAGTTGGAATCCACCAGCTGCTCCTTGGAAGCCTTAGGAGGTAGTTCTGCTCTGTTCTATAGGGTTGCTCTGAGTTGGAATTGACTTGACAGCAACGGGTTTTTTTTTTTTTAATTTAATTTATGTATATGTATGTGTGTGTGTATATGTATACATTTATATAAACTCAAAACCAAACCCATTGCCACTGAATCGATTCCGACTCATTGCGACCCTATAGGACAGAGTAGAACTGCCCCGTAGAGTTTCCAAGTAGCACCTGGTGGATTCTAACTGTCGACCTTTTTGGCTAGCAGCTGTAGCTCTTAACCACTATGGCACCAGGGTTACCATACATTTATATGTGTATACATACATACATATATGTATATATGTCTATGTATATATATACACACACACACCCACACACAGAGGTTTTTTTCAATAATTAGGATTTTATATTTATTTTATTGTGCTTTAGGAAAAGTTTATAGAGCAAACAAGTTTCTCATTAAACAATTAATACACAAATTGTTTTGTGACATTGGTTGCCAACCCCACGATGCGTGAACATTCTCCCCTTCTCCACCCTGGGTTCCCTGCCCCTTCCTGTCTTCTAGTTTTTGCTTTTGGGCTGGTGTGCTCATTTAGTTTCAAATACATGATCGAACTACGATGCACATTCCTCATGTGTGTTATAGTTTGTCCTATAGACCTGTTTAATCTTTGGATGAAGGGTAAACCTTGGGAGTAACTTTAGTCCTGAGTTAAAAGGGCTTGGGGTTTAAAAGGGTATCCAGGGGCCATACTCTCAGGGTTTCTTCAGTCTCTCCCAGTTCAGCAAGTCTAGT